>NC_141999.1:23781761-24381761 GCF_049901715.1 Pseudonaja textilis
AGTCAACACATTTTTGCAATAGTTGCGAGCAGTGGTGGGATTAAAAAAATGTTTACTACCGGTTCTGTGGGCCCGGCTTGGTGGGCCTGGCAAGGGAAGGATACTGCACAGTCCCCGTTCTCTCCCCACACCACTAAGCTGCTTTCCAGCTCCATTCTCCTGTGCAGGGCAACCAAAGGAGACCCAGCCGATCAGCTGTGGGCGTGGCTTGGTGGGCGTGGCATTCTGTGGGTGTGGCTTGGTGGGTGTGGCTTGGTGGGCAGGGCAGAGGAAGGATGTACTACCAAATCCCCATTCCCTCCCCACCCCACTAACCTGCTTTCCAGCTCCGTTCTCCTGTGCAGGGCAACCAAAGGAGACCCAGCCAGTCAGCTGTGGGCGTGGCTTGGTGGGCATGGAATTATGTGGGTGTGGCTTGGTGGGTGTGGCTTGGTGAGTGTGGCTTGGTGGGTGTGGCAGAGGAAGGATATATTACCAAATCCCCATCCCCTCCTCACCCCACTAACCTGCTTTCCAGCTCCATTCTCCTGTGCAGGGCAACCAAAGGAGACCCAGCCAATCAGCTGAGACTCCAGAGGCGGAGCACAGATGGGGCGGGGCCAGTCAGAGGCGGGATTGGCCAGTTCTCCCAACTACTCAAAATTTCCGCTACCGATTCTTCAGAACTGGTCAGAACTGGCTGGATACCACCTCAGTTCATAAGTGTAACTTGGGTAGCCACCACAATTGTGGCTGAAGTCAACACATTTCTGCAACCGTTGCGAGCTTTTGAACGAAAAGCTAAGGTCTTCTTTTGGAAAAAAAAGGGGGAGGAATGGGAATTCACGGGGAGGGCATTAACTAGGAAACTAGTTTACTTTTTAAAAAAATGAGGCCTGTGAGGAAGCTGACTTTAAAAGGCGTGGCCTAGTAACTACAGGTAGTCCTTCACTTACAACCATTTCTTTACCGAGCATCCAAAGGTACAGTTTTCAAAGGTTTTTCTGGGGGCACTCAAACTTATTGCTGAGAGCAATGTTTCTCAACCGCGCCAGCGTGAAGATGTGAGGACTTCAACTCCCAGGATTCCATGCTGGCTGAGGAAATCTGGGAGTTGAAGTCCGCACATTCAGAAGCGATATTCAGCCGGTTCGGACCAGTTCTGGAGAACCGACAGCGGACATTTTGAGTAGTTCGGAGAACCGGCCAATCCCACCTCTGACTGGCCCCGCCAACCCCACCTCTTCTCTGCCTCTCAAGTCCCAGCTGATCGGCTGGGTCTTCTTTGGTTGCCCTGCACAGGAGAACAGAGCTGGAAAGCAGGTTAGTGGGATGAGGAGGGAAGCGGGATTTTGCAGTAACCTTCCCCTGCCCCGCCCACCAAGCCACGCCCACAGAACCGGTAGTAAAAAAATTTGAATCCCACCACTGCTGTACATTTACCAAATTACCAAGATGGAGAAACATGGGTAGTTTTTAGAAAGTTTCAAATCTTTCTTGTAAAAGGAAACGGACAGTCTTGTTAAGGGTCAATGCCTCCTCTTAATGTGACTGAGAAGCTAATTCAGGGTTCTTCCTTCTTTTTAGCCAGCTGATGAATTAATTATGTTGGGAACAGTGAAGGAGTTTTGCTGCTTGGGGATGTCCCATGGGACCAGGCCATCTTAAAAGTTTCCGGAATCTTCCAAGAGTTGCTGGTCACTTCCTGCTAGTCCTGCCTATTTAGATATCCCCAAAGGGCGATTTGAGTATTGAAAATATCTGCCCCTTGAATTTTTTTTTCCTCCTTTCCTTCCAGCTGGGGATGAGAATTGGGCCTCGAGGCAAAGAATTGGGCCATAAGCGACCTTCGCTTTGGCTAACAAAATTGAAAGTGGATTTTTGCAGCAAGGAAAGGATGTTATTGTTGTTCATTTGTGCGTTCGCTTGCCAGGGTGATCCAGTGGGACATCCGTTTTCCAGTTATTGTTCATTAATAGTTGCTTTTCCGACTTCAAGTAGAGGAACTCCTCGATGTACAATGACAGTTGAACCCAGAATTTTGCCACCCAAAAAGGGACCAGGTCTTATTTTCAGGGGATGTCATCCACTGACTAACCATACATGTATGCCTCGCCCCCAGCCTCCTTTTCGCTGTCAGAGACCTTCAGGAATTTCTGAAGTTCTGTGTCCGGCAAGGCTTTCCTGAAGGCCTCTGCAGCCGATAACAGAGCTCTGGATTGATCCAGAACTTTCTTGTCAGGTACAGAGGCCTTCAGGAAGGCCTTGCCAGCCTTGCAAGCTGCAGAAGTGGTGGGCTGGCAAGGCAGGTATCGGGGTGTGCGAGGCCTGGGTACAACTGTCCAAAGGTAAGTAGTAAGGCAGCTCCACTCCCATCCCGATCCCTAACCTAGCTTAGCTTTTACTCCTCCACTCTGGAGTGGGCGGGATCTTAATTAGGGCTTACTTTTGAATAGGGCTCATATTGGGTGCACGGGTAAAAATCAAACTAGAACTTGCTTTCAGGGTAAGTCGTATTTTCGGGGAAACAGGGTATCATTGTCTTAGCCTTCTAGCCAAACTACATGTTATGGTAAATGCATGACTAGGTTTAAATTTGCCTGTGGTTTACAATTTAAACCTGAAGTAAGAAAGAAGAATAGGGACATGTACTGCTGTTCAGGGTGGTGGTGGTTAACATTTTGGTGCCAGACTCACCAAAATTGCCTCTTTCCTAAGTAATAATTGCCTATGAGGGGGTACAAAAAAAAAACCCCACACCCCATCCTGATCTTAGTGTTCTTTCTCTGCTGGTCAGTTTGCCTTCCACTGGTACATTAAATATAACTCTGCATTATAATGTGTGTTGTTTAGTCACCAGTTCCCAGCAAAAGAGCAGAATGCTGTCTCACTGGATTGTTGAACAGACAGTTGAATTAGCAAGCCATTTTAAAGACATGTGGACTTCCTTCGTTTCCAGGAATTCCTTCTTAGCCAGCATCCACAGTTCTAGGTACAATAAAAGGTAGAGAATTCTCATTTGAGAGGTGTTAGGAGCCACCGCAGAACAGACTATTTGGGGCAGGCTGAGTAAAGGCCATAAATGGAGCCTGTATTTTTTGAAATCAATAAAACTTCCCTTGAGGCTTGCTCCATTTCTCTGCTCATAACTGAGCAGATCCTGTGATCCCTGATGCGGAAGGAAAAAATTAAGACAGGAAAAGGTCACTTTCCTTAAGTAGCACTGGAGACTATCTGTTTTAGGGAAGCAGATACAACCTCGGGTTATTTTAAACCACAAGCTCCTTAAATTCTAACCTCAAGTTTGCCCCAAGAAAGGAAGTGGTCGAATCCTCCAAGAATCAGTGTGACTGAACAACACAATCCAGATGCAAATCGTGCACGATTTTTCACGCCCCCTTCTGTCATTGGCTTTTTTTAAAAAATGTGGCTATTGTCCAAAATCAGTATGGATTGTTTTATCTCTTAATTTCTTCCTGACAGTGAGATGCCATGGCCTAAAGTCCTCATTGAATTACTGTCTTTCCTGTAACCATTATATTAGAAATAGAATTAGAATTCTTTTATTGGCCAAGTGTGATTGGACACACAAGGAATTTGTCTGGGTGCAAATGCTCTCAGTGTACATAAATGAAAAGATACATTAAAGATGGATGACCCAAAGGTGTTTTTTCAGGAGGCAACTGGACTTTCTTCTTCTTTTCTTTTGAAGATGTTTCGCTTCTCACCCAAGAAGCTTCTTTAGTTCTCGAAGAATTGAGCTGAAGAATATTGAGTGGAAGAAGCTTCTTGGATGAGAAGTGACAAGTCTTCAAAAGAAAAAAAGAAGAAAGTCCAGTTGCCTCCTGAAAAAGCACCTTTGGGACAACTGGACGACCGAGAATCTGCAGAATTAAAGATAGATGATACTAGAAGTAAAAGTTACAATCCACAATGCATTGTATTTCAACACACTATTTTATGATGAGTGGACTTCAACTCCCAGAATTCCCCAGCCAGCAAGGCTGGCTGGGGAATTCTGGGAGTTGAAGTCCACCCTTTTTAAAAGTTGCCAAGGTTGAGAAACAATGTGGAAGACTTTGTCTTAATCATTAATCAAAGGACTACAAAGTTCATGATTTCCCGATTTGGTCATTTTACTTTGAAACTATAACACTTAAAAGCAAATCCATCCACGCGGGAGATCGCCCCCCCCCCAACAAAGGCGCAAACTTCCCCGTCCGCGGGTGGGGGGGGAATTGGAAGCCTTCGCGCACGCGCACTGGCCCCCTCAGTCTGCTGGGACCGCCAAAAGGACGATTCCCAACAGCTCTGCATTCGCTCTTCCCGCTCGCGGAGGGCTTCTTTTTGCGCCTGCGCGGAGCCAGGACGGGAGCGCCTGCGCTTTCCCCGAAAGCGGCGAGGATTGGTCGGCGGTCGGGCAAGAGCGGGCTTTCTTGTCTTCTCCCGTGGGCGGGGCTTCTTCGGGCCCGGTTGGGCGGGGCGGCGCAGGCGCAGTGGCCCCGCTGGGGCGCGTCGTCGTCAGTCGGTCCCGTGCAGCCGCCGCGCTCGGAGCTGGGCGCTCCTTCTCCGTCTGCCGCTCGTCCTCCGCCGCCCCGCCGCTTCTTTCCTCCGGCCGGAGCTCGCCTCGAGTCCGAAGTGCCCCCCACCCCCCCCCACACGCGTTAAAGGAGGCCATGGTGGATTACCACACCGCTGGACAACCCGCTTACCAGTACGGCGGCAACGGGCCGGGCATCGGCGACTACATGGCTCAGGAGGACGACTGGGATCGGGACCTCCTGCTCGACCCGGCCTGGGAGAAGCAGCAGCGCAAGGTGAGGGCGGGCAGGCGATGGGCATCAAGGGAGGGCGCCCTGGGCATGGGCAGAGTGCCTGCTCTGCTAGAAGGCGATGCAATGGGTGTGTGTGGGGGGAGAACAGCCTCCAGCTGGAGAATCAGAAGGCGAGGGTGCCTCTGGGCATGGGCAGAGTGCTCCGCTAGAATGCAATGCAATTGGGGTGGGGGAACAGCTTCCAGCTAGAGAATTAAGGGAGGGCGCCTCTGGGCATGGGCAGAGTGCTTGCTTTGTTGGAAAGCAATGCAATGAGGGTTCTTTGGGGGGGAACAGCCTCCAGTTGGAGAATCGGAAGGCGTGGGTTCCTCTGGGCATGGGCAGAGTGCTCTGCTAGAATGCAATGAAATTTGGAGTGGGGGGGGCAGCTTCCAGCTAGAGAATTAAGGGGAGGGTGCCTCCGGGCATGGGCAGAGTACCTGCTTTGCTAGAAAGCCATGCAATTGGGGGAAACAACTTCCAAGTAGAGAATCAAAGAGGAGGGCGCCTCTGGACATGGGCAGAGTGCTTGCTTTGTTGGAAAGCAATGCAATGAGGTTTTTTTGGTGGGGGGGACAGCCTCCAGTTGGAGAATTGGAAGGTGTGGGTGCCTCTGGGCATGGGCAGAGTGCTTGCTCTCCTCGAAGGTGGTGCAAAGAGCTGGCGTGCTTCTTCGGCAACCAACCGGGGTGCCCACCCACCCGCCTTGCGTTCTCCGGCGGGGAGATAACGCATTGAAAGCCCAAGAAGGGCTTGGCTTGGCGCCGCGCACAAAACAGCAACCGGGGCAACTTTTTTGTGGGTGGCTCCAATGGGGTCTCGTGGCTGGAGAGAGGACGGAACTCAAACCGAGGGAGGAGCCCATCGGGGGTTGAGCCTTCTCGGGGAGGGGGGGTTGCATTCCTGGGGAGAGCGGGTTTTGGGGGAGCCCTGCGGCGAGGGGGGTCGGGAAGCTCCTCAATCACGTCGGTTCACCTGTGCCAGGTGCCGTCCAGTGGGGGAGGGGGGTGAAGGACGGGCTCCCAGGCAGCGCCAGGACAGGCAGCGGGATCCTGCTGGCTGGGAGTGGTCCTGAGTCACGGCCGGGAAGCAGAGGAGGAGGAGGAGGAGGAGGAACGGGGTGCGCAGGGCCCTTGGCACCTCCTCGGCCTGCACCTGGGCACTGGAAAGTCAGGGTGGCCTTGGTGGGCACCGATGGGCTTTGGAGTCCTGGCTTGGATGTGCAATGCAGAGTCCGGGAAGAAGGGGCATTTGGGAGGGGCGCTCCAGGGGTCTCTGGCTGGAGGGGGAAGCGTTAGAAACCAATGCACCCCAAGTTGGCATGGAAGCTGCACCCTAAATAACCGCAGGAAGGGGCAAAGCACTAAGGAACAATGACAGGGCTGGATCCAACTGGCAGTCAGGACATCCCGTTGAAGGAAGCGGCCCTTTGCCCCACGTTGGCATTTGGGGTGGGCTCCCAGCTGCTTTGTATGTGGGTGCCAGCCTAGATATGTGTGTGTGTGTGCGCGTATGCCTTGGAGGCTGCCAGGCGAACGGTTTGGAAGAAAGGCCTGTCCGGGCGAGACCAGGAAGGGCACAGTGGCGTGTGTGTGTGTGTGTGTCAACCCCGTGGTGTCTGCTCCGGCATGCTGCATGCTTGCAAGGTGTGGAGAAAGTGGCGTGGGTGTCCGTGAAGGGGAATATCTTCCTGGCTTGGACAAGGCAGAGGTCAGCCTCGGATTACCTTCCTAGAGGGCACGGAAGCTTGGCTGCCAGTCAGGTGCCTGGTGTTTGCCTACCACAAAGGGGAGAGGCTGGCGGCCGGGGGGGGGTAGGTGGGTGTGTAGGGGTGGCAGGACGAGAAGCGAACAGTAGTGCTGGGTGGGGCAGCTCCATTTGCCTGCTTGAAGGGCTGCCAGCCAGCCTCCTCCCTCCCTCCCTCCCTTCCCCTCCCTTCGCTAGACAATTATTCATCCAGCAATGTGGGATGAGATGGAAGATTAGAGCTGCTTTCTCCCCCAGTCGTTTTAGCCTACGGAGTGTGGGAAAAAACTGACTTTTTCCAACTACAACTGCCGTCTCTTGGGAACTCTGAGCCACCGTGAGCGGATTGGGGTGGGGGTCTGTACGTCTTTCAAGTTTAAAAATGTCACAGGATGGGGTGGAGTGGGGGGTCATGTTAGGAGCAAAATTCTTCTAATCTCCCCCCCCTTTTTAATTTTTTTTTAAAATTATATACAATAAATCATTCCATTTCAATCGTGTGTGGATTAGGTACATATTTCATGTGCTTACAATGAATAATACTCTTCTTATCGATATAACAATGATCACGTTCCCATACAAGTAATATAAGTCCAATATAATGTATTTCTCCAGCTTCCCTTTTTGCTTTATAACTACATCTCATCCATTTTAGTTTAGTTTGCTTTCTAACCACTGATAAAACAAATCCCATACTATTCAGATTCTTCTTTATCTTTCATTTCTAATGTTAATCTATTCATTCCTGCACGTTCAAATATTTTTTCATCCCTCCCTCACAGCAATGCTTTGAATAGTCCCTGCTTTTCAAAAAGAGCAGAAAATTCTGTTTTATTATTCCTTATCCTTCCCCACCCCGACTCTTCCTGATTTGACTTACATTTGTACAATATAATTCCCGAGGAAGGGGCTGTAATTATAAATATATGTATAAATATATGTTATTATAAATACAGCTAGTTCAGGTGTAATAATACAGCACAATTATCGTTTGTCCCAGGCACTAATTTTAGATGATTGCTGCATTTTAGTTCTTTTCCTTTTTTTATTTTTCTTTTCCTCTTCCCCCTTTGTAGTTCGAAGGCACCAATGCTGCGTGGTTTTCGTTGGCCCTGGGATCAAAGGGTTCCTGCCACGCCCCTCACTTCCCTTCCTGGTTTTAGCCTTGTCCCCAAGGTCAGCTGTCATGTCCGAAGGAGCTGACCCATACAGTTCCTGGCCCCCTAACAAAAACAGCCTGTCCCGGCCTCTTTCTTCTGCTGCCGTTGATGTAACAGAATAACAGAGTTGGAAGGGGCCTTGAAGGTCTTCTAGTCCAACCCCGCCTTCCCCCGTTCAAACCCTATCCCATTTCAGACAAACGGTTATACAGGTAGCCGTTGACTTGCAACAGTTCCTTTAGTGACTCTTCAACGTTACAAGGGCACTGAAAAATGTGAATTATGACCTTGTCCCGCGACATCCCCCTGGTCACGCGGTCAAAATTCAGAGTGATTCATATTTACGACGGTTGCAGTGTCACATCATTCCCCCCCCCCCTTTGCCACCTTCTGACAAGTGGTGGGGAAGCCAGATTCACTAAACCAGCATGTTACCAATATACCCGGCCGCAGCGGTTCACTTAACGACAAGGAAGGCCATAAAAGTGGGAGCAACTTCACTTTGAACCCAGGCAGGAAATATTAAAACACCAGGCCTTAACTTCTCTAGCAGAACGCTCTCGCCGCCTCCTTGAGAGTGTGAATGTGCATTTTGGGCGCGCGTCTCTGCCAAATCCAGGTTGTATTTTTAAACTCCTCCCAACTCCCTCAACCCCTGAGTCAGTGGCGTATGTATGTATTTCGGTGCCTAGAATCTCGGGAAAAAATGCATAATTATTATAGTTTCAGAGAGCAGGCGGCAGAGAAGTGAACTCTGAAGATGTCTGAAGTGTTGCTGTTCCCCCACCACCCAGCCCTCCTGACCTTGGTGGGTGGTCTTCTTATGGCAGGGTGGTTGCCTCAAGTCTGGACCATTTGTAGAGATACACTAGTTGTAAGGCCTGTTGAGTAATGCGAATAAAATCCCAGGCTTTTAGCCGGGGTGAGAGAGTGGAGTCCTCGGATAGTTTCGATGGTGTGTTGTGTTTTCTTTCTCTCACCCCTTTCCATTCCACTCTGGAATTCTGTCCTCTTGCTATCTTGAGTCTAATCAGAATAGAGCTGGAAGGGACCTTAGAGGTCTTCTAGTCCAGCCCCCTGCAAACAGGAGATCCTATGCCATTTCAGGCAAGTGACCGTCCAGTCTCGTTCTGAGAACTTCCAGTGTTGAAGCGCCCACAACTTATGAAGGCTAGCTGTTCCGCTAACAGTAGTTCATTGTCCTCCCCGTTAGGAAATTTCTACTTAATTCCAGGTTGCTTCTCCTTGGATTAGTTTCCATCCATTGTTTCTTTTCTTGCCTTCTGGTGCTGTGGAGGATAGCTTGAACCCCTTCTTTATTTCAGCCCCTCAAATACTGGAATGCTGCTATCGTGTCCCCCTTCGTCCTTCTGTTCTCTAGCTATACCCAGTTCCTGCAACTGTTCTTCATATGTTTTAGTCTCCAGGCCTTTAATCATCGTCTTGGTTGCTCTTCTCTGCACTTATTCCAAAGATTCAACATTTTTTTTTTTTTTTTGTAATGGGGTGACCCAAACTGGATGCTGCATTCCAGGTGTGGCATTCCTTCTTTTTGTTTATTATTATTATTGTTTTAATTGTGCGTTGTCAGGAGTCGGGTAGCATGCAAATGTACTACATTAAGCAGTAAACTCTTCCCCAGGGCTGCTTTTTAGGTGAGACGGACGGCAAATAAATGTAATAAGTAATAATAAATCAGTAAAACAGATCGGTGTGGCTCCTGTTATAGAGCCATCGAGAGCTTCCAAGCAAACTTTACTTTGCACGCCAACTAAATTGGAAGGGTAGCCATGATGTTGTGACTTTCTTGTTCTCCCCTTCCGTTTATTTCTGTGTGAAACGACCTAACTTCTAGGTCGGATAGTTCTTGACTTACAACAGTTTGTTTAGTGACCATTCAAAGTTACTGGAAAAAAGGGACCGTTTTTCACACTTACAACCATTGCAGCGTGATTAAAATGTGGGTGTTTGGCAGCTGACTCGTATTTATGACGCTTGCGGTGTCGTGGGGGTCACGAGATCCCCTTTTGCGTCTTTCTGATGAGCAGAGTCAATGAGGAAGCCGGATTCACTTAACAATCATGGCAAGAAAGGTCGTGAAACGGGGCAGACTTCACTTAACGTACGCCTCACTTTACCAACAGAAATTTGGGGGCTCGATGGTGGGCATGCGTTAAGTCGAGGACTTACCTGCATTGGAATGAGAGGATTTTCTCGTGGTTAGCCAGAGGGCTCGAAGTGCAAATCAAAGCAAAAAAATAAGTTTCCCTTTCTTCGGAATTTGGGTTTGATGGGAGTTTCTTTCCTGAATTCCAGCACATTTGGCTGGCTTCATCCAGCCCAGGACTTGTCCTTTGGATATTTGTGGGCAAATATGAGTGAAGCCAAACCTTGGCCATCTGCTGTTCAGTTAAATTATGGGAGCTGCCAACCGGCTGAGTTGAGCTATGGCGGTGGTTCAGAGTCTGAATTGGCAGGAGAGAAAAAAAATATCTCTATAAAGGGGCATTTTTTTTAGCGGGGGAAACAGTAGATTTGAAGCTTTGTACTTATTTCCTGCTCTGAAATGAAGGAACTAGGCAGAAATAAAAGACACCCACCCTCCCGAGAGCAATGCTTCTCCACCGTGGCAGCTTTAAGAGGAGTGGACTTCAACTCCCAGAATTCCCCAGCTTCAACTCTGGGAGCTGAAGTCCGCCCCTCTTAAAGCCTATGCGCCAAGGTTGAGAAGCGCCGCACTCAGATAGTAGCCACGCTAGACTCCCATGCTATCCTGACTCGGTGCCAGCTCCAAGCAGCTAATAGCTTTTCCATGTTTTTCTGGCATAGTTGTGGCTTTGACGCGAATGCCAGCATCTCCTTCCAAAAGGCTGGTCGAGTCAAAAGGTTTTGGCATGAAGGCCCTGGGGTGGGAGTGGTGTGTGTGTATGTGCGTGAGTGTAAAGGAACAGACGGAGGAAGAGGTGTGCAGCCTTCAAAGTGCTAACCGTAGCCGAGCTTACACCTGGCTACAGGCCTCGGTTCCACTTTGGTCCCGGTGACGTGGCACCCAAACGATTTCCGTGGGTCTCTGCCGCTTGGTAGGATTGGCTTGATTGGAGTAGCGTGAAATTTCCCGCCAGGCTGTAAATTGGAAGTGTGTGTCTGTCTGTCTCTCTTTGTGTATCTCTGTCTGTGTGTGTGTCTCTGTGTCTCTCCCTCTCTGTCTGTGTCTCTCTGTGTCTCTGTTCCCTCTTTCTCTCTGTCTGTGTGTCTCTCTGTGTCTGTTCTCTCTGTCTGTCTGTCTGTGTCTCTCTGTCTCTGTTCCCTCTTTCTCTCTGTGTCTCTGTTCTCTCTTTCTCTCTGTCTGTCTGTGTGTCTCTGTCTCTGTTCCCTCTTTCTCTCTGTCTGTGTGTCTCTGTTCTCTCTGTCTCTCTCTGTCTGTTTGTGTGTCTCTCTGTGTCTCTGTTCCCTCTTTCTCTCTGTCTGTGTGTCTCTGTTCTCTCTGTCTCTCTCTGTCTGTTTGTGTGTCTCTCTGTGTCTCTGTTCTCTCTGTCTCTGTCTGTGTCTCTCTGTCTCTGTGTCTCTCTGTCTCTGTTCCCTCTTTCTCTCTGTCTGTCTGTCTGTCACTGTCTCTCTGTTCTCTCTGTCTCTGTGTCTCTCTCTCTCTCTTTCTCCCCCTGTGTGTTTGTGTGTGTGTGGGGGGAGTGTAGGTTCCATGTTTGAGTGTCAGCCCTCAAAGCCGCTTCTGTACATGTAGTAAAAAAACAGACTGTCTGGTGGGGGGAAATGGACTGAAAAAGTAATTTATTTTATTTATTTATTTTGCTGACTGGAACATGGGTCCCCTTCTCTCCCTCGCTTACCTGCGGGCCTGACTTTCTGCATTCCGATTTTTCCAGAGTGCATGAAAAGAAGATTTTTCCAGAGTGCATGAGCCTCATGTCCTTTCACTGTGGAAAATTTAAGGTTCCGAAGAGCCGGTAATGCCCCCACTATCTGTTTATACAGACACACACATACACCCCCCCCACACACATATATAGTATATTCAATTATGCAACTCTTTAGGGACACTGGCACACCTGGGAGGTTTTTCTGATGTGAGTTTTATTTTCAGTTAGTTAATACCGAGGTAGTTTGTATTGACGATATTTTTTTTATAATGCATTTCCCGTTTGTGGGCATAAGAGGGGATCCTGTTAATATAGAATGGGAAGCATTGTCGGATTTTTGCAAGGTCGGAAAAAAAAAAGGCCTGGATAGCCACTCCTCTGAGGGGAAAACATCAAACGCGAAGGCCAATATTTGAATAAGCATGTGATGTTCCTCACTCAGGTGCATTTCTGCAGCCCGATGAAACAAACACCTTGCTAAAAAAATAAAGGCAAGGCTGCAAGTGTGTTGAGAATTCTGAATGCAATGGGTGGTCCTTGCAGGGATCATCAACAAGCCTCCCTTTGTTGGCCCTCTAGGAACGGATGATGGATGTGATGCACACACACACACACCCCACACACAACCCCACAGCTTTTGTTTCGGCGGCTTCTGCAGAGCCACTGAGAAAAACAAAACAAAACACGACAACACAATAAAAGTTTGCGCAACTAGCGGGATTTGGATTTGGGGGCGTTTTGCTTAATTGGCCTGGGAGAATTCCCAGTGGGGCTTTTTTAATGGGCCAGCAAACACCCCCCCCCCCACCCTTTTCAAAAATACATTTGAATAAGAGGGGTTTTTTTTTTATCTGGCTTTGAAAAAGGCCGACAAGCTGATAGTGCAGAGGTTCCCAAACTTGGCAATTTTAAGGCTTGTGGACTTCAACTTCCAGAATTCTCCAGCCAGCATAGCTCCTTCCTTCCTTTTCTCCTTCCTTCCTTCCCTTCCTCCCTCTGTTCCTTCTTTTTCTCCTACCTACCTACCTACCATTCTCCTCCTCCTTTTGCCCACCTCTGCCCTAAATCTTACAGAAATTCTGTTAAGAACTTGCTAGAATTCAGGGGTCCCCAAACTTGGCCAACTTTAAGACTGGTGGACTCCAACTCCCAGAATCCCCCAGCACCAGCAGAGCTTACTCTCTTGCAATCCCTTCCTCTGCAATCTCTCCTCATTGGGGGAGAGGAGGAAAAAAAAACAGACCCGGCTGGCTGGGGAATTCTGGGAGTTGAAGGCCACAAAAACCTCAAAGTGGCCAAGTTTCGGGAAGGCCTGCAAGACAGTGTAACAGTATTTCAAGTGTCCCCAGATATCAAAAGTTGCAGCTTGCAAGAAGCAACATAAAAAGTAGCAAGGAGAACTGCAATCTCTTGGCTTGGGGGAAAATGGTTCTGTTTTTATTGTTTTTTCTAGCAGAAGGAATGAATTTGGAGAGGCGACACAGGTAAACCGGAATATAACCTGTAAAACTAGTCCTCTCCAGCAAAGAGGCCTTGTTAAGCACTAATTTTGCCCAGGTAGCCTTTTGTTCAGCCACCACAAATTGGGACTGGCAACTCGGTCACTAAGTGGACCGATCACCGGGGGTGGAAACCATTATCTGCATTTCTGATCTGATCTGATCTGCAGCTTTACTTTCAGGGGTCCCCCAAGTTTCTCTCCCCCCCCCCCCTTTTATGACTTTTCTTGCCATCGTCGGTAAGTGAATCGCTGCAGTTGTTTTAAGTCAGAAGCCACAGCTGTTAAGTGAATCTGGCTTCCCTATTGGACTTTGCTTGCCACAAAAGGGTGGTGATGAATCACGTGAACCCATGGGGGACACTGCGTCCGTCATAAGTACGAGTCAAGTTTGCCGAGCGGGCTAATTTTGACCACGTGGCCCCACGAAGATGTGGCAACAAGTGTGAAAACGGCCGTAAGTTCAGCTTTTCCCCCCGTGCTGTTGTAACTTTGGTCACTAAATGAACGGTTGTAAGTCAAGGACTACCTCTACCCTGTGCCCGGGGGTGTGTGTCACGTGATCCCCATTTGTGGCCTTCCTTGGTCACAGCTTCCGGCAAACAACGACAATGAGGGGGACACCAGATTTGCTGAACAACTGCCCGGTTCGCTGAACGATTGAGGCGAGTGGCTGAGGCACAGCGGCGCAAGTCACGAAAATGAGGCGAAACATTCACTTAACGCCTGCTTAAGAAACATTGAGCTCAATTGTGGTCGTAAAGTCGAGGATCACTTAAAACAGGGGGTGGTCTCCAACCTTGGCAACTTTAAGACTTGTGGCCATCAACCCGCAAAGCTGGCTGAGGAATTCTGGGACTTGAAGTCCACAAGTCTTAAAGTCGCCAAGGTTGGAGACCCCTGACTTAAAATACCTTCCTTTGGACGAGCTCAAAATAAGGCAACCTAAAGCAACGTATGTGGAAGGCGTGCGCCTGTGTGTGAAATAGGCTGTGCGTTGTGTGTCAGGCGTTTTGTTTTAGGAACTGACGTTGAGGATGTTTAGTCTCGCAGGTGACAGCTCTGTACCTTTTCAGTAGCTGCTGCCATGGGCGCCTCTGCCGCTGAAAATAAACAGGAATCCCCCCCTGTGTATTTTCCAGTTGTTCCCAGCCCGGAGAAACATCTTCCATGATTGGTATAGAGCCAGGAAGTCAAATCTTGGCTCAGAAGCACCTTGGAACCTTCCTTCCACCCATCCATCTCTTACAAAGCCCAGACCGTAAATTGCACTCTTAAGGATCTGCGTCCAAGTTTCTGGCAGTCGGTCCAGGGCTGCCTGGGCATTTCTTGAAAAATTATTATTGTTATTAGTATTTTGCTTGAGTTAGTTTGAAGAGCCGGCAGAGATAAATGTGCCCGAGTAGCCAGGCATGATTTAACTTTTATGGGGGTTGGAGCACCTCCAAGCTGCGAGATGTCAGGGCTGGGATAGGTTGCTTGTTCGTGCGCCGTTTGCAGGATGCTGACTTGGCTCTAAAGCAGGTTTTTCTTCTTCTTTTATATAGAGTTTATTAAATTTTCACCTTTAAAAAAGCAAGTTCTATATACATCTTTGCAGTTCTTTGTGACATCGGTTGTACCCTTCTCCTATACATACGTACATACATACACATACATGCACACACACTATTTACAATTACACTTTAAAGCTTCTACTTTTGCATTATATTTTCTTTCTGTTTTCCAACCAGACGTACCGTTTTTCCCAGGCCATATAGAATTCTTGATCTTCCCTCTCTTGTAATTCCACTGTGAATTTGTTAGCAGGTGCTTTTTCAAGAGGCAACTGGACTGCTTTTTTTCTTTGAAGACATTTCGCTTCTCATCCGAGAAGCTTCTTCAGCTCTTTTGCTTCAGCAGAGCTGAAGAAGCTTCTCACATGAGAAGCGAAACCTCTTCAAAGCAAAACCAAGGAAAGTCCAGTTGCCTTTTTTTAAAAAAAAAAAAAAGAAAGAAAGCACCTTTGGGACAACCAGGACCTGAAGGACTGAGAATCTCCATAGAGACTCTAAAAACAGAAAGGAGTCTTAGCTGGCTGTAGAGGATTATGGTTTCTGATTTAGGTTGAGAACTGGCCTTCCTCCCGTTTCCCCCTGCTGAGTTAAAGCCATGTACCCAACGAAAGCACACGGGACATTCAGAAATACGCCTTTTCCAAATTTAGAAGCCTGAAAAAAGGCCCCCAAAAAAGGATCTATTTTTTTAAATTTCTATGTAGGAGTCAACCTGACTTCAGAATGGCACAGTCTGTTGGCGTTCTTTTAAAGGCTAATTTTAGAACGGTTGAACTCCGGGGTTGAGCCCACCTTCGCATCTTTCGGTCCCGCCAGTGGAAACCGAGCTGGTTCTCCATCACCGTTTGAAGGGGTTCCTCACCAGTCAGCAAATTGTACCCCCAACCCGATTCTGCTTCTCTCTTCTTTGCCTTTAACCCAGGGGGTCTCCAAACTTGGCCACTTTAAGACTTCTGGACTTCAAACTCCCAGAATTCTCCAGCCAGCTTAGCTGTCCACCAGTCTTAAAGCGGCCAAGTTTGGGGAGCCCTGATCTAGCAGGGTCTTAACAGAATTGGGATTTCTGTAGGATTTAGGGCAAGCATCTTCCAACTTGGCAAGTTTAAGACTTGTGGACTTCCACTCCCAGAATTCCTCAGCTAACGTGACTGGAGGAGGAATTCTGGGAGTGGAAGTCCACCAGTCTTAAAGCGGCCAAGTTTGGGGACTTCTGGGTTAACCTCATTGTATTGAAGCACCATCAGCAACATCCATTGTCCACCAATGGTGGGAGATGCTGGGTTAGGAGATGCCAGCATCTTAGGGAGATGAAGGCCACATGTTCTTTTCAGTGAGAACATTCAAAGGGAACATGTTGCACCATGCATGAACCCTAGTGGCGGCACTGGGAGAGGGCTCAGAAAGCATGCCTCCTCCCAGTTAGTTGCTGGAACCACCTCTTATTTCACAGCGGGACTCAACTCCAAGACGACCAAAGCTGGAGAACTGTTGACCACCTCTATCTTAGAACTAAATTGCTTGTTTCTAATGTCAGCCTCCCTAAGTTAGCGATTCCTGGTTTAGAAATGGAACAGGTCTGGGTTTTATTTTGATTCCTGGTTTAAGAATGGATCAAAACTAGGTTTTATTTTGGTTCCTGGTTTAAAAATGAAACAAGGCTGGGTTTTATTTTGATTCCTGGTTTAAAAATGGATCAAAACTAGGTTTTATTTTGATTCCTGGTTTAAAAATGAAACAAGGCTAGGTTTTATTTTGGTTCCTGGTTTAAAAATGAAACAAGGCTGGGTTCTATTTTGATTCCTGGTTTAAAAATGGATCAAAACTAGGTTTTATTTTGATTCCTGGTTTAAAAATGAAACAAGGCTGGGTTTTAATTTGACTCCTGGTTTAAAAACGGAGCAAGGCTAGGTTTTAATTTCATAACACATCCTCTCCATGGTTTGCTGAAACAGCAGGCGAGGATTTGTTTTTCCGGCCTCTTTATGACTGTCGGTGAAATGGCTGGCGAATGAGACACATTTTCCATTTTGGCTTAGACCTGTCTTTGTGTGTGTGTGCGTGCGTGGTTTCCAGCAAGTTGTGCCATCTTCCAAAATTGGGTGACGACCTCTCTTTTCTGTATTCTCCAAGAACGACTCGCTGACCTTATTTGAGGATGTTTTGCAGATCTCTCTTCTGTCCCACGGGTATTATAACTGTCTGGTTTGGTACAACAACCAAACAGAAGGGGTACAGACTCCCATAGTTAGGATAGTTAACTCTGGATAGTTAACATCCGGATAGTTAGGATGGCAGAAACCACAATTGCAATCAGCCTGCCTTCAATTGAGGACCTATATATTGCTCTGGTCAGAAGGAAGGCGGAGAAAATAGAGTAGAGTAGAATAGGAATAGAATGGAATGGAATGGAATGGAATGGAATAACAGAGTTGGAAAGGACCTTGGAGGTCTTCTAGTCCAACCCCCTGCTTAGGTAGGAAGGCCTACACCACTTCAGACAAATGGTTATCCAACACCTTTTTAAAAACTTCTACAGACCCCTCCTATCCTGTTGTTTCAACCTCTCCTTGCTATATAGAACATTGCATGCCAAAACAACTAGAGCCAAAGACAGTTTTTCCCCCCTTGTGCCATCACTGCTGAACACCTAATTTCCACAGTATTGTCTTAGACATAAGGATATTTACTCATGATGTATGGCATTATTATTATTGTTATTATCATCATTATTATCCTTCATCTTATTGGTATTATTGTATTATCAACTCTTGTTGCTTTTGCGTGCACATTGAGAGCTGCTGCACCAGAGACAAATTCCTTGTGTGTCTGATCACACTTGGCAAAAAAAAAAAAAAGGTTTTTTTTTTTAAAAAAAACCTGTATTAAAAGACGCACAGCGGCCTGCAGAGTAGAAAAAGTGGTTCCCAGCCCCCACCCGTTTCTTGGGGTTGTTTTTGCCTTTAGCTAACCTCTTTCTCAAACCTGTCCTTCCTTTCCATATAAGGAGACAGCCGTAAACATTAAAAAAAAAAAAAAGGCCCATTGGAGACAGGTAGAGCAACTTTTTAGACAAAGATCTGAGTTTGTTTTTTTGAAACAAGACTTTGTCTGCACCAAGTGTCTTTTGTTCTTCAAAGGTTTCCTTTTTTCTTTTCTAAATACTCCTCCCATTGTTTTCAGGTGTCTCCTTGCAAGTTAAGAAAACCCAGCCAAATTCCAGAGTTGACTTGGAAAATGAACACTGGGGTGGGGGATTGGGGGAAAAAGCCAGACAGATTCTCCAGTTCCTGCTTAGGAATGTTCTCCTAATACTTTTCTAAGCCAACAGATGTTTTTTTTTTTAAAAAAAATGCAAAAAGCAAAAGCTTAATAAGAAAGAAAAAAAAAATCAATACCCAGGAAGGAAAACTTTGCCCCTGTGGTTGGAGCCCCAGAGTGCTGACAGCCTAACAATGCACGCAGAATGCGGAAGTTGTGTAGTCTGCAATTTGTGTGTGTGTGTGTGTGTGTTTGACCACTGGTTTCTTCAGTGAACTTGCTTTCAGAAATGTTGTCAGGACGAGTGAATTCCTGGCATCTCTGACCCTGTTTTTTTCCTCCTTTTGAGTTTTGTCGTGGTCTTCTCACAATTAATGATCATACTTGACTTGGGGAAGATAGCAAAACAGTTGCCCGAAGCCCAACCTTCCTCCAGGATGTTAGATTTGGGACTCCTGGCTGAATGACTGCAGCAGGGACTGAAGCTCCACAATGCCTACAAAAGACACGCTAGCCCTAAAAGAAGAAAAAAAAACGTTTCACCTTGTGATTGTGAGGATGGGGTTTTTTTTTTCTTTATTTTTAGTGTCATTTTATGTCTTGTTAACAGTTGGAAGAGGTTAGGAGTACTTGGGGGGGGAAAGAGCAAAATATTTTAATTACAGGCAAACTGGGGATTTAAAAAACACAAAGTATTCATAGCTGTGAAATGTCATTGATTAATTTAGAGAACAGGGGTCCCCAAACTTGGCAACTTAAAGACTTGTGGACTTCATTGCTATCATCATTGCTATCTATCATCTCTCTCATTACTATCTAGCTATCTATCTAGTTATCACTCTTACCTATCCATCTTACATTTTACAACCTGCCTTGCCGCAGTCATTAAGCGGATTGCTGTGGCCGTTAAGTTAGTAACATGGTTGTTAAGGGACCTTGGCTTTCCCATGGACTGGGCTTGTCCGAAGGTCGCGAAAGGGGATGGCGTGACACACACACACCCCCGGGGCCCCTGCAACCGTCATAAATGCATGTAGTTGCCAAGCCTCCAAATTTTGATGCTGCTGCAGCGTTGTAAGTGTGAGAAATGGTCATAAGGCACTTTTTTCAATGCCGTTGTCAATTCAAACAGTCACTAAATGAATGGTGCTAAGTTGAGGACTACACACACACACACACACAAGGACTCTGTCATCGCTCTCTATCATCACTATCCCTCTATCATCTCTATCATCGCTATCTATCTAACATTACTATCCATCTATCATCTCTATCATCACTATCCATCTATCTATCATCGCTATCTAGCTATCATCTCTATATCAATCTCTATCATCTATCAATCTATTATCTCTATCTATATTGGTGTATATTATATAATCTCCCTTGCCCCCCTCCTGTAATTAGCCAATTCTGGCAACTCATTGCATCATGCACAAAGGTAACACAATCTGGATTTTCTCGTCAGACTACATTCCCCTGGTCCAGCATTTTTGGCTGGTGGCAGGGGTCTCGTGGTGCCTGGGGTGTGACCCCTTGTGCAAATTGTGCAGCAGGGAGTTGTTTAGTCAAAGCACCGATGGTGACATATCTGTGCCTCGAAGAGCTCATCTCCCAGTTGACCTCACCGTTGGCACTCGGTCAGGAACTGTCCGTTGCAGCGGCCTTTGGCCCGAGGGAGAAAACACACGAGGAGTCAGCTGCCCTCCCCCCTCGCTTTTTCGTGAGAAAGTTGACAACGCGGTAGCTTCCCTGCACACATTCACGTAGCCCACAACTTTACAAGCACCATTGAGCTCAAGATTTTCGTTGCTGAGCGAGACAGTTAAGATCGAACAAACAGTTATTTTTCTATAAGTGCAAACAATTCATCTTCCATTTAACGTATCGTACAGATACCATGTGCGACAATAATCAAAATTACTACCGTATTCATTACATTGATATTATTCAGGTAAGATTCCCCAACAGGGATATTTCAGGTTTTAAATCAATATGCTGTTGTGTGTCATTTATTCCCCCAACCACGTATGTATTTTTGTCCAGTGTTTTTTGGCTTCTACGCGTGTCCACCAAGCGTCTGGATTTTGATCATTTGACCACAGGGATTCTGCAACAGTTGTCTGGAAAAAAAACAGCCATAGGTCTCTCTCTTTCCCAGTGCCGTTGTAAACGTTGAACAGTCGCTGAATGAACGGCTGGAAGTCGAGGACTTCCCGCATCTTCGCATGCACACTTTAAAGACAGGATGGTTGCCAGCATTTTCTGCCCGGTGACTAGCATTATTTTTGGCGCTTTGTGGCTTCATCCTTGCTTGACAAGCCACTTCTAAGCAAACAGCATGTGACAGTACATATTTTGCTCAGACAAGCCTTAGCTTGTCTCTTAGGCCGTCCTGGATGGTTTGTTTCTTGCAACCAGCGGAGCTGAAGGGGGTAGCTACTAAAATTTTCATGGCCGGATGTATAATTCAAAGCAGTGTTTCTGTGGAGCGCCTGGTAACTAAATCCCATTTTCTTCCTTTCTCCGTTTCCTCCGGCCTTCCCTTCCCTCCCCCACTTACCCAAGCAAACAAGTTTAGCTTTGGACTTCCCATGCGATGGCTTTGTCAATAATTAAACTATTTTTAGAGCCAGTAACCCCATCTTGGAAAGGATGAAGAATTCCTTTTAAAGCGGGTAGGGAGTGATGGGGAGATTTGCCAGCTGTCAATTTAGGGTTTCATTGAATTTAGCCAGCAGATATTTTTTTTTCCCCCAACATGGGCAAGTTTAAGATAATGTGGACTTCGATTCCCAGAATTCCCCAGCAAGCATATCACCAAGTTGGCGGGGGGTGGGGTGATCTTGAACCCTTAGCCGGGGGTTTTAGACAACTCCCCATAAGTTTCGGAAAGCCATGGTGAGTAAGTGTCCTTTTAAAACACGTGCCTCAACTTGTGGCAACTTTTAAGATGGGTGGACTTCAACTCCCAGAATTCCCCATCCAGCAATATACCGCCTTACACTGCTTTTACAGCCCTCTCTAAGCGGTTTACACTGAGTCAGCCTCTTGCCCCCAACAATCCGGGTCCTCATTTGACCCACCTTGGAAGGAGGGAAGGCTGAGTCAACCTTGGGTCGGTCAGGATCGAACTGCTGGCAGTGGGCAGAGTCAGCCTGCCATATTGCATTCTAACAGGAAGGGAAGGGAGAGGGAAGGGAGGATCAGAGAAGGGAGGAGAAAGGTTCAGAGAGAAGGAAGGAAGGGAAGGAAGGAAGGAAGGAAGATAGCAGACTTTTATGCCGTTTCACAGGGCTTTTAAAGGCCTCTCTAAGTGGCTTATAGAGTCAGCCTCTTGCCCCCAACAATTTGGGTCCTCATTTTACCCACCTCGGGAGGATGAAAGGCTGAGTCAACCTTAGACTGTGGTCTATGCATCTTGGCACCAAAGATCCTTAAATATTTCATACTGGGCATTGATATTTGAAATTTTTAGAGGGCGGAATTGCACTCGTTCAGCCGTTCCAAGCCTTTGTGCTTTCGGCATGTGAGAGAGAGTCAGAGGTCGGCTTCATTACAAGTGGCACTTAAGAGCAGCTCGATGCAAGAGTAAACTTGCTGAAAGCTTAGCCTGGCACTCAAAGTCCCATTGTGTGGGAGGGATTCTGCCTCCCGAGGCCGAAGGCCGGGCCGCTCTCCGCCCTGTCAGGAAAGACATGGAAAGCAAAATCGACATTACGCAGGAAGCCAGGGCCTTTAGCACTTGGCCCCGTGTGCTTTGAGGGGTTGTGTGCATCCTGTCCATGTGGAGAAAGAGGTTTTAAGGCTTACTCAGTTAGGGGTTATCCGTGGAAGGACCTGCAATATTTTATATGCAGGTGTGCCTAATGGAGAAGGAAGGGGCAGTCAGAGTTACGCTCTTGCAACTGCTAAGAAATGTCACCGCAGTTGATGCTTTCATTAAGTAGGAATCTTGAGAGTTGTAGTCTAGAACATCTGGAGAATACCAAATGGTAGTTGGATGGTGTAGGACAACTTCCTTCTTCCTTCCTTCCTTCCTTCTCATTACTCCTTCTTTCCTTCCTTCCTTCCTCCCTCCCTCCTTCCTTCCTTCCTTCCTTCTCGTTACTCCTTTCTTCCTTCCTTCTCATTACGCCTTCCTTCCTCCCTCCCTCCCTCCCTCCCTCCCTCCCTCCTTCCTTCCTTCTCGTTACTCCTTTCTTCCTTCCTTCTCATTACTCCTCCCTTCCTTCTTTCCTTCCTTCTTTCCTTCCTTCCTTCCTTCCTTCCTTCCTTCCTTCCTTCCTTCCTTCCTATTACCCCTTTCCATTCTTCCTTCCTTCTTTTCGTTACTCCTTCCTTCCTTCCTTCCTTCCTTCTTCTCATTATTCCTTCCTTCCTTCCTTCCTTCCTTCCTTCCTTCCTTCCTTCCTTCCTTCTTCTTATTACTCCTTCCTTCCTTCCTTCCTTCTCATTACCCCTTCCTTCTCATTCTTCCTTCCTTTTCGTTACTTTCCTTCCTTCCTTCCTTCCTTCCTTCCTTCCTTCCTTCCTTCCTTCTCATTACCCCTTCCTTTCTTCCTTCTTCTCGTTACCCTTCCTTCCTTCCTTCTTCCCTTCTTTCCTTCTCATTACCCCTTCCTTTTTCTTCCTTCTTTTGGTTCTTCCTTCCTTCTTCTCCTTCCCCCCCCTTCCTCCCTCCCTTCCTTCCAGCAGAGAACGAGAACCAAAACATCTTCCTTCTGACCCAGCTTGTGTTCCTGTGAGCCACCGTAGCTGGGCCTGAACAACTTGGAAGACTTGTCGACTTCAACTCTCACCTCTCCCCGTGCGGCATGGGAGCTGAAGTCCATCCATGGTGGGTGGAGAGTTCTGGGAATTAAAGTCCACCTGTCTTGGAGCTTGCTCAGGTTGAGAAACGCTGCGGTAGGCCACACCACGTCATAGATCCCGATCATTATCTCGGTTTTCAAAGGGCCGGGGATTACGTCACCCTGCCCTGCGAGAAGGGGTGTTGTCGCCTGCTTGTGGGAACCGGCGGGGTTTGCAAACTTGCAACAAGCCCCAAGAGGAACCATCGCCTTGGAAAAGGTGAACGGGGCGTCCTTTCCTTTCCCTCACGCTCTCTCTGACCGTGATTCATGGTTCTTTGCACAGGTCAGTGACTGGGTGAAAGGCAGGGAAGGGTATAAAGTAGCATAGCCGGAGACAGGTGAGAAAGAGCTCCAGGTTGCAACATCGATCAAGGACGGAGAAAGTAGGAATGGGTCCCACTTCAGCCGGGCTTTCCTCCCAGGGGTGTGGGACCACCAACTCCCAAAGTTGGTTTGTGGGGGAGTTGTAATCCAGCCTGTTGCGTGGATGAACCAGAAGTGAGGAGAGGGGGCCTGTAAGTTGCTTTTAGGTAGGTGCTCAACCCTATGATTCCCCCTTACGCTTCCTGCTTAGAGTCAGCCTGGTCCATCTCCAAGTTTTAGGGAGTCCATTTGAGTGACCTTGCTGACTTTAAGATGAATTTATGTTTACTGTA
This sequence comes from Pseudonaja textilis, assembly GCF_049901715.1. NCBI lineage: Eukaryota > Metazoa > Chordata > Lepidosauria > Squamata > Elapidae > Pseudonaja > Pseudonaja textilis. Next base: position 23,805,160 of record NC_141999.1, read on the forward strand.
AACTTTACTTCCCCCCCCCATCTCCCCCCCCCCCAGATTATAAAAAAAATAGATTTAAAATGCTGTTAAATAATATGATTATAGCATAATGAATGGCTGAATTCCTGAGCTAACGTGACTGGAGGAGGAATTCTGGGAGTTGAAGTCCACCAGTCTTAAAGCGGCCAAGTTCAGGGAGCCCTGATCTAGCGGGTTCTTAACAGAATTGGGATTTCTGTAGGATTTAGGGCAAGAGTCTTCCAACTCGGCAACTTTAAGACTTGTGGACCTCAACTCCCAGAATTCCTCAGCTAACGTGACCGGAGGAGGAATTCTGGGAGTTGAAGTCCACCAGTCTTAAAGCGGCCAAGTTTAGGGATCCCTGATCTAGCAGGTTCTTAACAGAATTGGGATTTCTGTAGGATTTAGGGCAAGAGTCTTCCAACTCGGTAACTTTAAGATTAGGACTTCAACTCCCAGAATTCCTCAGCTAACGTGACTAGAGGAGGAATTCTGGGAGTTGAAGTCCACCAGTCTTAAAAGCGGGCAAGTTTAGGGACCTCTGTTCTACGTATTGATGACTGGGGAATTCTGGGAGTTGAAGTCCACCAGTCTTAAAGTGGCCAAGTTTGGGGACCTCTTGTCCTCCCATGTGGCTGGCTGGAGAATTCTGGGAGTTGAAGTCTGCCCGATCTGAAAGTGGCTGGCATTGCGACACCAGGCCTGTGATGTCCATTATTATTATTATTATTTTAAAGTTTCAGTGTGCCGGGTTTCGAACGGCGAAGGGTGCGTCTCGCTCCGGAAGGTTACCGCTTCTCTTTTCAAGAGTCTTCCAAAGGGGCACGCCGTACCTGCCCACCCCTTGAGACCTTCCGGCATTTGGGGAAGCGTAAGTCCTGCCAGGGCTCGGCCGGCGGCCACTTGGGATTGTGATCTCTGCCACCCAGAGATCTGTTTTCCCTGCCTCCCACCCCACCCCACCCCCTCCTCAAAGCTGCTTCCTGCTGACTCTCCCCCTCCTAAATCTCTCTCGCTCAGAACAAAACCAAATTACACGCTTCTGCAGCCCTAATAAGGCAGAAGAATGATGGGAATTCTCGGTGGCTTTTCCCGCCCCGAGTTCCTCTCTAAGGCCCTTTCGATCCCATTACGGCCAAGAATGGGACTGAAAAAAGTTGACTTGTGATGACCGTTTTCCACCCGACCGGTGCAGCAACTCCGTGGTCATGTGATCCCATTTCCAGATATACGGCCACTGACTCGTGTTTATGCGGCCTCCTGGCAAGCAAACTAGGTGGGAAAACCAGATTCACTTAAAGACCGTGTCACTTAACTGCACGATTCGCTTAACTCTGGCAGGAACGGGCGGGGGGGCAGCTCACTTAACTTGCGCAACGGAAATACCTGGGCTCAATTGTCATAAGTCAAAGGCAACCTGTATCTGGCTGAGAAATTTTCTCCCTTTAAAAAAAAAAAAAGCATTTTTGCTAAAAGAAGCAAGCTACCGTTTTCACGCTTGTGGTTTTCCTGCGAGAGCGCCAAAGCTTTAAAAGTAGAGCCGTTTTGTGGGCGCAGAGGTTTTGCAGGTGGGGCTTTCATTCCCAGCGATATTTTTTTTTTTTTTGCTCCGTTTCTGAGAACTTCATCTGGGAAACTGGTATGTTCTTAAGCAGAGCTGGTCCAACCAGCCTCTGGTTTTTTTCTACTGACTTGTTTTGGAAACCGGTCCGGGAGAAGAATAAGCTTGTGTAGCTTCAGTAGGGATGGTGATGGACCGAGATAAATAAATATAAATATATGTTTTCTTAAGTTTTCGCGGATACTTACATGTATGGTATTCAGCTTTGTTCGGGTATTTTCCCACGTCATTGTAGTTGTGCTTTTAAAGTTGTAGCAACGTTTTGGCAGAATCTCATCTGCCATCATCAGGCTTCTGAATACACACATTCACATATCAGCCTGCTCTGGGATCCATTTCGACTGCGTTTGATGTGAGCGCCTGGATCTTCTCCTGGCTTGGATCTGTAGGACAGAGGCACAAACTACAAATATATATGCCAGCGATGGCAAATCTTTTTGGCACTGAGTGCCCAAACTGGAATGTGTGTGCATGTGTGCATGCCTAAGCGCTGGAAACCCAAAGACCAGCTTGCCAGTGCACGCATGCCTGTTTTTGGTCATCTTCAGGCTGTTTTGGGGACATTTTCAGGCCATTTTGGGGCCGTTTCTCAGGCTGGTTTTTTGGGCCAAAAATGGCCTGAAAATGGCCTTTTTTTTTGGACCGTTCTCAGATGCTCCAGTGCCCACAGAGACCAGCTGGCCAGCGCACATGCCCCACAGAGAGGGTTCTGTGCACCAGAAACCAGAAGAGCAGCTGGTGATGACAGAGCATGCCCACAGAGAAGGCTCTGCATGCATGCCATAGGTTCGCCATCACGGATATATACACACACAGCGGGTGTCAGGAATCTGAACGTTGTTGCAACAAAAGTCCCTTTCTGCCTATGGACTCTGCCATGGGATAAACCAGGAGTCAGCAACACGCGGCTCTGGAGCCGCATGTGGCTCTTTCCTCCCTCTGCTGCATCTCCCTGTTGCCAGTCGGCTCCACAATTGATAGGGCTTTTGTGTAGGACAGGTAGAGGAAAAAGGACACCTTGCTATGAGGACACTCTATGGTGGGAGAAGCAGACTTACGGTCAGCAGAGGAAAAAGGACGCCATGCTAGAAGGAGACTCTATGGTGGGGAAACTGGACTTCTGGACAGCTCCAGAATTGAACAGGGAGCCTCAGGTGGCTCTTTCAGTGTTTAAGGTTGCCGACCCCTGAAATAAACCGTGGTTGCGGGCCACACCCAGAATGGGCATTGGTCCTCTTCAGGTAGTGTCAATTTTGTAGTAGGGTGCCCTGCTGCAGTGTTTCTCCACCTTGGCAGCTTGAAGAGCGGTGGACTTCAACTCCCAGAATTCCCCAGACGGCAAAGAGTCCATCCTGGCTTGCCCCTACCAAATGAAAAAAGGAGGTGAGGCAAGCGTGGCCCTCGGTTGAGTCTTTGCTCATCCTGCTGTGCAGATTACCGGAAATCCAAAATGCTTCCTCTTGCAAGGAGTGACGTATAGTCTGGTGCTTGGCCTGACGCCTTGTTCTGAGTCACACGCACAGGTTTGGAGGAGGGGAGGGGTAAACGCAGCCCTGACCATAAGCAGTTTGGTCTAGTTGTTAAAGACAGGAGACAGGAGACAGTGAGTTCTAGTCCCACCTTTGGCATGAAAGCTGGCTGGCTGGGTGACTTTGGGCCACTCCCAGGAGACTGGGAGTTCTAGCTCCACCTTAGCTGTGAAAGCTGGCTGGGTGACTTTGGGCCAATCACCAGGAGACTGGGAGTTCTAGCTCCACCTTAGGCGTGAAAGCTGGCTGGGTGACTTTGGGCCACTCACCAGGAGGCCGGGAGTTCAAGTTCTGTCTTAGCCATGAAAGCCGGCTGAGTGACTTTGGGCCAATCACTAGGAGACAATGAGTTCTAGTTCAGTCTTAGAGATGAAAGCTGGATGGGCGACTTTGGGCCACTCACCAGGAGACTGGGAGTTCTAGCTCCACTTTAGGTGTGAAAGCTGGCTGGGTGATGAATGCAGGATAGGGAATTCTGGGAGTTGAAGTCCACAGGTCTTAAAATTGCCAAGGGTGGGACACCCCCCCCCCCCGTTTGAAATCCCTAGGAACAATTCCACAGAGGAAGGCCGATCGAGCGGTTTATGGTTAAACGAGGATCTGCGCACTGGACGTCCCTGATCCTCATTGGAAGGATCTCCGATCCCATTGTGATGCCTCATCGGTTGCAGGCTGAAGAAACCCGTTTCTCCTCCTGCGAATCAAAGTGTCGTCTTGTGGAAGCGGGGCGTGTGTTCGCACACACGACTTGCACGCTCCTATCAGGAGAGTGGGTGGGGGAAAGCAATTGTGGGTGGTGGGTAGGAATATCTGCAGCAAAAATATAAGATCTTCAATTTGTTCCTTGCAAGAAGGGTGACCTCAACAGCTGTTATAGAGTAGGCTGCAAAAAATAATAATAATAATATGCGAGTAGACTGGCTTTGGATAACGTCGAAAATATTGCAGATCAAGCTAGGTTGAAACACCAGGTAGCCCTCAGGTTTATGACCACAGTGGTAAGACCCCGAATTTCCACGGCCAAGCAAGGCGATCTGTTCAGTAAGTTGCGTCCAATCTTGCAATCTTTTTTTTTTCCCGGTTCTTAATGCAGGTTAGGGTCCCATCAGCGAATGAGTTTGGGGTGGTTGACACTTGGATGGGGGTTGTGCTGCCCAGACAGTTTAGAGTTAATGGGATTTGGGATAGTTAGTTAGGAATTGTGAGCTGTCCCCTTAAGGGAATGCATCATGGTAAATGTAGTTAAGGTATCCTGGGAAATGTAGTCCAGGTCATGCGGTCACATCTGTAATCCTGATTGGTCACTAAATTGACTCTTGTTGGGTTGGGGGAGGCTCCCTCACTCTGGCCTGAACCCAGCCTTGTGGTGGCACCTCTGCCCGCTGCCTCTGCGACTATGGGATAGAAAGATGACTATCATTTACACCACAATTCAGATAGGCGAAGGACTGGACATTAAGAAGAACCTCGTCATAAATGTGAGTTGACAGGATGCCTGATGAACCAATAAAAAAAGACTTTGTGTGGATGCTTTGTGGAACTGATCTATCTGCCTTTGTGCAGTGTTTGTACAGGACAGGCAGAATAGGGGTGCTCCCCCCCCGCCCCCAGTCCAGAGGTGACCGAGTGGTTCTTGGGACCGCAAGTAGATCCCACTTAAACGCTGGTGGAGATTCTGGCTTGGTCCATAAACCGGGGGAGAACGGAGGCGGGGACCGAGATGTCTGGCCACCGAAACTCGGCACCCAACACATTTCTTCACTTCCTCGTGATTCTCCTCCTGGTTCCTCCTTTCTTTTCCACGGGAACCAGGCAAGTAACAGCAGATCTGCTCCCTTACGTTAGACAACGAGGTTTGTACGTTTGTGTCTGTGCGTGTGTGCGCCTGTGGATGTGTCAGCCATTCCCTTCCTTCCACCCCCACACATTCCTCGTGTGGCAAGGATGGGGAGCTCTCTCCATAACCAGCTTGGGAGGGCCGCACTCTGTTTTTGGCTGTGGCGCAACCCCCCGAGCTCTGTTTTTGCCGGCAAAGGCACCGCGGGCTGGTCCTTCACTGTTTCCAGGGCGTCCCCGTGGGCCAGATCTAAGCACCCCGCGGGTCGGCTTCGGCCACGGGCCTTGAGTTCGACCCCCTAAGACCGTGATGGCAAACCTACGGCCCTCTCCCTGGGCACGTGAGCCATCGCCCCAGCTCAGCTCTGCTGCGCAGCGTGTGCGCCTCCTGCCAGTCAGATGGTCTTCGAATCTCTGCCGTGCATGCACAGGGGTGGGTGGGGGGCATGCACAGAAGTCACATGTGCGGGGGCGGGGGGGTTACCACGCATGTGCAGGGTGCAAGGCACATGTGTGTGGGGCGCACTTTGGGCACTTGGTGCCGAAAAGGTTAAGCATCACTGCCCTAAGATAGCAGTAAGTTTTGGAATGGTTTCCTGAACAAATTCTTCACTTATTGTAAGGAACATCAATGAAACCAACCACGTGGTTTTGCCATAACAAGAACAACAGGCTCTCCATTCTGGAGACTTTCTACAACTTTACACATAGAGGTAACCCTCATCTTACAACCGTTCGTTTAGTGGCCGTTTGAAGTTTACAACGGCGCTGAAAAAAGTGACGTAGGACCGTTTTTCACACTTGATGACCGTTGTGGCATCCCCACGCTCAAGGTGATTTGCATTTGGATGCTTGACAGCTGATTCACATTTACGATGGTCGCAGTATCACCCCCCCCCCCGAGTCCTGCGGTCTCCTTTTGCAACCTTTCTGACGAGCCAAGTCGGTGAGGAAACCAGGTTCACTTAACAACCACGTTATTAATTTAAGAACGGCGGCGATTCAACTGGGATACAAAATTGTCTTTTATATATATATATATAAAGTTTTTTATTTTTAACAACAAACATAGACAAATACAAACATAAAACAAAATAAAACCATCTTTCAATTGTACAGTGTCTCGGTTGGCACATAATTCTCGTGCACAATATGTATAGTCTTTTCCTCATGAATTTAAATTTACATTCATATTACATTAACCAACTTCCCATGTCATATTATATTATTATTACACCATCATTAAATTTTAGTTTCAAATCCACGTTATCCTTTAGAGCAAATCTCAGTTTTTGCCAATTAATTCATATGAAGAGTCATTCTAAAATAACCCATTATAACGCATCGTTACTATTGAATTATACTTCAGTTTTCCTCTTTTCTACCTAACCATTGTGTAAAACAAATCCTGTACCTTAAAATAATTCTTTCTCGTCTGGCTCACTAATTGCTAGTGTTAATCTACTCATTCCTGCACAGTTGTCGCCAAACGGGCCAAAAGTCACTTCACAAATCCCTCCTCACTTAACCACAGAAATTTGAGGCTCAGTTCTGGTTGTAAGTTGAGGACTACCTGTGAATGAATTTCCCTCCTCCCAGGGAAGGGACATTGTTCCAGTTTTTCAACCTGCATAGGAATCATAAGGGACTGATCTGACCCATTCTCTTCCCTCCCAACCAGTTGTGATTAAGAGGAGGTGACACTCCAGTACCATATATGACCTCTTCTCGGTCAAATGCATCCACCGTTAGTCATCAGCACCGGTTTTCTGTGTTTGTTTTGAGGCTTTGTCATAGCCTGGTACTTCTTTATTCCACTTATGGACATGCTACTAACCCTGGAAGGTTGACACCTCCCTTCCTGTTCATTTTTTCTTTTCTTTTTTTCCTTTTTAAATGGAATTTAGAGGTCAGATTTTGCAAAACAGAGTTGCTTCACGCCTTACGATGGTTCCACTCCCCAGCGGGCCTTTGTCACTGAACACTTGGCATTTTTTTCTGCCTCCCACCTGCTATATTAAAAGTCCAGGATCTGCCTTGAGGTATATTGTTTGCTTTCTGCGGGAAAGTTTCATGGACTCTGGACTCAGTAACTGGGTTTGGTGGGCGGTTTTGGTCTGGGTTAGGCAAGAGGCATGTGAAGGTATAAACGATAATTGAGCGTAGCTTTGGGCCTTGGGTTGGTCCGGAGGAGCTAATCCTACGTTTTGAGAGTGTTGGATCTTGGCATGTTGAAATAATCGTTGGGAAGTTTTAGTTTACTTTATTCTCATTGCACCTCGTACAATGAAATCAAACACCATCTTCAATGCACATTATTATAACTATAAAAAATAAAATACACACATCCTTTGCATTCTAGACAATTGAATTGAAAACCCCTGATATTGCATTAATATTGCACTATATAGTAGAATTCAGTATAGTTACTGCTCTGGGATAGAAGCTGGTTTTTCAGCCTATTTGTCCTTGTTTTTATTATTCTGTGCTGTCTGCCTGATAGTTCAAAAAAAAGGTGGTGACCAGGATGAGATGGATCTTGGAGAATGTTTTGAACTTTCTTAAGGCAGCGGGATCTATAAAGCTCTTCCAAAGAGGGGAGAGGGCAACCCAGGATCTTCTGGGCAATGACATTAACCCTCTGGAGTGCTGTCCTATCTGCCCCTGTGCAAGTGGCAAACCCTACACAGGTGTGTAGTAAGTTAAGATACTCTCTATGGTGCAGCGGTAGAAGGTCACCAGCAGTTTTTCATCCGTCTGTTGTTTTCTGAGAAGTCTCAGGTAGTCTAACTTCTGCTGGGCCCTTTTGACCAGGGCTGCAATGTGAGCCCCCCAGGTCAGGTCCTCTTTTAGGGTAACACCCAGAAACTTAAAAGTGGCCCCTTGCTCCCCTCGGTCTCCCTTGAGAAGCCAGGGCTGGAGGCCTGATCTGTTCCTTCTAGAGTCCACTATCAGCTCCTTGGTCTTATTGGTGTTGAGGGACCAAGTTATGGTCTCATCCTGTTCATCCTGGAGGATCAGAAGTGGGCAGCTATGGTCCATTTACAACCCGTGGACTTCAATTCCCAGAATCCCTGAGCCAGCCAGCTCAGGAATCCTGGGAGTTTAAAGACCACAGGTCTAAAGGAGGGACCGGTTGGCCACCTTTGCAGTAAGACTCTTTTTGGGGGGCTTTGGACACGATCTTTGGAGAAGCTTCCATTCCATTCCTCTCACGGGTCTTCTCGGTTTGGAGAAGAAAGTCAGAGGGTTGCCAGATGTCACACAGAGATGACCTTGGGGGAAGCTTTGCAGAGGCTTTAAACAAATCGTGGACTTAACCCCGGAGAACCGGAAAGAGCGAGGCAGAAACTCAAGAATTGCCTGCCTTGACCTTCTTTGGTATTTTATTTATTTGTACCACACCTTTATTATCTTTACAAATAAGTCAAGGCGTTAAACATAGCCAACAGACCATCCTCTCCCGCCACCACAACAACCCTGTGAGGCGTGTTGGGCTGAGAGAAATGTGGGACTGCCCCAAGGCCACACAAGTAAGATTTCATGTCTAAGGCTGGACTGGAACTCAGCACCTCCCTGTGACTGGTCCAGACTCATCCAGCTGGTTTTTTTGTGTGTGTGTGGCTATGTCAGGATTAGAACTCATGTCTCCTTGTTTCTAGCCTAGTATCTTAACCATTAAACCAAACGGATTTGTTTGTTTGGTATATAAGAGGGAAAGAAGGAGAACATCCTGTCCACATTTCATGGTTTTATGGGGGGGAAAGAATTCTTTTTTCTATCAAAAAAAAAAGAGTTTAATATTCTTCTGGGCCTACTTTTTCGAGGGGACGTTGCTGCTCTCTGAGCTTCATTGTTTTAGAATAGAATAACAGAGTTGGAAGGGACCTTGGAGGTCTTCTAGTCCAACCCCCAGTCTAGGCAGGAAACCCCATACCACTTCAGCCAAATGGCTGCCAATTCATAAAAACTTCCAGTGTTGGAGCACCACAACTTCTGGACGCAAGTCGTTCCCCTGCTTAATAATTGTTCTACGTTAATTTTTCTTGCAGGCGTTTCATTCTCACGTCATCGTCGCGCTGATCACGTCCCCTAGCTGGGTAGTGAAACGTCCGTGTGAAAACACCCAAGCTCAGAGAGCACCAAGGACCCCTCATTTCAACCTCAAGAGTTTCCTTTATTGGTGCCTATTTCTTTCTTAACCTGAAGCCTCCTTCAAAAGACTGGCGTGTTCTCGGCTCAAACCTTGATTTGCCATCTTAAATTTCCCACGCTTTTACTCGAGACTAGCCTTTCCTAACCTGCTGCCCTTCCGGGGGTTTTCAGTGGGGGGGCCAGTGCAGGACCTGAGTTGAGATAAGGCCTCTCCTAGTTAATCTTTGGGAAACATGCCGTCTGCCTCCCACTGCCTTCCCTTAATTTGGTATTTTCTGGTTGAGCACAGGACACGTCTGGTTCCTCAGCGGAGGGAGAGTTGAGTTGTGAAGCCCAGGGGATTTCATTTTAGAAGCGGAAAAGGCAGTTTTAGAAGATTTGGGACATGTTTACACATTTAGCTGTGGTTGGTCTATAAGTTGGAAGCCAGCATTAGGAGTTGGGACCGCAGATTGCTGCGAAGATCCGAACTGGAAGAGGAATTAGGATGCTTTGCTTTGCTTTTAGACAAAATATAAAGATAGAGGTGCAAACAAGACCCTGAATCAGAAATGGAATGTAAACTGGAGACCTTTGGGGTGGGGGGGCTCCCTTGGGAATGCCCTGTTGGCTACTCTTTCCTTAGGTCTCAAGTACAGGTAGTCCTTGACTTATGACCACAGTGGAGCCCAACATTTCTTGTCGTTAGGCAAGACAGTTGTTAAATGAGTTGCGTCCTGAAATGGAAACTCCTCTCCTCTGCTTGTGTTTCGCATTAGGAACAGAACTCTTTTTTTCAGGTGGGGAGGGGGAGTAGAACTCCTTAGCATCAGAGCGTGTTAATAATAATAATATAGGAAATACTAATGCTCTGGTGGTCATTTGGAAAAATCCTTTCTTAGTGAGCCCCTAGAAGCCAAGAAGAACATAGATGCCAAATTTCAAGTTTGTGGCTTTTATGGTTCCGGAGATTTTGTGATGATGCGTGAGGGGTATTTCCCTTTTAGATAGATAGATTTAGTATTGTAAGCAGCTCAGAGCTACCCTCTGGTAAGATGGGTGGCCAATGAATTAGATCAAGGGTCTTCCAACTTGGATTAAGTTTAACCCCAGACTCCTGTGGACTTTCAACTCCCAGAATTCCTGAGCTAGCATGACTGGAGAAGGAATTCTGGGAATTGGAAAGTCCACAAGTCTTAAAGTTGCCAAGTTTGGAGACCCCTGAAATAGATAGGGAGAGAAGAGAGAGAGAGAGAGAGAGAGAGAGAGAGAGAGATAGGGTAGGTAGGTAGGTAGGTAGGATAGATGGTCTTCAAACTTGGCAACTGTAAGACTTGTGGACTTCAACTCCCAGCATTCCTGAGCTAACATGACTGGAGGAGGAATTCTTGGGAGTTGAAGTCCACAAGTCTTTAAAGCTGTCAAGTTCAAAGATCCCTGAATTAATTAGATGGATGGATGGATGGATGGATGGATGGATGAAAGAGAAAGGTGATAAATATATGGATCATAGATACAGATGAAAAAAAGATGGTAGATATATGGATGAAAGAGATGATTGATAGATATATGGGTGATATAGATGGAAGAGAAAGATGATTGAGATATAGATGATAGATGATAGATAGATAGATAGATAGATAGATAGATAGATAGATAGATAGGTCAGATAGGTCAGATAGGTATGGATACAACAAATAGAACAGACAGACAGAAGAGATAGAATAGATATAGAATAGATGGAATAGAGATATGTAGAAAGAACAGATAGACAGACACATGACAGTTGCCAAGCACCCAAATTTTGATCACGTGACTATGGACATGCTGCAACCGTCATTAAGTGTGAAAAGCAGACATGTCATATTTTTTTCTGTGCTGCTCTAAATTCAAACAGTCACTAAACGAATGGTTTCACTTGAGGGCTTCCTGTAAGTGGACTTCTACCCCATTTAAAACATGCACTTCAGAAACAAGATGCTCCAACCCTACGGAGGCACCTTGATCCAGCCAGGAACCTCTCAGTATTTGCAGAGGGCCCCAGGCTGGAGGTTGAAAGAACAGAGAAGAGGCGTTTGGATGCCTCTTGGGTGCCCCTCGTTTCTCCTGCCGTTGGTGGATGACTTCAACATGTCCCAAAGAGGCTTTCTTTTCCTCTCCAAAAGGCAGCTGGACTTCCTTGTTGTTTTTGCCTTGGAAAACGTTTTGCTTTTCATCCAAGAAGCTTCTTCACTTCTAATAACTCAAAACTTTTGGACTGGAGAAGCTTCTTGGATGAGAAGCAAAGCATTTTAAAAATTAAATGAAAATAAAACCCAAGAAATGTGCAAAGTTGCCTTTTGCAAAAAGAAAAAAGAAAAAAGCACCTTTTGACACAACCATAACTTGGATGACGGAGAATCTCCAGAGACTTGACTTCGACTCCTTGGTCGTTTATACCAGCGGCGCGTTTCGAATTTTGGTGCCTGCACCGGAACTTGTCACCTGAGTTCGAATTGGGCACTTTCTGGGTATTTGGGGCTTTTAATCCTCACCTTTCTCCCAATCCATAGTCGGAACCTGGTTTGTTGGTATTTAAAGAAGGGTGACCTTCCCACCACACCCCCTTCCTATCCCTGCGTCGGTTCTCCCACCGACACAGCGGGATGCTTTGGCCCAACCTGCTTGCCAAAAAAACCAACCAACCATAATTCTCCCAAAATAAGTCAGCGTCTGGAAGCTTCTTAGCTTCCCTGTTTGATTCCAACTTCCCCTTTTAGCATCTCGGCAGGAAGTTGGAAGGGCTTTTTTTAAGAGAAGGAAGACGCTTTAAAGAGCCTCTAACGCCCCCATGCCCAACCTGGCTGACCCTCCTTGCTGGGACAGTAAATAGGTGGTGGGGATCTCTGCCAAACCATCCCAGTCCTGCAATTATTCTGGAAGCTAATTTGGGAAGAGGAGGAGGAGGAGGAGGGAAGGGTTTGACTCTTCGGTGTACCTGTTGGCTACCTGATTTAACCCATCTCCCCTCTTCTTCCAAAAAAGGAAAGAGAGAGAGGGAGAGAGAGAAAGAGGGAGAGGGAGGGAGAAAGAGAGAGAGAGGACAAAGCACTGGTCCCTTGCAGAGGTGGTATTCAGCCGGTTCTGACCAGTTCTGAAGAATCGGTAGCGGAAATTTTGAGTAGTTGGGAGAACCGGCCATTCCCCCCTCTGACTGGCCCCGCCCCATCTGTGCTCCGCCTCTGGAGTCTCAGCTGATTGGCTGGGTCTCCTTTGGTGGCCCTGCCCAGGAGAACAGAGCTGGAAAGCAGGTTAGTGGGGTGGGGAGGGAAGGGGGATTTTTGCAGTAACCTTCCCTTGCCACGCCCACCAAGCCCACACCCACAGAGCACCACGCCCATCAAGCCATGCCCACAGCTGATTGGCTGGGTCTCCTTTGGTTGCCCTGCACAGGAGAATGGAGCTGGAAAGCAGGTTAGTTGGGTGGGAAGGGAAGGGGGATTTTGCAGTAACCACCTCCTGCCACTGCCACCAAGCCACGCACACAAGAACCGGTAGTAAAAAAAATTTGAATCCCGCTACTGGCCCCTTGACCATTTTTTTCTTCCAGGCTGCGTGTCCTGGAAATGCCAGTTGCCGAGCAACAAAGACAGATTATCCCTGGCTGTTTTTTTTCTGACCTTTCAGGTTAATGAAACAGGCCTGCACAGAGCCACCGTGCACCCTGGGCCATCGTGGTTTATGATTTCCCTACCCTCCCACCTTTAGATGATTCTGGAGCCCCCTTTGCTAGGATGCCGGCTTTTTTGGGGGGGGGGGAGAAAAGCTTGGTCCAGAAACCCAGCAGAGGACTACAAAGCAGCTAAGGAGCGGCCCTAGTCAAAGGGCCGCTGCAAGGAAACCTCTCTTTCCCCACACAGATGGGTGGGCAGATCTTCCTCCTCGTTTTCCTTCCGTAGATCTGAGGGGAGGGTCCGCTGAAGAGCCGGTGGGCCTTAGCACCGGGGAAGCTTGAAGCATCTTAGAGAAAGGTCTCTTTTAATATTCACTTAATATTAATTTAATATTAACTAGGCAAGGGAGGGAAAAAGGGAGAGAATATTGGAAATCCGAGGGAAGGGTCTTCCAACTTGGCAACTTTAGGACTTGTGGACTTCAGCTCCCAGAATTCCTCAGCTAACGTGACCGGAGGAGGAATTCTGGGAGTTGAAGCCCACAAGTCTTAAAGCTGTCAAGTTTGAAGACCCCTGTTCTAGGTCAAGGGTGGACTTCAACTTCCAGAATTCCCCAGCCAGCGTGCTTCAAGTTGTGTGGACTTCAGTTCCCAGAATTCCTCGGTGAAAGGGCTTGAAGTTATATGGACTTCAGCTCCCAGAATTCCCCAGTCACCCTGCATCTTTAAGCTGGGTGGATTTCAACTCCCAGAATCCTAGGAGTTGAAGTCCACGTCTCTTAAAGCGGCCAAGTTTGAAAATACCCTGTTCCAGTGTCAGACTTTCCAAGCCTCCTGTTTGGAAAATAAATAAGTCCTTTGTTTGTGCGTCTAACTACCGCACATCAGCAGCACATCTGTAGGCAGCATCCAGTTGTTAAAAATGTACGATGGAAAAGTAAATAAGGAAGCAAGACCCGCGCTCAGCAGAAGAAGCCATTTGCAAGAGGCGAGAGGCGAGGAAACCTTTAACTTTGAAGAATGCTCGGGAAACGCGTAGGTGAAGTCAAGCCAACAGTTCAGCTTGGCTTGAAATAACTGTCTTTTAAATAATAATAATAATAATAATAATAATAATAATAATAATAATAATAATAATAATAATAATAGTTTGATCAGCCGTTGGTCTGCTTAGCCTAAGAATTGGAGATTTGGGGGAAACGGATAAAAAAAATCTTCAGCTTTTTTTTTTTTTTAATATAAGGTCAAGAACCAAAATTTTTAAAAGGCCAAAAGAAGAAAAAAATTGAACGGAGAAAATCAAATATATATATAGATATATATAAATCAGATATATATAAATATATATATATCTGAGGTTCTCATGGTATTTAGTATGTGGATCTTTGGTTGTTCGGGTTTTCTCCCGCGTACGATTAATCTTACGCGGGAGAATCTTACGCGGGAGAAAACCGAACAACCAAAGATACACACACACACACACACACACACACACACACACACACACTATATTTTAAATAAAGAGCCAAACGATTGGAGGACTTGTTCACCAAACTCCAGCTCTACTTGCAAACGCCTGTTCCATATTTGGAAAAGGGGACGAGTGTTTTGCTGGCGGAATAATCCTGGCCGCGGTGGTGTTTGCCTTGTGGACGGAGGGAGATTCTCCTGGGATTTGATGTTGGCAAGGAAGATGAAATCTTCCGGCGTTTGATCTTGGGAGCCCAGCTTTGTCCTGTTTTACTTCCTGCTCGCCTGGATTCAGCCATGGCCCCCAGATAAGGCGAAATTCAGAAAGAATTTAGGTGCGGCCGGAGAGGCCAGAAGTGGCAGGGAAAAAAAGTTGAGAGGCTTGTAGGTTCTGAACTTCGGTTGGAAGAATTTAGCTCCAAAAGCCAGTTTTTCCGGCTTCTTAGCATAAGTGTTTTGCGGTGATTCTCTCTCTCTCTCTCCTTCCCTCTCCCTCTCTTTCCCTCTCTCTCTCCCTCTTTCTCTCTCTTTCTCTCTCCCTCTCCCTCCCTCCCTCTCTTTGTCTCCCCTCCCTCTCTCTTTCTCTCTCCCTCTCTTTCTCGCTCCCTCCCTCTTTCTCTCCCTCCCTCTCTCTTTCTCGCTCCCTCCCTCTCTTTCTTTCCCCCCTCTCTCTCCCTCCCCCCTCTCTTTCTCTCTCCCTCCCTCTCTTTCCCCCTCTCTCCCTCTTCCTCTCTCCCTCTCTCCTCCCTCTCTTTCTCTTCCTCTCTTTCTCTCCTCCCTCCCTCTCTTTCTCGTCCTCTCTCTCCCCTCCTCTCTCTCCCTCTCTTTTTCCCTCTCTCCCTCCCCTCTCTCTTCTCTCCTCCCTCTCTTTCCCCCTCTCCCTCCCTCTCCCTCTCTTTCTCTCGCCCTCCCTCTCCCTCTCTTTCTCGCCCTCTCTCTCCCTCCCTCTCTTTCTTTCCCCCTCTCTCCCCCCCTCTCTTTCTCCTTCCCTCTTTCCCCCTCTCCCTCCCTCTCCTTCTCTTTCTCTCTCCCTCCCTCTCCCTCTCTTTCTCGCCCTCTCTCTCCCTCCCTCTCTTTCTCTCACCCACCCTCTCTTTCTCCCCCCTCTCTTTTTCTCTTCCTCCCTCTCTTTCCCCCTCTCTCCCCTCTCCCTCCCTCTCTTTCTCACTCCACCTCTCCCCCTCTCTCTCTCTCTCTCTGTTTCTCCCTTTTGCATTTCTGAGTTCCTGAAGGCAGAAGCCGAGCACTGAAATTAAAGCGTAATAAATATGGATCTTTTTTAATGAGGTATTTTTTATTTCCAGGGCTCGTAAATCAAACAGCGTCTCCTGTTCTGAATTGCGTGCACTGTCTTCCCTTCCAAATTTCCACTTTCCTACGGATCCACCCCCTCCTGGGGCAAACCCATTCCTTCTCCTCCATAGATCAAACTTTCCATAAATATTTCTTTCCTATCCTGTTCCCCCAGCGCTCTTGGAAGGCCTCCAATTCCACCTCCTTCTTCCACCGAGCCCCCCCCCCGCAAGCATTGTTTTTGTAGTGTATTTTCGCAGCTGGCGCATGGTGCCAAGGAGAGTCATGCCTCGAGTTTTGTGTTTTTTTTCCCCCTAATCTTCCCCTCACTCTTTCTGTGGCCAAGAATTAGAGAGGCGTCGGTGGGACATCCTGAACGGTGGCAAGAAAGATCATCTTTGTTTGAAATCGACCGTTGCGGGATGGTTGGTCGTAAGGGAGCTTCGTTGGTCGTCTTCCCACCGAGATCCCAGTTTAGAATCCATGCAGGGAGTGAAAGAAGCACGAGATTTTTGTCTCTGTAAAGGGACGTCGTGTGTAGGAAGACGTCCACAACTTTTGAAGGCATCTAGACAGGATTCCAGAGAAGCTTGGTTGAAATCTCCCAGATATCAGATCAGGAGACAAAACACTTGACCTTGGTCCGTCCGTCCTTCCTTCCTTCCTTCCTTCCTTCCTTCCTTCCTTCCTTCCTTCCTTCCTTCCTTCCTTCCTTCCTTCCTTCCTTCCTTCCTTCCTTCCTTCCTTCCTTCTTCCTTTTTCTTCTTCTTCCTTCTTCCTCCTCCTTCCCCTCCCTCTTCTTCCTTCCCCCTCCTCCTCCCTTTCCTTCGGCTGAGATGTTGGAGGCCACTTTCTGATGAAGATCATACAGTGTTCAGTGGCTTCTTGTTCTTCATCACTCTTTTTCCATCCATCCTTCCTTCACCAACACCCCTTCTTCTTTGTCCTCCTTCTCCCCTTCCTTCTCCTCCTCCATCACTGGTTCCCATCATCCTCTTTTCTCCTCTTTCATCATCAATCCTTCAACAGCTTCTCCTTCTCTTCCTTCTCCATCACTACTTTTTCCCATCACTCCTTCTCAACCCCCCTTCTTGTTCTCCACCACTTCTCCTCTGTCTTCTGCTTCTTCTTTTCTTCCCCACTCCTTTTTCACTCATCCTTCACCCCCACCCCTTCTTCTTGTCCTCCTTCTCCTCTTCCTCCTCCTCCCTCCTCTTACATCACCACTCCTCCAACACCTCCTTCTCTTCCTTCACCACCACCGCTTCCTTTCCCACCGCTCCTTCTCCACCCCCTCCTTGTTTTCCTCCTCCTCCCTTATAGACTGATGATGTTCCCTAGTTGGGTCATGAAATGTCTGCAAGAAAACAACCAAGCTCAGAGAATACCAAGGACCCCACAGTCTTCCTCCTCCTCCTCCACTCTGCAAACCTACTCCCTTATAAGCTGATGGTGTTACTTAGTTGGGTCATGAAATGTCTGCAAGAAAGCAGCCAAGCTCAGAGAGCACCAAGGACTCCACAGTTCTCCTCCTCCTCCTCCTCCTCCTCCTCCTCCTCCTCCTCTCCTCCTCCTCCTCCTCCTCCTCCTCCTCCTCCTCCTCCTCCTCCTCCTCCTCCAATTCCACTCCCTTCTAGATAGCTGATGATGCTACCTAGTTGGGTGGTGAAATGTTTGCAAGACAAATAACCCATCTTAGAGAGCACCTACAGTCCTCTTCCTCCTCCTCCTCCTCCCCGTCCACAAATCCCACTCCCTTCTAGATAGCTGATGATGCTACCTAGTTAGGTGGTGAAATGTTTGCAAGACAAATAACGCATCTTAGAAGGGCACCTACAGTCCTCCTCCTCCTCCTCCTCCTCCTCCTCTTCCTCCTCCCGTCCACAAATCCCACTCCCTTCTAGATGGCTGATGATGCTACCCTAGTTAGGTGGTGAAATGTTTGCAAGACAAATAGCCATCTTAGAGGGCACCTACAGTCCTCCTCCTCCTCCTCCTCCTCCTCCTCCCCTCCTTCCTCCTCCCCGTCCCAAATCCCACTCCCTTCTAGATAGCTGATGATGCTACCTAGTTAGGTGGTGAAATGTTTGCAAGACAAATAACGCATCTTAGAGGGCACCTACAGTCCTCCTCCTCCCCCTCCTCCTCCTCCTCCTCCTCCTCCCCGTCCACAAATCCCACTCCCTTCTAGATAGCTGATGATGCTACCTAGTTAGGTGGTGAAATGTTTGCAAGACAAATAACGCATCTTAGAGGCACCTACAGTCCTCCTCCTCCCCTCCTCCTCCTCCTCCTCCTCCTCCTCCTCCTCCTCCTCCTCCTCCTCCTCCTCCTCCTCCTCCTCTTCCTCCTCCCCGTCCACAAATCCCACTCCCTTCTAGATAGCTGATGATGCTACCTAGTTAGGTGGTGAAATGTTTGCAAGACAAATAACCCATCTTAGAGAGCACCTACAGTCCTCCTCCTCCTCCTCCTCCTCCCGTCCACAAATCCCACTCCCTTCTAGATAGCTGATGATGCTACCTAGTTAGGTGGTGAAATGTTTGCAAGACAAATAACGCATCTTAGAGGGCACCTACAGTCCTCCTCCTCCTCCTCCTCCTCCTCCTCTTCCTCCTCCCCGTCCACAAATCCCACTCCCTTCTAGATAGCTGATGATGCTACCTAGTTGGGTGGTGAAATGTTTGCAAGACAAATAACCCATCTTAGAGCACCTACAGTCCTCCTCCTCCTCCTCCTCCTCCTCAAATTCCACTCCCTTCTAGATAGCTGATGATGCTACCTAGTTAGGTGGTGAAATGTTTGCAAGACAAATAACGCATGTTAGAGAGCACCTACAGTCCTCCTCCTCCTCCTCCTCCTGGCCACGGGCCGGCATAAAAGCAAGGTGGGGTATTTCAACAGCCTCCCAGCTACCATCTTGACTTTCTGGGCCGCACCTTGGGAGTCCCAGCTGCCAGGATTTGGGCTTTGTTTGACGAGCGCTTCCCAGGGCTGGTTTCGGGGTGCCCTGCCCGAGTTGCAACAAGGAGCAGGCCGAAGTGGTTGAGCAGCGTGGGGTTGAGGAAAAAAAAAAACCGCTGGCTCACAAACCACCAGAGAGATCTGGGCTGATGGGGCTCTCGTGAAAAAAAACAACCCCAAAACCAAAAGTTAGCTAACAATCCCCGAGTGTTGAACCGTTGGCAAGGGCGGAGGAAGACTTGCCAGAACGGGACCTGGCAAAACACAGGCGTGTCTAATTACCTCCTTCGCTTTCTCCCTTAAATGCCAAGTCACACCCTCTTGTCAAAATCACACATTTAAGTCTTATTAATTTTCAGCACTTGCCTGCAGTTTGACCTTAAGGCTCGGCTGGCTGGAGAAAGAGAGTTCGCCTCTCGGGTTCTTCCTAAAACAGGATGCATTTAATTTGATCCTTCCCCTGTCCTTGGGTTATTCGTAGGAAAGGGGGCTGGGGGGGTGGAAAAAAGGGAAAAAAATTGCATTTTTCGATATTAGGTATGTCTGCGCCCGGATTCGGTGACCGGCGTGCAGAAAGCCCCATGATGCATAATATGCAGTGAAACTAATTGTGGTTTATTTTATTTTATTTTTTTTTCTCTGAACGCCTGCAAGCGGGAACTGGTTCGCGCAGAAAAATGTCTAGTCTGGTCTTTCTCAGCGTTGGCGACTTTTAAAGATTTGTGAACTTCAATTCTCAAGACTTCCCCAGCCATCGTGCAATTTTAAGAGGCGTGGACTTTCAACGCCCAGAA
Organism: Pseudonaja textilis; assembly: GCF_049901715.1. Classification (NCBI taxonomy): domain Eukaryota; kingdom Metazoa; phylum Chordata; class Lepidosauria; order Squamata; family Elapidae; genus Pseudonaja; species Pseudonaja textilis. The sequence goes on from NC_141999.1 coordinate 23,824,453, forward strand.
TTCTTCATGCTGGTTGGGGAATTCTGGGCGTTGAAGTCCCCCCATGCGGACTTCAGAGGAATTCTGGGAGTTGAAGTCTACACAACTTAAAAAGTTCCAAAGTTGGGAAACACTGATCTAATTCTAAACCATTGTTTGAAGGGCTAGCCAAAACACGTTTATATACAGCTGGCTCAGCTTCGTGTTTTTATATATATATACCCTACCACATAGTTTTATATATACACACACACACACACACACATACATACCAGCTTGATACCTGTGCTTCACTACAAAACTATGTGGTAGGGCTTAGTTTTGGGGGAGGAAAATAAGGGGGGAAAAATCTGCCTCTGCCTATCAGCATCCATTGGTATTTATCTGGCTGGCGTCCTGTCAGTGTGTGTGAGAGTTGAGGGCTGTTTGGAAACTGAAAGAGTATTTGCTGTGTGAGCAAGAGGGAGACAGCAAGGAGCCTGGGTGTGGCTTAGCTCAACTGTTCTGTACTCAAGCTGCTTGGTTGCTGTGAAACTGAAACTCCTCCCCTCTGCTTGTATTTTGCATTTGGAAGAGATTTCTTTTCAGGTGGGGAGGGGGAGTAGAACTCCTTAGCATCAGAGCGTGTTAATAATACGAAATATTATGCTCTGGTGGTCTTTTCGAAAAATCCTTTCTTAGTAAGCATCTAGAAGCCAAGAGGAACATATGTGTCAAATTTCAAGTTTGTAGGCTTTACAGTTCTGGAGATTTTGGGATGATGCGTGAGTGGTATTTCACTTATATATACATATATATATCGAAGAATATATATATATCTGTTTTCCCTTTCTGCCTTGCAATCCAAACAGCTGTCCTTCAGGCAGGAATTATAAAAAAAAAAAATAGGCCATGTTCTCTTCAGGCAGTTAAGAGAATGAACATCAGCTGGAGTGGGAGCAAAATACCTTCTGGTTTTCCTGGTCGGAAGAAAACATTCCAAATTCCAGCGGAAAGTCCTGGGAATTGGGATTCAGGCTTCTGTTGACCGGAGAGAAATGCTTGCTTGCATTCCAAAAATTGGACTTGGAAAAAAAACGACGACGAGACATCAGGATATAATGACTTTAAAATATGTTGAGCTCTTTAGAAAAAAAAAAAGGAAAAAGCTTTTTTTTTAAAAAAAAAAATAAATCTTGTGACTTTCCTCTAGCAGGAAACTGGCTTCAGCAAAACGGAGCCAGGCGCTGCTTCACACCACAGCTTGCTAGAATGATGGTAGTATAGAATAGAATAACAGAGTTGGAAGGGACCTTGGAGGTCTTCTAGTCCAACCCCCTGCCTAGGCAGGCAACCCTACACCACTTCAGACAAATGGTGATCCAACATCTTTTTAAAAACTTCCAGTGTTGGAGCATTCACAGCTTCTGGAGGCAAGTTGTTCCACTGGTTAATTGTTCTCACTGACAGGAAATTCCTCCTTAGTTCTAAGTTGCTTCTCTCCTGGATTCGTTTCCATCCGTTGCTTCTTGTCCTGCCCTCAGGGGCTTTGGAGAATAGCTTGACTCCCTCTTCTTTGGGGCAGCCCCTGAGATATTGGAAGACTGCTATCATGTCTCCCCTAGTCCTTCTTTTCATCAGACTAGACATATCCAGTTCCTGCAACCATTCTTCATATGTTTTAGCCTCCAGTCCCATAATCCTCTTCGTTACTTTTCTCTGCACACTTTCTAGAGCCGTGATGGCAAACCTGTGGCATGCAGACCCATTTCTGTGGGCACGTAAGCCCCAGGCAAACTTACCTCACTGCGCATGCGCACACCTCCCAGCTGATTTTCGGCCCATTTGAGGCCTTTTTTTGGCCTCCAAGAGGCTCGAGGGAAGCCTCTGCAGCCTTTGGAAGCCGAAAAAAAGGGCCCGTTTTGTCACTGTATTTCCAGAAATACCGGAAGTGATGAAATGGACCCATTTTCCGGCCTCCAAAGGCTGCAGAGGCTTCCCTCGAAAGGGAAGGCCGAAAAAAGGCCTCAAATAGGCCGAACATGAGCCGGGAGGCGCAGTGCATGTAAGGGGGAAAGGGATCGCACACACACTATTTGGCACAGGAGCCCAACTCTTCTAGAGTCACAACATCTTTTTTTTACACCGCGGTGACCAAAACTGGAGGACCGAGAACCTCCATAGACTTTCTCCCTCGGCGTTTTCTTTCTTCCTTTCTTTTCAGGTGGTGCAAAAACTTTTTTTTTTTTTGGATGTTATTTTTCTTTTTCTTCCTCCCCTTGTGTCGGTGGCATCTCTGGTCCGACAGATGGGCCTTCTCCTGAGGTCACAAACAGTTGTTATGCGTCTCTCTCTGGAACTCCCCCCCACACCCGCGTAGAATAACTGGGCTTTGAGGTTCCTCGGGGAGCCGGGAAAACAGAGAGAAAAGGGATCAACTTTTTAAGGTCCCGATTAGGGCTTTGGGGAGGGTGGAGGGGGGGCTAGCCCCCTCCTCCCTTTGCCACCTCCCTTCTCACATGAATGCTTCCCTTAGAAGCTGTCAGAAGCCGCCGCCGTTCCTGGATGCTGAGCTCACCAACAGCCACGCCGATTGGCCAGTCCCGTTTGGGGAGGGGGGGGGAAGGTCACGGTCCACCCCGGTTATTTCATGTGCCTGGTTGCCACCCAGGAGAGCTCCGTTGGGGGGGGGCAGGGGGGGGGCTGTCTCGTGCAATGCAGACCCTTGGGGGTTCCCAGATCTTTTTTTTTGGGGGGGACGACTCCTCCGAGCGTGGGAATTGAGCGCATGAAGTGGCGATAATGTGCTGAGAGCCACCAGGTTCGGCCTCTCGGGCCGTTCCGGGCTCTGGACGGTGAGTCAGCCGGTTCTGGTAGTGCGTCAGATATGCCTGCCCTGGTAGGAATGTGATTCCTTTGGCTTGCCTGATGGATTCCCTCTTCCGTCAGTCAATCAATCAATCAATCAATCAGAATAGAGCTGGAAGAGACATTGGAGGTCTTCTAGTCCAACCCCCTGCCCAGTCAGGAGACCCTTAACCATTCCAGGCAAATGGCTGTCCAGCCTCTTCTTAAAAACCTCCAGTGTCGGAGCATTCACAAGTTCTGGTGGCAAGTAGTTCCACTGGTGGATTGTCCTCCCTGTTCGTCAGTTTCTCCTCAATTCGAGGTTGCTTCCGTCCTTGGTGAGTTTCCATCTGTTGTTCCTTGTCTTGCCTTCTGGTGCTTTGTAAAATAATCTGACCTCCCCTCTCCTTTGGGGCAGCCCCTCGAATACTCGCGTATCGTATCGGTTAATTCGTGTGTGGTTCTCCTCGGGAGCCCCAGCACGGGACCTTCCCCCCTGTTTTGCAGAGTGCCCATCCCCAACACTGGTCCCTTTGTGCCACCCCGGGCCTTCTCCCCCCCCCCCACGAGAAGAAGAACAAGACGGGGGCCTCTCTTGTGCGTCGCTTCGCCCCTCCCTCTGCCCTTTCCGATTCTTTCCGATGCGGCTCAACTTGGGTTTTGCCAGCTTTGGGGGGACGAGGACAAAGCTGCCCGCTGGATTCTGCCTTCCATCCGGGCCGCCTCTTTCCACTTCCCATTGTCCCATGGTTCCGGGGTGGGGGAATTCAAAGATGCCCCAAGGCTCTGAAGGCCCATTTAAAGCAGCCCGGGCAACTGTGCCCAGTCTCGTTGGCATTCTCAGAGCAGCTGGGGTGGGCACGGCTGGTCCTTTGGATCCGGTCTAGTCTCCATTTCTGAATGAAGAAGGTGAGTGAAAGCTTCCCTCTTGGGACTTGTCCGGAATAATTCTATAATTTTTATATTGGTCTCAATATTTTAATTTTAATGTAGTTTTTAATCATGGTTGCCCCTTATCTTTATAACAGTTTTATATTGGTTGTTTTGATACTGTGGGTTTGATTGTTGTACACCGGCCAGAGGCACTTCTGGTGAGATGGGCAGCTGTAAAAATTAGATAGGCAGACAGATGTCGACAGAGAGAGAGAGAGAGAGATGGGTGGGATGGACAGACAGACACTAGATGGGTGGACAGATAGATAAAGAAATGCTATGTAGATCAAGGGTCCCCAAACTTGGCAACTTTTAAGACTGGTGGACTTCAAGTCCCAGAATTCCTCCTCCAGTCATGTTAGCTCAGGAATTCTGGGAGTTGAAGTCCACAAGTCTTACAGTTGCCAAGTTTAAAGACCCTTGCTGTAGATGGATGGATAGATAGATAACCGTTGATGGGTGGATGGACGGACATTCAGACACTGTAGATGGATAGAGAGACTCTCTTGATGGGTGGATGCATGGACGGAGAGACTGTAGACAGATAGGCGGACAAACGTTGTAGATGGATAGACAGACACACAACAATTGGTGGGTGGGTGGACAGACATACAGACCCTAGATGGGTGGGCAGACAGATAAAGAAACACTGTAGATGGATGGATGGATAGATAGTCACCACTGACTATTGACATACAGACTCTGTAGATGGATAGAGAGACCCTGTTAATGGATGGATGCATGGATGGACAGGCTGTAGATGGATAGACAGACACTGTAGATGAATGGATAGGCAGACACACACAATCGATGGATGGATGGACAGACATAGAGACACTAGATCAGTAGATCCTGTTGAGGATCTACTGAGTAGATGAAGGAAAGGGCGGAAAGACTGTAGGTGGATGGACGGACCAACAGACGATGGATGGATGCTTGAGGAGGCCATGACATCTGCTCCCAGTGTGTATGCGTGCGCATGCATGTGAGTGTGAGATGCAGGTTGGTGTTGGGAGTTGGGGCCGTTGTGGGCGACAGCTGACGTGGCATGACAAGGCCTATTCATAGCCCCAGAGATGAATAACTGGAAAAGGCTGCTCCGTCATCGTCAGCGTCTTCCGACATCCGCCTCGCCCGCTTGGCGCTTCTCCCTTTGAACGTAAATGGGCACATTTGCCAAAGGCAGAGCAGCATGGGCGAGGGAGTCCATGCGCAGAGGCGGGAGAAGACAGATGGGGGTTGGACTTCCAGGAATGGGTGGCGGGAAAACTTTTCAGTTAGACCGTGCGTGTGAGATCCGGGTGGGAGCTTTGCGTTTCAATATTTTGTGGGGTGCTGGTCATTGTGTTGGATTCAGTTTAGTTTTGAGTTAAGTTTAGTGTTTACCTTTTAGTTTAGTTTAATGTTCAGCGCTTAGTTTATTGTTTAGTTCTTTTTGCCACCCAGAGCCTCCTATCGAAATAGGCGGTATCGCATGAATCGAATGCACAATTAAATAAATAGGACCTATCAAATATAAGTTGGGCCTCCTTGTCCGAAGGGGGCAGCCCAGCGGGAGGAAAATCCTATTATTGGTCTGTGAAAGCCCAGAATCGAAAGGAATTTCAGGAACCTTTTTCTGACTTGACACATATCATTCAACAGCAGAAACCACTCAACAAAAAGACTAACTAACATGCCTTGTGGGCCTGTCGAGAAAATACCTACGCAGGCCTTAGCTTTACCCTGAAGCAAAACTTCCCAAGAGGAATGGTGATGATTAAATGGTTAGGTGTAACCAAATAAATCCAGAACAAATCACTTTTCTTAGTCAGAAAAGATGTTCTCAGGTGCCTCCTGATCCTTTAAAAAAAAAAAAAATTACCCCTTCGCAAATGAACAAATAAGGGATTCTTTTGAAGAATCACTGTTGTACAGGTAGTCCTAACTTACAACCCCAAATGTTTCTGCGGTTAAGTGAAATTTTGTCCTACGTTACGATTTTTCTTGCCCTCATTGCTAGGTGAATCACTACAGTTGATAAATTAGTAATCCGGTTGTTTAAGTGCCTTTGGAAAAAAGGACCGTTGGGACCAATTTTCAACCTCTCTCTCGATGGGGGGGGGGGGTATTGTCTTGTGGGTGGCTAGCATTTGTAGACCATGTTGGTTGTGATCTTCCATCTTGCCATTCCCGGTGAGTTCATGTTATGAAAGTTTAGTTGGATTCAATCCCAAATTCATCTAGATGGATCTTTGGCTTCCCACAACAGAGGTCTCCAACCTCGGCAACTTTAAGACTTGAATTCCTGAGCTAACATGACTGGAGGAGGAATTCTGGGAATTGAAGTCCACAAGTCTTAAAGTGGCCGAGGTTGGCTGAGGAATTCTGGGAGTTGAAGTCCACAAGTCTTAAAGTGGCCGAGGTAGGCTGAGGAATTCTGGGAGTTGAAGTCCACAAGTCTTAAAGTGGACGAGGTTGGCGGAGGAATTCTGGGAATTGAAGTCCACAAGTCTTAAAGTGGCCGAGGTTGGCGGAGGAATTCTGGGAGTTGAAGTCCACAAGTCTTAAAGTGGCCAAGGTAGGCAGAGGAATTCTGGGAGTTGAAGTCCACAAGTCTTAAAGTGGCCAAGGTAGGCAGAGGAATTCTGGGAGTTGAACTCTACAAGTCTTAAAGTGGCCGAGGTTGGCGGAGGAATTCTGGGAGTTGAAATCCACCAGTCTTAAAGTGGCCAAGGTTGGAGACCCCTGTCCCCACAATATATAGGTGGCTAGTTCTTGAAAACCTTGGAAGGCAGGTTTCTCTAACGGCTGTCGTTGAAAGTGGCACGTGGGCTCAACTTCTCTCTGTTGTTGAGCCACAGTATTGAGGGATCTGTTCTTCAGCCCTTAATGTGGTTTCTTGTGTCTTGCCTTAGCCCAAGGGTCTTCAAACTTGGCAAGTTTAAGACTTGTGGACTTTAGCTCCCAGAATTCCTGAGCTAACCTGACTGGAGGAGGAATTCTGGGAGTTGAAGTCCACAAGTCTTACAGTTGCCAAGTTTGGAGACCCCTGAAATAGATAGAGAATAGAGAGAAAGGAAGAGAGAGAGAGAGAGGATGGATAGGTAGGTAGGTAGATAGGATAGATGGTCTTCAAACTTGGCAAGTTTAAGACTTGTGGACTTTAGCTTCCAGAATTCCTTAGCTAACCTGACTGGAGGAGGAATTCTGGGAGTTGAAGTCCACCAGTCTTAAAAGTTGCCAAGTTTGGGGACCCCTGGTCTAAATATATTTGCACAGTGGAAGGACTTACTTGCAAGGCTCTTCCAACTTGGCAAGTTTAAGACTGGTGGACTTCAACTCCCAAAATTCATGAGCTAACATGACTGGGAGGAGGAGGAGGAATTCTGGGAGTTGAAGTCCACCAGTCTTAAAGCTGTCAAGTTTGAAGACCCCTAGTTTAGGCTGTTGTATGATCCCCAGTGCTGATGTATTTTCCAAACTAGGTCTCGAAAGAGTGCAGAGAATAGCAATGAAAATGATTAGGAGACTGGAGGATAAAACATATAAAGAGCGATTGCTGGAATTCGGTATGTCTAGAATAATGAAAAGAAGGCCTAGGGGTGACATGTTAGCAGTCTTCCAATATCTCAGGGGCTGCCCCAAAGAAGAGGGAAGTCAAGCTATTCTCCAAAGCCCCTGAAGGCAGGACAAGAAGCAACGGATGGAAACGAATCCAGGAGAGAAGCAACTTAGAACTAAGGAGGAATTTCCTGTCAGGGAGAGAACAATCAACTGGTGGAATAGTTTGCCTCCAGAAGTTGTGGGTGCTTCATCATTGGAGGTTTTGAAGAAGACATTGGACAGCCATTCGTCTAAAGTGATATAGAATTTCCTGCTTGAGAAGGGGGTTGGACTAGAAGACCTCCAAGGTCCCTTCCAACTCTGTTATTCTATTCTATTCTTAATGCGATGCATAAACCCAGCCTATTTTGGTGGTGGTGGTGGTGATGGGAATCTCCTTTTATAGTTGTTTCATTTTGGTCGCATCTTATGGTTTCATCAGATCCTGGGACAATCATAATTTCCATTTTTCCCTTTTTGATCTTGTGCTCTTGATGATTCGTTGTAATGGTGAAAGAGGACCAGAAACAGTTTCCTTCAGACCATTTTCCCCCACGTGTCTTCCTTACTCATCCTTTCTTCCAGAAATTATCTTAACGGGGTTGTTTTTTTGAAGCCAACCCTAGTACAGCAGACAAGGCCCAAGTAAACTTTGTGCGGCTTTTGCAATTTTCCCCCCACACACAAAAAAGAAGAAATTGCAATCGGGGCTTTTCTAAATTTCTTCCCCTGCTTTTGAAAGAGGGTTCCAGGAAGGTCACCCAAGTTCACGCCAAGCCCTGTGACCCTTGTGGCTCCTTGTCTTACCCAACTGAGCCCCAAACCTCTGTGGCTAAGCCAGAAGACTTATGAAGTGAGTTTTTCCCCGTTTTACGGCTTTTCTTGCCACAGCGGTTAAGTGAATCACAGAAAATGTTAAACTTTTGTAACATGGTTTTGTAAGTGAATCTGGCTTCTCCTTTCCCGGTCAGAAGGTCACAAAAGGGGATCACAAATATTGTGATTTGCAGATAGTTATTGCAAATAACTAATCGTTACAGCAGACAGTTGCTTTAGTCTGTCAAGATTCTGTCTGCAGGCAAGCAACGATGCAGGAACTATTCGGAAGTAACTTCTCTCGTTCTTGGTTCTTTGGGCCTGATACCAGCTACATAGTGGATGGAATGAGGGACAGAAAATCGGCATCCTATAGGACGTCTTCTTCTCGGTCAAAATAAGGTCTCCATTGGTTTGCCTCTTTCGTCTTCAAGAACCACAAGAATCTAGTGCTGTGCCCGTCTGTGCATTTTGAGTCTTAAATGTTCCCAAATTTTAGATCTCTTCCTCTTTTCTCTTCTAGACTTTCACAGCATGGTGCAATTCCCACCTTCGGAAAGCCGGCACGCAGATCGAGAACATCGACGAAGACTTCCGCGATGGTCTCAAATTGATGCTGTTGCTGGAGGTCATTTCAGGTGAGGCTCCAAACGGCCGACATGTCGTGAAGCTACAGAAGACTTCTCGGGTCTCTTAAGAGCTCCTTCTCTTGATATCTTCTTGAGATGATCCTGGAAGCTTGGGTCTTCCTAATATGGCCCTCCCCAAACTGGGTTCTTCCCATTTTTACTGGAAATGCCATTCTGAGAATTCCCAAACAATGTTTAGGGCATTAGGTTGATTAAAGCTGTTTGTGATGAACCAAAAGGGCTTGGCACAAAAGCAACAAAGTCACAAAAATAGGTAAAATCTCTTTGATACCTTCAACTTGGGCCCCAATGTCAAGTTATCATCAACTGGAGAAAAGAAAACTCTCCCAAGAACAGTTTTTAAAGGGAAGAAATCCAGTCTGAACCCAAAGTACATATAAATTATCAATAAAAACCAACACAAACCATGCTGTAGCAATTACTGAGACAGCGCAGGATAAGGAATTGCAGACTTCAAAAGCCAGAACCCAAGTAAGACTCGACAAACAAAGCTAATTCACACTTTGCTTCCAGCAAGGTGCTGTGAGCAAACGCCCTTTTTAAATCCTGTTTTCCCAGCTGCAGCTAATGAAGGGAATCAGGGCCTTTCTCTCCCCCGTAACCCATGTTGCTCCCTTCTCCATTCCTCCCTGCATGCCCTAGAATGAAGAGGGGGTGGCTCTGGGTCTTCCTCTGAACTCCCTCTTCTATACATTTTCTCAAAAATTCTTACATTCTTCAAATTTATTCTATATAAATAGTTCTCATACTTTCATATTCATAATACTTTATACTTTTATCTGTCGCATTTGCAATTTCATCGCATATTCTTATTTCATTATTCCAAAAGTTCCATCCTAATTCTAATAATCCAAAAGATTTCCCCTTTAAGTACTAATGTGAGTCTACCACCCAACTTTATCTTACACATCAAACATTAAACCAGATTCCGCACGGTATTTTCCCCTACAATTAGTGTCGTCATAACTTCTAATGGTCACTAAATGAACACTTGTAAATCAAGGATTATCTTGTCCCAGCTTTCACACAGGAGTTTAGTTACAGCCCCAGAAATGGATCGCCAACACGCCTTCTCTTTTTCTGCGTGCCCGTTTAAATGTGGAATTTTGCTTGTTTAATTTTTCGTGCCGATTTGAACTGAGCAATAGAAGAGCAATTCTTCACGAGCTATGAATGGTGTTCTATTTACTGAGTTTCTCTGTTAAACAGTTTGTTCTCAGTGATGGGACAGTAAGCACAACTATAAATCAGGGAAGAAAAACAAAATAATACAGTGACCGGTGTTTATATATTATACTTGTTCAATTTATATACCACCGACCTTGCAGGCGGGTGAGTCCGGGTGGCATACCCGATAATAAAAACAGTATTATCAAAGATTTTAAAACAGTAAAACAGTGCAGTATAGCCTTAATTAAGAATCGGCTAAATTGGCAGGTGTTTACAAAAGCTCAGGCAAAAAAGCAGGAAAGGAATCGCAAAGCAGGATGTAACCCCCTCCAGTACAGCCGTATTTAGATGTGGAAATGTATACAAAAGGTCTCGAGCTTGGAAGTTTTCTGTCGCTGTTCTTGTTGAGCCACTGAGAGTGTGGGAGTGAAATTCATTTGGCTTACACTTCCTGAATTAATAAATGAACTGAAACACAACAAAATATATCTATATATTCCAATGTCTGTCTGTCTGTCTGTCTATCTATCTATCTCTTTATCTCTTTCTTATCTATATCTATCTATCGTTCTTATCTGTCTGTCTATCTGTCTATCTATCTATCTAATCTATTGCTTATCTATCTCTTTATCTATATCTATCTCTTATCTCTCTCTTATCAATTTGCTTATCTACCTATTTATATCTGTCTTTCCTCTACCCATCCATCTACCTACCTACCTACCTACCTATCTAATCTATTGCTTATCTATCTCTTTATCTATATCTATCTCTTATCTCTCTCTTATCAATTTGCTTATCTACCTATTTATATCTATCTTTCCTCTACCCATCCATCTACCTACCTACCTACCTACCTACCTAATCTATTGCTTATCTATCTCTTTATCTATATCTATCTCTTATCTCTCTCTTATCAATTTGCTTATCTACCTATTTATATCTATCTTTCCTCTACCCATCCATCTACCTACCTACCTACCTACCTATCTAATCTATTGCTTATCTATCTCTTTATCTATATCTATCTCTTATCTCTCTCTTATCAATTTGCTTATCTACCTATATCTATCTTTCCTCTACCCATCCATCTACCTACCTACCTACCTACCTACCTATCGAATCTATTCCTTATCTATCTATCTATATCTCTCTCTTATCTCTCTCTTATCAATCTGCCTATGTACCTATTTATATCTATCTCTCATCTACCTACCTACCTACCTATCTAATCTCTCTCCCTCCCCCCCCCTTACACATACACACAAGTGTGGCAAGAAACGTCGTATAATGGGGTAAACTTCACTTAACCGATGTCTCACTTAGCAGCAGACATTGTGGCCGTAAGCGGAGGACTACCTATACTCAAACATTCTGATTCCGTTAGGCTTGTTTTCGGACTCTTTCAAACATCCCACCTTCTCTTCTTTATTGGTTTCAGGGGAACGGTTACCGAAGCCGGAAAGAGGGAAGATGAGAGTACATAAAATCAACAACGTAAACAAAGCTCTGGATTTCATCGCCAGCAAAGGAGTCAAGTTGGTTTCCATAGGGGCGGAAGGTGAGACGGCCGGCCCGTGAATGCAATTTATTTTTATTTTTTTAAAAAAAGAGTTTTGTCTGACATGGTATCGGGTCTCCTGCTTGACCAGAGGGCTGGACCTCAAGGTCCCTTCCCCTTCTATTCCGATTGATTGATTGATTGATTGATTGATTGATTATCCATCCCGCCCCCCTCAATGTACTCCGTACCGCGTACTCCGTACTACGTAACTTTTTAATACTTCCTAATCAAGGGGCAAAGGTCTAGTGATAGAAAAATCAGCTCCCTTCAAAGTGAGCTCTGGTTTTTTTCTTTAACCTTTATATCTGGGGTGGGTGGGTTGGGGGGAGGTTACCCCTTCGTCTTTTAAATCTGGACCCCTCCTTCCCTGCTCATCTCCGTCCCAGGAGGGCTTAAGCCAAGAACGGGGTGGGCTGCCGATTGGATTCCCCCCCACACACACACTCCTTCCCGTAGGTTTTCACATCCGTACCTCTGATGAGGAAAATGCACTTAGCTCCTGAGCTGAGTCCCCCTCCTCTTCTCCCCCAAAAAGAAGAAAAAAAGAATACTTGGCTGGAAATTGCAACTCCGTATATTTCCATTTTGGCTCTCGGCGTTTGCTGCTGGTCTCTTCCTTCGTTTTTTCTCTCTCTTGATCCGTTTCCAGGCCAATCTTACGTTTTCCTTCTTTCAACCAGACAGGCCCCTTTGCCGGGACCACAAACACAGCGGGTTTCCTTAGGAAAGGCATTCTTGGCTCAGCTTGCCGCTGCCGGGGCTGTGCCAGAGATTAAAACTGGGTGGGGTGGGGGTTTTTTTTTCCGTCCCCCGTCCCCGCCCCCCCGCCCCCCATGCTATGTGAATAAGGGCCAGACATTGCGCTGCAGCCTCAAGTTTCCCCCGCTTGGGGAATAAAAATGATCTTTTATTAGATTTGCAAGTGATAAAAGAAAAACTAGGGAAAAGTAAGAATGAAAAGGTGATTTACCAGCATGGTAAAAAAAATCCCGTATTTCCCAAAATGACACTCCTATAAATCTGAGGATGTATGAGGATCTCTCTCTCTCTCTCTCCTCTCTCCTCCTTCCTCTCTCTCCTGTCCGTCATTCCCCCCTCTCCTCTCTCTCCTCCTCTCCTCCTCTCTTCTCTCTCTCTCTCTCCCTCCCTCTCTCTCTCTCTCTGCCTCTCCCTCCTTCCCTGCCTCTCCCTGTCCCTCCCTCCCCTTCTCCTGTCTCTCCCCCTCTCTCTCGCTCCCTCCCTCTCTCTCCCTGTCCATCATTCCCCCTCTCTCTCCCTCTCTCCTCCTCCTATCTCCTCTCTCTCTCTCCTCCCTCTCTCTCTCTCTCTCTCTCTCTGCCTCTCCCCCTTCCCTGCCTCTCCCTGTCCCTCCCTCCCCCTCTCCCTCTCTCTCCCTCCCTCTCTCTCTCCCTCCTTCCCTCTCTCTCCCTGTCCGTCATTTCCCCCTCTCTCTCCTCTCTCCTCCTCCTATCTCTCCTCTCTCTCTCTCCCTCCCTCCCTCCCTCTCTCTCTCTCTCTGCCTCTCCTCCTTCCCTGCCTCTCCCTGTCCCTCCCTCCCCTTCTCCCTGTCTCTCCCCTCTCTCTCCTCCCTCCCTCTCTCTCCTGTCCATCATTCCCCCTCTCTCTCCCTCTCTCCTCCTCCTATCTCCTCCTCTCTCTCTCTCCTCCTCTCTCTCTCTCTCTCTCTGCCTGTCCCTCCTTCCCTGCCTCTCCCTGTCCCTCCCTCCCCTTCTCCCTCTCTCTCCCCTCTCTCTCGCTCCCTCCTCTCTCTCCCTGTCGTCATTCCCCCCTCTCTCTCCTCTCTCCTCCTCCTATTTCCTCCTCTCTTCCTCTCTCTCCCTCCCTCCCTCTCTCTCTCCCTCTTCCTCTCTCTCCCTGTCCCTCCCTCTCTCTCCCTCTCTCCCTCCCTCTCCCCTATGCAGGTAAAGTTTTAAGTCCGTATTGAAATTGGGTTATTATACAGTCATTAACAACTATCACCTCCGTGGCTCAACTTATAAGCCATAAACCCAAAGAAGAAGTTGGCAATAATGTGATGTCTAACCTTAAAGATGTTTTGGAAACTCAACAGCCTGTCAAAACGACGGGCATACCTCGTGAATTCTTACTTACCTTTTATTGATACTGTAAATCAGAGTTGCCCAAAGTTTCCAGCTTTGCGGACCAGCGGGTACGTGGGAGGGGAAGAGGATGTGTCCGCACTCGCGTGCAGCTCCATTTGCCGTGCGGACGCGTGCCTGCCGCTCCCATAAATGCAGCGCGCCCATGCTCGCCCGAGTGAGGATGCGCATCCGTGCGCTCGCCGGCCATTTCTGCGACCCGCTTGCAATCCCCCTCACTTGTCCACTAGTGGGCCGTGGCCCAGAGGTTGGAGACCCCTGTTGCAAAACTCTTGCTCCAGTTAATACAGGGGTGTCAACCTGGATTTCTTCGAGGGCTGGATAAGCATTGCAGTTCTCTTCTGTGAGGGAGAGAGGACGAATGCTTCCTGCAGCATCCTGCCCCCCAAAACGGGGCACAGCATGGCTGCACAAGCCCCCTTCCCCCTGCGCCCCATTTTTTGGCCTGGATAGGGCGCAGGGGGGCCCCTTTGTGCCCCGTTTTGGTCAGCAGAGTGCTGCAGGAGGCCATCCAGGCCAAAAAATGGGGCGCGTGGGGGGGCATGTGTGGTCCCGCCATATCCATATGGCATATGCCATATCCCATTTTGGTTACCGGAGGCACCGCAGGCCGGTCCTTTGCTATTTCCAGGCCGGTCCCACGGGCCAGATTAAACTACCCCGGACCCTTGAGTTTGACACCCCTGAGTTAATAATGCATACAAAGGAATGCAATTTTTTTTTTTTTTTTAATGGCATTTTCATTTGGTTGAGAGTGTGAATGAAGATGTGCTTAAGGGAATCGGTTCTGGCTTCGTGCCACCTGCGCTGAAAAAACCCGTTGGCCCGATTTTTATGGAATAGTCAATCTGCGCAGGTATAACTGTGAGCGCTCAGCCTTGACGCAGGATCATTTCCCAGGTGACCGAGGAAGCGTTGTACCTGCATGGCACAATTGTCCCCGGAGTGGCCAACTGATAGTAACAATCAGTTCCTTTGTTCTGGGACATGTCCTACTTCCGCCTGCGTGCAGCCAGAGTGTGCGCACACTCCAGGAGGAAGGTGTCGTAAAAGAGTAAGGAAGGTGACCTTGGTGTGACCCTCTTTTCCCTCTGGAGCAGGTTCCTGCACATTTCCATCCGGATCGTCCCAAACTTTTTCCCAAGGCAACTGGACTTTATTATTATTATTATTGTCCTTGAAGGCGTTTCGCTTCTCATCCAAGAAGCTTCTTCAGTTCTGAGCTGAACTGATGAAGCTTCTTAGATGGGAAGCAAAACGTCTTCAAGGAAAAATAATAATAATAAAGCCCAGTTGCCTTTGTTAAAAGCACCTTTGGGACAACCATGGATGTCTTGAGAATCTCCACAGACACTCCCACCTGGAGTATCTTCGTTTTCTACAAACTTGTGAAGATGCCCTTGCAGAAAGTCCTTGCTCATTCTCCTCCTATGGTCTCTTTTCCAGAAATTGTCGATGGCAACGCCAAGATGACCTTGGGTATGATCTGGACTATCATTCTTCGGTTTGCCATCCAGGATATATCAGTGGAAGGTAAGAGGCAGATCTGTGCCCGAGAGAGAGAGAGATTGTTTAGGCCAGTGATGGTGAACCTTTTCGGCACCAAGCACCCAAACCAAAACGCGCTCACGTCCCGGAGCACTGTCAACCCAAAGACCCGTTGGCTGGCATGCGCATGCGTGATCTTCGCGCACGCTGGACCCACCGGAAACCCAAAGACCCGCTGGTCAGTGTGCATGCACATGGCAGCCAGCTGGTCTTTGGGTTTTACGGAGCACGCATGCTCACCTGGTCTTCGGGTTTCTGGTGGTCCGGAATCTGGTGGTCTTAACATATATATATATCTCCTGGTTGTACAGTTTTTAACTGTTATTTGTTTTAATTTGTTTTACATTGTTATTTGTATATGTCTTTTGGTGTTGTTCAGTTGTATGTTGTGGAAGAGCACCTTATTTCGTTGTTCTCAGGTTTCTGAGTACAATGACAAAAAATTAATCTTATCTAATCTTTCCAGTGTGCTGGAAACCAGAAGAGCAGCTGGCAATAGTGTGTGTGTGTGTGCCCACAGAGACGGACCTGTGCAGGGGTGGGATCCTAACGGTTCGGACCGGTTCTATAGAACCGGTTGTTACGATTCTGCAGAGTTTGGAGAACCGGAAAATCCTGCCCTTGGCTGGCCCCTCCCCTCTGCCCACCCCTCCCCTCCCTGGCCAGTCAGTTCTGACTGCATTCTCCCCCGTCCAGTCACTCCTTAGGGTATTTCTCCCCCGCTTCTTGACGATCAGCTGTGCCGCGATCCCCCTCGCTGTCTTACTGCTACACCCAGGAGGATTCCCTGAGGCCCAGGAGGCACAGAGGGAAACGGCCCCTTCCTGCTGTGTCCCCCCCACTCCATTTTTAGCCTTCCTAGGCCCCAGGGAAGCCTTCTCGGAGCAAACAGCCCGTCCCCGGCAAGCGTCCCTGAGGCCCAAGAGGCAGAAAAAACGAGGAGGGTGTTGCTTCAAAAAGAGAGAAGCACCCACACCCACCCAGTCACATGGCCACACCCACATAGCCACACCCACATAGCCACACCTGCAGAACTGGTTGTTAAAAAATTTGAATCCCGCCCCTGGCTGTATGTGCCACCTCTGTCACGCATGCCCTAGGTTTGCCGTCACAGCCCTTTTCTCTTTCCCGTCCCAAGTCAGCAACAGCTTTCTGTTTATCCCAACTCGGCCATTTTTTCTGGACTTCCAACTCCCAGAATTCCCCAGCCAGAATGCTGGTGAACTTCCAAGATGGGTGGATTTCGGCTCCCAGCATTCACTTATAAACGTTAAGATTGGCAGGCTTCAAGCTGCCAGAATTCCTGGCTGGGGAATTCCGGGAGTTGAAGTCCACCCCTCTTGAGGTTGCCGTGTTTAGAAGAGCATCGATTTAACCCACCTTTTCCTGGCTCAGCCCCTTCCAGAGTGGTCAGGCTGGCTGAGATTGATGGGTAGGGTAGTCCCCACACATGTGGAGACCACCTGATGGAAGGGAAACCTTTGCTGCGTGTGAGGAGATGATGTTCTGACCACGGCTTCCTGAGTCCATAATTAAGCACATGCTTAGTTAAAACAACTCTTGTTTTATTTCAACGCTGGGAATTATGTTCATTCCCAGCCTGTAATGAGTCCCAAACAATTCCCTGAGATAAGCACCCACCTTTATCTCCTTTGAATGGCTGCCAACAACTAAAGTGCCAAATGAACTGTAAAAAGCCAACCAAACTACAAAGTCCACACACAGCTTCAAGGATTAATCCGAACAGAGTGAATGACTTTGCTTCCTGCAAAGGTTTCTTCACCTTTGCCTGTCCTTTATACCTTAGGGGAGGGGTAATCACCTCCCAGCCTTACTCCTGAGTCACCCCTTTTGTCTCAGCTGCTCTCGCCTTCTGGCAGCTCTGCGCACACGCACACTGGGAACAGGCTCCCCTTGTTCCTCGGCCTCACTGCTGCCAGGCTCCGAAGGCTCCGGAGTCAGCACCCCCACTCCCAGATGGTCCTGGCCCCATCTCTGCATCGGATGCAGGACCCTCATCCAAGTCCTCCCCAGACTCCTGGATTGTCCCATGTTCCTCCCCACCGTCCGATTCCACTGCAGTCTGGCGAACAACAACAGAAGAGATTTAAAAACCAAGGGCGATCCAGGATGCTGCTCACGCCTTGAAGAGTGACTTTTTTGTGCTTTTAGCTTCTCGCCAGATGGGTCCCCATAAATCTTTCAGGGCCCAGATGGCTCGCTCAGCTGCAGCAACCGGGATTTATGTCGGTGTCCTGCAAACTTCAGTGGCCTAACTATGACTGCTTAGATGAGGGTTGCAAGCTAAGTTGTAAAATGAGACTTGGTCTTGTGACGACCCACTGAAAGGCCATCACTGCAGGCTCAGTTAACAGTCATAACTGGAGGACATACCTTATCAAGGGAGACTGAGGGGAACAAGTGGCCAATTTTAAGTTTCTGGGTGTTACCCGAAAAGAGGACCTGACCTGGGGGTGCCCACATTGCAGCCCTGTTCAAAAGGGCCCAGCAGAGATTAGGCTACCTGAGACTTCTCAGAAAACAACAGACGGATGAAAAACTGGTGGTGACCTTCTACCACTGCACCAGAGAGAGTATCTTACACACCTGTGTAGGGTTTGCCACTTGCACAGGGGCAGATAGGACGGCACTCCAGAGGGTTAAGGTCATTGCCCAGAGGATCACGGGTTGCCCTCTCCCCTCTTTGGAAGAGCTTTATAGCTCCCGCTGCCTTAAGAAAGTTCAAAACATCCTCAAAGATCCATCTCATCCTGGACACCCCCCTTTTTTTTTTGAACTATTACCACCTGGCAGACGGTACAGGACAACAATAAAAACAAGGACAAATAGGCAGAAGAACAGCTTCTAACTCAGGGCAGTAGCTCTGTTGAATTCTACTGTATAGCACACCGAAGATGGTGTTTAATTTCGTTGTACGATGCGCAGTGACAGTAAATTAAACTAAACTAAATTAAACTACTACCTGTATTATACGCTTTGTTGAATCTGGAGCAAGGAAGGGAACAGAAAGCTGGAAGGACGGAGCTTAATAAACAAGATCCTTCCCTTCCCTCTTGGTTTTTCCCATCTGTTCTGCAAATGTCTCTCTTTTTTTAGCCCCTCTTCCAATTCCTTTGAATCTTTCTTCTTCTTCTTCTTCCTTTTAAGTAGCTAGTTGCCTTCTGCAGCCAGCTGTTGATTCGAATGCTGGCTTGATTCGGCCTTCATCTTGCAAAATACCTCCAAAGGCTGCCTCTCTTCCCCCCCCCCCACCTCCCCTTCCCAACCTGGTTTCCATTCAGGGGTGGGGAGGGTCCCAAGCCCCCCGCCCCCTCTTCCTGGCTGTTTGCAGACACGTGAAAGGCGGTCTTTCAGTTCTTTTTTGGGGGGGGGGGCACCTGCCTTACGCGGGATCTGTTTTATTTCTCGGGTTTCACCTTGTGTGGGGATCGGGCTGGAATCCAAATAGTGGGGCAGAGAAATGAGATATCCTTCTCTCGGCGCAAAGAATGCGTGCATCAAGATGTCGCTCTTTGTGGAAGGAAGGAGGTCCCAGTGGGCTTTGATTTATTTGGATTTAGGCTTATAGATTTGGCTCCCTCTCAAGTGTTTTTTTCAACTTTGGCTATTTTAAGATGTGTGGACTTTAGCAAAGCTGGCTGGGGAATTCTGGGAGTTGAAGTCCACGTATCTTAACGTTTGCCAAGGTTGGAAAACAGCGTTCAGTCCTTTTCTGCCCGGACTGAAAGTGCGATGTTGTGAGCTCGCCCTTGGCGACAACACAACCCGAGCAACACAATTGGCTCCTTTTTCTCTCTGTGTAGAGACTTCAGCTAAGGAAGGACTCTTACTGTGGTGCCAAAGGAAGACTGCTCCTTACAAGAACGTCAACGTGCAAAATTTCCACATCAGGTAACTTTTCAACACAATTCTTTCTTTCTTTCTTTCTTTCTTTCTTTCTTTCTTTCTTTCTTTCTTTCTTTCTTCTTCTTCTTCTTCTTCTTCTTCTTCTTCTTCTTCTTCTTCTTCTTCTTCTTCTTCTTCTTCTTCTTCTTCTTCTTCTTCTCCTCTCCCTCTCCCTCTCCCTTCCTTCTTCTTCTCCTTCTTCTCTCCCTCTCTTCCTTCTTCTCCTCTTCTCTCCTTCTCCTCCTCCTTCTTCTTCTTCTTCTTCTTCTTCTTCTTCTTCTTCTTCTTCTTCTTCTCTTCCTCCTCCTCCTCCTCTTCCTTTTCTTCCTCCTGTTTTCCTCCTTCCTCCTCTTCTTTTCCCTCTTCTTCTCCTTCTCCCTTATATCTTCCTTCTCCTTCTTCCTTTTTCCTCCCCTTCCCTCCTTCCTCTCTTCTCTTTTTCCCTCCTCTTTTCCTTCTTCCTTCTATCTTTCTTCCCCTTTCCTCCTCTTTTCCTCCTTCCTTCTCTTTTTCCCCTCCTCTTCTTCTTCCTTATATCTTTCTTTGCTTGCTTTTTCCACTTTGAACCGGGCCTCTTTAGAAAGTCTGCAAAACATTGACCTCTTGGCTTACTACTCCGCCATGAAAGATTCTGCCAGCCGGGAAGCCAAGTTTTTGAAGCTTTCTGCTGGGACCTGAGCTCAGGATCTGGAGAATCCAAGGAACTTTGCGAACGGCGAAATTTCCTCTTTTTTTTTTCCCCCCCACAAAAAGGCTTTTGTGTCGACAGCTGGCTGTGCGACGAGGTTATTCTGTTGGGCGGGTTGATGGTTGGCCAATCCAATGAAGCATCCGGTAGGGAAAAAGACCCCGAGGCGTTGGTCCTTCCACTGCACAGCAAGGTTTAAGGGGTGATAGTGCAGCCTTTCACCCCCACCCCCTCGACTTAATTGGCCCTGGTCAGGGATGGGCATTGGCTGTTCTTGGCCTGATTTCAAAACCCGTGTAAGGGAACAATTTGGACTTTTGGTGAGAGCTATCTGCCCTTCCCTGAAGCTTGGGAAAAAGAGAATCATCTCAGAACAGAACAGAAAAAGAAAAGAAAGGAAGGAAGGGAAAGGAACAAGGGGGAAGGAAGGAAGGAGGGAGGGAGGAAAAAGAGGGAATGAGAAAGGCAGGGAGGAAGGGAATAGGGAAGGAGGAAAGAAGGAAAAAGAAAAGGGAACAAGGAAGGAAAAAAGAGAAGGAAAGCGGGAGCGAAGGAAGGAAAGTGTCAGGATTCTCTAAAAGACCATAAAATTATTTTATGAATTGACGGAAGGAGGGAAGAAAAGAGGGAGGGAGGGAGGGAGGAAGGAAAAAGGGAATGAGAAAGGCAAGGAGGAAGGGAAAGAGGGAGGGAGGAAAAAGAAGGGAATGAGGAAGGAAGGAAAAAAGGAGAGAAGGAAAGCGGGAGGGAAGGAAGGAAAAAGAAAAGGGAAGGAGGGAGGAAGGAAGGAAGGAAATATCAGAATGCATCCATGATCACTGATTCCTCAACCTCATTAAGTCCACCTATCTTTGCTCATCCTCATCCTCTCCATAGCTTACTCCTGAGTAGATGCTACACTCAAGAGCCACCCCCACAAAAATGACTGCCCAACCTCTGGAATAATTCCTCTTATATTTTCTCTTTTCATGATCTTCTGGATAATTCAAAATTTATACACTGCCCAGAGTTGCTCCCAACAGTGAGATAGATGGTCTATAAATCTCACAACATAAATTCCCAAAGCTGCTGCCGTTTCTTCTTCTTATGGGACCCGTAAGCTACGATGTTGGAGCGTTCAGAAGTGTCCCACACACTTGAACCGAACGTGGGTCTGAAAAGGCACCGCCAGATGCCTTCCGATGTTGATCTCCTTCCATAACTCAACACAGGTTGTCTCAACAGGACACACATTTTGCGATACCGTTCTTCTAAAGCAGGGGTCCCCAAACTTGGCAGCTTTAAGACTTGTGGACTTCAACTCCCAGAATTCTCCTGCCGGCCATGTTGGTGGGGGAATTATGGGAGTTGAAGTTCCACCTTGATCTTCAAGCTGGTTTATATCATCCAGAACAGGGGTCTCCAAACTTGGCAACTTTAAGACTTGTGGACTTCAACTCCCAGAATTCCCCCCACCATTATGGCCGGCAGGGGAATTTTGGAAGTTGAAGTCCCACCTAGTTCTTCAAGCTGATTTATATCATCCAGAGCAGAGCAGAGATTGCAGAGGAAGGGGTTACAAGAGAGTAAGCTATGCTGGCTGGAGAATTCTGGGAATTGAAGTCCACAAGTTTTAAAAGTTGCCAAGTTTGGAGGCATCTGTTCTAAAGACACCGTTGGCCTTCTCAAGAGACTTGACCTGCTCTTTTTTTTTTTTCCAGTTGGAAAGATGGTCTTGCTTTTAACGCCTTGATCCACAGACACCGACCAGAACTCATTGAATATGACAAGCTCAGAAAGGTATTTGGGCGGGTTTGACATTATAGCCTTTTTACTCCTTGGTTTTGAAATATTCTCCACCTTACCCCGAGTGAACTCACTTTTTTCCCCTGCAATTCCAGATGTAGTGGGTTGAGTGGGGCCTGGGGATCAAATCCCAATTCTGCAATAATAATAATAATAATAACCTGGGTTACTTTAGGCCAGTGTTCCTCAACTTTGACCATTTTAAGATGGCTGGACTTCCAACTCCTAGAATTCTCTATCCAGCTTTGTCTTTCCATGGTCAGAAGTAGTGTTAGTCAACTTTAGCCATGGGTGGACTTCAACTCCCAGAATCCCCTAGCCAGCTTTTCCTTTGCTTTGCTTTGTTTTGCTGGCTGGGTAATTCTGGGAGTTGAAGTCCACCCCTCTTAAAGCGGCCAAAGTTGAGAAACACTGCTCTAGGCTAAGTCATCATCTCCAGCCTGAGCTTCTCGACCAAGAAAAAGGAATTTGACCTTGACCGATCACAAGATCAAGATTTAGTCCATGATTGTGAACTAAATCCAGACCAAATCATGGGCGCCAGATCCGAAACTTCATCAAGTTGGTTCTAATGTGGAATGGGGTCCCCCATGTGCGTTAAAACGGTAGAGAATCCATAATTTGTGGGTGGTCAATTTTTAGAGCAGGACTTCAAAGATGCCTCGTTGCATTTTTTTCCCACGGGAATATTTCGTATTTGGAAGCTGTAGGAAAGCCAAGGCGTTTGGCATAGAAAATCAGGCAGGGCTGGCGATTGTGAGAAGCCGGGGACAGTGCCTCTTTAGGACAGTGCCACCACGTTTGAAATCCTCTCTGGTGATTTCCCTTTTCCGTAGGACGATCCAGTCACGAATCTGAACAACGCTTTTGAGGTCGCGGAGAAATACCTTGATATTCCCAAGATGTTAGATGCAGAAGGTAAGGCAGAGGTCGAGGCCGTAATATATCTTGGGGTCCCGTTTTGTTCCACAAATCTACGAATCCACAAGGCAGAGGTTACAATAGCATTTGAACGAAGCCAGCTGGATAAACCTGGCGCTGAATGGTGCTTATATACCACTTCATGGTGCTTCACAGCCCTCTTTAAGCGGTTTACAAAATCAGCATCAAACTTGACAGCTTTAAGACTTGTGGACTTCAATTCCCAGAATTCCTCCTCCTTCAGTCATGTTAGCTCAGGGATTCTGGGAGTTGAAGTCCACAAGTCTTAAACTTGCCAAGTTGGAAGACTCTTGACTTACGACCACAACTTTTGTTGTTGAATCTTCTGACCCAAGCCTCGTTCAAATCTAATAAATACAAAATATATATGTAAAAGCAAAACTTTTTAATGCACCTCTGTGAATTCTGTTCATTCACAGCAAAGAATCATTAAAACTAATTGTCCCAGATAAGAGCAAGCCGTTTCGAGGTTACGAAAGGCTGCCAAGAACACAAGATTAATTGCAGATAAATATCCCAAGCCAGAAGTTTCCAAAAACAAACCCGGAGTAAGCAGGCCTTCAACGAGGACTCTGAGCATAAAGAACTTCTTTGCTTCCTGCAAAGAAGCCAACCCCAAAGGCTGGCTTTTATCCCTTGGGGAGGGACCATCACTTTCCAGCCTTACTCCTGGAAAGCACGCGCACTGGGAACAGGCTGCCAGACTCCACAACCTCCGAAGGCAGCACCCCACTCTCCCGACGGCCCTGGCCCCATCCCTGCATCACATGCAGGCCCTTTGTCCGAGTCCTCACTGTCAAGAGACCTCAGCCGTCCGCACCTGCTGCCGGCAAACCACAACGTTGAGTGAGACATTTGTTAAACAAATTTTGCCCTGTTTCACAGCTTTTCTTACCATGGTTGTTAAGTGAAACATATGGCCGTTCAGCAAGTCAGGTCCCGCCCCCACAAGACACACACAATTTGACCATCTGGGAAGATCACACTTGGCAATCATATGATCCCACCATAAATACACGCTGGTTGCTAAATGCCTAAATTTAGGTCATCCGATGGGGTTGCTGCTACAGTCATAAAAATGGAACTCGGGGTTTTTTTTCAACGCCATTGTAATTAATGGTTGTAAGTGATCTGTCTCTCAACGAAACACAGTTCTCATATTTCTATGGACTCTGTTTCATGACCTGAGCTAAATGTACTGGCTAAATGTCCAGAATATATATATATATATTTTTAGAAACAGCTATTTTAAAAACAGGTTGAAAGACTTCAGTGGAATTCGGAAACAATTCCTTAAGGCTTACAACTATACAGATTTGCAATTATCTGTTTGAGATACACGAGTAGGAAGAATACGACTTGAAAACAAGTAATTTCCGAATAATGCTTCGGAGTCATTTTTAATTTTTTCTTCTTTATATCCACAGTCACGTCCTCTCTCTTTTTACTCAATGATTTGTATCGAATTTCATAGCAACAACAATAATAGAAATGTAAATGCCAAAAAAAAAACCATGTTAATCAAATTTGTATGGCCGCCTATCAGGTTCCAAGCAACCTGCTCCAGCTGTGAATAGTCAAAGTCCGTAACTTTATTGCCTCCCACCTATGTTACAAGAATCCCTCCATGTTGCTTGCCTTCCTCTGGGAAGAACCAGATAAGGTTTCATGGATCTGGGTGGGGGTGGAGTCAAGCTTTACGCTGTTTTGCAGCTGTGCCAACAACTCCAAGCTAGGTCCCTACTTGACCTTTCCCTCTGGCCTAGCTGGCAGTTTCCCAGCATTGCCCGTGTCACGGAAAGGGATCTTGCAGAAGATTATAGCGCAACTCTGGAATTCCCGCTGTGATAGAAGAATGCAAGGAATTGCCGTTATATGCAAGCTTCGTGGTCTTCTAGCAGGCATTTTTGAGTTATGGGCAGGAAATGCGATACAAATCTTGGATAAGCATCCCAGCTTGTACGCTTGGACAGGCAGCTAACCTCCCATGTCAAGTTCTTCTGGATTTTTAGGCATTAACTTTTTTTTTTTCCAAGCTGGATTGTTGCCCGTGATCCCTTGGAGATGTTTGACTGCCAATGACATGAGTTTGGGAGAGAGAGTTGTTTCTGGTGTGTTTAATACTTCTCGTTCGCTTTTCAGACATCGTCAACACGGCCCGTCCTGATGAGAAGGCTATTATGACCTATGTCTCCAGCTTCTACCATGCCTTCTCTGGGGCGCAGAAGGTACCAGAGACGGACGGCGGGGGGTTTTTTTTCCCCCCCATTAACCGCTTCTCTTCTTCCCAGCATCCTGGCTTCCTTTGACTTCCCTTGGAGAGGGCCGCCGCTTGGAGCCACCTGGGAACCCAGATCTCAGCTAGTTCAGGACAAGCTTTAGAAAGGCCCAGGGCAGAATGTCTATGGAGGTTCACCTTCCTCCTGGTCATGGTTGGGTGTCCCAAAGAGGCAAAACTGGACTTTCTTGTTTGTCCCTGACGACATTTCACTTCTCATCCAAGAAGCTTCTTCAGCTCGGACTGGATGGCGGGGATTTATGCTCCTTGCAGACCGCTGGCCATTTGCGTCCTTGTAGAGGGTCGCTGAGGTCATTTGGAGATTTATGTGTGTCCTCAGGGTTACCTGAGGATGCAAATGGTCCCTATAGCCTGCAATTTTCCTAGAAATCCGTTCCTACTCCCACACCGTTCAAAGGGTGTTTATCCCAAATTGCATAGCTAGAAGTCTGTAAAGATTCTCAGTCCTCCAGGTCGTGGTTGTCCCAAAGGTGCTTTTTTCAAAAGGCAGCTGGACTTTCTGGTTTTTTTCTTTGAAGACGTTTCGCTTCTTGTCCCTAGAAGCTTCTTCGGATGGTGAGGAAGGCTCCACACCCCATTGGCATGAATCAGGTGAGCCCGAGAGCACAGATAAACCTCCAAGTGGCCTCAACGATTCTCTAAAAAGGATGCAAATGACCACTTGTCTGCAAGGAGCATCAATCCTTCTGTTCCCCAACATCCCGTCAGAGCTGAAGAAGCTTCTTGGATGAGAAGCGAAACATCTTCAGAGAAAAACAAGAAAGTCCAGTTTTGCCTCTTTGGAAAAAAAAAATAAAAAGCAACTTTGGGACACCCAATGCAGGAAAAAAAAAATAAGGACCGCTTTTCCAAAAATCGCCCTAAGTCCCTTTTGGGGGAGAGGCTGGAAAATGAGGCTTGACCTTGTCATACATGGAGGCTACCTGAGGAGAAACCTTGAAAAGGTTTTACGACAGTAAGACCAGGACTCTCCGACCGACCAAACTCCAAAACTCATCGAAATTCATTTTCCCCCCCTACTTCCCCAAAGTAGTCAATAAGAACACGAGTTGATGAAGGCCACGGTCCCGAGTTCCCGCTAAGGTGGTAGCCTCACTTAGCACATGTGGACTTCAAGCCTCAGAACATGAAGTGAGGTCACCTCGTGGGCCAGAGAGTTGAAGGGCCTGTTTCAAGGATGAAATTGTGTTCCTTTTGAGCAGAGGTTTCCAAACTTGGCAACTTTTAACACTTGTGAACTTCAACTCCCAGAATTCCTCCTTCAGTCACGTTAGCTTGGGAATTCTGGGAGTTGAAGTCCACAAGTGTTAAAAGTTGCCAGGTTTGGGAACCCAATGCTTTGGAGAGATTCCCTGGGGTCCTCTGGCCAGACCTGGGTATTTTAGGGCCTCCAGGCCACATTGGCTGTCTCTATCCGGCCCATGTCAGGGCTCTGGTAGTTCCCGCCCACCCCATTTAAATTCTGAGTCTCGAGCCAAACTTCCAAAACTTCAAAAGGATTTATTGGGAGTTAACATGTCTGGCACTGCCTGAGCGTAAGCGACTCTGAGACACGTAATTCATTGTCACCCTTGACCCTAGTTTCCCCCCCCCCCCACACCCCCTGGGTTTATCGTAATTCATATTCTCCAATGGGACACCTCCATAGCCCAGAATCATCAGTAATACTCTCCTGTTAGAATCTTGCACGGCAGAAACTTCGATCCCCTCGAAACCGTCTTTGAAAACATTTAGGAATGCAGTTGCGGTTTTTGCAAGCTGCTCCGCTGCTCCCTTCTGTTGGCAACTCAAAAGACCAGAGCAATATTTTAAGAGTTGACAGCCTGTTTGGACTGCTTTTATTTTGAGGGTGACTGCTATTCCCCCCCCCCCGTCCCCCCCAAAGTTACCTCTGTCCACAGCCCTCTTGGTTCGGCCCAAGTCCCAGTTTCTCATGGGGAAAATGGATTGCCCACCCCTCCTCCGGTCTAAACCAAAGATTTGGAACGGCTAACCTCTGTTCCAGCTGAGATCTGGTTCCCCCCAGGGAGCGCAACCTTTCTTCCATCCTGCCTCTTGGTCTTCTGCATGTCCGGGGGAGACCTGGAGGGTTTTCCTGCCTGGCCCTTGACGTCTGCTTCTCTTTTTCTCTCTCTTTCCTCGTGCGCAGATATTGTAGGCACGCTCAGGCCCGACGAGAAGGCCATCATGACTTACGTCTCCTGCTTCTATCATGCTTTCTCAGGGGCTCAGAAGGTGAGCTTGGGGGCTGGGCTGGGGGCCGCTTGGGGGCTGCTGTGGCTGTTGGCTTGGGGAGATCTCGGTTCTGGGCGGAGCGCTGGCACTAACTGGTTCTCTGCTCGGCCTTCCGGAGCATGGCCGTAGGCGTGGAAATAGTAAATCGGAACTAGTTAAAAAAACGAAGGCGCGTCGGCTAAGACGCTGAGCTTTGACGGTCAGAAAGTTCGGCGGTTCGAACCCCCAGCGCCGCGTCACGGAGCGAGCTCCCGTTCCTCGTCCCAGCAGCTTCTGCCAACCTAGCGGTTCGAAAGCACGCAAAAAAAAAAATGCAAGTCGAAAAATAGGGACCCCTTTGGTGGGAAGATAACAGCGTTCTGTGCGGCTTCGGGCGTTTAGTCAAGTGTAGGATATCTAAGAGTTTCCCTACTTCGACAACCTGAAGGTGTGGATTTCCAACTCCTGCCGGTAGGGGAATTCTGGGAGTTGAAGTCCGCCTGTCTTGAATTGCCTGTTGACTCCTGCCCGTCTTCTCCCTCCCTTTTTGGAGCTGGATTGAAACTCGAGACAGGTTGACTTTTGAAAGCCACTTTTTTTCAAACCTCCCTTGAAGGAGAGGTGTAAGAAAACACCGCAAGGACAATGGCTGTGGAACTGCCCCTTTCCCCCCCCCTCCCCCCACCCCAAAAGCTTCCTCTCATCTGGAAACTTCTTTCTGGCTTTGATTATGTCCTGCTTGTTCTTCCAGATGAGAGAGAGAGAGAGAGAGAGAGAAAGACAAAGAGAGAGAGAAAGAGAGAGGCAGAGAGAGAGACAGACAGAGAGAGACAGAGAGAGAGACAGAGAGAGAGAGAGAGAGAGGCAGAGAGAGAGAGAGGCAGAGAGAGAGAGAGAGGCAGACAGAGAGAGAGAGAGACAGAGAGAGAGCAGACAGAGACAGACAGAGAGAGGCAGGCAGACAGACAGACAGAGACAGAGATACAGAGAGAGAGAGAAAGACAGACAGAGACAGAGAGACAAAGAGAGAGAGAGACAAGAGACAGAGAGAGGCAGACAGACAGAGAAAGACAGACAGAGACAGACAGACAGAGAGAGACAGAGAGAGAGAGAAAGACAGAGAGAGACAGAGACAAAGAGAGGCAGACAGACAGAGAGAGACAGAGAGAGAGAGAAAGACAGACAGAGAGACAGAGGGAGAGACAAAGAGAGAGAGACAAAGAGAGACAGAGAGAGAGAAACAGAGAGAGAGAGAGAGAGAGAGAGAGAAAGACAGGGACAGCGAGAGAGAGACAGAGACAGAGACAAAGAGGCAGACAGACAGAGACAGAGAGGGAGAGACAGAGAGAGACAAAGAGACAGAGAGAGAGAGAGAGACAGAGACAGAGAACAAAGAGGCAGACAGACAGAGAGAGACAGAGAGGAGAGACAGAGAGAGACAAAGAGACAGAGAGAGAGAGAGAGACAGAGACAGAGAGAAAGACAGGGACAGCGAGAGAGAGACAAAGAGACAGAGACAGACAGAGACACACAGAGAGAGACAGACAGAGATGTACAGACCTCCCCCTCCAAGGAATTCTTTCATATATCTCTCCCCCGACACCCCCCCCCCCGCCTCCAATTTTCTGGATGAGCTGTCTCTCATTCAACTGTCCTCAGGTTTCAATCGCAGGATGAACGACGTGACCGTGACTTTTTGGCTTAGCATTGACCTTGAGCGACAGTTGTTTCCAGAGCGAGCAATCGAAGCCTCAGGCAGCTAAGCCACCGGCCTGTGGCGGGGAAAATGATTGCCACCCCCCACCCGATTTAAATTGGTGGCATCTTCCCTAACCTGGCTCCCCGCAGCTTTTCCTGCCTTTCCAGAGAGATCAGGCACCCCCAGGGGAATCGGGGAGTAGACTGCTGGCAAAATGCAACAGCCCCGAATTCCCTTTTTTAGCCCCGGCGGGAGGCAAGGATCTGGCGGGAGGGAAGGGCCCGAGGGGGTTAAATCACGGAGGGGAAATCTTGGGAAGGGCAGCCCGTGTGTGTGTGTGTGTGTGTGTGTGTGTGTGTGTGTGTGTGTTGTTGAATCCTGGGGAGGAATTCTTTGGGGGTGGGTGTTCATCGGGACTGGGTGGCTACCGGAGGGGTTGGTCTACGTTCGCGTGCCGTGCGAAGCGGATCAGTGCAGGTTCTGCAAATCTCCCTTTTTCGGCGTCCCCCAGAGGCAGGATTAAGGGGTTACTGCACGGTTTCCTGAACATCTGTTTTGTTTTTTGGTGGGGGGGGTTTCTTCTCCTTGGGTCGGAGAGAAACTAACGGTCTCTCTTGAAATTTAAAAGAAAAAAAGGGGTGGAAAAAAGTTCTTTACTGCTGCAAAAAAGCAGCTGGATTTTTCTCGTAGCCAGGCCTGGTGAAAATCTCTCTGCCCCAAGTGGATTTTAAGATCCTGTTCTGCTTTCTCGCTTCCAGTCCCTTGTTCCTAGTGACTTCAACGGGAGCGGAGCCAAGTTTTTTGGGGGGGGTGGGAATGCCCCCGTAAGCATGAGTTTGTATTGGCTTTTTGAGATTTGTTTCTTTGGCACAGAGTTCCTTTCCTTTTTTCCCTTTCTTTCTCTCTCTCTTCCTTCCTTCCTTTCCTTTCCTTTCCTTTCCTTTCCTTTCCTTTCCTTTCCTTTTTCCTTTCTTTCCTCCCTCCCTCCCTTTCTTTCTTTCCTTTCCTCTTTCTTTCCTTTCCTTCTTTCTTTCTTTCTTTCTTTCTTTCTTTCTTTCTTTCCTTCCTTCTTTCTTTCTCTTTCTTTCCTTCCTTTCCTTCTTTCCTTTCCTTCCTTCCCCCTCCCTCTCCTTTCTTTTTCTTTCTTCTTCTTTCTTTCTCCCTCCCTCCCTCCCTTTCCCTTCCTTTCCTTCCTTCCTCCTTTCCTTCCTTCCTTCCTCCGCCCCCCTTCCCCTGGCTTAATTGCTCGCTTACTAATTTTGTCTTCTGCCTGCCAAATGTACGGGTCAGTTTTACAAGCCTTGTCTTTTTCCTCCCTGTCAGCTGTTAAATGGCCCTTCCCTTCTCCCTGGAGGCTGGAAAGAGGAACTAGGAGTCTGCCAGGCCTGGCTCAGAGCTCTCCCTCTTTTCGTGTGTCGTCCCCTTCCTTCGTATGTTGCCCCTACCCCCGTCCCGTTTTCCTTCTCCTCCCCTCTGCTGTTCTGTTCCTTCCTTTTGGATGGCTTACCTCACGTTTACGTTAGGGGGGGGGATTTCTCTTCCTCCCGCTCAGATTGGCTCTGAGTGGGTGGATCAGGCTCGTAACAAGAGATAAAGCCCAAAGCTTTAAAAATAAAACACGAATAAACTTTGCCAGGATTGGTTGCTTAGATGGGTGAAGGAGGCTCCAAGATTTCATGCAATTCGGCTAGTGGTGGGGTTGCCTGAGGAGGAGGAGGCGTGATCAAGAAAGGGCAAGCGGGATGCTTCAACCTCCGCGACTTTTAAGCTGGGAGGACTTCATTCCCCAGAATTCCCCATCCTGTCTCTTAAAGGAACAGCGGCAAATCTGCAGCGCCAACCTCGTTAAGTTTCCCTGCCCTGCCTGGGCACCTTCCTTGATCACTTAGCATGGAAAGCAAAGATGCATCCACCTCCCTCTCTCAGAGGCTCCAGGGTTTGAGGGTTTTATAGAATTAGAATAGCATAGGATAGGATAGGATAGAATAGAATAGAATAGAATAGAATAGAATAGAATAGAATAGAATAGAATAGAATAGAATAGAATAGAACAGAATAGAATAGAACAGAATAGAATAGAACAGAACAGAACAGAATAGAATAGAACAGAGAGGAGAGAATAGAATAGAATAGACTAGAATAGAATAGAATAGAATAGAATAGAATAGAATAGAATAGAACAGAGAGAATAGAATAGAAAATAGAATAGAATAGAATAGAATAGAACAGAGAGGAGATAATAGAATAGAATAGAATAGAATAGAGAATAGAATAGAATAGAACAGAATAGAATAGAATAGAATAGAATAGAATAGAACAGAGAGGAGATAATAGAATAGAATAGAATAGAATAGAGAATAGAATAGAATAGAACAGAACAGAACAGAATAATAGAGTTGGAAGGGGCCGTGGAGGTCTTCTAGTCCAACCCCCTGTTGGTCCTTTGAAAGAACCAGAATTCCAGAAGGCCCACGAGAAAATATCCCAATTTTTTTTAGCAGAAAAGACCAATGTTAAAAGTCGGCCTCTGCCCGCTTTTGAGATGCAGGAAAAACACGCCTTTTTTTTTGTCTGCCAGCCCCAGCCGGGAGGAAGCCTCCCCTCCAGCTATGCCCAACCTTGATTGCGCCCAAGAGGCTACTGCAAGCAGATGTTCCTTTCTGTGGTTGGGATGGGCTGTGTGATTCTTTTTGCTACTCCTCCTTTTTTTTTCTCTTTTAAATCACTCTTTGTATCTGAGCACCAGTTTTGGAGTGGGGGTGGGTGGGAGGGCTCAGCTGGGCCGGCCTGCTTTATTGTCTGGAGCTGACGAACCACATCTGTGGTAGACACTGTCATGGGCTTCCATTCGGCCAAGCAGGGCGCAGGTCGGCAGAAAGGCTAATCGAGTCATTTGGGGTCCCCGTGGGCTGCTTCAGCTGCTTCTGACTGTGATGGCCCAGGGCGTCATCCAACAATAACCAAGTCACAAAAACAGAAGAAAGTCCCTTTAACACCTCCAGCTTGGCCCCAATGTCCAATTATCCTCGGCTGGATAACAAACTCTTCAAGAAAACAGTTTACGGAGGGAGTAAATGCAGTCCGAACCCAAAGTAAAGTTAATTAGAAATAAAACGAACCAATACATCACACTGAAGGAATTACTACGGCAGGCAAGGATGATTAATTGCAGGCTTCTACCAGATAACACAGCAATCACAAGCTGCAACCATGTTGGGAGGAAGCCAAAACACAGATAAGCCTCGACAAAGATAATGCATGCTTTGCTTCCAGCAACTTTGCCATGCACAGTCCTCCCAGCTGCAGCCCATGAAGGGGATCAGGGCCCCTTCCTCCCCCATAAACCATGTTTCTTCCTTATCTGCTCCTCTCTGCATGCCCTAGGATGAAGAGGGGATGGGCCTGGGTCTTCCTCTGAATGCCCATCCGGCCTGCGCCCTTTCCCAGTTTCTTCCACAGCCACCAGAGCCACACTCTCACTCCCTGTCAGCTGCTCAATCTCCCCCTCAGAATCAGAGTAGTTTTAGCCTTCTTGCGGAGTTAATATTCTTGGTCTGGTCCACCTCGTGGGGTTGATGTTGACCGTTGGGAACTTCAGGTGGTGATGGGGGAAAGTTTTGGGGTTCCAGCTGTGTAAGTGACAGGTTTACCTGTCTGCCGAACAGAGATGGCTGTGGGAACCTTCTACCTGAGCAGGCGTTCAAGGAAAGATGGATGTATTTGGATGTATGTGTCTTCCCTGCACCTTTTCACCTTCAAGTCTAATTTTGGGTTTGAGCGTGTGCTTGGTGGACCTATGCCACAGGGGTGTCCAAACCCAGCCACTTTGAAGACTTGTGGCCTTCAGCTCCCAGAATTCCCCAGCCATCGTGGCTGGCTGAGAAAGTCTGCTAGCCGAAGTTCACAAGTCTTCAAAGTTGCTAGGATGCGCTAGCTCAACCAATTTCAATGCCACAAGTTTTCCCTGCATTGCACAGGTACGACAATGGATCTCCGCTGACTTTGCGGGACTAAATCCCACGGAATTTAGAGAGAGATTGAGAGCTAAGTTAGGCTTGAGAATAAAACCCCCGCTCTCTTCCCGTGCTTCTCTGAACACGGCCGCTTGAAGACTCGTGGAATGGCTAAGGAATTCTGGGAGTTAGAGGCCCTGGTTTTAAAAGCGGCCTAGTCCCAACCTCGGCAACTCGAAAGGTGTGTGGACCTCAACTCCTAGGAGGTTGAAGCCCACACACCTTCAAGCTGCTACGGTGGAGGAACGCTGGTCTCTAAAGCAGAGGGGTCTCCAAACTTGGCCACTTTTAAGACTCGTGGACTTCAACTCCCAGCATTCTCCAGCCAGCAGAGCTGGAGAATTGAATAGCGGGGAGTTAAAAGTCCACCTGTTTTAAAGTTGCCAAGTTTGGGGACCCCTGGTCTAAAGCAAGCACGGGAGACATCTTCTAAGTCGGTGGGTTGGTCGATTCCCACTTGTGGAAGGGAAGGAACCTGTAGGGGTTTTTTATTTTATTTCTTTTAATGGACCTAAGAGATTTCTCTCGCACTTTTTCTTTCTTTCTTTCAAATATCCTATTTTGTTGGCAACTCATTTCTTCCATGGCTCTCTCCCTTTCCCCTCCTCCTTCTATAGACCCTTCTCTTCACCCTTTCTGTTGATGTCTGGCTTCCATCTCCTTCCCTTGGACTCTCTCTGCTCCTAGCAAGGTACTTGATTTCTTGACTTTTCCCATTTCATGGCTCCCGTGTAATTCTCCCTCCCCTTTCCCCCCCCCCTTTTGCTTCTGGGTTGGCCAGGTGTGGGTGTTTACAATGGGACTCCCAACACCACGGCCTCCCTCTTTTTAGCAGACCTTTAACCTGCTCTGCTCCTGCTACCTTTAAAAAAAAAACCCACCCCTTTTTATATCCTATTGTTTTCGACAAAGCTTCGCCATCGGTTTCGTTTGTCCTTTCTTGAGTTTTTTGGATTTTATGCCAGCTTGGAATGCAGCCATTGGTACGAAACCGGGAAGGTTATAGTTACTGGGATTCAAGAGTGAAGAATGAACAATTGGACCTCAACTGCTGGAGGATATAAGGATGCCTGCCTTGGGCAGGGGAGGGGTTGGCCTAGATGACCTCCAAGGTCCCTTCCAGCTTTTTACAATTTGAGTACAATCTCGTTGAAATAGGATTGATTTAGCTATCAAAAACGAGCCACTAAGAACATTTGTGCAGCTTGCAAAGGATCAAAAAGAATCAAAAGAAGAAAAAAAATACCGCAGGAAATAATAGTGGAATAAATGCCATAGCTAGAGCCGAACTGTTTTAGCAGTGCTTTCTGAATCCTAGATAAAATACAATAAGTTCTCTTAAAACGTTCAAATCTTGGCTTATGAAGAGCTAAGATAAATAGAGGGGTTTTTATTTTTTGCACGAGTCCTTAAATCTTCATGCAAACCAATTGTTTGCCCTTAACATCGAAGTTAGAAAATGTAGTCATCAGTATTGCGTTAAATCAGAACCTGAAACCATGGTTTGAAGGTACTAGCTTTGATTCACGCATGCTAACTATTGTGTCTTGGTTCTGATGCATCAAGAATTGTAAATTCAAGTGCCCAAATTGATGCAGACCGAAACAGGAAGTATATATCAGTTTTCGACATACATTGGTTTAAGCCATGATCCTGTGATTGGGGCACTGTCATCAACCAGATATAAAAGATGAGCTTTCTCATCTGGTTCCGTTATCCAGCAGCTCAAACCAAGGTTGGTCCGATCAACTGATCTGGTGTTACGCTTGGCATGCTGTTGTCTTCTTGTTTTAGCAGTTTCTGGCCATACTCCTGGTGGGGACAGGTCTTCACCACTTCCAGATTGGCGTTTCTCGAGCTTGAAGATGGGTGGACTTCAACTCTCAGAGTTCCCTAGCCAGCTGGAGAACTCAACCATGGCTAGAGAAGCAAACTGTGGTCGGAGAACCCAACCATGGTTGAAATCCACACATCTCCAAGTTGTCAAAGTTGGCTCCAAGATAATGTCATCGTCCTGGAATGAAGTTTAATTGCTTTACATCCGCTCTTTCTCTGCCTGCGGGGGAATCTCGGTCGCTTTCTGCGATGGTTCAGTTATTGCTTTGATCTCATGCTGTGCCTTTCCTCGGTAGGTCTCCATCTCCGGGACGTTTTTTCCGCCGGATCACCCAATTTTTCCCTCTTGTTTATTGCTTGTAGGCCGAGACCGCTGCAAACAGGATTTGCAAAGTGTTGGCTGTCAACCAAGAGAATGAGCACCTGATGGAAGATTACGAGAAGCTGGCTTCTGACGTGAGTGTCGATGAGCCTTCCCTGTGTTTTCAGCAGGCAGGAGCTGAGCCTGGTGACCTCTCTTGACAAAAGCCTTTGTGAATTCATCTGTCAACGGGCTCTCGGATATAATTGAGGCCGTTGAGAAATTGGGGTTGCTTTGATCACTTCTCAGTCTGAACTTAATTCGTAAGGTGGACACCGTTGAGAGTGTTCACCAAAGACCAGAGGTGGTATTCAGCCGGTTTAGACTGGTTCTGCCAGACCGGTTGCAGAAATTTTGAGTAATCGAAGAACCAGCAAATACCACCTCTGGCTGGTCCCGCCTACACGCCCCGCCCTGTCCTGTCCTGTATTCCCTGGTTCAATCTCACGCAAAGCTCTCATAGAACCAGTACTAAAAAAAAACATCCCACCACTGCCAAAGACCCCTCACTATCACGGGGGCTGAGCTGGCTAGCAAACCCAGATGCTTCCAAAGCCTCCGGAGGCTTCGAAGGTAGCGCTGATGTATCTCTGACCTTGCTGGGTGTGCTCCAAAGAGGGACCTTCTAGAACTGCATGCTGGTCCCTGATTTCTCGTGGTCAAAAAAAGGGTTTCTTAACCATGGCCACTTGAAGATGGGTGGATTTCAACTCCCAGATTTCTCCAGCCAGCATGTTGAAAGTCCCCTGGTCAGTCCAAGGTAAATATTGTTTCTCTGCTGTGAGGCACAGTCAATACTCTATACTGCTGTCCCTCTTCAGCCCTTAAACCAGGGGTCCCCAAACGTGGAAACTTGAAGACTTGTGGACTTCAACTCCCAGAATTCTCCAGCCAGCTGCATCTATTTCTTTTCCTCCTATCCCCCAAAGAAGAGAGATTGCAGAGGAAGGGATTACAAGAGAGTAAGCTCTGCTGGCTGGAGAATTCTGGGAGTTGGAATCCATAAGTCTTCAAGTGGCCAAGTTTGGAGATCTCTGCCATAAAGCAGAGGAAGGGATTACAAGAGAGTAAGCTCTGCTGGCTGGAGAATTCTGGGAGTTGGAATCCATAAGTCTTCAAGAGGCCAAGTTTGGAGACCTCTGCCATAAAGCTTCACCTGGTCTTTGTGAACAGCTGCCAAATCAGCTAACAGTCTGCCTTAGCCAACCTTCCCCAACCCTGGCACCTTCTGAATATGGAGAAGGTTGTCTTTGATGGTTGCCACGTCTTCTTGGCTGTCTCATGCTAACCCGCCCTTCTTTGGACTGGGAAGGCACCCGCGGAAAAACCCCCGGATGGAATCTCTTGACATATTGGTAGTAAAAGCTGAGAAGGACCTGAGAAGAAGAGTCAACTGAGAAGGAAGATTTGGACCTCCAAAGTCATTTCATTCCATCGAAACGTGTGAGAAGATCTCTGAAAGACCGCTATGTGGCTTCTTCTGAAGAGCTTCCACCGAGCCAAGCAGCTTTCATCAAGAGATTTCTCCTAGATTAAGGTTGCTGTTTAGTAGCAACCCTCTGGATTTATGACCAACCTTCAAGACATTTGTCCATGTCTTGCGGTGCCAAAGGTGCTTCTCCTCCTCCCAAGAAACAACCGGGCTTTCTGATTTTTTCTCGGAAGACATTTCACTTCTCATCCAAGAAGCTTCTTCAGCTCTGCCCGGGTTGGTGAGGAATGGAAGGATGGATACTCCTTGCAGACAGCTGGTCATTTGCATCCTTTTAGAGGGTCATTGAGGCCACTTGGAGGTTTGTCTGTATCCTCAGGGTCACCTGAGTGGTGCAAATGGGTGTGGAGCCTTCTTGGGACTGTTGAGCGGACTGTGTTATAGATTGGAGGTAGATGATGTCGTATCCCTACACGTCTAATCCTTCCATTATAAATCCTTCCCTTCCCCACCATTCAGTCAGAGCTGAAGAAGCTTCTTGGATGAGAAGCGAAACACCTTCAAAGAGAAACCAGAAAGTCCAGTTGCCTCCTGAAAAGGAGACACCCGTCACCTGGAATGACGGAGAATCTCTACAGACTTTTAGCTATGCGATTTGAGATAAAACGCCCTTCGAATGGTGTGGGAGTAGGAATGGATTTCCCCCAAAAAATTGCAGACTACAGGAAGCATTTGCACACTCGGGTAACCCTGAGGACACAGATAAACCTCCAAGTGGCCTCAAGGGACCCTCTCAAAGGATGCAAATGACCAGCCGCCTGCAAGGAGCGTAAATCCTTCCCTTCCCCACCATCCAGTCAGAGTTGAAGAAGCATCTTGGATGAGAATTGAAACGTCTTCCGAGAAAAAAAAGCAGAAAGTCCAGTTTAGCTCTTGAAAAAAGCACCTTTGGTGCTTTTTGTGACAGTCTGTAAGGATCATTTCTCTTCGTCCTATCCAGTCTACTCCTCTTTTCCTTTATGTTTAAGTTACTCTATATCATTTACAGAATTTGTCTCCGTGTAAGAGAGTCCCAGTTGTCGTAAAATGATGAGGACTCTTTGTTTTTTAACGCTATCGTTAGTTCATCCATTTCAGCACACTCACCAATTTTCTGAATAACCATTTGCTCTGAAGGCGTATGAGGGGATTTCCAACACTGAGCAAACGCTAGTCTAGCCGCAGTTAGAATATGGATTGTTACATATTTTGTCTTTTTGGATAAATATTGTACTTTTTACCCTATTCTCCCTCCCCTTCCCTTCCCCTCTCTCCCTCTATATCTTTTCTCTTCCCCGCAACCGGCCCTTATCCGGTGTGTTAGGCCGGGTGTTTTCTTTCTTTCCCGGTCAGCCGGTTTTCTTTCTATTTTGTAAATGTGCTGTCGATGTGTTTTTAAACTGTAAATTCAATAAAATCAATTAAAAAAAAAAAAGCACTTTGGGGACGACCAACCACGACCTGGAATGACCTCCCTAGATACGTCGTCTTGCGCTTTTGCTTGTTAAAGGTACAGTATGTTATATTTCACCATCTTGCCTTTTTTTTCTGGGGTTCTTCCCCCGCAGCTGTTGGAGTGGATTCAGCGGACCATCCCTTGGCTGGAGAACCGGGTTCCCCAGAAGACCATGCAGGAGATGCAGCAGAAACTGGAGGACTTCCGGGACTACCGGCGCGTCCACAAACCCCCCAAGGTGCAGGAGAAGTGCCAGCTGGAGATCAACTTCAACACCTTACAGACCAAATTGCGACTTAGCAACCGGCCAGCCTTCATGCCCTCCGAAGGAAGAATGGTATCGGTGAGTAGTACACCCTACGCTGTCTTTCTTCACTTCCGGGTTTGCGTAGTTTACCACGTGGGCAGTCCTCAGCTTAAACGGCCACGATGATGAAACCCACGTTTCTGTTGCTAAGAGAGACAGGCAATCAAGTGAATTTTGCTTTGTTTTACGACCGTTCCTGCCACGAGTTGTTAAGTGAATCACTGTGGCCGTTAAGTTAGTATAAGGAGGTTGTTTAAGCGAATCTGGCTTCCCTGTGGACTTTGCTCGTCAGAAGGTCGCAAAAGGGGACGCTCCGGGATGCTGCGACCATCATAAATACAAGTCAGTTGCCACATGAATCTTGGTCATGTGACCACGGGGATGCTACAGCGGTCGTCAGTGTGAAAAACTGTCCCGAGTCACTTTTTTTTTCAGTGCCGTTGTAACTTCTAACGGTCACTGAATGAACTGTTGTAAGTCCGGAACTGGATTCTCTAGGTCAAGGGTAGGCAACCCACGGCTCTAGAGCCGCATGTGGCTCTTTCATCCCTCTGCTGCGGCTCCCTGTCACCAGTTGGTGAAAGGAAAAACAATGGCGTGGGGGAAGTGGACTTCTGGTCGGTAGAGGAAAAAGATTGCTGCGCTAGGAGGAGACTCTATGGTGGGAAAACTGGACTTCCGGTCGGCTCTGGAATTGAAAAAGGGGGGCTCCGGTTAGGACCTTCATGGCTCTGGGAGTGTTTAAGGTTGCTGACCTCCTCCTCTAGGTCAATGTGTCTCAACCTTGGCTGCTTTTAAGGTGCGTGGATTTCAACTCCCAGAATTCCCCAGCCAGCAATTCTGGGAGTTGAAGTCCCCACACCTGAAAAGCGTCCTTAAAAGTTAAGAAACACCGATTTAAAATAAAAGATGACCTCCCAAATTCAGATTGATAAAAAAAGATTAACTTGGCAAATTAATCGCGGACCTTAAGCGTGACCTCTTCGAGCAAGCAAGAGAGAGGCACCTCATGGAATCCTTAAAATGGGGGTCCACATTAAACCATCTTGCTGTTAAGAGGGGTTTTTTTGGGTGGGGGGAGGGATTGTGCTTTATTTTACTTGCCCCCATACCTTACCATACCCTCCCAACCCCACCCCCAGGACATCAACAACGGCTGGCAGCGCTTGGAACAGGCCGAGAAAGGTTTCGAAGAGTGGCAGCTGAATGAAATCCGGAGGCTGGAACGACTGGATCATCTGGCTCTGAAGTTCAGGCAGAAGGCGTCCATCCACGAAGCCTGGACCGAAGGTGAGGACCCAATGACCTCGGGGGTCCTCGGTTTACGACCGCCCCGGGAAGCAGGATGTCCACGGCTAGGCCAGGGTTGTTCAGCGAGTTGGCAGCCATTTTGTTTTTTATGGCCTTTTAGGCCAGGCTAGTTTTAAGCGAACCACTGCAGCAACTGTTAAAGGAATCGCATCGTTCAGGGAATGGGGAGGATCCAGATTGTCTTGGGGCTGTGTTGGTGCCGGCGTGTCATAGATGCCCATTTCTCTCACGCACCAGGATGAGTCTCCTGCAAAACAGCCACGCGTCTTTTTTTCCCCGTATCTCTTTGAGTAGGGGGTCTCCAACTTCGGCAACTTTTAAGACTTGTGGACCCGTGGTGGGGGTTCAATCTTTTTTTTTACTACTGGTTCTCTGGGTGTGGCTTGGTGGGCGTGGCAGGGGAAGGATATACTGCAAAATCCCCATTCCCTCCACCACCCCACTAACCTGCTTTCCAGCTCCGTTCTCCTGGGCAGGGCAACCAAAGGAGACCCAGCCGATCAGCTGGGACTCAATGGGAGGCAGAGAAGAGGTGGGGTTTGGCGGGACCAGTCAGAGGTACTATTGGCCGGTTCTCTGATAAACTTAAAAATTTCTGCCACCGGTTCTCTAGAACTGGCCAGAACCGGCTGAAGACGACTTCTGTTTCATTGGGAGCTTCTGTGTGACTTGTCCTTGGTTCCGCTAAATATGGGGGTTTTCCCCCATCATTGGAGGAAGGAAACTGACTCAAGAAAACCACCTACGGTAGAGGTCTCCAACCTTGGCCACTTTAAGACTTGTGGACTTCAATTCCCAGAATCCCAACCATGTCAATTTTAAGACATGAGGAATTCTGGGAATTGAAGTCCACAAATCTTAAAAGCTGCCAAGACCTCTGTCTTTGACTATCATAGGTCATGGGAGCAGCATCGAACCTGCCAAAATACCAGCTGCATGTCGTGTTGTATTTTAAAAAAAATAATAATAATTCCATAATCTGTCCCACTCCACCCCACAAAATTGTGGTTCTCGGAAGCCTGTGGTGAGGGTGGCCTTGTTTATTTAGCCTGTCTTAAGGGTGTGAAATTTAGTGGGGGTAGCAGGTGGACCCATAACTCTTGCCTGGCAGAGAGTCAAGCTAATGAGGCAACAGCTGGTTTCCCTCCCGCCCCCCCGGCTCTAACATCTGCGCTGGCCTGTCACTCTCAGGCAGAACGATGTTGTGATTGGCTACTGGGACTCTTCCTCAACTGGGCTGATTTCTGGGGGTTGAAGTCCTCACGCCTTCAAGTCGTCAAGGTGGAGAAACATGGATTTGGGTAGAGCAGGGGTCGGCAACCTTAAACACTCAAAGAGTCACAAATGTCCTAACCGGAAAACTCCTCATTCAATTCTGGAGCTGACCGGAAATCCAGTCCCCCCACCATAGAGTCTCCCTCCTAGCGCAGCGTCCTTTTTCCTCTGCTGACTGGAAGTCCGGTCCCCCCACCATAGAGTCTCCTAGTGCGGCGTCCTTTTACCGACCTGTGACAGGGATCCTCCACAGAAAGAGCCACATGCGGCTCCAGAGCCTTGGGTTGCCGACCCCTGGGGTAGACCTTAAGTGTGGCTGTGGGTTGTCTCCTTGCATTTGCCACGACCAGAAGTTCAGATCCGTAGACTTCTGTGCTTTGTGCAAGAAGGCATCTTGGCATTCCAATCTTGTTCAGGTTTTCAGGGTCTTCTCTTCAAGTAGATCCCCAAGGATCTGCCCACTGGAGCTGGAGTGAGCCTCTGGGTGGAGGGATTTCATGAGAGAGACGGGACAGGCCCAAACTCCCATCTTCTCCACATGAAAGACTTGCTCTCCTGACTTCTTCCTCTTGCTTGGGCGTTGCCTTCTTACTGAGAGAATCTCCTGGACTGATGTTGTTTCTCAAACTTAAAATAGGTGGACTTCAATTCCCAGAATTCCCCAACCAGCAAAGCTTCTAGTCAGCAGAGGAAAAAGGAGGCTGCTCTAGGAGGAGACTCTGTGGTCCACACATCTTAAAGAGGCCAACTTAGTGGACCTTAACTGTGGCTGGAGTTGCTCCGGAATATCTCCCCTAACCAGGTGTCCAGAGAATTTGGTACTTTGTGCTTGTGTTAAATGAGGCATTCACTGGAGCTGGAGTGGACTCCTGAGCGGAGGGATTTTATGGGAGACAAGATTGACCCACGCTCCTGTCCTGTCCACAGGAAAGATTCCCACGCCTGGCTACCTACCTCTTCCTTGGGTGGTCTTCCTCTGACCAGTGGCATTCCTTGGACAAAAAGGAGACTTTGGGGGGTGGCGGTGCTGCTTTGCATGCCTCCCACAAATCCGAGGAAGTTCTCCAGAAGTCTGCAGGCCCAAGAAACTCCTTGGCTTGGCTGTCCACGAGAAGCCACCCAGCCTCTCCCTGAAGGTAGCGGTGGTGTCAGCGAGCACTCCAGGGCCCAGAACACGTCCGAGTTGTTTGCCTCCTTTTGTCCCCAGGCCCTATTCTTAGCACAGCCCAGGGTGGAGAAAAAGGTTATCAGCTTCCTTGCAGCTTCCTGTTGGACTGCTGTTTTAGTGAGAAACCCGTTTCTTGAACAACAACAAGAGAGAGCTGTGGCCTCCTCCTCCTCCACCCTCTGTGGCTTCATCCATCAAACTGGGGAGTTGCCATGGAAGTCAGAGGGTATCTTGGAGCCGTTCTGGGGGAGAGGGAAGATGTGGGGGGGGGATCTCCTTTTGAGGCTGAAACTTTTCAAATCCTGCCTGGACTGCCGATGACCAGGGACAAGCGGCACTGGGGTGTGTGTGTGTGTGTGTCTCGGCTCTGCCTTTAACGGCATCCTGGATGGCACCACAGCTGGATTCATGCTCGTTTCTGGGTTTCTTCGTGTGCTTGGAACCATGTTGACGAATTTGGCAGGAGGGGAAAAAATGGAGGGCAGGCAGGCAGTTGCCTGTTTCAGGTGGCTCAGATTAA
The DNA here is from genome assembly GCF_049901715.1 of Pseudonaja textilis. NCBI lineage: Eukaryota > Metazoa > Chordata > Lepidosauria > Squamata > Elapidae > Pseudonaja > Pseudonaja textilis. Next base: position 23,866,895 of record NC_141999.1, read on the forward strand.
TAATGCTCTCTTTTAGAGCAGTGTTTCTCAACCTTGGAAGTTTTTAAGATGGGTGGACTGCAACTCCCAGAAACCCCCAGACACCAAAACCAATATTTCTTAACCTTGGCCGTTTTAAGATGGGTGGACTTCAATTCCCAGAATCCTCCAGCCCAGAAAACCAATATTTCTTAACCTTGGCCATTTTAAGATGGGTGGACTTCAACTCCCAGAATCCTCCAGTCCAGCAAACCAGTATTTCTTAACCTTGGCTGTTTTAAGATGGGTGGACTTCAACTCCCAGAATCCTCCAGCCCAGCAAACCAGTATTTCTTAACCTTGTCAATTTTAAGATGGGTGGACTTCAACTCCCAGAATCCTCCAGCCCAGCAAACCAATATTTCTTAACCTTGTCAATTTAAAATGGGTGGACTTCAACTCCCAGAATCCTCCAGCCCAGCAAACCAATATTTCTTAACTTGTCAATTTTAAGATGGGTGGACTTCAACTCCCAGAATCCTCCAGCCCAGCAAACCAGTATTTCTTAACCTTGGCCGTTTTAAGATGGGTGGACTTCAACTCCCAGAATCCTCCAGCCCAGCATAATTTAAAGTGCCACGGTTGCGAAACATGGCCTTAAAGTTTAAAGTTCCCAAGCTTCCTCATCTGTCTGGGCTTGGTCCGTAGAGGGGCATCTAGGTTTCCACACGAACGCGTGCCACGCTTCCAGAAACCACAATTCACCCCCTTGCTGTAGAATAACATCACGGTTTGATGCTGTACCTGAGAAAGGGTTTTCCTGCTATGTGGGATCCCCAATGTTCGTGGTTCAGGGACTCAAACCCCAGCCTCTCTTGGGGCAGCACGGAGGGATCCCTCGTCTAAAGTTGCATGCAGCCAGACAGAGACTGCGGTGTGTGTGTGTCTCTCTCCTCCCCCGCCACAACACACACACACACACACCAGAGGGGGCTTTTTGCTTGTCTGGATTGCTCCTGGCTGGCCGCCAAGGCCAGATTTTCCAAGCTGAGCCAGCGTGTCCCGGAGAACAGCTGATTGGAACAGCGTGTTTTCCAGCATCCCGTAGCTCCGCGACCCAAATAGTTTTTCAATTAGTGGAGAAACCCCAGCGATGTGGAGGGGGAGGGATTGCAAAAAGGGGGGGATTGGCCCTCAGCTGAGGCTAGGAGAAGAGGTTGGGGGTGTGTGCAGAGGGGAGTTATGTCAGCAGCCAGCAAATCTCAACCAACGGGGGAGCCGAGGCCCACGGAGTAGAGTAGAGCTGGAATAGGAATAGGAGAGAAAGAATAGGAATGGAACAGAACAGAACAGAACAGAAAGAACAGAACAGAACAGAAAGAACAGAACAGAACAGAAAGAACAGAACAGAACACAACAGAACAGAACAGAACAGGGGTCCTATTATGGCAACTTTAGGGCTTGTGGACTTCAACCCCCAGGGAAGGGGAAATGGGACCTGGGCCTGTGCACCCCGAGAGGAGCCTTAGGCTCCGCCGGGAGACCCCGAATCAGCTGCCCTGGTAGAAAAGGGGGACAGCTCCCATTTTGGCCTCTGCTCCCCTGTCGACCTGGTGGCTTAGCGTTCTTGGTCCGAAAGAATGTGCGCTGGTCCCCTGGTTCTCTTCCTGACCCTCCTCCGTTTTGGGCTCCCCAGGGAAGGAGGCCATGCTGAAGCAGAAGGACTACGAGACGGCCACCCTGTCCGACATCAAAGCCCTGATCAGGAAGCACGAAGCGTTCGAGAGTGACCTGGCGGCTCACCAAGACCGTGTGGAGCAGATCGCGGCCATCGCTCAGGAGCTCAAGTATGCAAGACCTCACCTTATCGTATCATTCTCCTGGACGACTCACACTCCTCTCTCTCTCTCTCTCTCTCTCTCTCTGTATATATATATATATATATATATATATATATATATATATATATATATATATATATATATATATATATGCCTCTCTCTCTCTCTCTCTCTCTCTTTCTGGAGGAGGGGGATATTCAGTGGGCCGTTCTCCAGATAGATAGTTGTTGGCAGCAATTCAAAGGAGAGAAAGGTGGGTGCTTATCTCGAGGGACTGTTTGGGACTCATTACGGGCTGGGAATGTGCACATAATTCCCAGCGTTGAAATAAAACAAGAGTTGTTTGGATTAAGCATTAAGCTTAATTACGGTTTAGCTTTAGTCAGAACAGTTTCTTAGAGTGAGGATAAAACCCCCTAATCTGTTATTCACGGTGGGGAGTTTTTGCCAAACACCAGAAATAAACACCATTATTTTATATATATATATATATTTTTGCAAAAAAATATTGTAAATATTGTAAATTGCAGTCAGTTGTCTAGCAGCTGAAATGTGGCCACATGACCTGGGGAGGGGGGGTCAACCCTTGGAAGTTTGAAAAGGGGTATGGGAACGGGGTATGTCGTAACTCTAAGCCTTTGATCATAATTTGAGGACTAGCAGATGAGGTGCTAGACTGATGGATTATGTACCATCCAGTCCAGATTTATTCTGAATGACTACCTGGATCACGGCCCTTTGATAACTGGTGGACTTCAACTCCCAGAATTCCTGAGCCGGGGTAAAGGGGTCATAGTTCCTCACCTCACCCCACCCCACCGCACCCTCCTCTTGCTCCTCCTCCTCCTCCTCCTCGCCTTTCTCAACAGATGGACTTCTCAAAGGATTAACCCCAATCCTGCTAATAATGTAAATTATCCCCTGTCGTTAAAACCCGCCTGTTTCAAATTGCGGATGGCGAATGCTGGTGCATCATGGGGAGAAAGATTTGATAGTAATACTATAAAAGCTGTTTTCAGTAAATTTGAGCTTCACTTTGGGGACCCTTCCTCCTGCTCCTCTTCCTCCACCGCCTCCTCCTCCTAGCACAGATGATGTTACCTAGTTTGGTAATGAAATGTCTGCAAGAAAACAGTCACGCTCAGAGAGCACCAGTCCTCCTCCTCCTCCTCCTCCTCCTCCTCCTCCTCCTCCTCCTCCTCCTCCTCCCCCTCTTCCTCTTCCTCCTCCTCCTCCTCCTTGCACAAATGATGTTACCTAGTTTGGTAATGAAATGTCTGCAAGAAAACAGTCACGCTCAGAGAGCACCAGTCCTCCTCCTCCTCCTCCTCTTCCTCCTCCTCCACCTCCTCTTCCTCCTCCTCCTCCTCTTCCTCCTCCTCCTCTCCTCCTCCTCCTCCTCCTCCTCCTCCTCTTCCTCTTCCTCCTCCTCCTCCTCCTTGCACAAATGATGTTACCTAGTTTGGTAATGAAATGTCTGCAAGAAAACAATCACGCTCAGAGAGCACCAGTCCTCCTCCTCCTCCTCCTCCTCTTCCTCCTCCTCCTCCTCCTCCTCCTCCTCCTCCTCCACAAACTCCTTCTGATTCCTCCTGAACCAGGCCTCTAAACCGGGCTGTAAAAATCCCTTGTTCCGGAGCACTCGAAGCTGTAAAATTCCCCTGCATCCTGTTTAAAAAACAAAAACAAAACAGCCTTGGCAACCTCCGAGCCTTTTAAAAGGCTTCCCTGCCAGCCTCTCTCTCTCTCTCTGCGTGTGTGTCTCTGTGTGTGTGTCTCTGTGTGTGTGATTTGGACTGGCTTGCAGCAAGACACAAAGAGACGTTGTAAGGTATTTTTGGCAAGTTCAAAATAGCAGCCCTCCTCCCCCTTCCTTTGCAGTCTCCCCCTCAAAAAAAAATATATGTCTTTTTAAGATCCTTTTCCAAACAGCCTCCTTGACTCCCCCCAGCCCCCTGCAGTCAGCTAGGATCACCCCTCTTTCTGGCAATCGAATCTCCTCCAAGGGTGTTTTCTACCCCCCACCCCACCCTCCCCTTACCCTTATTACACAGTACCCCCATTGTTCTCCAGCCCTCCCTCAATGTGTCACCCGAATGCGGTCCTTGTAAGAGTTTAGAGCAAACTCCTTCTCACCCCCCCCTCCGCTTACTCCTGCACACACACACACACACACACACGGATAAACTCACACGCCACAAGTATACACGCAGGCCACAGGCTGAGCCTGCCTTGGATTTTGTGTGTGGGGGGGTGTTGTTTCCCTAATTTGGGGGGGGCCCGAGAGGGGCCAAGGATTTGGAAAACTTGACGTGTGTGGCCTGCAGCATGACTTCACACCGCAACCGTCTGCCTCTTTACACAAACACACTTTACAAGCACGCTCATCCCAGGATGCTGCTTGCCAACGTTTTGAAAACGGAGCTAGTGGGGGGGGAGGAGAAATCCTCAATTCTTTATCTGGCATCGGAGAAACGGAGGCTGGTCGCTGTTCTGGGGGTGGGTGGGCAGAGGCTTTGTTTCCAGCCAGGTCCCCCTTTTCTTAAGTTCTCATGTTCCCTGGGTCTCTCTCTCTCTCTCTCTCTCACACACACACACTCCAAATTCTTCCCCAGCTGTTTGGTTTGGCCAGTCCTTAAAGCAACATGCCATGTTTGAGCGGCTGGCTCGCCTCCCCCGGGCACCGCATTCCAAAGGGCCCAGACGGCCTTGGAGTGACCTCCTGCGGCCAAACCCGGGAACTGCAAACCTCGGAGAAGGCCGTAGACAACCAGACATGTCCAGGTGCCTTTATTTCCAGGTAGTCCTCCACTTAACGGCCGTAATGGAGCCATTGCGGTTGTCAAATGGGTCAGGTTAGGGGGTTTTAGGACCCCGTTTAAGGCGGCGGTTAAGAAAGTCATTGATAAGATAACCTTTGCTGTCGCTTTTTACTGTAAGCACCACGCTGGCCTACATTAAAAAATGAAATTTGGTTTGCCTGCTCTCAAAAGGAAGTATATACCTACCCATACCCATATATAACGTACACATACACATCGGAGAGAGAGAGAGAGGGAGGCAGGCAGGCAGGCAGGCAATGTATCTATCAACCTTTCTGTCATCTCTATCATTCATCCGTCTGTCTGTCCGCCCATCCATCCATCCATCCCATATGTATGTGGGGTTTCTCTAGCAGTGGTGGCTCTTCTGGCCCAAAGGACCCATCCATAGATTTCCACTGCCCTCCTCTCCTCTGCCTTCTGTGTATCTGCGCGTCGGGCACTGGACCCAACTGTTCCTCCTCTTCTTCAGCCACCTCCAGACCTGGGGGCTGTTGACTCTCCATCTGAGGGCTGACGGGCGGCCCAAGCTCCGCCGCTGTCTCCCTCTCTGACAGCTCCGTTCCCTCTTCCTCCTTGGAGCTCTTCTCAGGTTGCCATGATGCTGACCCTGACTTCCCGCGTCTCCTGCTCCTCCTCTGATTCGGCCGCTGGAGGGCCCGGCGGCCGACAGGCCACAACCGGTGACCCTGTAGAGAGGCGATTAGGGTCCCACAAGAGAACTGTTTCCTGGTTACCTGCCCCGCCTATCAATGTCCTCCCTTTTCTCTGCCCCACAGCGAGCTGGATTATTACGACTCCCCCAGTGTCAACGCCCGGTGCCAAAAGATCTGCGACCAGTGGGACTCCCTGGGGTCCTTGACCCACACACGAAGGGAAGCGCTGGAGGTGAGAAGAAGGCGGCCCTGCCGCGGGAGGAGGCGAGCGAGTGAGTGCGGTGTCAGGAGACCTAATCCTTTTTTTTTGTTGTTTTGCCTGTTTCTCTTTCCTAAGAAAACAGAGAAGCAGTTGGAGACCATCGACCAGCTGCATCTGGAATATGCCAAGCGAGCGGCGCCCTTCAATAACTGGATGGAAAGCGCAATGGAGGACCTCCAGGACATGTTCATTGTCCACACCATAGAGGAGATAGAGGTACCAGGCTGTCCACCGAGTTTTCCTAGCCTCTCTATGGTAGAAGAATCTGGAAATATCTACCTGGGCTTCAGCTGAGAGAGAGGGAGGGAGATAAGTGGGGCTTAAGGGAGATTAGCCAACATGTCTGCTGTCTGATCCAATTGTGTCATCCATCCCACTTAGTTTTAATTAGCAAAGAAAGACTCCTGGCTCATTTCTTTTTCCCAAGAGTATTAGAATACTTCGCTGAGAACCAGGCGGTTACAGATTAGAGAAGGGAGAATCCATTGCCTTGCCGGGAAAACGATGCAATTAACTTTCCCGTTTCCCCCTGGCCATCCCCTTTGTTATCGGTCAGCATCCAATTAAAAGTTTCTTAGGTTGGTTTAGAAACAGACCCTGTGTTTTCGCCTTTCCTTTTGCTGACCTGATTGGTGATCCTCGATTGATTCAGCCTGTGTTGGCTGCATTCCTGCTGCAACTGTTAAGAGGTTCTTGGATGTCTGCCCAGAGCTATTAACTGAAGGGAGAGAAAGGGGGTGAGGAAAACACCTCTCTTGCGCTTTATTTTTAGCCGGTTCTCTGAACTGCATCAACAATTAACGGTTCGGGCGAACTGGTGAGAACCAGCTGGATCCCACCTGTGATCCTCATGGTCTGCTTCAATCCCCCCCACCCCCAACCACCCACATGCCAATCTCTCCCCCTCCCGCCGTTGCAAATGTCAGGCTGGCAAGATGCAATGCGAAGCAAGTAAATGGCAGGCGTGACGCAATGAATCCCCAGCCTAGTTTCTTAAAATTAAAAATCTTCTTTGATTTTCCCCCTTGGGGCCTAGTTTTGAAGGAGAACGTGCAAAGGTTGAAAATGATGTGTTAAGATCAGTTAGTTTGTGTTACACTCTTACTGTGCTACGTGGCTACAAGGGGGCTGGAGGAAGGCTGGTTTTTTTTTTTTTAATAAATACATATACCGGATATAAAAACGTAAAGGCCCCTTTAAGTATAGGAGCATCAGGTTCTTGAAAATTAAAAAGATTACAGAACTAGAAAAATGCCAAGTAGAAAGTGAAGTCCTTCAATGAGGGGCCAGACTTTTTATAGTTTTTAACAAAAGAGAACCTTCGGCGACTTACGAGTGCGAACTCTAGCTCCAGATGGACATTTTTCTAGCTGGCTTCCGTCCCATCCCAGAATTTCTGGGAGGGGAAAAAAATATCCCACCAGGATTCCCAGATGGAATTCATATTTCCCCTCGCGCTCTGTCCCGCTGCAAATGGAAGAAATCTGGGAGACATCTGGATTCCCACCCAGCAGGGATTGAACCCGGGGACGCTGTTCGTGTCTTTCTGGGTGTGAGGCTGTGCTGAAACGATCTGGTTCTTTTCCAGGGCTTGATTGCTGCCCACGATCAGTTCAAATCCACATTGCCTGATGCTGACCGAGAAAGAGAAGCCATCCTGGGCATCCAAAGCGAAGCGCAGAAGATCGCAGACTACAACAACATAAAACTCTCCGGGAACAATCCTTACACGTCGGTCACACCTCAGATCATCAACTCCAAGTGGGAAAGGGTGGGTGCTCCGGTGTGCATGCTCAGTGGGCGGAGCTGAAGGCAGAGCCTGCCCGCCTTGGGTTGCAACCCGAGGTCTCTCTGAGCCCGGGGCTGGGGTGGGGGAAGCTCAGGAACGTCGCCTTCAGCGATGACTCTCTTCCTTTGCGTCCAACAGGTCCAGCAACTGGTACCCAAGAGGGACAGCGCCCTTCAGGATGAGCAGAGCAAGCAGCAGTCCAATGAACGCTTGCGCCGACAGTTCGCCAGCCAAGCCAACATCGTGGGGCCTTGGATCCAGACCAAGATGGGGGTGAGAAGCTTTGCCCGGGAATCCGAGCTTCTTCTGGCAAGAGAAGCCAGTTGTCAGGATTTCCGGCAGTTGCTCCGATTGAATCATGAACCTCGAGCCACACTCCCAAAACTAAAAAAAAGATTTATTTGAAGTTATCGTTCTACGTCTGGCATTTATCTGGGCGTAGCCAACTCTGAGATACTACGTAACTCGCTGTCACCCTTGATCCTGCTTTTCCCCCCTCACCCAAAAACGTCCATAGCCTGGAGTCGTCAATCTCCACTTAGATTTTTGCGCGGCAGAAGCTTCAGTCATCGAATCAGTCTTTGAAGAAAATATGAATGGAATGTACTTTCGATTCCACACTGCTGCCGGCTCTTTGGAAACCCCGCCTCCTTTCTTTCTGTTGTCAACTATAAAACATGTATACAAAATGTTTTATGAGTTGACACCCGTGTTTCTATGCCTATTTTGGAGTTGCCATGAATGGGGGGCGTGGAGGGTGGTTTGAAGGAGCAGTGCGGCAGTTTAAAACCGAAAGTGCATTCCATTCTTACCTTGCAAAGATTGTATCAAAGCTACCAGTATTTCTGCCTCGAAAATCTCTTAATTGGAGAATGTGATTGATGACTTTCAGCTGTGAACGTGTTTGTTGGAGAATATGAATTATGATGCACCCCAAAGGGGTGGGGGGGAAAACAGGGTCAAGGGTGACAATGAACTACGTGTCTCAGAATTGGCTTCATTACAGATCATGCCGACATGTTCGCTCCTCACAAATTCTTCGTAGTTTTTGAAGGTTGGCTCGAGGCTCATGATTTAATTAGGGAAACTGCCGGAATCCTGACAACTGGATTGCCAACCCAACGAAGGGCACCGGTGGTTAAGACGGCAGGGCCCGTGGGTCTCTCTTTTTACATGAGCCTTCCAAGTGATGTGTCAACCCAATCCCATTGGCCTTCCCTTGACCAGGAGATTGGGCGCATCTCCATTGAGATGAACGGCACCCTGGAGGACCAACTCAACCACCTCAAGCAATATGAGCTGAACATTGTCGAATACAAACCCAACATCGACGTCTTGGAGCAGCAGCACCAACTTATCCAGGAGGCCCTGATCTTCGACAACAAGCACACCAACTACACCATGGAGGTGAGGACACAGCCAAGCGTGTGCGGGATGTCATCTATGGGGAAGGTGGATGGGTCCATCTTGGTGAAGGTCGGTAAGAGGAGGAACTTCCGGTGAGAGTCCAGGTCCTCACAACAGCTTTTATCCTGTACATTGTCCAGACTAAGGCTGGAGCCGGGCTGCACTTTTAACACACAGCTGAATACGCACCAGGAGGATGTTGTGTATGTACGCGCATCCGAACGTGCTCTCAGCAGGCCTCCTCCTCCTGGTGTTCTCACCAGCTGGGTAGATGCAACTTTGACATCCTTGTTTGAAACGTGCTCGGGTGTTGTTTTCCCTCCTCGCCACTTTAGCATGTGTGCGTCTGTTAAACAAGCAGATGCTTTGCTCAAAATAACTTTTCATTCAGACAGACGTGCAGGAGAAAAATGTAGAGCGACTTAAAAAGAAAGTCCGGCATAAGGAACTTCAGGCTGCTGCCTGGGCTGGTTGAGCCCCTGTTGAGGGAAGGACAAGTGAGGACAAAGGGATTAATTCATTCTGTTTGTTTGTTTGTTTGTTTGTTTCCGTCCCCCGTCTTCCTTCCGTTTTTACATCCAGCACATCCGGGTTGGATGGGAACAGCTCCTCACCACCATTGCCCGGACCATCAACGAGGTGGAGAATCAAATCCTGACCCGGGACGCCAAAGGAATCAGCCAGGAGCAGATGCAAGAATTCCGGGCCTCCTTCAATCATTTTGACAAGGTACCCGAGTAGGAGAAGCGAGAGAGCCGGGTGTAGGGAGGGAACCTCTCTCGTGTAGCCCATTTACAGGTGCGCATGTTACCCACACGGCCTTCCCGTCCCTTTGTAAGTCTCTCGCTCTCCAAAGGGAAGCTGGGCTGTTGTGCAGCGTTTCTTATATAGAGTCTGATTTTTTTATTATTATTATTACCTTTATCGTCAAAGTACAACCTGTGTACAATGTGATTGGCTGAGCCTCCCTTTGTGCGCACACACACACACACACACACACACCCCCAACACAACTCACAGCGAGGACAGAAGTCCCTAAGCCAGTTCCAATCTTATGACACTGTGCGACTTTGTTGCACAAAAGGGTTGCCGCCAACTTGGTGGTGTTTTAAGTTGGGCATCTTAACTGGAGGTTTTCAAAAATAGATTGGGCAGCCATTTGACTGGGATGGTATAAGGCTCCTGGCTGGAGCGGGGCGGGTTGGACTAGAAGACCTTCAAAGTCCCCTCTAGCCCTGTGATTGTATGATTTAGTCTACCTCTCAAGGATATTGCCGAGATGCGTTGGTTTGTTTTTACTCCTAGATACTGCTAGTTACTATCTTAAGTTCCGGCCGCGTAGATCCCGTCTTTAAAAAAAGGGAAGCCCAACCTGACACAGTCAGGACCATCCAATTCTTCTGGATCAGGATTATAATTGGGTGGGGGGGTTTAGCCCAAGTTTTAAGACCCCCTCCCCCCAGCAGCCTCCGTCCACCTCGCTGGTTTGAAACAAAACAGGCTCTCGGGCTGCCCCACCAAGATATACGAAACCTGCTACTGACCATCCTTCCCCTGGACTCCATAACAAGGATCCTTTTGGGTCAAGCGATGCCAAGGCCATCCCATAACGCTCTTGCCTTGGCCTGTCGCCTAAAAAGAGCTCAGGGGGAACTTGATACAGCCCCCCCGCAGCCCAAGCACTGGGGTGCAGATTGTGTTGCCCAGGCACAGATTGTGGCCGTGCAGTTCCAGGGCGTTGGAGCCCCTGTTGGCAAAGTTTACTTCTTCCAGCTGTGGGGAGACTTGGTACAGCAGGGGGTCTCCAACCTTGGCAAGTTTAAGACTTTGGACTTCAACTCCCAGCGTTCCTCAGCCAGCAAAGCCCTGAGGGGATAGAGCCCTCAACAAAGCTTTCCCTCTGAAGGGGCCTTTGTGGTTCTCAAGCTCAGGTACTTGAAGACGAGTGGACTTCAACTCCCAGGATTCCCCAACAGCACATGCTGGCTGGGGAATGCTGGGAGTTGAAGTCCACCCGCCTTTTAGGTTCCCAAACTAGACAAAAACTGCTATAAACAAACATATCATGAATTTAACTTTATGCCTTTAACCAGTGGTGGGATTCAGCCAGTTCACACTGGTTGAAGTGAACTGGTTGTTAAATTATACACACACACACACACCCCACACACCGCTCTCAAAGTGGATCCTGGGTGCTGAGCTGCAATGAAGAAATGGGAAACTGAGTGGTTGGTGCAAGAGAAGGAGGAGGCCGCTTTCCCTTCTCTTCTCCCTGTTCCACCTCCTTTCCTCGTACAAGTCTTGCCAAAGTTGGAGGCTTATGTCCTACAGCCCCCCCACCCCACCTTCCTATCTGGGCTAAGAGTCCTAAGCTGGTTTGGATCTCACACACACACCTCAACAGCCAGCCTTGAACTAACGGCGTGTCTTTTCCCCTTTGCTCCGCCTTCCTCGCCTTCATGGGGGGCCTCCCTGCCACCCCCTGCCTTTCCTCGACGGGCGTGCCGTGCCCTGCACCCCTTCCTACCCGCGGCTTGGCGGTAGGACCACGGCGGCTCCCTGGGACCCGAAGAGTTCAAGGCCTGTCTCATCAGCTTGGGATACGATGTGGAGAATGACCGACAGGTACCCGTTGCCCGTGAATCGCGCCGTCCCGCCAGTGACGAGATTGCAATTAACCGATTTCCTTTCTCTCTTCCTTCACTGCGTTCTCTCTCTCTCTCTCTCTCTCCCCCTTCCCTCTGACCATCATGCTGATGTCTGGTATCTGGTCCCCTTTGACTGCTCCTGCCCCCTTGTGCTGACCCCCATCCCAAACGCTTCCCGACTGACTTTTTTCTCTCTGCGTCTTTTCCTCCTCCCGTGGGGGTCCGTGCTCTTTTCACCGTTGGCCCTCGGCATACTTTATCCATCTCTGCTCGCCCACCACTTTTCTTCTTCCCTTCGTTCCTGTCTGTCCTTCCTTCCTCCCTTCCGCCCTTTTCTGTTGGCTGCTTGGAATAGAAGCGCACGGGGAGCATGGATACAGACGACTACAGAGCCCTCCTTATCTCCACGGGATACAGCCTGGTACGCTCTCTGCTTGCGCCTTTCGCTTTGCTTTCTTGCTGCTCTGACGCTGCTGCTGTTGCTCCAGCTCGTCTCTCTCTGCCCTTTTTTTGGCGAATGTGACCTTGGGGAGAGGAGGGGAAATCATGCATACTAGGGTGGGCGGTTGGGTGGGAGAGGACGCGAGAAGGAGAAAACACTGAGTTAATGCCCAGACTGATCTGCATTTTTCAAACTTGGTGACTTTAAGAGGTGTGGACTTCGACTCCCATAATTCCCCAGCCAGCAGGGGCCCATGCTGGGGAATTCTGGGAGTTGAAGTCCACATGTTTTTAACCTTGCCAAAGATGAGAGAAACCTATCAACGAGGGCAAACTTTCTAGAGTTCCTCCTTCGGCACACAATTGTGTGCGCAGAACCCTTCGAAAGTGGACCTGGGCTCTATCATCCTGCAGGAAGAACTGAGCCTTGTTCTTCTCCCGACCTTCCCTTATCAGGGCGACGCAGAGTTCAACCGGATCATGAGTGTTGTGGACCCCAACAACAGCGGTGTGGTGACTTTCCAAGCCTTCATCGATTTCATGTCCCGGGAAACAACCGACACAGACACAGCTGATCAGGTCATCGCTTCCTTCAAAGTTCTGGCTGGAGACAAGGTGAGGCGAAGGACATCGTTGCCTGCAGAAGTCGGCCAGGGCTGTTTCGGCAGCAGTGCGGGATTCCCAGATACGGGGAGAAGCTATCTAGAGGCAGCTGGGGAGGGGGAGGGTCCCTCCCCCTGCCCCCTGCACTCCTGAACTTCCCCACAACTGGTTGGGTAGGCCTCATGAGCCGTGGCGGCACAGTGGTTAAGATGCAGTATTGCAGGCTAACTCTGCCACTCCGCCAGCAGTTCAATCCTGACCCTCTCGAGGTTTGACTCAGCCTTCCATCCTTCCGATCAAATGAGGACCCAGATTGTTGTGGGGGGCAATGTGCTGGCTTTATAAACCGCTTAGAGAAGGCTGTAAAGCACCGTGAAGTGGTATATAAGTATATACATTATATAAATATATAAGCCTGCAGACTATTGCTATGGCTATCACAGCACCCACCCCCTTCTCTCCCCTGCTCAGAACTACATCACGGCGGAGGAACTGCGGCGAGAACTCCCTCCAGACCAGGCAGAATACTGTATCGCCCGGATGGCACCTTACCAGGGTCCTGATACCATTCCTGGGGCTCTCGACTACAAATCCTTCTCCACGGCGCTGTACGGCGAGAGTGACCTGTGAGGGCGCGGTGGCAGCAGCGGCGGTGGCGGCAAAGCGCTGGCACTTCTTAGGAAGGGAGGAGGGGAGGCCCATTCCGTTTCCTTCCACACCATATCTTCGTTTTCTCTCTCTTTTTCCTCTCTCTCTGCCTCTTCTTCTCACTCGCGCACACACCCACAGCCGCCAGGGACTACTCTTCCTCTCTCCCCGGGCTATTTCTTCTCTCTGAAGACAAGTAGCTGCCTCCTCTCATATTTTTTTTCTTTTCTATTTTTTTTTTTAAATTGTGACTTCTACGAGCACGGTTACCTATGCAACAGCCATGGTTCTTTTTTTTTTTTTCCCCTCTCCCCCTTTGGCAAGACACCCCCTTGTTTCCAGCCACTTCAGAGGGACTCAGTAGCCCCCCCCTTGATAATTGCGTCGCTGTGACGGGCGGGAAGAATCATGGGTGCCAGAGTGCCAAGTCCAGCAAATGAGCGTCCAGATACAGTTTGGGGAGGGGTCTTGTTCAACTTATATCCCTTGGTATGGGGAGGCGGTGTGTGTGTGTGTATATATATATATATTAATAAAACAAATATATACATACATACATACATACATACATACATACAGAACAATATATATATATATATATATATATATTGTTCAAAAAGTAGGGGAAAGCTTCTTTAACGTCTCTGTTGTCCCGTTCCTTGCTTTGTTTCTCATTCTTCGATTTTAATTTATGTAGCTGGTAGGCAGGAACTTGGCTTGAACAGTGCTGGGGCCTGGATAGTAGGGTGATCCAGCGGGCATCCCACTTTTCTCTGGATGTGTATATGTTTTAATGCGGAACAGGATCCTTGCCCCTTTCCTCGCTTAGGGTAGGCACTTTCTCGTCCTTCCGTGCAAAGACCTTCCTTTGCCATCCTAAAACCACTTTTTTTTTTTTTAAATATAAGCAACGCCAAAGGGAGCTGCCCCGTCCCCCTTTTTCGCCTGTGTTCAACACAGTAGGGAGACACCGTTGTTGGATCTGGGCAGGGGGGCTCTCAGGCCCACGATGACTCCTACCTCCCAGCCCATATCTCCTGGGTGTCAGGTGCTTCGAATGTTCTGCCTTAGATGAAGTGGGCTACCTTGGGATTCTGATCTCAAAAGTTATTTGGGTGGAGGGCGCTTCTGGCTGAGAATGCAAACACTCCCCACTGTCCAACACAGACACACAGACACAGGCACACACACAATCGCTGTTTCTCTGCTGCCCTTTTGACTCTTCTTGGATCCAAGAGGCAAAACAAGCCAGGATTTGCTTGCAAAAAGGTGGCCTTGGGTTTCCCAATTTTTTATTTTATTTTTTTGCACATTTTCTCTCTCTTCCTCCCACTCCCCATTGTGGGGCAGTGACTAAGATAAAGGGAAAGGGAATATTGTCCCATGGAGTATTTGGGAAGGGGGAATTTTTAAGGAGTATATTCAAAGAGGGAAGCTTTGGCTTTGTCAGCCCAGTGGGACCAACGAAGGAGGCCCGCACAAATGTCAGGTTCACAAAACGGGGCAGGACGACGCCGATGAACCTTTTCGTCGGGGAAATCCTCCGGACCTACTCAGCTGTTCCTTTTGGGGTTTTTTGGTTTTTGGAGGGCAGCGTCAAACCGAGTCTTCCTTCTCCTTTTTTCTCTTTTGCTCTGAATAACTCTTGATTCCATTGCTTCACCCTCTTTAGGCCTGTTTGTAATTTCTTCTTCATCGTGGTGCAGGTTTTTCTGGGGACCAAATTCAAATGCAAGAGAACCATGCAAATCTCAATTATTGGTGGGTTGTTTTTTTTAAAAAAACAAAACAAAACAAAAAAAGAGACGCAGCAAATTGGTTGCAATTTAACAACAATCGAGATGGTTATTATTATTAAATATAAATATATATATTCCTCTAGCATTGTATATTGTTAATTGATGGGAGGGGGATGCTGTTTCTGTCCCTCCCCCCCTTTCACCCTCTTGTTTTCATCATGTAGTTTAAGAGTTACCGCTGCCTCTAGCACCAGAAACTAACATTTCCACACTATCTTGGGGGTGGGGGAGTTAGGAGGGCATCCTTTCCGTTTTGTTTTCTCTCTTTCTCTCTCTCTCTCTCTCTCTCTTTTTGCCATCAGGAAAAACTTTTTCCATCAGGAAAAACTTTTATTTTATTGCAATTGCTACAAAAATCTGTCTTACCAAGGGTAAAACCCTGATACAATAAGGAATAACCAGGTTCTGGTCTGCCTCAATTGGCCGTCAAATCTGTTCTAAAACTTACACATTTTTCTGAGGAAGCAGCTCTCCTTGCTCTTGGGAAAACCAGACAATAAAATATAATATTTTTAAAGGGTGACTCCCAGTGTTGTTTTTTTCCCCCGACCTCCTTCTCCAAGATGCGTGTAGACTGTTATGGCTCCCCTGTATGTAGTTGGCTTTTTTCTCACATTAGAAAGCTTGAATTAAGTAGAGTCCAGCTTAGCTCAGTTTTATCCACCTGCCAAATCGTGGTTAGAGGACGCTGACTCTGGCGTTCCTTTTCTAAAGTTGTTCCCCAGTCTGGTTTATTGGTAAGCTGCTTTGATCCAAAGCTTAGGAAATCAGCTGATCAGAGAAGTGGTCCATGGTAGAAAGCATCCTTCGCAAAGGGAAGCTAACTACCTCCCATTATCAGATTCTACTCCAAGTAATCCTCAATTTACGACCGTAATTAATTGTGCCTGAAGTTATGGTCATAAGCAGAGGTAGTATTCAGCCGGTTCTTACCGGTTCTAGAGAACCGGTAGCGGAAATTTTCAGTAGTTTGAAGAACCAGCCAATACTACCTCTGACTGGCCCCGCCAGCCCCATCTATTTGCTACCTCCCGAGTCCCACCTGATAGGCTGGGTCTTCTTTGGTTGCCCTGCACAGGAGAACGGAGCTGGAAAGCAGGTTAGTGGGATGGGGAGGGAATGGGGATTTTGCAGTAACCTTCCCCTGCCATGCCCACCAAGCCATGCCCACAGAACCAGTAGTAAAAAAATTTGAATCCCACCACTGGTCATAAGTCAAGGCATTAATGTGGACGGGCCCTGATTTTATTTTTTTATCTTTTTGCAGTGGTTCAGAAAATGCTGCGGTTGTTAACTGAATCCGTTTTATCCAATGGGGTTTTTTTTGGGGGGTGGGGAAGGAACTGGGAGTAAACACTGGAAATGAGGCTCCCCCCCCCCAAAAAAAAATCAGTCACATTACTACATGACCCTGCACATGGCTGTAAATTCAAGCCGGTTGCCAAGGCCTGATCACATGACTATATGGGGTGTGAAAATGGATTGAAAGTAGCTTTTTTTGGGGGGGGGGGGCGGTATTCAGCCATCTAAAACACTTCAAACCAGATGACTGATAGGATGAGTTGGCCAGGTTTAATGAGCAGGTTTATTTTTGTAATCCTACCTGAATATCTGTTCCCCTCTGGAGAACTTCATGCAATTATACCTTGTGCTGAGGGTTTGTTTGTTTTCAAAATAAAAGTGGCATTCATTCAATAAATAATTGGGGAGAGAAAGCTGCTATACCTGTGCTGGAAAAGACTTGAGACACCATTAAAAAGATAAGCCACAAGAATTTTCTGTTGATTAAGGGACGGGGGGGGGGTGTTGAGAAATGTTACTGAAAAATCTCCCTAATCAGGTATATGTGGATGACAGTTTGTCTTCCACTAATCACATGTTTTTGTCATAGCATGCATGGCCCATAAACCAGTTTGACTGGAAAGAGTTTCGGGGATCAATCCAGTATGGACTTAGGCGGCTGAATCAAAAATAACCAGCAATATTTTATTGTTTATTCACTTCCTTTTCTAAGCAATATTTTTTCTGAAATACGATGGATATAGTAAAAGCTTCTAGGGGAAAATCCATTTATAAATGTTTCTCGGTAAAGTTTTGCTTCCCTGGTTCAACTTTGGCTTAGAATTTCTTCCTACGTTCGAGGAAAATGGTGCAATGTTGAGAATTTTAATCAACTTGGACTCTAATCCTAAAGCAACGTAGGATCTGGTTGTCTTACAAAATTCCCTCACCAGAAAGCCAGAGAAGTTGTGTTCATACATGTAAAAGTAGTAGTGTTTTTATGATTGATTTGATAGGAGACCAACATTTTAATTTGGTGGCCCTGGGTGTGGATGAGGAAGAACAAGA
The DNA here is from genome assembly GCF_049901715.1 of Pseudonaja textilis. Taxonomy (NCBI): domain Eukaryota; kingdom Metazoa; phylum Chordata; class Lepidosauria; order Squamata; family Elapidae; genus Pseudonaja; species Pseudonaja textilis. The sequence goes on from NC_141999.1 coordinate 23,884,118, forward strand.
TAAAGTGATGGAAAATTGAAGCTGTGCCTGTGTTTTATGTCTGTGTCGCCTTGACTTTTGCTGACCACACCCTTTGGACACTCCCGAAGGCTGCAGTAGATCCAGAAAATCCAAATAACATTTATTTTTTGCAGTTCCAAATAAAAACAGTGACAATAACTCTGTTCCCTTTAATTCGCCAAGATGCCACCTCAGAATGTCAGCAGGATAGTCTTTGATGTTGGCCGCAAAATCAACTTATAAAGTAGCCTGAATGCACAATTTGATTTGCACGATTCTCGTGCTAGCTTTCATCAAACCTAAGATTGCTGGTTTCACTGTTCTTCTCCCAGCTGAAGACGACTTTCTCCAGCTTGATGTCCCCATCCATGCCCAGGAAACGGACGGCCGTGGGTGAAAGGCGATGGTCAAATTCAGAAAGCAAAACGTTGTTCTCCATTATCTGGGTGGGGGGAAAGGGGGAAGCAAAGCAAATAAATCTCCAATTGTATCAGGAGTGTGATTCCCCCAAGCTTGTTGAAAAGGTTTTATAATCTCTTCTGGGCTTTATAGTTAAGCAAGGTCAGGCCTGGTTAAAATTTGGATGGGAAACCAACACGTTGTGGGCCTGTGTAAGACCAACTGGAAACTCTTGCTAAGAAACAGACTTGTAAGATAGCATTGTAATTCTGGTTCACAAATTCAACCATGCCCGGAATTAAAAGGTATAGGAGATGTTTCCACCCAGAGCTTTCACGCAGCTTATAGCTGTTGGCCATCAAGAAAGCCCTTTGTATCTGTCCTCGCAATCCCTTGGAGAGGACATAAGCTGGAGAACAGAGCTCTATAAATTACATTTTTTTTAAAAGGAAGTAGTCCTGGCCTTTACTCATTAGATTGGGTGAAGAATAGAACAGGTGCTCTTCGGGGAACTGAGGGGAGTTTACAACACCTGGCCCAGTTGTGGGGACACAGCTGTCTGCTAGCCAAGGTGAGCTGGAAGTTAAATGAGAATTTTATGACACCTCCAGATGGGCTCATATTTGACAGCCAGGTTAGCCAAAACATCTGGATGAACACCATATTGGAGAAAGTTCTACCGAATCCCAAATTTTCTTGACTTCATTATCCCCACCCTAAATGTTTATGCTAAAATCCCAAATGATTTTGACTTCCGATATAGCTAGACACCCACCCACCCACAATCTATACCTCTTGTGCAACCCTGACAAGTGGCAGGCCCAGCCTGCCATCAAGGACAACCCGTTCATCCCATCACCTTGTAACTTTTGCTGGTGACGATGAAAGAAAGCTTGAACTTTTGCCCTTGCTGGAAGTGAGTTTTCGTCCGGATCTCTTTCCCCCACTGTTGATTTACAAAGCTGTTGAGAGTCAGCACGGGGCTGTTGGAAGACTCGGGGGTTCTCTCGAAGCGGAGCTTGAATTTCAGAGGGATATTGGCCCCATTGAACTGCCCGTAAGCAAATTCCACATGAAATCTGGAGAAGAACATTGGAGTCTGCTTGATTATTATTATTATTTTTTGCCTTGTTTCCCTTTGCCCTTCCTTGACCTTTTTCTAGGAGAACCAACTGGCTTCCGTGACATCTCACGTTGATGTTCTCACCGACCACCGCTCACTGGGATAGGAAAGGTGCACAAACTGCAACGTTCTGTTTAGGTCAACCCAATACAACTATGCCAAGCTAGTCAGCTGAGTTCCTGGCTGGGGAATTCTGGAAGTTGGCCCACCTATCTTACAGTAGCACATCTGAGAAACCCTGTTCTAACATCTGGAAGGCAACATATTTTTATAAATGGCCTTGTCAGTTGCAGGGCGGATGGATTGAGCACGGAACTTTTCAAAGGGGCACAAAAATTCCCTGCTTCTCTAACGCCTAAGAGTTGGCTGCCCTTAACCGGATCCGTCAAAAGACCAAGCAACACCATTTACATAGCTTGTTTTCACTTCGATTAGTTTTGAAGGGTGCTTAGAGTCAACTCAGCCCTGTGGCAAATTAACCATTCCTTGCCCCAAACATGGGAATTCAGTAGCCTATGAAATGTGAGGTATGAACTCAACCCAAGTAGTTGTTGGTCCAATGAAAGGGATTGGTGCTGAGTTACCCTTTGCTCTGCTTCAGAATGAGGCCTTCCAGCATCACCCAGGAGTCCGCATCCAAGCCCCAGGGGACAGCCCGATTGTAAGGCATGCGCTGCAGGGGAGAAACATCACAGTGACTAATAGTGCACAATGTTTCAAGTCCTCTTGAGGACAAAAAAGTGTGTTTGCCTAGCAGTTCAAACACCTCTTTAGGCCAAAATGATTGGTCTGGGGCTTGAAAATATGGCGTCAAATGGCTGGGGAGAATCTACAGAAGCTTCATGGACCCTAAGAAACAAAAGAGGGTGTCTTGTTTCTCAGGGTCCATGAGATAAACTGCTAAAAACTCTTATACTCAGGTTAACTAAAATGGCTCAGTCCATATGATCTGCAAGTTTCAAATAAACTCTGTTACAGTTTATTACAGTGACTCTAAACCTCCATTTAGCCCACTTCGTTAGAGAATCCTGCCAACCCTAACGGGGTTTAGAAAAACCATTAAGATGGGTGCCCTCTTGCAATCATATGCAGCTAGTCCTCACTTAACCACCAGTGGGAGTGGCAACCCTGTTGCTAAGTGACATGGTCACAAAGTAATACATGACTGCGATTTGCAATTGTACAGCCAGCTTTTCCATTGACTCTGCTTGTTGGAAGCCAGCTGTAATGAGTACAAATGGCAAATACATAACCATAAGAGGTTGTAATGGCCATAAGTGCAAAGACTCATTGTAAAGTTATATCTTCAGTGCCACTGTCACTTTTGAACTATCACAAAGTAAAGCAGTCACTAAGCAAGATCTACCTCTGTAATAGTAGCGAACATCTACTTCTAATGGATTATATTTTACTGATTTATGAAATGATATGGTAGGTATGATGGAGAATTGCATTATTTTGTTACGTTGGTGGTTCTATCCTTTTGACTGCACCTGGAAATGCAAACAGGTCATAAGTGAAGCGGCGTCTGAGCTTGAGCAAAGAAATGCATAAATAAAGTTCTGGATTGAATTTAAATTTATATTCAAGTCCCTGCCCTTTGTTCATGCCATCCTGGAGTTTTCCAGTTGATTTTGCGATGACTGACTTCATGGTGGCTTCCAACCTGTCAGACGACTTCTGGGGATTTCTGGCCTTGCACTGAAATCTCTTATCTACCAAGAAAATTTCTCTTAAGCCTCTGTTTCTGGCATTTCCACTCTTGCAGAAAGAACATTTATGTTTAAACAGGATCATCCACCTCCAGAGGTGGTGTTAAAAAAAAGTGAGTCAGATCTCTTTCAAAAGAGATGCCTGTTGATTCCTCTCTTTCCAAATTTCAAGAGGGGCTGCCACAGAGAGGAAGGGGGTCAAGCTATTTTCCAAAGCACCCGAAGGCCAGGCAAGGAAGAATGGATGGAAACTGAACAAGGAGAGATTCAACCTGGAAATAAGGAGAAACTTTCTGACAGTGAGAACAATCAACCCATGGAACAGAAGTTGCCTTCAGAAGTTGTGGGAGCACCATCACTTGAGACTTTCTAGAAGAGATTGGACTGCCATCTGTCAGAAATGGTGTAGGGTCTCCCGCTTGGGCGTGGGGTTGGAATAGATGACCTATAAGGTTCCTTCCAACTCTGATTATCTGTTATCTGTTAAGATCTTTCACGGTGTTTACTGAGCAACAGCTGAGATCCTAAAGAGAAGCTGCCATCTTTTCAATCCAATTACCCTAAAACCTCTGATGAATCGAACCCCCCAAATCATTCTTTTAGCTCCCTTCTTTTTAGAAAAGTGAACATGAGCGTGTTAAACAGCGTACCAGGTGTTTGGTACATGACAGGTAGGGATGGATGGGTGTGAACATAGGTGTGGTTGTGGTGGGCACAATCACATCTATGACTGAGGAACCACAAGAGGCTGCTGGGGTTACCAGACAGGGAGCGAGGAAAATCTGCCCGGAGATAGAGAAAGCCCGCCAAAACTGAGCTAAACAGGTATTTGGCCAATCACCGACCGCTGACGTCACTGACAAGCGGTATAAATATCCGTTGTGAAGTTATTCAGCGCGCACTTTTTTTCAAGTCTGAGGGAAAAATGTTTTTGGTCGCCTCTCAGAAATGGAATCCGAAATAAATTCCCAGCTCTTTTTTTTATAGTTGTTTGGCTCACCAACCGGCCAAAGTTTTAAAGCAGAGTTTCTTCAATGTAAAGGGTGCGTGGACTTCAACTCCCAGGCAGCAAGGGTGAGAAACTGCTTCAAAATGTATTTATTTACATGTCCTTTAAAATATGCCGCCCGTCTCCCTCTTATAGGGCGACTTTCTTTGGGAGCTTCCAACCGCCCGGCCTGCTGCTGAAGGAATGCTGGGAAACGTAGTCCTGGAATGCAGCTGCGGCTGGCGGAACTTCCACTCACACCCAAGAGGCCAAACCTGTCTCTGAACCGGTTGGCAGCTGCCTTGCACCCGTGTGCCTTTTGGTGGAAAAGAGGGCAGGCCGGGTAGGCCTGGCCAGATGGAAGGAGAGGAGGCAAACCGTGATACCCCCCCGCATGGGCAGAAGAATGCAGAATTCAACCCAAACCTCTGTCCTCCAAAGCAAAGTCAGGCCATGAGGTCTTGCAAAGCTGCCACTTGGCAGCCTGTCCCTGAATGGATAGGATTTCGGACCTGGAGGACCTTTGGCAGCCCACCTTTGGTCAGAAGATGAGAGATGGTGCCATCTGCAATTCTGCTTCTAGCTCCTCAAATCCTGGGTTTGGTCTGGTTCTGCGCATCTGTTTTTAAAGCGTGCTGTCCCTTCCAGCCAGGTACACCCACCCAACCACCCACCAGCATTGCACAATGTAGCAGATGGTTCTTCTTTGCTCCAGATGGGGGTCAATGTGGGAACACAGTTGGCAATGTCTGTCTGTCCAGGTTGGGCTAAGAAATGTTTGGAAATGTGAACATTTATGAAAAAAAAAATACACACTCCATCCTTTCTAGCAAATACAAGATGGGGATGCTGGGCTTGAAATCCAAGCTCTGTGGAGGAGAAGCTGCCTGGGTCTGATTCTCAGACTGGCTTCAGGTTTATGCTAAGGTGAGATTAGTGCCGTCCTGGTTTATTGAGTTGGTGGCGCTTTTGTAATCCATTGTGCAGTCAGATCATGTCAACCCTGCGCAGGGCCTCTGCATCTTCCAAGCAGAGAATGGTCTGTGAAGTCAAGATGGCGACTGCAAATCTGAAAGGAAAAGCCATGCCTGTTTTTTTTTTTAATATGCATTGCACTATTTTTCAATTGTACCACTGAAGCCGTCATTTTGACTTTTTGGACCATCCCCTGCAGACATCTCTGAACGCAGCCATTAATAGTGACATCCCCTTCCCCTCTCCCTGCCTCCCCTTCAAAGCAACATACAAGCTGGAACCGCCCCATTAATCATAACGGTTGTGCTACTTACGAAAGTCTCAAATTCTACGGCCATCTCTACGGCGCTGGGCTGGAGGCAGGCTGGCAGCACAGCCCAGCCTCTTTATAGATGTCCGGGACTACCCTGAGCATTTTCCCTGCAGCAGCCCTGCCCACACCCATCGGGGCACGCTGAGTCAGGCCTCCCCAGGAGGGTGACACCAACCCTGCAGCTGTGACCTGATGCCCCAAAGGCAGCTTCACCGGCTCTGCCGGATCCTGGTGGAGAAAAACCAAAGGTTGGGCAATCAAGGAAACTTCAGAGACAATCAGGGTGGGAGAAAGGGAAGTGCAGGGTGGGGCAGAGTCAAGTGGGCCAGTCTTGCAAAGAGACATAAGGCAGAAGCTGCTGCAAGGCACTCTTTTAGTCTGGTGTGGAAAGAGCAGTAGATTATTAAAAGGGTAGTTTAGTTGTGGGGTTTTTTCCCCTGCCAGGCTACGAAATGATTTTGACTCAGAAAACGTGTTTTTCTGCTTCCAGTGCCAGTGGGATTTGATTGTCCTTGGAATTTAGGGATCTTCACATTTTTGTTTCTGCAGAACAGTTTTGGTGATGTTGAGGAAACTGTAGACACCCCCTCAACCCCAACAGAATATGGATTGAAGCTGGAGCCATTGAAAGCCTCACCCCTTTTGGGGATGCTTCATGTGGAAAGGGTGAGGCTTTGATCTAGTTGAAGGCATCTTCTTGACTTTTATGACTCCCGTCTGGTAGATGGCACTAGTTTGAAGGGAGGATTTATCATGCTAATGGAAAGGAATCCGTAGAAGGATTAGATCCAATTAGACCTCCAAAGATTTTGTTCTTGACATAGTAAAAAAAATCCAGGTTACATTTAATGCTCCCCCCCACAACTAATCATGTGGCTCTTGGGCCTGATAGCTGGTGGTAAAGGCAGTTACAGTTCAGTAGGTTTTGGACTGCCAAAGGTGAAGAGTGCAGTTTCTGAGATCTTGTCTTGGGTACTTTTCCTGATTCTGTAGTGGTTACGAGCATCTCTAATTAGGCAAGTAATATTTGGTCTCAAAATTAAGACATGTTCAAATGGCTTGTTTGCTCAGCAAGTTATCCATAGGAGGTGGTCATATTGACAAGCAGCTGGTGGTGGATAGGATAAGAGGCTCAGAAGAGACTTTCATACTTGAGAGATGTTGTCAACATGGCTGTACCATAAAGAAGAATTAGTTCTTCTGGTTGTGATTCCTGTGTGGTTTCCCACCCTGCCCCTCAGACTTCTCGGCTCACTTTCCCAAGGTCTTTCCCACATACCATTACAAAACGTTTGGCATGGACCAAAAGTTTCTCTGTTCAGTTACAGCTAGTCTTCCTTTGGCAATTATTTGCACTTAAAAATGGTCCTTTTATAAGGACCATTGTGACCGTTCCTCACTTTCACAATATTTGCAGGTCTATATTGGAAAGCTGAAGGCAGATATAAGCTGAGTTGTGGTTTTACTTAACCACTGCTTCATTGTCTGAGTTAGTTGCCATTGCCAGTTCTACCTGTGGTTGCTAAACAAGGACTATTTCTACCTCAATTTCAACCTGTCTGGAAGTTATCACATGGGAAAGTCAGTATTCCAGTTGTGGTGCCTTCCAGACAAATGATGAAGTCTGAATGTGAAATGCAGGTGCATTCCCACCCTCCCAAGGAGCCTCTGTTGTGCATGCCGACCTGGTATTCTTCATCATCGACAATGAAGATGATCTCAAATGCTTGCCATACTCAAAATTTCTGCTACTGGTTCTCCAGAAATGATCATAACCTGCTGAATACCACTTCTGTCCTGTGCTCTGAGATCGATTTCCGTGTTCCTAATTGCAGAAAAGGCTCCTTTCCATTATTGGGTTAATTCCTTCATTTCATTGAAAGCCACTAGAAGTCATGGGTCCATTAAGTACTGATGCAAAACAGCTAATGTGAAGAGATCTGGGTTTGAGACCATTCCTGGGGCAAGCTGGCGGTATCTTAGCCAGCTATGCTGCTTACTTGTATGATGTGAAACAATGGTGAGGCCTGGATGACCATCACCTCTCTAGAGAGATTCAAACCAACTGGTCAAAAAGCTGCAGACAGACTAGAAGCAAGACCATTTTTGTCAATGGAAATAATGTCAAAGAAACAGTGGCAAATAATATTTACAATGTGTTAGGAATTGCCCATGGTGAGTTGTCCTAGACTCCCTCTATAAATTGATTAAAAAAGTAGAGAAATAACAAACCATTAGAGGGCAGCAAAACCCCAGTAAGCAGATTGTTGCTCTCCAGCATCTCTGTTCAGCCAGCATGAACCCAGAACCCTAGTGTGATGACCCGGGGCATGAAACAAAAAGTAACAAAGTCACAAAAGTAGAATAAATTCCCTTTAATGCCTCCAACTTGGCCCCAATGTCCAATTAACCTTGGCTGGATAATAAACTCTTCAAAAAACAATCTACAAAGGGCAGAAATGCAGTCCAAACCCAAAGTAAAGATAATTAGAAATAAAGAAACCAACACAAGCCACACCGAAGTAATTAACACGGCAGGCAAGGATGATAAATTGCAGACTTTCAAAGGATAACACAGCACCCACAGTTGGGAGGATGCCAAAACCCAGTTAAGGCTCAACCAAGATTGCTTCCAGCAAGGAACTCCTCTTATATCCTGTTCTCCCAGCTGTAACTAATGAAAGGGATCAGGGCCATTTTCTCTCGTAACCCTTCTCTGTTCCTTCCTGTATGCCCTAGGATGAAGAGGAGGGGATGGGCCTGGGTCTTCCTCTGAATGCCCAGCCGGACTGTGCCCTTCCCTCGTTTCTTCCACAGCCACCAGAGCCACACTCTCACTCCCTGTCAGCTGCTCAATCTTCCTCTCAGAATCAGACTCTAACAAGGGCATGACTCCTAGCCTGGTGCCAAGGAAGTAGAAACTGAAAAGTCTTGCTCTATTTCTCAGACTCCTTAAACCATGATGGGTTGTCTGCTGAACTGGGAGACTAAGAAAAAGAAAAGTTTCCGGGGATTTTAGGAGAAAACATGGAATTGTTAACAGGCGTGCACAGCGTGGCATGATGTTAAAAAGTGAGGTGCAAACTTTTGCTACACCAGAACCTGCATGCCTGATTAGATGTTCCCTTCCCTCTCTTGATCCTCTAGTGAACGAGGCAAGAATCACGCTCAGATTCATTCACATTCACCAGGAGTCCACGCGGGAGCTGTCATTTATATCAGCATGAAACCAGAATAGGAGAAAATAACAAAAATTGCGCAGAGATGTGGCAAAATCAAATAACCCTGGATAAACAGAAGGAAAAGAACGGATTTCAGGTCTTTTTGCATTTCTTTAAAATGTATTACAGGTAGTCCTTGACTTACAACAGTTCATTTAGTGACTGTTCAAACTTGCAACAGCACTGATCATGTGATCAAAATTCAGGTGCTTCGCAACTGGTTCATATTTATGACCACTGCAGTGTCCTGGGGTTATGTGATCCCCTTTTGTGCTCTTCAGAGCCAGATTCACTTAACAATGAGGTTGCTAACTTATCAACTGAAGTGATTCACTTAACAACGGAGGCAAGAACAGTCCTGGGGAAAAACTCACTTAACACATAACTGAAAGGTACCAACTTTATTTTAAAAATGCTTTGTATCTTCTACAGATCAAATTCAGAAGGCAGAAAAGTAAGCCTCTTTTGCATTCCTTGATCAAGATGCTTTATTGAAAATGTTGCTTAATATTCTCAATTCTTGAGTGATTGATTGATTGATTGGAACTTATAGACCACTCAAATTCAGCACGATTGTAAATGTACTGGCAGAGAGAGAGCTGCTACTGATCCCCCCCATTGCTTAGTATTTAATGTAGGAAAGGGTCACGTCTCCATCGGTCTCTAGGGTGCTGATGTTTTTGATAGGGACATAACGATGGGTGTAGTTGAAGAAGGGCTGGTCGTTGGCATAAAACTTGAACTCACGGTTGTCACAGTGGATTGAGAGCTGGGGAGAGAAGGAGGATGTTAACATGGCTGTAGTAGCACATCTGGATCACCTACGGCCTTCCATGCGGAAGGGTACACAGTCTACACCATCCATAGCTTGCATCAAAATCAAAAGGTACCTCCTATATGGGGACTTTAATGGGGGGATCACAAGTGCTATGCTGTTTTCTACACACACACACAGGCAATAATTTTCCATCAGAGACCTAAAAACATGATTCTGAATGGCATTCTGGTGAGGCAATTCCACTCATCTCCAACAGAGGGGACATCCCACCAGCCTTCCCAAGCGTTCAGATTCCAAAGTTGTATGGAAAATGGAGTCTTAACACAAGTGGAGGGCATCAGCTGGATCTTCTCTCCACTTCCCACTGCTTGCCCTCCCTGCTTTCTTGCTGGCAACCAGCCAAGCTCTTTGCTGGCATCCAGGGGTATCCGCACAAGCCAGGTAAAATATGGCCAATATATCGATTGCATATTGGCTTTTTTGACCTCCTCCTCCCTGTGGACACCCCTCCCTGCTGGAATCAAAGCCAGCTCACTTTAAAGTACTGCCCAAGCTGGAAAGGGTTAAAGGTCAATTTCCTCGCTTCCCCAGTTGCCATTCAAAAAACTATTGCGTACTACGGCTCTCCAGTTTCATGTGAAGGTTAATATGCAAAGGGATATCTTGGCCAGCCGTAAAATTGATTTCAAACCTTGGAAAGAGAGAAAAAAGCAGGCATCTCAGTCTTTGTCTCAGTATTTGGAGTAAATAAAGGGAAATTTGATTCTCCCTTGCCCCTTAATTCAGTAGCAGCCTGCCAGATCCTTCCATGAATGAAGGATAAAGGGCGTGGGGACCAACTCTTGTTCCCTTTTCCAAATATTTATTGGTAGACTGCTGGTGAATGTATAAGTAAGTTCTAGTTGCATTTTAGGTATTTATTCGTTGCATTTACATCCTGCCACAGTTAAACCAACTCTCAGTGAGTTATAAATCAGACAGACACATATTAAGGAGCCCTGATGGGGCAGTGGTCAGGATGCAGTAATGCAGGCTAACTGCCCACAACCTGGAGTTTGATCCTGATGGTGCTCTGGGTTGACCCATCCTTCCATTCTTTCGAGGCCAGTAAAATAAGGACCCAGATTGTTGGGGGAAGGATGCTGACTCTGTAAACTGCTTAGAGGAGGCTGTAAACCACTATAGGGTAGTATATAAGTTTAATTGCTTTTGCTAAAATAAAAACATATTCAGCAGCAGTCTAGCAGTGACAAGTATTCTTCAGATGAAGAACAGCTAATCGCTGCTTAATGACAGTTTGACTCCAAATCTTTTTTCAAATCCACTTCCTAAGCCGGAATTCCCCAAACTCTTTCGCTCATCCAACCTTACACCAAATTTCTGATTCACCACTTTGGAGAAGCCTGCCTTAAGCTGACAGCCTTTGCTTTTTGTGGCAGTGAGTTCCACAGACTGTGTTTATACTGTGCAGAATTGTGCTTGCGGTCCCCTTAATCTCCTTGTCCTGTGGGCTGATTTTGCAATTGTGTAGGGATGGGAGAGTCAGAGAAAGGAGATGAACTGGGAAAGGACTACAAAGGACCCTTGCACTGGTGCTTTGCTGTGTTAAATCCAAATCAGCCCTGCAAAAAAGAGAGAGAGAGAGAGAGAGAGACTGGAGACCTGGTAGCATTCTTCGGAACAACACCGTGCACTGTGATGGTACTGTTGGTTTCCAGACCTCCAGGAATGTCGCCCCTGTAGGGCACTGGCTGAAATAGACAAGAATCCAGGTTACACTTAGCACCCCCTGTCCAACCGTTCAGTTCTTGTGTGCTAGCTGGGGGGTCAGAGTAGTTGCAGTCCAGTAGGTCTTGGGGTGCCAAATGGGAGACCCACAACACGAGAGGGAGGCAGCTTGCAGGATCTTGTGTCAGGTGTTACAAGCATCTCTTTCTTTAACCAGGCAACTCAGGCACTGGCTCAAGTGGTTTGTTTGCTCAGTAGAGCTGTCTGCAGACTGTGGTCAAAATATTCAAGATGGAAGCCTGGATGGAGCCAACAAAGCCCAGCCTAGTGTTTCATGTGCAAGGACCACAGAAAATAGGTGGGGTGGTGATGTTGCTAGCATGGCTGCTGTGTTGACTTTTTGAATCACAGGTTGTGAAAGACCCTGCTTCACAAAAGACTGAGTTTATAGATGAAATCATCAGTCTTGGTTCTACTAGGTGGTTTCCTGGTGCAATATAGGTCTTTCTTTCTACTCTGCCCCATAGTGACCCAACAGCCTTCTTCCATCCCAATTTCTCTCATTCAACTAGAGATTTTCTGAGTGATGGGGAGCCGGTAGCCTTTGACATGCAAGAAAGAGACTATTATCAATCCTCACCTTAATCTCAAGGAAGCTAATTTTCCCTAAAATATTCCATTCATTGTTCCCTTTTCTTCCTTCTGTCTGATTTTAGAGGCTTGGTGAAACACTTGGAAGGTTACTTGGTAAAATTTCCAGTCCTTGTTGTTCACCGTAAGCATGATCAAAGCCAAACACTAGGAAATACTAAACTCCTTGAATTCCACCTGAATGCACACAGATGGATTCCCCGCCTCCTAGTTTCTGTCCCATCCCATAAATTTGGGTAAGCAGAACAAGCTAAGGAGTGCCAAAAGTGAAGTACTACGGCAGTAAATCAAACCAGTTGGGAGGATGCTAGGAACTCAGACAACAGCAGCCAACACTAGTTGAACTCCGTGTTTCTTCCTGACAACCTCCCCTCCCATCTGGTTCTCCTTTAAACTCCATCCCCAGGTGTTCCTTGTGAAAGGAATGAGTGTCATGCAACCCTCGTTGCTCTCTTATCTGTTCTTTCCTGCCCTGCCTGCCCTAGGATGAGAAGGGGCTGGGCATTGATCTTCATCTGAACTCCCTCTCCCTTATTTTACCTCTCCACTGTTCTGCTCAGCCTGACTCTTTGCCCTCTGCCAGTTTCCTCCAAAGCCAATGGAGCCACACTCCCTTCGTCTTCCCCTTGTAAGCAAGCATTGACATAAGCCATGTCACTGACATGTCAATTGAGGACCCAGTGGGGCCGCCATTCTTCGGGATGAAGAAAGGTATACGAGAAGAGCAACTGGGGGGCAGAAAGAGAAAGTTGCGGCATGGGGATTGAGCCAACCCAGAATCCATTCCCAAAGAAAGATCAAGGATCAGGAGGTGCCAACTTGTCAATAGCAAACACTTACCAAGTTCTCTATGACTGGTGCTGCCGTCACATTCAGGGACTGCAGCTCCAGGTCTCCAGCAACCTGAATAAACCGCACACTTTGTGGTGGAATTCTGTGGCTGAAGACATACAACAGCTTCCTGTTCACAAGGATCTGTCAGAGGACAAAGCAGAAGGGATCAAGTCTCATTTGGGATCTAAGACAATTATCTACCGATAACTATCTTTTCCCCCCCTGGAACAAAATGTTTTCCATTCAACTACAGGTTGTCCTCTTTTAGTGACTCTTTACATTACGACACTGATGAAATATTAACTTAGCAATGCAATACATTTGTGGTTCATTCCAGACAAATAGTGAATTCTGGGGAGGGGGGGAATGAAAAGGCCCCTGCAGTCCCAAAGGAGCCTCTGTCAGGTGTACCAACCTGGTATCCGCCCTCAGTGACAATGAAGATGACCTCAAAATGCTTGCCCTTCTGGAAGGGATTCTGGTATTTTTCTTCGCTTCCCCACCTGCCAGACTCAAGCGTGTTGATCACAAGTTCATTTGACTTGAAGCAGGGATTGAAGTGGAAGGCAAGATCGGCCCCCTTATGCTTTGCAAATGCAAAGTTCACCCTGAATCTTGAGCAAAGAGGGGAAAAAGAAGAGGAAAATGAAATGGAGGGGGTGGGAGAATGAGAGTTCTACCCCACCTCGGCTTCTCCATTGCTCTAAAGCTAAGCTTAAAGAGGGCTGCAAAGCACTGTAAAGCGGTATATAAGTCTTAAGTGCTATTGCTATTTTTTTTGAGTAAGGTAACATCTTGCCCTTCCTGTCAGCCCCCAAGGAACATTACCTGTTGGTCTTTTGGGGAACTCTGCCATTCACATATACCGCCATCCCAGGATGGAGTCCATCAGGAACAGGTTCATAGTAAGGGAGAGCCTGGAAGACAGAAAATGATGAACCAAACCAATGACTTTACTGGAAAACACCACTTTGGCTTTCGAAGCAGCAAAAGCACAAGCTCTGCCTCCTATCAGCCTTTCCATCTGGCTTCTGAGTCGAATGAAGTGCTTTTGAGGGGCCCTCTGCTAAGGGTTAATCCCCCCAACATGGCAGCAGGAGGAAGGCTGGAGAAAGCACCAGAACTGCCATAGATAAGTTCTGCTTTACCCCTGTGGGTGCTCAATGGATTGAGCAAGACTGGCTGGATGCCAGCGTCCCATCCAATCTCTCCGTGCACTGGAGGAACTTTTAAGAAAAGGAGAACTATTGCAAGTGCCAACTGAGTCAGGCTGGTGGGACCCAGAAAGTGGCTGTGTTTTTCTCTGCATTTCTGGAGCTTTTGTAGGAGAACCATTGTTCATAAGCGGGTGGGTGGGTGGAACTTTTGCTGGAACTATTCCCACTGTGATGGAGGAATTGTGTTTAAAGGGGTGGCCAATTAATTTTGACAAATAGGTGACCAATATTTTCATTACATCCAATAAACCTGCTCTGACAAAAAGCAGAAGCCTTTAGGTCACGAGCCACCTCAACTTCACAATCCCTTAATAGATTGGGACTTTCTCTTGCCTTCATCGCCAAACCCAGAAACCCTTGCTTCTGCTGGAGGTAAGCTGAAGGGAAGCCAGTTCCAGAGCAAGCATGCGGATTTCACAGATATATTTGGAGGAAGAACTTGCAGCAGCCCTTCCCCCATGTAGAGACTGTGATCCCCGGGACCAAAATACCAGCAGAGACAGTATCCCCTGTTGGCTGAAGTTTCAGTTTTAAGGAGAGAGAGGCTAGGTTAGCAAGTCTCTTGGTACTTACCAAGTGCCAGATTTCAGGAGTGGTCACTATCTGGTGTGAGAGAAATCCAAACAGACTATTAGCAATCCCAGGTTTTTCCTCCCAAAATCTCTAGCCCTGGATGTCTTTACCCTTTACTCCCTTTTTTTCCTTTGTACTATTTCCACAAAGATTTAATGGTGGCCCATATCGTACCCCAAAAGATAAGAAGACAACTGTGGCCAAATTTTGTGGCACATTCACCCAAGTAAGTTGAAGCCTTCATGGGTGCCTTTTTACCATTTGCCCAACTTGGTTACTTTCCCCCTTGGTTGGTTTTGGAGCTTAACCTGTTGCAAATCACAAACAGATTAAGTGTGTTATGTTAATCTTGAAGGCCGGGGCAACTTGCCATGTTCAGTCAGTACATACTCCCTGGTGGTCTTGTCTGGTAATAAGGATATGTTGGCATATTCTAAGCCATTCTGGGAGTTGAGACTACACAACATGACGTTACGAATTTTAACCTAAAGGTGCTTTTTGAAAAGGCAACCAAATTTTGCTTTTTCTTCAGGGTGTTTTACTTCTCATCCAAGAAGCTTCTTCAGCTCTGACTGGATGGTGGAGGACGGAAGGATTTATATTCCTTGTAGACAGCTGGTCATTTGCATCCTTGTAGAGAGTTGTTGAGGCCACTTTGAAAGAGGGGTCAAAGGGGCCATCTATGTCAAAATTGAACAGCCCTCTCTCAACACAAGGGGAGGAATATGACCTCATCTATTTCCAGTCTACCAAACAGTCCTTTCAGCAGTTCGAAGAAAGCTCCGCACCCATTTGCATTACTCAGGTGATCCTGAGGACACAGGTAACCCTCCAAGTGGCCCCAATGACTCTCTAAAAGAAGCAAATGGCCAGCTGTTTGCAAGGAGTATAAATCCTTCCGTGACCCACCATCCAGTCAGAGCTGAGGAAGCTTCTTGAATGAGAAGTGAAACATCTCCAAAGAAAAACAGAGAAGTCCAGTTGCCTCTGAAAAAGCACCTTTGGGACAACCATGACTTGGATGGTGGAGAACCTCCACAGATATTTGCCAAGGTTGAGAAACTCTATGGCCTTCTGCAAGGTGGAGAGCAAGACCTTGGCCTCGAGTAAACTTTCTCCCTGTGCAGTTGCTTATCCCAGTATCACCCTTGGATGGTTATCTTTGTTAGCATGCATTGATGTAGCCCTGTCAATTGAGGACCCAGTGGGGCCGCCATTCTTCGGGGTCAAGAAAGGTATACGAGAAGAGCAACTGGGGGGCAGAAAGAGAAAGTTGCGGCATGGGGATTGAGCCAACCCAGAATCCATTCCCAAAGAAAGATCAAGGATCAGGAGGTGCCAACTTGTCAATAGCAAACACTTACCAAGTTCTCTATGATTGGTGCTGCCGTCACATTCAGGGACTGCAGCTCCAGGTCTCCAGCAACCTGAATAAACCGCACACTTTGTGGTGGAATTCTGTGGCTGAAGACATACAACAGCTTCCTGTTTACAAGGATCTGTCAGAGGACAAAGCAGAAGGGATCAAGTCTCATTTGGGATCTCAGATAGTTACCTAGCGATAACTATTTTTTCCCCGCTGGAACAAAATGTTTTCCATTCAACTACAGGTCATCCTCTTTTAGTGACTCTTTACATTACGACACTGAATGAAATATTGCCTAATGAAATATTAACTTAGCGATGCAATACATTTGTGGTTCACTCCAGACAAATAGTGAATTCTGGAGGGGGAATGAAGGGGGCCCTGCAGTCCCAAAGGAGCCTCTGTTAGGTATACCAACCTGGTATCCGGCCTCAGTGACAATGAAAATGACCTCAAAATGCTTGCCCTTCTGGAAGGGATTCTGGTATTTTTCTTCCCTTCTCCACCTGCCAGACTCAAGCGTGTTGATCACAAGTTCATCTGACTTGAAGCGGGGGTTGAAGTGGAAGGCAAGATCGGCCCCCTTATGCTTTGCAAATGCGAAGTTCACCCTGAATCTGGAGCAAAGTGGGGAAAAAGAAGAGGAAAATGAAATGGAGGGGGTGGGAGAATGAGAGTTCTATCCCACCCCGGCTTCTCCATTGCTCTAAAGCTACAATCTGTAGGATAATAAGTTGTTTTGCTTTAAGAGAAACCTCACAATCCTTAACCCGCATTGCTTGGTTGGAGCTGGAAAAAGCAGGAAATGGAACTATCCCCCAAAATGAAGAAAGGCAAAATTTGGATCACACAAGTTATCATTAACAACATAATAATCCTATGTCTATTGGATCTTAGCTGCCTCAATGGTACAGTGGTTAGAGTGCTGTACTGCAGGCCTCTTGTACTGACTGTAGGCTGGCTGCAATTTGGCAGTTCAAATCCCAACAGGCTCAAGGCTGACCCAGCCTTCCATCCTTCCGAGTTGGGTAAAATGAGGACCCAGATTGTTGGAGGTGATATGCTGACTCTAAAACAGCTTAAAGAGGGCTGCAAAGCACTATAAAGCGGTATATAAGTCTTACGTGCTATTGCTATTTTTTTCAGTAAGGTAGCATCTTGCCCTTCCTGTCAGCCCCCAAGGAACATTACCTGTTGCTCTTTGGGGAACTCTGCCATTCACATATACCGCCATCCCAGGATGGAGTCCATCAGGAACAGGTTCATAGTAAAGGAGAGCCTGGAAGACAGAAAATGATGAACCAAACCAATGACTTTACTGGAAAACACCACTTTGACTTTTGAAGCAGCCAAGCGCAAGCTCTGCCTCCTATCAGCCTTTCCATCTGGCTTCTGAGTCGAATGAAGTGCTTTTGAGGGGCCCTCTGCTAAGGGTTAATCCCCCAACATGGCAGCAGGAGGAAGGCTGGAGAAAGCACCAGAACTGCCATAGATAAGTTCTGCTTTACCCCTGTGGGTGCTCAATGGATTGAGCAAGACTGGCTGGATGCCAGCGTCCCATCCAATCTCTCCGTTCCTCTGGAGAAACTTCTAAGAAAAGGAGAACTATTGCAAGTGCCAACTGAGTCAGGCTGGTGGGACCAAGAGAGTGTCTGTGTTTTTCTCTGCATTTCTGGAGCTTTTGTAGGAGAACCATTGTTCATAGGCGGGTGGGGTGTGTAGAACTTTTGCTGGAACTATTCCCACTGGGATGGAGGAATTGTGTTTAAAGGGGTGGCCAATTAATTTTGACAAATAGGTGACCAATATTTTCATTACTTCCAATAAACCTGCTGTGACAAAAAGCAGAAGCCTTTAGGTCACGAGCCACCTCAACTTCACAATCCCTTAATAGATTGGGACTTTCTCTTGCCTTCATCGCCAAACCCAGAAACCCTTGCTTCTGCTGGAGGTAAGCTGAAGGGAAGCCAGTTCCAAATTACAGAGCAAGCATGCGGATTTCACAGATATATTTGGAGGAAGAACTTGCAGCAGCCCTTCCCCCATGTAGAGACTGTGATCCCCGGGACCAAAATACCAGCAGAGACAGTATCCCCTGTTGGCTGAAGTTTCAGTTTTAAGGAGAGAGAGGCTAGGTTAGCAAGTCTCTTGGTACTTACCAAGTGCCAGATTTCAGGAGTGGTCACTATCTGGTGTGAGAGAAATCCAAACAGACTATTAGCAATCCCAGGTTTTTCCTCCCAAAATCTCTAGCCCTGGATGTCTTTACCCTTTACTCCCTTTTTTTCCTTTGTACTATTTCCACAAAGATTTAATGGTGGCCCATATCGTACCCCAAAAGATAAGAAGACAACTGTGGCCAAATTTTGTGGCACATTCACCCAAGTAAGTTGAAGCCTTCATGGGTGCCTTTTTAGCATTTGCCCAACTTGGTTACTTTCCCCTTGGTTGGTTTTGGAGCTTAACCTGTTGCAAATCACAAACAGATTAAGTGTGTTATGTTAATCTTGAAGGCCGGGCAACTTGCCATGTTCAGTCAGTACATACTCCCTGGTGGTCCTGTCTGGTAATAAGGATATGTTGGCATATTCTAAGCCATTCTGGGAGTTGAGACTACACAACATGACGTTACAATTTTAACCTAAAGGTGCTTTTTGAAAAGGCAACCAAATTTTGCTTTTTCTTCAGGGTGTTTTACTTCTCATCCAAGAAGCTTCTTCAGCTCTGACTGGATGGTGGAGGACGGAAGGATTTATATTCCTTGTAGACAGCTGGTCATTTGTATCCTTGTAGAGAGTTGTTGAGGCCACTTTGAAAGAGGGGTCAAAGGGGCCATCTATTTCAAAATTGAACAGCCCTCTCTCAACACAAGGGGAGGAATATGACCTCATCTATTTCCAGTCTACCAAACAGTCCTTTCAGCAGTTCGAAGAAAGCTCCACACCCATTTGCATTACTCAGGTGATCCTGAGGACACAGGTAACCCTCCAAGTGGCCCCAATGACTCTCTAAAAGAAGCAAATGGCCAGCTGTTTGCAAGGAGTATAAATCCTTCCGTGACCCACCATCCAGTCAGAGCTGAGGAAGCTTCTTGAATGAGAAGTGAAACATCTCCAAAGAAAAACAGAGAAGTCCAGTTGCCTCTGAAAAAGCACCTTTGGGACAACCATGACTTGGATGGTGGAGAACCTCCACAGATATTTGCCAAGGTTGAGAAACTCTACTTTATGGCCTTCTGCAAGGTGGAGAGCAAGACCTTGGCCTCGAGTAAACTTTCTCCCTGTGCAGTTGCTTATCCCAGTATCACCCTTGGATGGTTATCTTTGTTAGCATGCATTGATGTAGCCCTGTCAATTGAGGACCCAGTGGGGCCGCCATTCTTCGGGGTCAAGAAAGGTATACGAGAAGAGCAACTGGGGGGCAGAAAGAGAAAGTTGCGGCATGGGGATTGAGCCAACCCAAAATCCATTCCCAAAGAAAGATCAAGGATCAGGAGGTGCCAACTTGTCAATAGCAAACACTTACCAAGTTCTCTATGACTGGTGCTGCCGTCACATTCAGGGACTGCAGCTCCAGGTCTCCAGCAACCTGAATAAACCGCACACTTTGTGGTGGAATTCTGTGGCTGAAGACATACAACAGCTTCCTGTTCACAAGGATCTGTCAGAGGACAAAGCAGGAGGGATCAAGTCTCATTTGGGATCTCAGATAGTTACCTAGCGATAACTATTTTTTCCCCCGCTGGAACAAAATGTTTTCCATTCAACTACAGGTCATCCTCTTTTAGTGACTCTTTACATTACGACACTGAATGAAATATTGCCTAATGAAATATTAACTTAGCGATGCAATACATTTGTGGTTCACTCCAGACAAATAGTGAATTCTGGAGGGGGAATGAAGGGGCCCTGCAGTCCCAAAGGAGCCTCTGTTAGGTATACCAACCTGGTATCCGGCCTCAGTGACAATGAAAATGACCTCAAAATGCTTGCCCTTCTGGAAGGGATTCTGGTATTTTTCTTCCCTTCTCCACCTGCCAGACTCAAGCGTGTTGATCACAAGTTCATCTGACTTGAAGCGGGGGTTGAAGTGGAAGGCAAGATCGGCCCCCTTATGCTTTGCAAATGCGAAGTTCACCCTGAATCTGGAGCAAAGTGGGGAAAAAGAAGAGGAAAATGAAATGGAGGGGTGGGAGAATGAGAGTTCTATCCCACCCCGGCTTCTCCATTGCTCTAAAGCTACAATCTGTAGGATAATAAGTTGTTTTGCTTTAAGAGAAACCTCACAATCCTTAACCCGCATTGCTTGGTTGGAGCTGGAAAAAGCAGGAAATGGAACTATCCCCCAAAATGAAGAAAGGCAAAATTTGGATCACACAAGTTATCATTAACAACATAATAATCCTATGTCTATTGGATCTTAGCTGCCTCAATGGTACAGTGGTTAGAGTGCTGTACTGCAGGCCTCTTGTACTGACTGTAGGCTGGCTGCAATTTGGCAGTTCAAATCCCAACAGGCTCAAGGCTGACCCAGCCTTCCATCCTTCCGAGTTGGGTAAAATGAGGACCCAGATTGTTGGAGGTGATATGCTGACTCTAAAACAGCTTAAAGAGGGCTGCAAAGCACTATAAAGCGGTATATAAGTCTTACGTGCTATTGCTATTTTTTTCAGTAAGGTAGCATCTTGCCCTTCCTGTCAGCCCCCAAGGAACATTACCTGTTGCTCTTTTGGGGAACTCTGCCATTCACATATACCGCCATCCCAGGATGGAGTCCATCAGGAACAGGTTCATAGTAAAGGAGAGCCTGGAAGACAGAAAATGATGAACCAAACCAATGACTTTACTGGAAAACACCACTTTGACTTTTGAAGCAGCCAAGCGCAAGCTCTGCCTCCTATCAGCCTTTCCATCTGGCTTCTGAGTCGAATGAAGTGCTTTTGAGGGGCCCTCTGCTAAGGGTTAATCCCCCCAACATGGCAGCAGGAGGAAGGCTGGAGAAAGCACCAGAACTGCCATAGATAAGTTCTGCTTTACCCCTGTGGGTGCTCAATGGATTGAGCAAGACTGGCTGGATGCCAGCGTCCCATCCAATCTCTCCGTTCCTCTGGAGAAACTTCTAAGAAAAGGAGAACTATTGCAAGTGCCAACTGAGTCAGGCTGGTGGGACCAAGAGAGTGTCTGTGTTTTTCTCTGCATTTCTGGAGCTTTTGTAGGAGAACCATTGTTCATAGGCGGGTGGGTGTGTGGAACTTTTGCTGGAACTATTCCCACTGTGATGGAGGAATTGTGTTTAAAGGGGTGGCCAATTAATTTTGACAAATAGGTGACCAATATTTTCATTACTTCCAATAAACCTGCTCTGACAAAAAGCAGAAGCCTTTAGGTCACAAGCCACCTCAACTTCACAATCGCTTAATAGATTGGGACTTTCTCTTGCCTTCATCGCCAAACCCAGAAACCCTTGCTTCTGCTGGAGGTAAGCTGAAGGGAAGCCAGTTCCAAATTACAGAGCAAGCATGCGGATTTCACAGATATATTTGGAGGAAGAACTTGCAGCAGCCCTTCCCCCATGTAGAGACTGTGATCCCCGGGACCAAAATACCAGCAGAGACAGTATCCCCTGTTGGCTGAAGTTTCAGTTTTAAGGAGAGAGAGGCTAGGTTAGCAAGTCTCTTGGTACTTACCAAGTGGCAGATTTCAGGAGTGGTCACTACCTGGTGTGAGAGAAATCCAAACAGACTATTAGCAATCCCAGGTTTTTCCTCCCAAAATCTCTAGCCCTGGATGTCTTTACCCTTTACTCCCTTTTTTTCCTTTGTACTATTTCCACAAAGATTTAATGGTGGCCCATATCGTACCCCAAAAGATAAGAAGACAACTGTGGCCAAATTTTGTGGCACATTCACCCAAGTAAGTTGAAGCCTTCATGGGTGCCTTTTTAGCATTTGCCCAACTTGGTTACTTTCCCCCTTGGTTGGTTTTGGAGCTTAACCTGTTGCAAATCACAAACAGATTAAGTGTGTTATGTTAATCTTGAAGGCCGGGGCAACTTGCCATGTTCAGTCAGTACATACTCCCTGGTGGTCCTGTCTGGTAATAAGGATATGTTGGCATATTCTAAGCCATTCTGGGAGTTGAGACTACACAACATGACGTTACGAATTTTAACCTAAAGGTGCTTTTTGAAAAGGCAACCAAATTTTGCTTTTTCTTCAGGGTGTTTTACTTCTCATCCAAGAAGCTTCTTCAGCTCTGACTGGATGGTGGAGGACGGAAGGATTTATATTCCTTGTAGACAGCTGGTCATTTGCATCCTTGTAGAGAGTTGTTGAGGCCACTTTGAAAGAGGGGTCAAAGGGGCCATCTATTTCAAAATTGAACAGCCCTCTCTCAACACAAGGGGAGGAATATGACCTCATCTATTTCCAGTCTACCAAACAGTCCTTTCAGCAGTTCGAAGAAAGCTCCACACCCATTTGCATTACTCAGGTGATCCTGAGGACACAGGTAACCCTCCAAGTGGCCCCAGTGACTCTCTAAAAGAAGCAAATGGCCAGCTGTTTGCAAGGAGTATAAATCCTTCCGTGACCCACCATCCAGTCAGAGCTGAGGAAGCTTCTTGAATGAGAAGTGAAACATCTCCAAAGAAAAACAGAGAAGTCCAGTTGCCTCTGAAAAAGCACCTTTGGGACAACCATGACTTGGATGGTGGAGAACCTCCACAGATATTTGCCAAGGTTGAGAAACTCTACTTTATGGCCTTCTGCAAGGTGGAGAGCAAGACCTTGGCCTCGAGTAAACTTTCTCCCTGTGCAGTTGCTTATCCCAGTATCACCCTTGGATGGTTATCTTTGTTAGCATGCATTGATGTAGCCCTGTCAATTGAGGACCCAGTGGGGCCGTCATTCTTCGGGGTCAAGAAAGGTATACGAGAAGAGCAACTGGGGAGCAGAAAGAGAATGTTGTGGCATGGGGATTCAGCCAACCCAGAATCCATTCCCAAAGAAAGATCAAGGATCAGGAGGTGCCAACTTGTCAATAGCAAACACTTACCAAGTTCTCTAGCACTGGTGCTGCCGTCACATTCAGGGACTGCAGCTCCAGGTCTCCAGCAACCTGAATAAACCGCACACTTTGTGGTGGAATTCTGTGGCTGAAGACATACAACAGCTTCCTGTTCACAAGGATCTGTCAGAGGACAAAGCAGGAGGGATCAAGTCTCATTTGGGATCTCAGATAGTTACCTAGCGATAACTATTTTTTCCCCCGCTGGAACAAAATGTTTTCCATTCAACTACAGGTCATCCTCTTTTAGTGACTCTTTACATTACGACACTGAATGAAATATTGACTAATGAAATATTAACTTAGCGATGCAATACATTTGTGGTTCACTCCAGACAAATAGTGAATTCTGGAGGGGGAATGAAGGGGGCCCTGCAGTCCCAAAGGAGCCTCTGTTAGGTATACCAACCTGGTATCCGGCCTCAGTGACAATGAAAATGACCTCAAAATGCTTGCCCTTCTGGAAGGGATTCTGGTATTTTTCTTCCCTTCTCCACCTGCCAGACTCAAGCGTGTTGATCACAAGTTCATCTGACTTGAAGCGGGGATTGAAGTGGAAGGCAAGATCGGCCCCCTTATGCTTTGCAAATGCGAAGTTCACCCTGAATCTGGAGCAAAGAGGGGAGAAAGAAGAGGAAAATGAAATGGAGAAGGTGGGAGAATGTGAGTTCTACCCCAGCCCGGCTTCTCCATTGCTCTAAAACTACAATCTGTAGGATAATATGTTGTTTTGCTTTAAGAGAAACCTCACAATCCTTAACCCGCATTGCTTGGTTGGAGCTGGAAAAAGCAGGAAATGGAACTATCCCCCAAAATGAAGAAAGGCAAAATTTGCATCACACAAGTTATCATTAACAACATAATAATCCTATGTCTATTGGATCTTAGCTGCCTCAATGGTACAGTGGTTAGAGTGCTGTACTGCAGGCCTCTTGTACTGACTATAGGCTGGCTGCAATTTGGCAGTTCAAATCCCAACAGGCTCAAGGCTGACCCAGCCTTCCATCCTTCCGAGTTGGGTAAAATGAGGACCCAGATTGTTGGAGGTGATATGCTGACTCTAAAACAGCTTAAAGAGGGCTGCAAAGCACTATAAAGCGGTATATAAGTCTTACGTGCTATTGCTATTTTTTTGAGTAAGGTAGCATCTTGCCCTTCCTGTCAGCCCCCAAGGAACATTACCTGTTGCTCTTTTGGGGAACTCTGCCATTCACATACACCGCCATCCCAGGATGGAGTCCATCAGGAACAGGTTCATAGTAAAGGAGAGCCTGGAAGACAGAAAATGATGAACCAAACCAATGACTTTACTGGAAAACACCACTTTGACTTTTGAAGCAGCCAAGCGCAAGCTCTGCCTCCTATCAGCCTTTCCATCTGGCTTCTGAGTCGAATGAAGTGCTTTTGAGGGGCCCTCTGCTAAGGGTTAATCCCCCCAACATGGCAGCAGGAGGAAGGCGGGAGAAAGCACCAGAACTGCCATAGATAAGTTCTGCTTTACCCCTGTGGGTGCTCAATGGATTGAACAAGACTGGCTGGATGCCAGCGTCCCATCCAATCTCTCCGTTCCTCTGGAGGAACTTGTAAGAAAAGGAGAACTATTGCAAGTGCCAACTGAGTCAGGCTGGTGGGACCCAGAAAGTGGCTGTGTTTTTCTCTGCATTTCTGGAGCTTTTGTAGGAGAACCATTGTTCATAAGCGGGTGGGGTGTGTAGAACTTTTGCTGGAACTATTCCCACTGGGATGGAGGAATCATGTTTAAAGGGGTGGCCAATTTATTTTGACAAATAGGTGACCAATATTTTCATTACTTCCAATAAACCTGCTGTGACAAAAAGCAGAAGCCTTTAGGTCACGAGCCACCTCAACTTCACAATCCCTTAATAGATTGGGACTTTCTCTTGCCTTCATCGCCAAACCCAGAAACCCTTACTTCTGTTGGAGGTAAGCTGAAGGGAAGCCAGTTCCAAATTACAGAGCAAGCATGCGGATTTCACAGATATATTTGGAGGAAGAACTGCAGCAGCCCTTCCCCCACGTAGAGACTGTGATCCCCGGGAGCAAAATATCAGCTAAGAGACAGTATCCCCTGTTGGCTGAAGTTTCAGTTTTAAGGAGAGAGAGGCTAGGTTAGCAAGTCTCTTGGTACTTACCAAGTGGCAGATTTCAGGAGTGGTCACTATCTGGTGTGAGAGAAATCCAAACAGACTATTAGCAATCCCAGGTTTTTCCTCCCAAAATCTCTAGCCCTGGATGTCTTTACCCTTTACTCCCTTTTTTTCCTTTGTACTATTTCCACAAAGATTTAATGGTGGCCCATATCGTACCCCAAAAGATAAGAAGACAACTGTGGCCAGGTTTTGTGGCACATTCACCCAAGTAAGCTGAAGCCTTCATGGGTGCCTTTTTAGCATTTGCCCAACTTGGTTACTTCCCCCTTGGTTGGTTTTGGAGCTTAACCTGTTGCAAATCACAAACAGATTAAGTGTGTTATGTTAATCTTGAAGGTCTAAAGCTAAACTGATCATTGCAGGAGAATCTGGGAAAAATATATGCAGCAGACTTCTAAGCTTGTGAAGGCAGGGGCAACTTGCCATGTTCAGTCACTACATACTCCCTGGTGGTCCTGTCTTGAAATAAGAATATGTTGGCATATTCTAAGCCATTCTGGGAGTTGAGACTATACAACATGACGTTACGAAGTTTGAGCTAAAGGTGCTTTTTGGAAAGGCAACCGAATTTTGCTTTTTCTTCAGGGTGTTTTACTTCTTATCCAAGAAGCTTCTTCAGCTCTGACTGGATGGTGGAGAATAGAAGGATTATATTCCTTGTAGACAGCTGGTCATTTGCATCCTTGTAGAGAGTTGTTTAGGTCACTTTGAAAGAGGGGTCAAAGGGGCCATCTATGTCAAGATTGCTCTCTCAACACAAGGGGAAGAATATGACCTCATCTATTTCCAGTCTACAAAACAGTCCTTTCAGCAGTTCGAAGAAAGCTCCGCACCCATTTGCATTACTCAAGTGATCCTGAGGACACGGGTAGCCCTCCAAGTGGCCCCAATGACTCTCTAAAAGAAGCAAATGGCCAGCTGTTTGCAAGGAGTATAAATCCTTCCGTGACCCACCATCCAGTCAGAGCTGAGGAAGCTTCTTGAATGAGAAGTGAAACATCTCCAAAGAAAAACAGAGAAGTCCAGTTGCCTCTGAAAAAGCACCTTTGGGACAACCATGACTTGGATGGTGGAGAACCTCCATAGATATTTGCCAAGGTTGAGAAACTCTACTTTATGGCCTTCTGCAAGGTGGAGAGCAAGACCTTGACCTGGAGTAAACTTTCTCCCTGTGCAGTTGCTTATCCCAGTATCACCCTTGGATGGTTATCTTTGTTAGCATGCATTGATGTAGCCATGTCAATTGAGGACCCAGTGGGGCCACCATTCTTTGGGGTCAAGAAAGGTATACGAGAAGAGCAACTGGGGGGCAGAAAGAGAAAGTTGCGGCATGGGGATTGAGCCAACCCAGAATCCATTCCCAAAGAAAGATCAAGGATCAGGAGGTGCCAACTTGTCAATAGCCAACACTTACCAAGTTCTCTAGCACTGGTGCTGCCGTCACATTCAGGGACTGCAGCTCCAGGTCTCCAGCAACCTGAATAAACTGCACACTTTGTGGTGGAATTCTGTGGCTGAAGACATACAACAGCTTCCTGTTCACAAGGATCTGTCAGAGGACAAAGCAGGAGGGATCAAGTCTCATTTGGGATCTAAGATAGTTACCTACCAATAACTATTTTTTCCCCCGCTGGAACAAAATGTTTTCCATTCAACTACAGGTCATCCTCTTTTAGTGACTCTTTACATTACGACACTGATGAAATATTAACTTAGCGATGCAATACATTTGAGGTTCATTCCAGACAAATAGTGAATTCTGGAGGGGGAATGAAGGGGCCCCTTCAGTCCCAAAGGAGCCTCTGTCAGGTGTACCAACCTGGTATCCGGCCTCAGTGACAATGAAGATGACCTCAAAATGCTTGCCCTTCTGGAAGGGATTCTGGTATTTTTCTTCCCTTCCCCACCTGCCAGACTCAAGCGTGTTGATCACAAGTTCATTTGACTTGAAGCGGGGATTGAAGTGGAAGGCAAGATCGGCCCCCTTATGCTTTGCAAATGCAAAGTTCACCCCGAATCTGGAGCAAAGTGGGGAAAAAGAAGAGGAAAATGAAATGGGGGTGGGTGGGAGAATGAGGGTTCTACCCCACCCCGGCTTCACCATTGCTCTAAGGCTACAATCTGTAGGATAATATGTTGTTTTGCTTTAAGAGAAACCTCACAATCCTTAACCCGCATTGCTTGGTTGGAGCTGGAAAAAGCAGGAAATGGAACTAGCCTCAAAAATGAAGAAAGGCAAAATTTGGATCAGACAAGTTATCATTAACAACATAATAATCCTATGTCTATTGGATCTTAGCTGCCTCAATGGTACAGTGGTTAGAGTGCTGTACTGCAGGCCTCTTGTATTGACTGTAGGCTGGCTGCAATTTGGCAGTTCAAATCCCACCAGGCTCAAGGTTGACAGCCTTCCATCCTTCCGAGTTGGGTAAAATGAGGACCCAGATTGTTGGAGGTGATATGCTGACTCTAAAACAGCTTAAAGAGGGCTATAAAGCACTATAAAGCGGTATATAAGTCTTACGTGCTATTGCTATTTTTTTGAGTAAGGTAGCATCTTGCCCTTCCTGTCAGCCCCCAAGGAACATTACCTGTTGCTCTTTTGGGGAACTCTGCCATTCACATATACCGCCATCCCAGGATGGAGTCCATCAGGAACAGGTTCATAGTAAGGGAGACCCTGGAAGACAGAAAATGATGAACCAAACCAATGACTTTACTGGAAAACACCACTTTGACTTTTGAAGCAGCCAAGCGCAAGCTCTGCCTCCTATCAGCCTTTCCATCTGGCTTCTGAGTCGAATGAAGTGCTTTTGAGGGGCCCTCTGCTAAGGGTTAATCCCCCCAACATGGCAGCAGGAGGAAGGCTGGAGAAAGCACCAGAACTGCCATAGATAAGTTCTGCTTTACCCCTGTGGGTGCTCAATGGATTGAGCAAGACTGGCTGGATGCCAGCGTCCCATCCAATCTCTCCATGCACTGGAGGAACTTCTAAGAAAAGGAGAACTATTGCAAGTGCCAACTGAGTCAGGCTGGTGGGACCCAGAAAGTGGCTGTGTTTTTCTCTGCATTTCTGGAGCTTTTGTAGGAGAACCATTGTTCATAGGCGGGTGGGGTGTGTAGAACTTTTGCTGGAACTATTCCCACTGGGATGGAGGAATTGTGTTTAAAGGGGTGGCCAATTTATTTTGACAAATAGGTGACCAATATTTTCATTACTTCCAATAAACCTGCTGTGACAAAAAGCAGAAGCCTTTAGGTCATGAGCCACCTCAACTTCACAATCCCTTAATAGATTGGGACTTTCTCTTGCCTTCATCGCCAAATCCAGAAACCCTTACTTCTGTTGGAGGTAAGGTGAAGGGAAGCCAGTTCCAAATTACAGAGCAAGCATGCGGATTTCACAGATATATTTGGAGGAAGAAGCTGCAGCAGCCCTTCCCCCACGTAGAGACTGTGATCCCCGGGAGCAAAATATCAGCTAAGAGACAGTATCCCCTGTTGGCTGAAGTTTCAGTTTTAAGGAGAGAGAGGCTAGGTTAGCAAGTCTCTTGGTACTTACCAAGTGGCAGATTTCAGGAGTGGTCACTACCTGGTGTGAGAGAAATCCAAACAGACTATTAGCAATCCCAGGTTTTTCCTCCCAAAATCTCTAGCCCTGGATGTCTTTACCCTTTACTCCCTCTTTTCCTTTGTACTGTTTCCACAAAGATTTAATGGTGGCCCATATCGTACCCCAAAAGATAAGAAGACAACTGTGGCCAAATTTTGTGGCACATTCACCCAAGTAAGTTGAAGCCTTCATGGGTGCCTTTTTAGCATCTGCCCAACTTGGTTACTTTCCCCCTTGGTTGGTTTTGGAGTTAACCTGTTGCAAATCACAAACAGATTAAGTGTGTTATGTTAATCTTGAAGGTCTAAAGCTAAACTGATCATCGCAGGAGAATCTGGGAAAAATATACGCAGCAGACTTCTAAGCTTGTGAAGGCAGGGGCAACTTGCCATGTTCAGTCAGTACATACTCCTTGGTGGTCCTGTCTGGTAATAAGGATATGTTGGCATATTCTAAGCCATTCTGGGAGTTGAGGCTACACATGACGTTACGAATTTTAACCTAAAGGTGCTTTTTGAAAAGGCAACCGAATTTTGCTTTTTCTTCAGGGTGTTTTACTTCTCATCCAAGAAGCTTCTTCAGCTTTGACTGGATGGTGGAGGATGGAAGGATTTATATTCCTTGTAGACAGCTGGTCATTTGCATCCTTGTAGAGAGTCATTGAGGCCACTTGGAGGTTTACCTATGTTCTTAATCATTCTATTGAAGACAGCAAAGTCTACATTTTGGACGAAGGATCGGCTGGTTTGAAAGAGGGGTCAAAGAGGCCATATTCATCTTGATTGTTGATATTCTCCCCATTTATGACAGTTGTAAATTTTCCCATTTTGCCAAATCTAGCGCTATCTGCTGCTTAAGTTTAATATAGTTATTCTCTTTTAGTGTACTACATCTTACTGTCAAATGTATCCCCAAGTACTTGGTCTTATTCGTGACCTGGATTTTTAATGTATCTGCCAGTTCTTCCTTTTGTCTTGATAACACATTCTTTGTCAAATTCTTTGTTTTGTCTTTGTTTATTTTCAAACCAGCCACCTTCCCATATACCTCTATCTTTTCTATCAATTTTAATGCTGTTTCTAGTGGGTCTTCTAAGATGAAAACCAGATCATCTGCAAATGCTTGCAATTTAAATTCTTTTTTAATTTTCATCCCTTTTATGCCCTTTTCTTCTCTGATGTTTCTATTTAGCACTTCCAAGGTTAACACAAACAACAGGTGACAGTGGACACCCTTGTCTTGTTCCTTTTCTTATATCAATAGAGTCCGTTAATTCTCCCTCTGTCATTACCTTTGCTGTTTGTTTATGATATATAGCTTCTATTGCTTGGATGAATTTTTTACCAAAACCCATTTGTTCCAGCTGTAATAACATGAATTGTCAAATGCCTTCTGTGCATCTAAGAATACCAAAGCCATTTGTTTTTCAGGGTGCGCCTTGTAGTATTCCAAGTGTCCAAAATTACTCTCATATTGTCTTTAATTTGTCTCTTTGGCAAAAATCCATTTTGATCAGAATGAATAAAATTATTTAGGTATTTTTTAAGTCTTTCTGCCAATATTGAAGCAAAAATTTTACAATCTGCATTTAGTAGGGAAATAGGTCTGTAATTCTTGATTTGTAATGAGTTGGCCTTCTCTTTTGGGATAAGTGTAATATAAATTTCTGACCATGATTTAGGTATCTTTTTCTTTGACATAACTTCATTCATAACTTCTAGCAATGGAAGATTCAATGATTCTTGTAGTGTTTTATAAAATTCCGCCAGAAGTCCATCTGGGCCTGGTGCCTTTCCATTGTTTTGCTTCTTAAGTGCTTCAGTTAACTCAATCATCGTTATATTACTTTCTAACATTATTGTAATCTCTTTAGGTATCTGTGGTAGGTTAGCATTCTGTAAGTACTGCTTAACTCTTTCATCATCAATATTCTCTTGTGTATAGTTTCCCGTAATAGTCTCGTATAATTTCCTTCTCTTTGCTTCCATAGCAAACTTGGCCTTGATCATCTATTAATTGCAATATTTTCCTTGATTTTTTTTCTCCTTTCTCAGTTTATATGCTAACCATCTACCTGGTTTATTTGCATCTTCAAAGTAGTTGTTTCGTGCCTCTGATTTTCTGTGCTAATTCTTTTTCCATTAATCCCATTTTATGTTTAATTATATCCATTTTTAACTTAATGTCCTTTTTCTGTGGCATTTTCTGTAACTCTTTTTCGGGTTCTTTATACTCATCCTCTAATGTCTTAGACGAGGCTAGTCTTTTCATGATATTTCTTTTCCTTGTATAGTCTATTATCAAGCCCGAGTACTCAAAGCCCTCTGCTTGATTTTTCAATCCCTTCATGAAGAACTGTGTAAATTAAAGAGGGAGGACAACAAGTTCAAAGGATGAATACTCATTTCGTCTGCAGGCACCCCAGCTATTACAGCTATTGTAACCCACAAAATTGAGCCTTACCTGCTGTGCAGAAAGCGTACAAATCAAAGTAAATATAAAAAAGAGATGCATCTCCTTGGTTGCTCTTCAGCTCCTTCGTGTTCTTCAAAGTGACTTCATTCAGCTCCTCTGCCGTTGCATCATGCACAATTCCATAATCCAAGCTCAAATTGAAACTAAAAACTTGTATCTCTACTCTCTGTGAAGTTATAACTTCTTACAGGTAACGTATCTTACAGGTAACATTTCTGTAATTCTTCCATCCCACCTCATTCCGTTCCCTGTGAGGACCAAGTCTAATCTAGGCTTCTCTTGAGGAATATTTCTTCTAAAAGGAAAGGCATTTCATAGCTCCTATTTGTGCTTTGTTTCTGGTGCCAAAACCCTGATATTGTGATTCATCAACCTTCTCCAAATGGTTTTAGGTACTCACAGTGCTCTTTCCATCAGATGTCCTTTTATATTTTTTTTAATCAGGGGTTAACTCACTTTCTCCAAACAAGAAGTTAATCCCTTCTGAAAGACTTCCAAAAGCAGCAAAAGACCTTTTGATGGACAACAGTGGCTTAATTGAACAGCTTTATGAAAGACAAGGAAGCAACCCAAAAAAGCATCTAATACTGACAACACCATAAAGATAAGAATGAGTGGCCCCACAAGTCCCATCATATCATTGTATCTGCTGTGATCTTAGACAACAGAGCACAAACAGTTCCAAAATGGCACTGTGATAAACAGTTCACGTCACATATGGGACTATTTGAGACAATAACTTGAAAGTAACAAGGAATTTTATTAGCGTATTTGCAAATATGAGCCCAGTAAAGTGAACACGTTACTCACATTTATCCCCTTTTATCCCCTTGCTCAAACCCATTTTCTCCCCCTCCCTTTTTGCTGTCTCTCCCCAAAGCCCCCAAAAGCAGTTGTTGAAAGTAAAGCCTTTCCCTTTTTCCAGGTTCGAATTTCCCGACTGGGAGGATGTGAGGTGGAAGGATTCGACGCTAGCTGCGTGAAAGCCGGATCTGGTTAATTGTTCTCAGGAAGGCAAGTGACCCACAAGAACAGCGTTCCTGGGGCTAGCAACTTTCAACTGTAATCACATGGTGTTTTATACTCCTTTTTTCCTTTGAAGCTCATCTCTAGTTTACTTTATTGTCACTGCATCTCGTACAACAAAATTAAATACCATCTTCAGTGTATATTATGACTGTGAAAATAAACACAAACACACCTCCTTCGCATTCTATACAATTGAATTGAAAACCCGATACTGCATTAATACTGCACTATATAGTAGAATTCAATAGAGCTCCTGCCCTGGGATAGAAGCTGTTTTTCAGCCTCTTTGTCCTTGTTTTTATTCTGTACCGTCTACCAGATGGTAATAGTTCAAAAAAAAAAAAAAAAGGGAGCCCAGGATGAGATGGATCTTTGAGAATGTTTTGAACTTTCTTAAGGCAGCGGGAGCTGTAAAGCTCTTCCAAAGAGGGGAGAGGGCAGCCAAAGATCCTCTGGGCAATGATGTTCACCCTCTGGAGTGCCATCCTCTCTGCCCCTGTGCAATTGGCAAACCATAGAAAGATGCAGTAAGTTAAGATACTCTCTATGGTGCAGCAGTAAAGGTCACCAGCAGTTTTCCATTCAGTTGTTTCCTGAGAAGTCTCAGGTAATATAATCTCTTCTGGGCCCTTTTGACTAGGGCTGCAATGTGAGCCCCCCAGGTCAGGTGGGCTTTTGTGTTTGTTGTTGTTTTACTGGTTTTAATCCTGTCTGGTGATTGTGTCCTTCCGTCTTGAGAGCAATCTCTTGAGGAAGGAAGAGGAGTGAATACTAGAGTGTTTGAGTGAGTAAATGTGCTTGAATTGTTTTTATCATCCAATCTTCACTTTCTAGCCCTTGGATAAATGTTTGTTCTTTATAATTAATCTTTTGTGTTTATTTTCTGCAATGTCCTGGGCTTTCTGTGTTTAGATAAAGTAGTCTTTTGTGTTTGCAAGGTCCCTGGCCTCAGGTTTGTTTTCCTTGTTATCATGGTTTACTTCTCTCTTTTCCTGCTTGTCCTGTTTCTTAATATATCTTTTGTTCTGTGTTCTGATATTTTGTAAATGTTTTCTTTTCTAATGTACCTAGAGTTCTAATTACTTTGATTTGGTTTCTTTTCTTTTTGATGTTTGCTTTTTTTTTTGCACTGCATCTTGTTAAAGCACTCTAACCCCCCCTCCCATTTTCTTGGTTCACAGTTTTAAGCTTTTATTGGCCTTTTTGTTCCCTGTTTGCAGTTATTGCTGGCACCTTGCTTGCTTGTGGTTTGACATTTTAGCTCTTTCCTGTTAAATGTCTTTAAAGACCGCTTATAATTGTTCCAGTTATTAACATCTTATGCTAAGCATTTTAAGAAGCAATACATACTCCATTTTGTTTTACACATAATGATTATACGGTATGATGATATATTCATTTATATCAGCACGAAACCAGAATCGGAGAAAATAACAAAAATTGCGCAGAGATGTGGCAAAATCAAATAACCCTGGATAAACAGAAGGAAAAGAACGGATTTCAGGTCTTTTTGCATTTCTTTAAAATGTATTACAGTAGTCCTTGACTTACAACAGTTCATTTAGTGACTGTTCATACTTGCAACAGCACTGATCATGTGATCAAAATTCAGGTGCTTCGCAACTAGTTCATATTTATGACCACTGCAGTGTCCTGGGGTTACGTGATCCCCTTTTGTGCTCTTCAGAGCCAGATTCACTTAACAATGAGGTTGCTAACTTATCAACTGAAGTGATTCACTTAACAACGGAGGCAAGAACAGTCCTGGGGAAAAACTCACTTAACACATAACTGGAAGGAACCAACTTTATTTTAAAAATGCTTTGTATCTTCTACAGATCAAATTCAGAAGGCAGAAAATTAAGTCTGTTGCATTCCTTGATCAAGATGCTTGATTGAAAATGCTGCTTAATATTGTTCTTGAATCTCTGATTGATTTACTGGAGCTTGTAGACCATTCAAATTCAGCAGGATTCGAAGTGTATTGGCAGACTGAGAGAGAGAAGCAAGGGGGGAATCTGTGCTGCTACTGAGGTCTCCCCCAGCTCCGTTGCTTAATAATTGATATAGGAAAGGGTCACGTCTCCTTTGATCTCAAGAGTGCAGATCTGTCTAGTCAAGGCATAATGATGGGCCAAGTTGAACAGGTGGCGGCCACTCGTATAAACCTTGAACTTGTGTCTGTCACAGCAGATCAAGATCTGAGAAGGAAGGAAGGACATTAGTCTGGCAAATTAGCACATCTGGGCCACTTTTGATCCTCCAGGCAGGAGGATCTGCCGCCTACACCAGGGGTCCCCAACCACCGGTCCGGGGACCAGTATCGGTCCGTGGAACAATTTCTACCGGGCTGTCGGTTTGCTGGGCGCCGCCATCTTGTTTTGATGAAAAAGTGCTTCCGGTGAGCTTTCCCGGGTAGAAAG
Organism: Pseudonaja textilis; assembly: GCF_049901715.1. NCBI lineage: Eukaryota > Metazoa > Chordata > Lepidosauria > Squamata > Elapidae > Pseudonaja > Pseudonaja textilis. The sequence continues at coordinate 23,918,774 of NC_141999.1, forward strand.
CAGCGTTTGGGTGCTGAAAGAATCCTCGTGCCTTAGTTTCATTGGAGGGGGGGGCGGCTTCGAACAAAACTAAGGTGCAAGGATTCTTTCAGCACGCATGGCAAGGCGAGCCGAGTGACCGTCCCGAAGCCGTCCCGAAGCCCATCGACACAGGTACAAAGGAGGAGTTGAAGGTGGCGGGGAGAAGCGGGGGACGGCTGGCCGGCCGGTCACTCGGCTCGCCTTGCCATGCATGCTGATGCTGGTACCGGGCCGCGGATGATTTTGTGATGCTGGTACCGGGCCGCGGCATAAAAAAGGTTGGGGACCACTGGCCTACACCACCCACAGCTTGCATCAAAATCAAAACGCATGTCCAGCTCATAAAGGGTGGAGGTTCATTGAGAGGCATTGCAACTGCCACCCTCTTCTCTCCCCGTCCCGAAAAACCCCAAGGGCAATGCAAGGACAATTTTCCAGGAGACACCTAAAATCATGTCGTCAAGCTTTGAAGTTGCACTTTGGCTGTTACAACTAGTGTCGCTTCTCGGCTCGCCCATGAACCATTGGGGAGGGAAGGGGGAGATGGAATGTGGGCTCCAGACATCAAGAAGCCAGCCATGAGAACCAAGGACACTTGGGCAGGTGTTTACCAGAGCCAAAAGACTTTCTCACAACAATACCAGGAGACTCCATTGGACAATGTGACCTGATCTAACAGGGGGAAGGAGAATCTAAAGTTTGACTAGGTGGGTTTGCGTGGGAAATAGTTAGATCTGGCTTTGCCCTCATCTTTGCCAAAACGATGTACTCAATAAAGCTTTGCGTTAAGAGATGGTATTGTCTCAGCCATGCTTGCTTTGGTTGAGTTTGTCGGTCAGAAGGTTGACGCAGGGTTCTCAATGCCCTCTTTTCCAGCAGAGATTCAGATTTCAACTCCTGAAAGCTGTACTCGCTGGGAATTATGGGGGGTGGAGTCTTACACTTTGGGGAAGCACCTGCTGGGTCTTCTCTTCCCTCCACACCACTTGCCTTCTTGTCGGCCAACCAAAACAAGCTCTTTGATGGGATCCAGGGCTGTCCATTCAAGTCAGGTAAAATAGGGGCGATAGCATCAGATGTGCCTGCCAACTTGACTTTTGTGACCTCCTCCCTATTGATACTCCTTCCTACTAGAATCGCCCAACTCACCTCAAAGTATTGCCCCAATTGGAAAGGGTTAAAGGGCAGATCATTTTTCTCAGCTCCCCACGTGCCATTCAGATAATAGTTGTACACCAAATATCTCTGTGGTTTCATGTGTGAATTAAGGTGCAGGGCAATATTGTTGCCAACTGTTAAATTGATTTCAAACCTTGGAAAGAGGTAAAAAAAGCAGACATCTGAGATTAGACCTTGGAAGTACTAAAAGGAAATCTGATTCCCCCCCCCCCCTCCGCTTAATCCATTAGCAGCCTGACAGTTCCCTCCATGGGAGAAGGCTAAAAGAGGGGGCGAAATCTCTTTTCCTCTTTGTAAATATTATTTATTGGTAGGCTGTTGCTGAATGTTTTAAGTTCTAGTTATTATTTTAGGTATTTATTCATTTCATTTACGTTCTGCCACAATCAAAGCAACTTTTTGTGAGCAATAAATGAGACAGACACATATGAAAAAAATGCATATTTGGCAGCAGTCTACTAGGGAGTAGCATTGTTCCAATGAAGACCAGCGGATCTTGCCTAATGGATTATTCTGGTCCTAATCATTCTTTACAGCCGCCTCCTGAGCTAGAGTTCCTTAAACCGGTGGTCTGTGAGAAAATTTTGGTGGTCTGCTGAGAAATGTCACCCCCAGAACACCGCCCCCCAAAGCAATTAATCCAGGCTGCACAGGAAGACAAGGCTGCTCAGCCCACATGGCCAGCAGGAGCTCTCCCCACCCACTCACTCCTGACCTGGCAAACTTGCCTGCTAAGTTTCCATTTTTCCTTTTATTTTCCCCGACCATCAGCTGTTCTGCTGTGCTGGGAGATTTAGATTAGCTAGAAAGCAGGAAATTGTTGGATTTCTCACTTTCTAGCTATTCTAAAAGCAGAACTGAGCCTGAAGCTTCTATTATTCAGTGCAGACTCAGGTAACCTGTGGCAGAAACACAGATCTCTCAGTGAATCTGTGATTCTATGAGCAACTCAATCTGCCTGCCTGCTCTGCCTGATTTTGGGTAAAAGTTGCTCTTTTTTTATAAAAAAAATACATGGTGTGTTGTGAATTAATTTTGTGAGTTTACTTGCTAGCAAATTTTATGTGACAGACTCAAGTAGCCGATGGCAGAAAGATAGATCTCTGAGTGAATCTGTTATTTTGTGAGCGACTCAATCTGCCTGCCTGCTTTGCCTGATTATGGGTAAAAGTTGCTTTTTTATATAAAAAAACCCAATATTTACATAAATATTTATAATATTTACATACAAGCCATGCCCAGCCAGTCACATGACCACTAAGTCGTGCCCACAGAATCAGTTGTTAAGAAATTTGAATCCTACCCCTGCTCTGTGTGTTGGTGTATGTATGTGTGAGAGAGAGAGGGAGAGAAAGAGGTTAGATTACATCTCTCTCTCCCACCAACGTGAGCAAGCCACAATCAAAATTCATATTAGTGGTCCCTGGGATTTAAAATTATGAGTTTGGTGGTCCCTGAGGTCCAACAGGTTGGCGATCCCTGCCCTAAACAATTAGCCAATCCTATCATGACATGTCAGATGTCCCCCTTTGGGCAACTCTGCCCTTAGGTAACTGCCTTTTCTTCTTCTTGTGGCAGTGAGCTCCAAAGATTGCATGAGTGGAATTTGCTTCCACTCCCCTTCACCTCCTTATCCTCCGGGCTGACGCTGCGGGTGTACAGAGGAGATGGGAGAGTCAGAGAAAGGGGATCAACTGGGAAAGGACTACGAAGGGCCCTCGCACTGGTGCTTTGCTGTGTCAAATCCAAATCAGCCCTGCAAAAAAAAAAGAGAGACTGGAGACCTGGTAGCATTCTCCGGAATAAAGCCTCGCACTGTGATGGTCCTGTTGGTTTCCAGACCTCCAGGAATGTCGCCCGTGTAGGGCACTGGCTGAAATAGACAAGAATCCAGGTTACACTTAGCACCCCCTGTCCAACCGTTCAGTTCTTTTGTCCCTGCTAGCTGTGGGGTCAGAGTAGTTGCATTCCAGTAGGTCTTGGGCTGCCAAGTGGGAGACCCACAAGGTGGCAGAAAGCAGCTTGTGAGATCTTATCTCGCACCTTATCTTTTCCCACATTCCTCGTGGTTACAAGCATCTCTGCCTTTCACCAGGCAAGTAATTTTTGGCCTCAATAGTAAGACACCAGCTGGGTTCAAGTGTTTGTTTGCTCAGTAGGCTTTGGTTAGCTTGAACAGAAGTACCCAAGCAATGTGCAATGCACACAAAAAATAGGTAGAGCTATCATGGTGTTGGCATGGCTGCTCAGTTTTATTTATCAAACCCCGTGAAAGCCCCTTGGTTTATTGGCACCATAACAGACTGAGTTTGTAGATCAAATCATAAACCTTGATTCTAACAGCTGGCTTCCTTGTGCAGATTTTAATGTAGGGGAAATGGACTAATATTAGCCCCCTTCTCAACCAAAAAGAAGCTAATTTCCCCTTAAATATTACACTCACTGTTGCTTCCCCCACCCCACCCCCCACCCCTGTGATTTTATAAGCTTGTGAGCCAAACCAAACATTAAACAGGTGAGAGAGGCTGAGTTAGCAAGTCTTTTGATACTTACTGGGTAGTAGATTGCAGAGCCTGTCAACATCTGTTGGGAGAGAAACCAAAGACAGTGTTAAAAAATCCATGTTTTTCTCCCTAGCCCTGGATGTCCTTGTCCATTGCCCGCTGCCCCCCCACCCCCCTTTTTTGTGCTGTCCCCCATGCAGTTCAACAACTTGCCCTAAAGGAAGGCAATAGCCGCTGCGTTTGTGTGGCACAATCGCTCAGGTCCCTCGAAGCCTTTGTGGTTGCTTTGTAGCAGTTGTTCAACGGAGTTATAACCTGGGTTGGTATTAGCTTAGCCTGTTGCAAATCATTCTATTGGGTGAATGGAAGAAATGGACTGAGTGTGTTAGGTTAACCTTGTGGTGTTCAAATGTGGCAGGAATTCTACCGTGTTACAGAGGCAGAAAAAAGAACAGCGAAGTCATGGCCCAGGCTCTGGATTCAGATTCTGAGTAGGAGGTTATCCAGCTGATCCTGCGGACTGTCAGCCTCAGGAAAAACCAAGTCAGACATCACAGGAGGCTGAGGAGTCACAGGCACCCTAAGCTGCTGGATGTGCCAGGACAGGATGGCATAAGACTTCTCACTCCCCACACCAGATTAGTAGAAAAGAGAGCAGAGCAGAGAAAGTCTATTGGGCTACTCACCAAGCAAAGGAAGAGACCTTCTATTCTGCTCTGCCTCAGTTCCCTTTGCTAGGAATTGTGTGTGGATTCTGCTTCTTGAACTTTGGATCTTTGGGCTGTCTAATAACTTTGTTCAAGCTCTGAAACCTTGAACTGAGTCTGAACAAATCTTCAGCATGTTTCCATTCACAAAGAAAACTTTACAGGCAAGCCTCCACTTCTTTTGCATTCCTTTGTTGTTCAGTGTGTAACTGTAACTTGTAGTAAATTGATCATCACCCAAGAAACTCTGTTCGTGTGTGAGAAACTTGCAGTAGGACAAGCAACTGATTAAGACACAATTGGGGATTGTCCCCTTCGTTGTACAAAAATGGAGAAAGATATTTGCACCAGACCAAAAATTACATTGTGGCCTTGGCTCAACCATCTTTTCTGGATGTTTCACAGAAGGTTATCACTCCATGTCTCAGAGTCTGGCTCTTCAGTAGAGAAAGCACATAAGACAGACTTCTAATATTCTGACTGAAGAGGCAGGCTGCCCTGTTCGGCCATTGCACACATCCTGGCTGTTTGCGTTCATTAATAAGGATGTGCAAGTGTCTGCTAAGCCATTCAGGGAGTTGAGCCACCCACAACTTAAAGTGGCCAAGTTGAGAAACTCTGCTTTATGGACATTTGCAAGGGGAAGTGCAGGACCTTGGCCTGGGGTAAAATTGCTCTCTGTGCAGTTGCTGGTCCTAGTCTCACCATAGGATTTTATTTTATTCTTTTGGCTTGCGTGCAGAGTTGTAAGCCAAGACGACTGAAGACCAAAAGGAGCTACAATTCTTAAGGATTAAGAAAAATGTCCGAGAAGAAAAACTGGAGGTACAAAAGAGAAAGTGACAGCTTGGGGATTGAACCAAGTCAGTATTTATTCCTAAAAAGAGATCAAGGGTCAGGAGGTGCCAACTTGTGGATAGCAAACACTTACCATGGTCCTCTCCATTTTTCTTCCCACCACGATCATAGACTGCAACACCAGGTTTCCCCCAAAGTTAATGGACTTTAGAAATTGGGGGGAGATTCTGTGCTTGAATTTGCAGAATGGGCTTCCATTCACCAGGACCTGTCAGAGGACAAAGCAGAAGTGATAACGTCTCAGTTGGGATCGCCCATTTTCTTTGTACAAAACCAGGAACACCAGAGGTGGTGTTCAACCGGTTTGCACCTATTCGGGCGAACCGGTAGCGGTTATTTGGTGTGGGTCGTCGAACCGGTGGCGAACGCTGCCAGGCCATGCCTCCAACCCGGTCGCCTGGTCGCTCATTTGCCCTGATCGCTCTCCTAGCTTTCCGTTCCCCATGTCCTCTTTCTCCCCTGAGGGAAAGGAAGAAAGGCGTGGATGCTGCAAGTATCGCTTTCCCCTTGTGAGTTAAAGTGCCTGGAGTGAGAAGGAGTGTGGTCTGACAGAGGGGCTGGGGGAATCCACTCCAGCCTTGGAGAAATTTAAAGGAGCTGCTTCAAAACGCATGTCTGTTAAGTTACAAAAGTGCTCCATGTATATGTGTGTGTGTGAGAGAGAGAGAGAAAGAAAGAAGGGAGAAAAAGAAAAATAGGAAGAGAGAGAGAAAAAAACTGTGCTATTATTTTTAATTGTTCCATTATTTTTCATGTGTTAATATTTTACACTGTCCCTACACCTAGAGTGATTTTTCTGCCTTTCTTTTGCCCAGGGTTACCACATATTTTTCAGGGTTTACATGCATTCAGTGTCAATAGTCCAGAGTATAAAATAAACATGTGTTTAACAAGAATTGAAAGGGACTTTGGAGGTCTTCTAGTCCAACCCCCAGCTCAGGCAAGAAAACTGAGGATGTCAGACTCTGAGTAGAGATCCTGGGAACGGTGTCAGAATAATACTTAGAAGGGACCTTGGGGTGAACCCTATACCATTTCAGAGAAATGGCTGTCCGGTCTTTTCTTAAAAACTTCCAGTGATTGAGCACCCAGAACTTCTGGAGACAGGCAGTTCCACTGGTTAATTGTTCTCACTGTCAGGAAGTTTCTTCTTAGTTTTAGGTTGCTTCTCTCTGTTCGGTTTCCATCCATTGCTTCTTGTTTGCGTTCTGCTTCTTTGGAAAATACATTGTCCCCCTTTCTTTGTGGCAACCCCAAAAGCCTGTTGCCTATCACACTCTTGGGTAAAACATGTGAGCCATTTCCTCCTTTCAGTAGTCCATGAAAGTACATCTATAGTATGCAGATAATAAAGTCAAAAAAGGTGAATAACATTTCTACAGAACTATAGATGAGTAGAGGCTGGGTGACAAGGAATGGCTGGGAGGGGAGGGGCCAGGTGAGGCACCCCTTGATGTGAGTGACATTGAGTTGGCCATACCCACCCAGTCGCATGACCACCAAGCACACCCACACAGTCACATGACCACTAAGTCACGCCCACCCAGTCACATGATCACCAAGCCATGCCCACCAAATAAGCCACACCTACAGAACCGGTAGTAAAAAAAAATTGAATCCCACCACTGAGGAACACCTGCCACCCCAAAGCTGAGCAGAATAAGCAGAGTCATAGAGGAGATCAAAATGGTTAAAATGAGTACATGTAAAAAGGGAGAGTCCTTCATTCCTCTCTGGACCAAAAGCTTTTCCATTTTGCAGCAGGTCGTCCTCATTTAGTGACTGTTAGCAGTTAGGATACTGATGAAATAGTAACTTTGCCGCTAGTCCTGGCATTTGACTGCAGAGAAAGGCTGAAATCTAATAAAAAAAACCAGTCAAGTTTTTGACCCCATTGATGACTAAGTTGCTGGCCCCGTTTCACTAAACAAGGACTGCTTGCACATCACTTAAACCCTATCTGAAAATAGAACATTGAGAAGGTCAGTATTAAACCCATTCATAGTTCACTCCAGACAAACGGGGAATTTTGTGGGGCGGGGTGGGGAATGAAGGAGCTCCTGCAGTCCCAAAGGAGCCTCTCTCGCGTGTATCCACCTGGTATTCGGCTTCATTGACAAAGAAGATGGCCTCAAAATGCTCGCCCTTCTGGAAAGGCATCTTGTGAACTTCCTCTTTTCCCCACCTGCCGGACTGACATATGTTGAGCACAACGTGCTGCTGAGGAAAGCGAGGGTTGAAGTGGAAGAGAATGTCTCTGCCACAGAGAAAGTTCATCACGAACCTGGAAGAAAGAGAGGAAAAGAGAAGAGGAATATTAAAAGGGAGGTGTAGGAATCTCAGAGTAGAGTTCTCATTGCCCCCTTCTCCTTTTCCTGAAGCTAGAATCTACAGGAGGGTGGGTTTTTGCTTGAAGAGAAGAATCAAGTTCCTAGCCATCGTGGCTTAGTTGGAGTTGGAAGAAACAGGAAGTAGAACCATCCAAAGAATTAAGGAAAGCTTTAATCTTGGCACAGAATGATTTAACCTTCTCTTAACAACATGATAATCTTATTAGTAAGGTGGCCACTTGCCCTTCCTGGAAGCCACCCCCAAAATGTTACCTGGTAGCTTTTTGGGGCACCGTCCCTTCAATATATAAAGCCATCCCAGGATGGAGTCCACCAGAGACAGGGTGATCGTAAGGGGGAGTCTGGAAGACAGAAAATGATGAACCAAACTAATGACTTCATTGCAAAACACAACGTTGACTTTCAAATCAGCCAACCGCAACCTGTGCCTTTCTGTGAGGTTCTGAGTCAACAAAGTCCTCCTGGGAGGGCCTCTGCTAAGGATTAATTCCCCCAACGTGGCAAGGAAGGAAGGCTGGAGGAAGCACCAGAACTGCAGCCATGGACTGGTTCTGCTTTAGCTCTATGGGGGACAGGTAGAGGCCACCAACTGCATTGAGACCACAGCATCTCCTGGACAAGGTAGGGAACTCACATGGACAGCGTCCCACCCAGGCTAATCTTGTGCTTCCAACATGTTGGCCCTCAAGTTCCAGAATTTTTACCAGTCCAGATCACATACAGGATGATAGGCATTCTAATAACAGATGAGACAATGTTCTCATCCCTTTCATTTTCCCTGAACGTTCCCAAGGAACAACCAGGCAATGGAAAGGTGCCTAGCAAACATCTGAAACCTGCCTGTTGGTCCAGTCAGACATCTTAAGATTATCAAGTTGAGAAACACTGCTTTATATTCATCTACGTACAAGAGGTAAAACAGGATCTTGGCCTGGGGTAAATTTGGACCCTGTTCAGATGCTGATTTTAGCATCACTTTAGGATGGATATATTTGCTAGCATGCAGAGTCATAAGCCAAGGCAACTGAGGACCCAGAACGGCCACGATTCGTAGGGATGAAGGAAAATGTATGAGAAGGATGACTGGAGAGCAGAGAGAGAAAGCAATAGGTTGAGGATTGAATTTTCAGAATCAGTCTCCAGAGAGAGATCAAGGATCAGGAAGTGCCAACTTGTCAATATCAGATACTTACCTTGACTTGTCCTCCCATCACGGACAGAGATTGCAGTTCCAGGTTTCCATCAATGCTAATGACCCGGATGTTTTGTGGGGGGATTCTGTGGTTGTAGTTGCATAAGGTGTTCCTGTTCACTAGGACCTGTCAGAGGGCAAAGCCAAAGGCATCAAGTCTCACTTGGGATCTGCCACAAAAAAGAGGGGGTCAACGTATTTTACAAAGCACCAGAGGGCAGGACAAGAAGCAATGGTTAGAAACTAATCGGAGAGAGAAGCAACCTGGAATTCAGGAGAAACTTCTTAACAGTGAGGACAATTAGCCAGTAGAACAGCTTTGCCTTCAGAAATCATGGCCTCTCCATCACTGGAGGATTTTAAGAAGAGATTGAACAGTTGCTTGTCTGAGATTGCATAGGGTCTCCTACTTGAGCAGGGGCTGAACTAGAAGACCTTCAAAGTCCTTCCAATTCTATTTTATTCTGTTCTATTCCTATGCTACTCTAGGGTGAATTCTGAAGGGGGAACAAAGAGGCACCTGCAGCCCCAAAGGGGCCTCTGTCACAGGTACTAACCTGGTATCCAAAATTATGGACAATCCAGAGGACCTCGAAGTGCTTGCCTTTTTGGAAGGGATTCATGAGTTTCTCTTCCTTTCCCCACCTGCCATCCTGAAGTGTGCTGAAGCCAACTGTCTCTCCATTAATGTGAGACCTGAAGTGGAGGGGAACATCACCCCCCTTTTGCTGGCCACAGGCAAACTCCACCTGGAAGTACACCCAGGTTCTGGAATAGACAGGAAAAGACAAGCAGAAAATTAAATGGGGGGTGCAGGAATCTCAGAGTAGAGTTCTGCCCTCTCCTCCTTTGCCTTGAAGCTGGAATCTGTAATATTCTAATTTGTTGGTTTAAGAGAAGAATCAAGCTCCTAGCTCTTGTGGCTTACTTGGAGTTGGAAAAAGCAGGAAGCGGAACTATACAAAGAATTAAGAAAGGGTTTGATCTTGGCATGCAATAGGATAATATAATCTAGTCTCGACATAATAAACTTATCACTATTATTTTCAGTGAGGTAGCTCTTGCCCTTCTTTGAGCCCCCAAAGAAATCTTACCTATTGTGTTCGGGCACTGTGCCTTGCATATATACAGACATCCCAGGACGGAGTCCGCCAGGGACAGCTTGACTCTGGAAGGCAGAAAATTATGAACCAAGCCAATGAATTTACTGCAAAACACAATGTTGTCTTTCGAACCGGCCAACTGCAACCTGTGCCTTGTAGAAGCCTTTGTATATGGCTTCCGAGTCAAACAAAGAACTCTGGGAGGGCCTCTGCTGAGGATTAATCCCCCCAACGTGGCAGAGGAAGGAAGGCATGGAGGAAGCACCAGAACTGCAGCCATGGACCTGTTCTGCTTTTTCAAGAAGGAGAAGAAACCGTCACCCTATGTCATAGATGCCTTTGAACGAATATTTTAGCTCTTCCTGTTTTGATGATGCTCTGCGGAGTCTGGAGATGCTTTTGGTTTAGGCGGAATAAAGATAAGAAGGGTGCTTTTCTCAGGTCAAAGAAGAATATGAAAGAAAGCAAAGACAGAAAATAAACAGAAGCCACTTACAGTTGTTCCATCTTCATCATCAGTGAATGCACTCTAAAATGGAAACAAAGGATGCCTTTATAATTAAGGTGTGGCAGTGTATCCTATCAGGATTTGTGTGCATCAGGCCTGAGACACTACAGTTTGCTTAAATCAAGAAAGGGACCATGAGGGCCATAGATGGGATGGCTTGAGCAGACTAGATCAAACCAAAAGAAATATGCAACATCAACAAAGATCCAGGCCACCTAACAACCTCAGTGACCAAGGAAAAGGCTACTGTCCAATAATCTAAAAACACATGACTTCTCTCTCCATGCTGTCATTGCCATCTTTAATATTACATAGGCATATCATATTTTTATACTTATACTTTCATTACTCAGATAAGAAACGTATTTCTTATCATAACATAGAATGATTAGGAGCGAACAGACACCTTCTGGAAAAGTACAAATATTGATGGAGTTTCTTGACTTTTTCTTTTAAGCTTTTCTTCTAAGCTCCGGGGAAGACTTCTGAAGCCAGAATCTCTCATAATTTCATAATAGTCATAACGATGTTCTCCTTTAAATACCCCCAAGAATTTATAGTTTTCTCCACTCCTCTACTCATTGCAGAATACCTTATGCCAACAGAATCGAAATTCTAGACCTACAAAACCTAGAACTATACCGCCTTTGGTCCGGTCTAAGTATAGTACATAAAATCATACATTGCAATGTCCTACCTGTCAATGAATACTTCAGCTTCAACCATAACAACACAAGAGCAAACAATAGATACAAACTCAAGATTAATTGCACCAAACTCGATTGCAGGAAATACGACTTCAGCAACAGAACAGTCAATGTCTGGAATACTCTACCTGACTCGGTGGTTTCTTCCCTAAACCCCAAAAACTTTAACTTTAGACTGTCTACTATTGACCTCACCCCTTTCCTAAGAGGTCTGTAGCGCACCAATGTGCCTACCGTCCCTGTCCTATTATTTCTTTTGGTTTTTCTTACATGTATCCATTTCATGTATTCATAACTATGTTTATACTTATACCTGTTACCTTGTAAGCGATTGACAAATCAAATAAATAAATAAATTGTTTCTGAAATGTATGTAAATCCTTGAGGGGAGGGGGGGAGCAGTCTCCAGAGTAACCCTATCTCAAAAAAGATAACATTGAAAACAGCAGAAATTAGACGTTAAGTGCATATCTACTTACTATCAGTTTAGACACTCCTTTGTCATCCTTAGCTTTCTTCATAATAGGTATTATCTTATCTCTGACTGACTATAAAGAAGAAGAAAAAACATTACGGATTCCTTCATAAGTTGTGCCAGTACATGATAGGTGTGGGCCTTGCCTGGGCCCCTGCAGCCCACTAAAATAAACTGGTGAGCTCTTGAAGGCCATGGAGGATATTGATGTGAATGGCCTCACAACACCAGAGTAGGAACATAATGCTATATCTTCAAGGCAGGCAAAGTCAAGGAAATGGTTGGGATTGCAGGAAAAATGCTATTATATATATCAGCAAAATCCTAGAAGCCTATCCAAAACTCCATTATTCTTTTTCAAGGAGAACAAAGCCAAGCTGGTTTCCAAAGCAAATTCTGATTAAAATTAATCCTGGGAAGCAAAATGAGGAAATGCATCTCATAAGGAAAATTGCATCTGACAGAAAGACTAGTTGAGCCAACAATTTACTATTTTGCAGAGAGAAGAACCACAAGTTGGGGAAACACTCCCCACCCCCAAGTTGTCCCTTGGAGACAATTCCAAAATATATGTTTTTCCCTTTGCTGTTCAGAACCCAGGGGAGCCATCACTCCAGTTTAGGAGTCAGTGTTTTTTAGGGGATGTAATAGGTATTTGAAGCTGCTTTCACATGAAACAGGTGAAATATTTTGGCCTGCCTGCTCAGTTTTTGCTCCAGAGTCTCTGAAGATAGCAAAAGAAGATGGCATTCTAGCGGGTATGAATAACAAAAGGCAAGTTGTATGGCATACAAGAAGAATATTACTCAAAATAGTCATGGAATACGAAAAAAATCTACTTACTATTATCTCATAATTGTTAACGTGATCTTGACCTATATTCTGTAAAGGAAACAAAAGGTATTACTTTTATTTGGAAAAGATATCACACATGATTTCTCCAACAATGCCATCACTATAATCTTTGATATCGTATAAGATTTAGGCTTCACTATAACATTTTTTTTGGGGGGGCGGGGGGGAATCATATGAAAAATCCCTCTTTTTCCTTCCACAATGTTTCTGGGTAAAACAGATCGCAGAACAGGAGATAAGTAAACACACCACCTTAGCAACAAAACTGCATTTGGACCATACAGATGAGTCACACCAAAAAGGGGCTGAAATTACAGGGAGAGACAGAAATTGACCAGATCAGTCTTCCCCAGTGAAAAATGATCCTTGGGGCAGTTCTGAAAAGGCTTTGTATACACACACACACATACCCAATTGAAGTGGGTTTGGGTTTGGAGTCAGATTTGTTTCAACACAGCAGCTTCATTTTTCTGCATGTACAATTTTGGAAGTTACATGGATCCACCAGTGAATAAGGACTTCCCTGACAGAATATATCACTTAAGGCATTCCTGTCATGGTGATTAGAAAGTATGTCTGAAAAATGGGGGTCTTGATGATCCCCAGGGGATACAACAGCAAACAGAATGATGTGACAAAATGTGATGCAGCTCTGTGCCATGACGAATCACGTTGGACCATCAGCAAACTCAGCATGATGTAAAAGTAGTGAACATTTTTCTTTTTATTACCAGATGAGATGCTACTGGGAGAAGCAGAGTATAACAATGGGGCCTTGAGGATCCACAGAGGATGCATTGGCACATGATGTGATAAAGTATACTGTAGTCTTGTGTTCCTGCAAGCTAGATTATCAGACTTGTGATGACACAGAAATGATGATATGCATGGCATGATTTCATCCCAAGAAAACTGTAATTATCTACTTGGGTGTTTCAACTGCTGACACAATCACACACATTTGCCTGAGGGTCCTTGTCTTTGCACCTCATTCTCAGGGGAAACATCACCCCAATTTGATGAGTTGGTCAATCTATCCATTTTTTAAAGGGATAAATTATTTCAAAAAGAAAAGAGGTGAAATGTTTTGGCCCTGCCTGCTCTCTTCATGCTCTGGAGATTCTGGAGATGCTTTCTGGGTGGGGTAGAATCATGAAAGGGCTGCTTCACTGCATGCAGAGAAGAATATCACTCAACAAAAAGATGACGAAAGGGATGAAGAAGATGAAGAAAGAGCCATTTACCATTAATGTGTCAATGTCTTTTCCATTCAAAGCATTCTACAAAAGAAACAAAAACATCAAATTCTGTTCTGACTCAAAGACACCCAGGAACTCTCTGTTCGTGTCATCATTACCATCTTAGATACCTTTTACATGAATTGCTGCTTCCCTCCAGTTAGGAAACCCACATTCCTTATCCCCAAAGGGACTGCTTAGTCCAAAATCACATTTAAATTAACAGAGTTCTGAGACTTCTTTAACTTTTTCTTTCTCTTTTCAATTTTCTTCAACGGTCAAAATATGCATTGAGAAACCTGAGAAATAAAGGTTCTACCTAATTATGAACAGATAGAAGATTACTTTAAAAAGAGGAGCTTCAACTGACATGGCTCTTGGGAGACAACGCTCTTTTGAGAACATTGTCCTACATATCCACATCTCTTGCCTGAAGTAGTTCTAGACCTTTATAGGTAAGACATCCTTATGATGGAAAGTTTTTTTTTAAATTTTGCTTCATGTAAACCCGCCCTCCCCTTTTACTTCCTCTTCCTCTTCCTCAGAACATTGGGGGTGGGGGGGATCCCCAAATGATTTAGGCTATGCTTAGTCCTAAATCCTTCTTTTACAGTTCAATCCATCCCATCAAGGTCTGGGGACCGTTGGATGTGGGAATTTTTTAAAAAGTATTGCTGCATGCAAGACAGATATTTCCCATGGAAAAGAGAGAAGATGGTCAAAGAGCTACTTACAATTATTTCCAAGGTACATTCCTCACTCAGTCCATTCTGCAACGGAGACGAAGGGTATCAAAACTCTATTCTCACATGAGAAGATATACTCCTCCTCCTACCATGTTATCTCTGCCATTTCACATGCCATAAAAATGAATTTCTTTATAAATCAAAACTACTTACCACCAATTCAGCCAGAGGACCATGTTTGAAGTGTTCCTTCTACAAAGAAATCGGGGATCAGTGTTATTTTGATAACTATTATTAACTACAACTATACCATCACAGATAACTTCAATACCATACAGTAATATCATCTATATCTTTCATTCTCCAAATAGGAACTGTGCCTTTCTAATCACAGATTGAGTGATAAAACCTAAAAGACACATGAATCAACTGCAATCTGAGACTTGTTATTGTGAGCAAATAATTTTTGTAGGTTTTTTTTCTTAAAAAGACACATGACTTTGCAGCTCTTCTAAAGGTTTCTTGATATCTTGTTTTAAGCGTTTCTCCTAAGCCAGAGGGAACGCCTGTGAAGCCAGATTCTTTCAACTTCCGACAATAGTCAAACCAATGCCTTTTTTAAAATGTTCCCAAGAATTCTTCCTGAAATGTCTGAAGATTCTTTGGGGATAGTGAAGCTCAAGAGGGCTGATCAGATTATATCTAACAAGGATAACATAAAAGACATTCAAGAAATGAGAGAACTTAAGTGTGTATCTACTTACTATCAAGTTATATATCAGTTTATCACCATGTGACATTTTCTTAAGAACATTTAACATATTCTCCATGACGCTCTACAAAGAAGGAGAAAAATTATCCTCTTTTATGGATTCCTACATAACTATGTTGTGCCAGTGCATGACAAAAATATCTGGGTGGCTCTTGCCTGGGGCACTGCAGTCCATTAAAATAAACTGGTGAGGCCTTGAGGGCCATGGAGGATATTGGTGTGAATGGTCTCACATCATCAGAGAAGGTATGTAAAGCCAGATCGACCTTTTGAAGCAACCAAAGTCAAGGAAACCATGGCAGAGATTCCAGAAATTCCACTACATTTTTGTCAGATTTAGTAGCAGAATCTTGAAAGCCCACCCAAAGCCTTCATTACTCCTTTTTAAGGACAATGAAGTCAACCTGGAGCTACATTGAGTCCTTTTCTCACCCAATACCCAGAGCTGAACAAGCTTGATAATGATATGATGATACATTACATTTATGGGCTGCCCAACTTCCAGAGTGTTAACTAGGCATATATATCCTAATTTATGGGAAGTGGTCATTTGGATGGTGGATTGCAAGACAGTTTCTAGGTTAAAGATCCTGGATTGTACATATACACTCTATGGAATCTTATCAGAGTTTGGTTGTTTCCTTGAAGATATAATTATATTAGGAATAATAATAGCTACAACAACAATAATGGATAATCCCATGGACCCTTCCCTCACATTAGAGCATGCTGCAACAGTGCAGGTGGTAGGGGTAGTTATGGGGTAAAGAGGTGCCTCAAGCTGTTTTATTCAAAACTCGCCCAAGATTTTAGCCTTGCCTTTTTTTTTTTTTTTTGATGCTTTAGGGACAATGGCGGTGATTGCTGAGGGTAGGAATAGAATCACAAAAGGGGTCTTTGGTCACATGCAAAGAGAATATGTCATAAAGAAGACCAGAGGATAAACAAAGAGGTATTTACCAGAGAATCAGCTAGTTTACACTCTCCTTCTAGGCAATTCTATAAATAAAACAAAAGGAATTACTACTACTTTGTCATCACAACACATGTGACTTCTACAACTGCATTTTCAACAATTTCAACTGGTCCTAATGACTGAGGCATTTCTTAACAATAATCCCACACAAGAAAAGTCATAAAAAATTTTTTATTTTATTTTATTTGGTTTGTCAATTACTTACAAGATAATAGGTATAAGTAAAACGTAATTATGAATACAAGGATACATATAAGAAAAATAAAAAATAAAACAATAGGACAGGGACGGTAGGCACGTTGGTGTGCTTATGCACTTCCCCTACAGACCTCTTAGGAAAGGGGGGAGGTCAATGGTAGACAGTCTAAAGTTAAAGTTTTGGGGGTTTGGAGAAGAAACCACAGAGTCAGGTAGAGTATTCCAGACATTGACCATTTTGTTGCTGAGGCCTAATTTCCGCAATCAAGTTTGGTGCGATTAACCTTGAGTTTGTATCTGTTGTGTGCTCTTGTGTTGTTATGGTTGAAGCTGTAGTATTCATTGACAGGTAGGACATTGCAATATATAATTTTATGTACTATACTTAGATTGAACCGAAGGCAGCGTAGTTCTAGGTTTTCTAGGTCTAGAATTTCAAGTCTGGTCACATAAGGTATTCTGCAACGAGTAGAGGAGTGGAGAACTCTTGTGAAATATTTCTGGACTTTCTCAACTGTATTAATATCAGATACATAATGCGGGTTCCAGACTGATGAGCTGTATTCAAGTATTGGTCTAGCAAATGTTTTGTATGCTCTAGTTAGTAGTGTAATATTACTAGAGAAAAAGCTACGTAAGATTAGGTTAACAACTCTTTAACGCCTTTTTGGCTATGTAGTTACAGTGGGCTCTAGCACTTAGATCATTACAGATGAGTACACCAAGGTCCTTGACAGAGTTTGGATCATCAACAAGGTCTTGACTATTCAGCCTGTATTTTATTTTCTGATTATTATTTTTTTGCCAATATGTAGGACAGAGCATTTGTTTGTTGAGATTTGAAGTTGCCATTTGTTTGACCATTCTGATACATAGTTGAGGTCTTTTTGAAGGGTAGCAGTATTGTCTGTGGTGTTGAATAGCTAATAATCAGGTCAGTCATGTCCATTTATGAAGGTCACGACATGCTAGGCAGGCTCTATTGAGATCATATGTCATAAGTTAAGGACTATGTACGTGAAGCTAGGACAAAAGAATAAAAGAGGGAGTGCATTGGCACAATTGGCTAAATTTGGATAGGTATAATCCTAGTTAGATTTTTTTTGTACTTTGCCGACTTGTGGAAATATAAACTATTTGATCACTTTAGTACTTAATATATTATGAAAATACCAGAAAGGCAGTTGTATTTGTAGCCAAGGTGAGAGATTTGCATGAAATTTCTACAACACTAAAAATCTGGACTAAGTAAACCAGAAAAAGGTTTAGACTTTGTTATAATTTTGGGGATCATTCGAAAAATCTCTCTTTTTGGCTTTCCCAACATTTCCTGGTAACCACAGACAATATTCAAGAAGAATACTACTAAAAAAAAAGGCAGAAGATGAAGAAAGAGCTACTTACTGTTAATTTCTCAATTTCCTTTGCATTGAAAGCATTCTACAAAGGAAGGAAACATATCAAATTGTATTTTAACAGAAGATACCCATGACCTTTCTATCTACCCATGACCATCACTACCATCTTAAAAACCATTTATATAAATAAATTGCTGCTCTCCTCCACTTAGGAAACAGCCATCCTTTTTTTCAGAAAGTGAATCAAAAAAGAATCTGAATCGAATTCTAATTCTTAAAAACAATTTAACAACATGGCACTTGGAGTTCAACACTCTTTTCAGAACATTGCCCTACATGTCCATATTTCATCCCTTACTCTAAGTTTACTTTAGTTATACACCTATACAGGTAGTCCACAACTTACAACAGTTCATTTAGTGACTGTTCCAAATTACAACATCACTGAAAAAAGTGACTGATGACCATTTTTCACACTTGCGACCACTGCAGCATCCCTGTGGTCATGCGATCAAAATTCAGACATTTGGCAACTGATTCGTAGTTATGACGGTTGCAGTATCCCTGGGTCATGTGATCGCCTTTTGCAGCCTTCGGACATGCAAACTCAACGAGGAAACCAGGTTCACTTAGCAATCATGTTATTTAATAACTACAGTGATGTACTTAACAAACAAATATGGCAAGAAAAGTCATAAAATGCGGCAAAACTCACTGAACTCAATTGTGGCCCAAAGTTGAGGACTACCTGTAGATGCAAGGTATCTTTTTGATGGAATGTTTTTTATTCTGCTTCACCTAGGCCTCCTCTGTCTTTTCCTGCTCCAATAAGTTCAGAGATATTTGTGTCTCCACCTAGATTGCTCTTCTTGATTTTCTGTGTAGCCATATGAGGACAAAGGGCTACTGAAATCCCTCAATAGCATCTCATATCCTCTTCCAATTGCTACAAGAATGTCATCTCAGATTCAGAGCCTTTTCTGCTAGCTAGGAAAAAGATTACAAATAGATCTAGGCCATCCTGAGTCCTAAGTTCTCCACACACTCTTAGACCCTCCCCAAACTTTGGAGTTGGGTAGAAGCGTGCAATATCTTTTCAAGACTGAATATCAAAACTTTCATCATAAAATAACAATTTTCCTAAATAAGAAATCTTGGTGTATCGACTAAATTTTGATGGGATTGACTCCAAAAATGGTCTGCTTAAATGCATGGAAGAAAGATATTTCCCATGAAAAGAGAGAACATGGTCATAGAATTACTTACGATCATTTTCATTGTAAGTTCCTCACTCAGTGCATCCTACAATGGAAACAACGGGTATCAGCTCAATTCTCACCTGACAATATATATGACTTCTCCAATGGTGCTACCTCTGCAATTTCATATAAAAATTAATCCTTTCCCTGTTCACAGAGGTCCTTTAATAGGCACACTGTTGTGGTTCACCGGCAGCAGGTGCGGATGGCTGAAGTCTCGGAGAGCAAAGACTTGGATGAGGGGCCTGCGTGTGACGTAGGGATGGGGTCAGGACTATCAGGGAGTGGAATGCTGCCTTCAGAGATTGTGGAGGCTGGCAGCAGTGATGAAGAGCACCCCGAGGAGCCTGTGCCCAGCACGCATGTGGATTGGATTGTTTGAAACAAATCTCTCATCCTGGATTTGCAAACATGACTCAATAAAGTAATGCCTTGAAAACGAGGGGATGAAATCCATTTTACCAGCAAAATTGCAAGTGATGCCAGTCGCAACCGTTAGAGATAGAAACTCCCACATACATTTCTCATCCTCGGCACCTTTAAGTTATGTGGACTTCAACTCCAGAATTCCCCAGACTGCATGCTTGGTAAACTCTAATGACTTCTTTTGGCTGGGATTCGAGTTGTAATCACCACACTTCTTAAGGTTGCTATGTTGGCTAGGGAAAACTTCAGGCCCCATTGTTTAATTTATTTAAAGAGCTCAAATTCATGGCAGCATCTGTGAATTGGTGTTTGGTGAGTGTTGGTGGAAATAAGAAGCCATAGGTTGATGCTTTTTACCCTCCAGAAAACTGAATAATAAGGACTAGGATTACTCCAGGAAAGAGCAACAAGATAAACAACGAACTACTTACCATAACTTTTTCAACCATATTACGATTGTCATTTCCCTATGAAGGAAATGAAGGGTATGATTGTGATCATTACATGATAATTCATAACAAGATGGCTTCGTCAACTGTTCCCTCTCAAGATATTAGCACATATGTGAGTGGTTGCATTCTCCAAATAGGAAACCCATAGTTCTTACTAAAAGTGAGACGCCTCAGTGCTTTAGGTGGTTGAATAAAAATAAAACAGGTGCTTGTTCAGTTCAAAGAAGAATAAGGGGAAAAAGGAAATAAAATATACTTACCGTGTTTCCACCTCCACCACCATTGAATATACTCTAAAATGGAAACAAAAGGATACCTTTATTATTACGGTGTGGCAGTATAATTATCGGGCGAGGGGGGGCCGGAAAGTCTCCAGAGAGCTATTATGGTCACATCTAAGAAGGACAACATAGAAAACAGAAGAAATGAGACAAATTAAACGTGTATCTACTTACTATCAGTTTAGATACTCCTTTGCCACCATTGGCTTTCTTGAGAATAGGTACTATCTTTTTTCCAGTTGACTATAAGGAAGAAGAAGAAAAAACATTATGGACTCTGTCATAAGTCATTGTCATAAGTCATTTTCATTGTACAAATGCATGATAGGTGTGGGCCTTGCCTGGGCCACTGCAGCCCATTAAAATAAACTGGTGGGCTCTTGAAGGTGATGGAGGATACTGATGTGAATGGCCTCACAACATCAGAGTAGGAATGCAGAGCCACATCAACTTTTGAGGGAGGCAGAATCAGGAAGGCTACAACAAGGGATTTCAGGAAAGCTATCATAATACATATTAGCAGAATCTTGACACTTTATTATTCCTTTTCAAAGAGAACAAAGTCAAGCTGGCTTTACAAAATAAATTGTGATAAAATTAAACCTGGGAAGGGAAATGAGGAAACAGGTGTCACTAGGAAAATTGCATCTGACAGAAAGACCGTTAGAGTCAACAATTTACCATTTTGCAGAGAGAAAAATTGCAGTCAAGGAAAAGTAACTTTGGATAAACCCTCCCCATCGAAAAAGTGTCCTTTGGCGACAGTTCCAAAATATAAATTTCTCCCTTAGCTATTTGGTGTAGTGCTATTTGAAACTGCTTTAAAAAGGAAGGTGAAAACGGATGAAATATTTTGGCCCTGTCTGCTCTGTTTCTGCTCTGGGGTCCCTGAAGATGCTTTCTGGAAAGTGTGAATTAACAAACAAGCGTTTTTGGGATGCAAAACAATATTACTCAGAAAAAGCAAAGAATCATGAACAAATGTATACTTACAATAAACGAAAAAATATTAATTTGATGTTCACCTATATTCTATAAGGGAAAAAAGACAATACTTTATTATTTATTATTTATTTTATTAATATTATACGTTATTTATATTATCGGCCCGTGATGAGTTAAGTGTTGCTGTCTCCTCCCTCTCGCAGTGCCTGGAAGCTGTAGGGACTGGCTGGGGAGCACTGGGTTGAAACTAAACTCTTGCAAGACCAAGTGGCTCTGGGTTTGGGGTTCATTGGCTCAGGGAGAATTGCCACCTTTGGTCTTGGATGGGGTGGCACTACCCCAATGACTCCTGCTCAAAGAGGAACTCTTATCAGCAGGCCTGGGGAACCCAGAGCGGGATGGAGCCCATCAAATGGCTCATGTGATCTGCTATTGTCGGGGTGGTGGTGGAGTGGGGGTGTGATTTTGTTCTATTGTACTATATTAATTTATTTGATTCTTTTTGTTCGTTTTTATTGTTTTTTATTTTAAATATGGTTTTATATTCTGTAAGCTGCCTTGAGTCGCCATGGGCAAATAGACTGCAATATAAATTCAATAAATAAGTAAAATAAATAAATGTTGAAAAGACATCACACATGAGTTCTCCAACTATGGCATCTCTACCATCTTTGACATCATATATATGAACGGCTTCATTCTACAGATGAGATACATGCATTCGTAATCACAACAGGGACTGACAGAGCCCCAAAAGCACAAATGGGTAAATTGTGTTCTGAAACACTTGGTTTCATTTTCTTTTAAATACAATCTTCCTCAGTGCTAGACATCCTTGTGGGCAGTTCTGAAAAGGCCTTGTCCACACACACAACCAAATAAAGTGGCTTTGGAAATGTGGTCAGTGTTGTCATAATACAGAGATGCTTCATTGCAAGCAGGAAATATATTATTCAAAGAAAAGGCAGAATATGAAGAAAGAGCTACTTACAATTAATTTTCCAATTTCTTTTGCAGTCAAAACATTCTACAAAGGGAAAAAAGCATGTCAAATTCTATTCTGACTCAAAGATCCCCCAGGACTTTTCTATTCCTGCCATAACTCCCTTTTTAGATAACATTTACATGCATTGCTGCTTCCCTCAATTTAGGAAACACACTTTTCTTGTCACAACAGGGAATGCTTAGTCTAAAAAGCACATTTAAATTAATAGAGTTCTCAGGCATCTTTTTCCTTTTGTTCCACTTTTGTATTTTCTTCACATTCATTATACACCTATACATCTAAGGTACCCTTATGGTGGATATTGTTATTTTATTCTGCTTCACATACCCCCCCTTCTACTTCCTCTGCTTCTTCCTCCACCAAATGAGTTCAAACATGAAATATAAACATTAAACATGCAGACTTATGTGAAAGAGGGCTACTGAAATCCTACAATAGCATCTCAGAGCCTTTTCTAATTGTTACAAGAATGTCAGCTGAGATTCAGAGCATTTTTCTGGCCAGAAAAAAAATATCCCCAAACGCTTAAGATCATCCTGAGTCCTAAAGCCGTTATTTTACCACTCAAACCATTCCCACCCATTAAGATTTGAGGATTGTTGGAGGCGGGGATTTTTTTTAAAAAAAGGGTATGAATGCATGCAAGGTAGATGTTTCCCATGAAAAAGAGAGAAGATGGTCAAAGAACTACTTACAATTATTTCCAGTGTAAGTTCCTTGCTCAGTTCTTTCTGCAGTGGAAACAAAGGTTGCTTTAAGCAGTTTAAAAAACAAATGTAAAGACAAGGCAAATGTTTTCATCCCATCTGCTGGGGTTCTGCTCTCAAGATTCTGCAGATGCATAGCTGGCTCATCACAAGACTTGTCACAACACCCACACCCGAAGCCCTTATAAACAGAAGAACACTGACAGTGACATCCCCTAAACTCCACTGAAGATGTTACCTAGCCTGCTAACAAAATGTTCAGAAACCAACCCACAAGCTTGGAGAACAAACCTTTACCCTCATCCTACACCTGAGCTACAGATATTCGCTACTTTTGCAATGATCTAAATACTAGGGGAACAAAAATGAAAGAGACGCTTGTTCAGATGCAAGAAGTTAAAGAAGGAAATAGAAGAAGACCAATCAAATCTACTTACTACCAATTCAGCCAGAAGACCATGTTTGACAATTGCCTTCTACAAAGGAAACCAAGAAGATCAGTTCTGTTCTGAAAACTATCAATAATTGTTACTTATCACAGGTAACTTCAGTTCCATATATCAATGTCATCTATATATTGCGTTCTCCAGATAGAAGCTGTGCCTTTCTAATCACAGATGGAATGATAAAGCCCAAAAGACGCAAAGAATTAATAGCATTCTGAGACATGTTAATGTTGTGAGAAAATAGCTTTTACGATTTGTTTTCTTTTTAAAAAATTATTGGGCAGCTTTTGGAAAGGTTTCCCGATATCCTCATTTAAACATTTCTCCTAAAGTTAACTACAGGGAAGACCTGTGGAGCCAAGTCTCTTTCAACTTCAGACAATAGTCAAAGCAACACCTTCCTTTCAATGTTTCCAAGAGCTTATAGCTTCCTGCTGGAATTCTTCCTGAAATGTCTGGAAGATCCTTTGGTGGGAGTGAAGCTCAAGAGTTCTGATCATATCTAAGAAGGATAACATAGGACACCTAAAAGAAATGAGATAACGTAAGCGTATACCTACTTACTATTAAGTCATATATTAGTTTATCACCCTGTGATATTCCCTTTAAAAAGTATAATATCTTCTCCATGAGGTCCTACAAGAAAAGAGAAAAATCGTTATCCTCTTTTATGGATTCCTTCGTAACTATGCTGTGCCAGTACATGATATGAGCACCTAGGTGGGCCATTGCCGCTCATTAAACTGGGGAGGGTCATGGAGGATATTGATGTGAAGGACCTCACATCAGCAGGGAAAGTACATAAAGCCACATCAACTCTTTGAGGTAGGCAAGGTCAAAGAAAGCCATGGCTGAGACTCCAGGAATGACGTTATATTGTTGTCAGTTTTAACCGCAGCATCTTATATCCCATCCAAAGCCTTCATTACTTCTTTCTAAGGACAAGAAAATCAATCTGGGGCTAGTCTGACTCCCTTTCTCACCCCTTCTACTTACACAGAGCGGAACAACCATTTTCTTCTCCTTCCCTATCTCAAGGCCAGAGCTACATTTCCCTAGAAGCCATAACCCAGCCTGAATATTAAAACCCTCTTTGACCAGTCAGTCTTCCATTTGGGTGTAATTTTGACCTCGTAGTTGAGTTAAAATCATTTCACATTTTGCAGAGAGAAAAACAACAAGTCGAGAAAAGAAATTTCGTAGGGACCCTTCCAATGTGAAACATTTCTCCTGGGGATAATTTCCATAGGGCCTAGATGACACGTACAGCAAAGCAAAGAGGTATTAGGGTTTGGAGCCAGAGTTATATGGTTATAACAGCTATAACTCCCAGAAGTCCCCAGCTACATGCTGGCTGGGGACTTCTGGGAATTGAAAGTGCGCACGTATTGAAGTTGCCAAAATTTAGAATCACCGACACTACTAATGGCAGCAGCAACAACAACAATAATGAACAATCGCACTAACCCTTCATCATTTTAGGGCTTTACAGCAGTGCAATGGTGGGTGCGTTTTAAGGAGTAAAACAGCGCCTGAAACTGCTTTATCAAAACTGGCCCAAGATTTAGCCTTGACTTCTTTTTTTCTTGAGGCTCTGGGGACAATGGTGATGGTTGCTGGGGTACTTCATCACATGGAAGGAGCGTATTTCAGAAGGAAAGAACGGAGGAACAAAGGTATTTACCACAAAATCAGCCATTTGACACTCATCTTCCATACAATTCTGCAAATAAAAGAGATTGCTTTTATTCTAACATGAAATCACATATGACTTCTCCAACCTGGCTTAGGATAGTTCTGTAGAAAACCACATTCCAGTTTGTGGCAAAACCAGCCCTAATGACTGAGCCATTTATTGACAACTATCACAAAAAAGGTCATAAAACCAGGTCAGTCACGTGGGTGGTTATCACAACTTATGCCCCTTTTGGGCAGGCTATATTGAGGTCATAACTCAAGCTCTATTTGTACAGTATGTGATCCTAGGACAAAGGAATAACATGGCAACTGCATCAGCACAACTTTGTTTTAATCTTAGTGGGGTTATTTTTTGGTGGTTTACTATATTGTGGAAATGCAGATTATTTGATCACCTTAGCACAGTGTTTAATATATTATGCAAACCCTAGAAATTCACTTGAATTTGTAGCCAAGATAAGAGGGTTAGATGAAATTTATACAACACTAAAAGTGTGGACTAAGTAATCCAGAGAAAGTTTTAGGGTTATCATTTGAAAAATCCCTATTTCTCCTTTCCACTTTGTCAGGTAAAACAGAGCCTGGAAAAGAAGATGAGGAAATGCGTCACCTGACCAGCAAAACTGCATTTGGACCACACAAGGTGAGTCACACCAAAAAGGGACAGAAATTATACGGAGAGAAAGAAATCGTCCAGGGCAATCTTCCACTTGGGCAAAGATTCCTTGGGGACAGTTCTGAAAAGTCATACAACCAAATGAATTTGGTTTGGGGGGTCGGTGTTCTTATAACACAGGGATGCTTCATTGCAGGCAAGCAGTATATTACTCAAAAAAGAGGAAAAAAGCAGAAAATGAAGAGCTACTCACTATTAATTTTTCAGTATCTTGTTCATTTAAAGCATTCTATAAAAGAATCAAGCACATCAAATATTGTCACAATGAAAGTACCCAGCAGATTTCTAATCCATGCCATCGCTACCATCCTAGCTATCATTGACATGAATTTGTATTTCGCTCCACTTAGGAAACTGCACATTCCTTATGAAAACAAGAAGTGATTCTAAAAACAATTTGAATTAATGGTGTTGTTAGGGTTTCTTTTCCTTTTGCTTCCCTTTTGAATTTTCTTTGACCTTCACAGAATCAAAATATGCATTGAGAAACCTGAGGAATAATGGTTGAAACAGATAAGATTAGGAAACAGGATCTATACCAGACAGGGCACTTGGGAGTAGATGCTCTTTTGAGAACATTATCCTACATGTCCACATTCCGTTCCTTAATCGAGATTCACATTAGTTATACACCTAGACATCTTTATGTTGGAATATTGTTTTTTTATGTACGCCTGTCTCTTCCTCTTCCAAATAAGTTCAAATGTGAAATATACTCATGATTATATATACAGATTTGTGTCTATCTACATGCACTCTACTTGATTTTCAGTGTAGCCATGTGGGGAAAAGGAGCTGCTGAAATTCCACAATAGCATCTTATCTCCTCTTTCAACTTCTACAAGAATCTCAGCTCAGTTTCAGAGCATTTTCTGGCCAGAAAAGGGTTCAAAAAAGATTTAGGCCACCCTGAGTCCTAAAACCTTCATTTAAGTACTCAACACCCCCGGCCATTCCCAAAACTTTGGAAGGGTTAGAAGTGTACAATATTTATTAAGAATGGATATCATAGCTTTCATCATAAAACAAGATTAACTCTCCTCCTAAATATAGTACCTTGCTATCATTCACTTCTTTGTATATGCCCGCTAAGTTCAGGTGAGGTAGAATCCCCAAAGGGTCTCTTAATTGCATGCAATAGAGATATTTCACAATGAAAGGGAAAAAGAGGGTCAAAGAGTTACTTACGATGATTTCCATTGTATCTTTCTCACTCAGTGCATCCTACAATGGAAACAAAGGGTATTAGATCAACTTTCTCATAGGATGGGTCCCCAGGCAGCATGCTTTAAGATGGGTGGATTCCAATCACTTCCCTTTCTGAGCTGGGGAATTCTGGGAGTTGTAGCCCACACATCTTAATATTGCTGAAGTTGAGATATACTTCGCTAGAGGGGGGGAAACTGTCCGCAGGCCCCCTCCTCCTGGCAACCATTCTTGAACCAAGTAATTCAAATCAAGTAACATATAAGATGCCGGGACCTATGATTCCAATGGGAATTAAATTAGGAAACGTTGTGACTACCTCCACACCTTCCAACTACACTTTTGAAAACCCGTAGGTTGTGTGGCGCGAAGGAAGATAGGAGGGACCTATCCCTGATGTTTTTCCCGCCTCCCTCTGGCCCCCGTGCCCAATCAGTTGGCAGCAAGAAGGTGGCGGGGAGAAGCGGGGGACAGCTGGCTGGCCGGGCGCTCGGCTCGCCTTGCCTTGTCATGTGTGCTGATGCCAGTACTGGGCCGCGGATCATTTTGTGATGCTGGTACCGGGCCGTGGCACAAAAAAGTTTGGGGGCCACTGACCTACAAGGTCCCTTCCAACTCTGGTATTCTGTATTCTGTACTTACTAGAACTTTGTTCATCATTTCATTGCCATTTTCCTACAAGGGAAATGAAAGATATCAGTCTGATGCTCTCATAAAACCGCACATGACTTCTCCAACTGTTCCATTACTAGACATCACACATATGAATGGCTGCATTTTTCCAAACAGGAAACACACATTTCTTGCTACAAGAGGGAGCAAGCGACAGGGGCCAAATCCCCAAACTGGAATTAATGGTCTTCTCAGACCTTTTTTATCCTTCCTCTTTTTTTCAATAGGGGGGTAGATATTTTCCCAAAAGCGAAAAAAAATCAGGACATCCAGTATGATATAACTTACTTACTGTAGACTCTCCATCAACCTTGTTCTTGTTATCCTGAGAAGAAAACAAGAAAACTTTAGGACAGGACTCTTCAAACTTGGCAGCTTTAAAGACTGGTGGACTTCAATTCCCAGAATTCCTCCTCCTCCTCCTGTTATGTTAGCTCAGGAATTCTGGGAGTTGAAGTCCACAAGTCTTAAACTTGCCAAGTTGGAAGGCCCTTGCTTTAGGGTTAGGGTTAGCTCCCTTAGATGTCTACAGCTTATAGTTACATATGCTATACAGATTAAGCACCAATGAACCTCTGAATTTTGCTTTTGATTAAAAGACTAAGGACTCGTAGCCCTCTGCATTTTCAACTCCTTGATGAAGAAATGTTAATTAAAGCATGGGGACAAGTTCAACAAAAGACTTGTTTCAGCTGCAGGCACCCCAGCTGAAAGGTGGTTGCAATTTGCAACCCACAAAATTTAGCCTTACCTGCTGTGCAGAAAGAGTAAAAGTCAAAGCAAAGATTAAAAGGAGACGCATCTCCTTGGTTGCTGTTCAGCTCCCACTGTTCCTTGGCGTTCTCCTAAGTGACTTTATTCAGCTCCACTGGCACATTTCAATATCTTAATCCTTAGGCCTCATCGCCCAAACCCAAAGCCTTTATTGTTACTTTATTTACAAGGAAATGTTAAGCTTCCATTGCATCATGCACTGTTATTCCATCGTCCATGCTCAAGGTGAAACTAAGAAGCAGAACTTGTGTCTCTGCCCTCTGTGGAGTCTTAACATCATGCAGGTAACACATCTTCCTGTAATTTTTCCATAGCAAATTGGCTAAAAGAGTGGTCCACACATGGAAACCACATGACTGAAAGTCTTTAGAGATTCTAAGTCCCCCAGGTCATGGTTGTCCAAAAGGGGCTTTTTCAAGAGGCGAAACTGGACTTTCTTGGTTTTTCTTTGAAGACGTTTTGCTTCTCATCCAAGAAGTTTCTTCAACTCTCAGAGAAGCTAAGTTGGATGAGAAGCGAAACATCTTCAAAGAAAATCAGAAAGTCCAGTTTTGCCTCTTGAAAGATCACCTTTGGATACATGGCTGAAAGTGCTCCATGACCTTGGGCAGGGGTTGGACTAGATGACCTACAAGGTCCCTTCCAACTCTGATTATCTGTTACCTGTATCTGCCTGATCCTACTCCAACATTTAACACTTTGACCTCTTATTTTTATTGTACCTTGAATACAGTTCTAGTTCTGAGGTAAATCAGATTAAAAATAATTAATCAGCCCAACATGGAATCACAGTTGATCACCTTCTTTAAATGTTTTGCCCGACTGACAGGACTTACTCCATGTCTACAAAGCATTGGAAGAGGGCTCATCTTCCTCAATTGGCAACTTTGGTGCAATTTTTTTTAAAAGCCAAGCCATCACTTGAGACCTTCAAGAAGAGATTGGACTGCCATTTGTCAGAAATGGTGTAGGGTCTTCCGCTTGGATGGGGGGGTTGGACTAGATGACCTATAAAGTCTCTTCCAACACTTATTATCTATTATCTGTTATATCTAATCTCTCCACTTGCATCTTCTGGCTAGGAAGAAAGAGGGAAACATTCTCTCAAAGTTCTCCACAGAAAATGATAAGACCAACAAGAGTTATTTTGACCATTAGTAAGCACTTCATATTTATTCTATTGGGATTCTTCAGACATATTCTTCAGATATTATTAAATGGGGTTTCAATCTCTACTAGGAATTGAACGCATGGACAATTGCCTTTTAAATGACCATGTACAGCACATTTGTTTAAGGAGTCTATCCACGTTCTGGTGCTCAGCCTTGTAACAGAGAGTGCGAAACTTTCGAAGAAGCTCTGGTGAACCGCCACATCTGAAAGGCCCCAAATAGGATGAAGCCAGTCATAGAGTCCTCCTAGTAGTTAAGGTAACTAAAGCCACCACACAGGATACTCAGTGTGTAAAAATAGAGAAACCCCGCTCCCCTCCTTCCAAGAGTGGATGGAAGTCATATGAAAGACATGTGGGGAGTGAGGGAAATGACGTGGGCCAGGCTGAATTAGACCACTAGAGCTGAGGTGGCCGAGTGTGGGTGTGAACATGGAGTATGTGTGTGTGTGTCTGTGTGCAGGTGTGCGTGTGGGAGGCCACAATGAGGCATCAGAAGAGGCGGTTGGACATTCCGAGTCACCAGGTGCTCCCTCAGAGAGTGAAGAAAATCTGCCCCGAGACAAGAGAAAGCCCGCCAAAACTGAGGTAAATGGATTCGACCAATCAAGGCCGCTGACATCACCTACGAGCTGTATAAATACCGCTTGTCAGGGGATGCTGTGTTTCCTTGTTTTGAGACACCTGCAAGGAAAGGTGGCAATTTTGCTCATCTTGCTGAGTCCCACAAGCATCAAAATAGGATGCAAAATTTGGTTCCCCTCAGCTTCGGAGGGAATTCTCGGGTCAAAGAGTCTCCAGGCCTCATTTTTGCAGCTTTGTTTTCGGGAGTTAAAAAACACATTTAACAATTAAATAAAATAGCCCAATGTGGCTTAGGCAGCCAGGTAAACATGGCTTGGGGAGTGAACGATATGACAGTGCCCATCTTGGCTCTTTCTTTTGGTCACTTATATGTCAACTGCAGTTCCCCCCCCCAAAAAAAGCCAAATTAATGTAAGCATTTAATCTTTATTAAAATCTTTATGTGGACTACACCAATCCAGCAGCAGGACACAGAGTCCCCTGGAACGCCTCAAGAGAGAAAAATGGAAGGTCACTGCCAGCACTGCCCTCTTTCCCCCCGTGCTTAGCATTGGATATAAGAAAGGGCCACGTCTCCGTCGATCTGGAGGGTGTTGATCTGTGGGAAGTTGTGGTAACGATGGGCGTAGTTGAAGAAAGGCTGGCCGTTGACATAAACCTTGAATCGGTGGTTGCCGCAGCGGATTGAGAGCTGGGAAGAGAAGAAAGATGTTAGTGTGGTTGAAACAGCACATCTGGATCAACTTCGGTCCTGGAGCCTGCATCAAAATCAGAAGACACTCACAATACCATAAGGAGTGGAGCTTTATTTATGGGTGTGTGTGTGTGTGCAACTGTTACCCTTTTTTCTCCTCTCTCCTAATGCATCAAGAGCAACGTGAAGACAATTTTCCAGGAGAGAAGTGAAAACGGGATTCTGAATGGCATTTTGGAGAGGCAGTTCCACTCTTATCCACAATTACAGATTAACAGAGTTAGAAGGGACCTTGTAAGTCATCTAGTCCAACCTCCCACCCAAGCAGACCCTATACCATTTCTGACAGATGGCAGTCCGGTCTCTTCTTGAAAGCCTCCAGGGATGAAACTTCCACAGTTTCTGCAGGCAACTTCTGTTCCATGGGTGGATTGTCCTCACTGTCAGAAAATTTATCCTTATTTCTAGAATCTCTCCTTGTTCAGTTTCCATCCATTATTCCTTGTCTGGCCTTCGGATGCTTTGGAAAATAGCTTGACCCCCTTCCTCCTCTCTGTGGCAGCCCCTCAAATATTGGAAGATGCTCTCCTGTCTCCCCTCGTCCTTCTCTTCCCTAGACTAGCCAGGCCCAGTTCCTGCAACCGTTCATGGTATGTTTTATCCTCCAGTCCCCTCATCGTCTTGGTTGCTCTTCTCTGCACTCTTTCCAGAGTCTCAACATCTTTTTTGGTGACCAAAACCACACTACGTTGGGCGATTCATCCCAACATCCTTCCAGAGCAAGGGTCTTCCAACTTGGCAAGTTTAAGGCTTGTGGACTTCAACTCCCAGAATTCCTGAGCTAACATGACCGGAGGAAAAATTCTGGGGGTTGAAGTCCACAAGTCTTAAAGCTGTCAAGTTTGAAGACCCCCGTTCCAAAGGTTCAGATTTCAATGCCTCATGACTGTGCTTGCTGGGAATTATGGGAGATGGAGCCTTACACCTCTGGAGGCATGACACTGGATCTTCTCTTCTCCAGTACCAGCCTGCTTGCCTTCTCACCGGTCTAGCTCTTTGCTGGAATCCAGAGATATCTCCGTGAGCCAGATAAAATAGGAACCAAGCATCACTTGCTTAGCTGTGGCTGCCATGTTGACTTTTTTGAACCTCTGTGCTTGACGGGACTCTCCTCTGTGCTGGAATCAAAGCCAACTGACCTCAAAGTACTGTCCAGGTTGGAAAGGGTTAAAGGGCAGCTCCCGTTCCTCAGGACCCCATCTGCCATTCAGAAAACTGTTGCGCACTACGGTTTGTTCTTGCCTGCGTGGATTGATGTGCAGGGCGATATCCTCTCCAGCATTAAGATTGATGTGGAACCTTGGAAAGAGGAAAAAAAAGCAAACATAAAGACTATTGAACAAAATGAAGGGAAATCTGATTATTCCCTTGTCTCCCTGCTGGAAGCTCCCACGGGTAAAGGAAAAAAACAGCTCTTGTTCTCCATTCTAAATATTGTTTATTGGTAGACTGCTGCTGAATGTGTAAGCTCATGTAGCATTTTAGGCATTTATTCGTTATATTTAACTCCTGCCTCATCCAAATCAGCTCTCGGTGGGCTATAAATGAAGCACACAAATGCGGGGAAAACCCCACATATTCAACAGCAGTCTAGCAGCGAACAGCATTCTTTTTATCAGGGCTACCCAAATTTGGGAACTGTAAGACTTGTGGATTTCAACTCCCCAAATTCTCCAGCCAGCTATGTCCACAGGTCTTAAAGTTGCCAAGTTTGGAGACCTCTGCTTTTGATGAACGACAGCCGGTCCCTGCTTAATGACAGTTCAAGTCCTAACCATTCTTTAAAAGGATCCTCAAACTCTTTATCTGGTCCATCTCTTTATGAAGTTTGGGATTCTCCACGTTGGGAACCCTGCCATAAGCTAGCAGACCTTGCTCCTCCTTGTGGCAATGAATTCCACAGGTGATGTGTGAGCTTGTGCTTTTACTACTCTTAGCCTCCTTGCCCTCTGGGCTGTCCCCTGCAGATGTGCAGAGATGAAAAAAAAAATCAGAGAAAGGAGATGAACTGGGAAAGGTCTAACACGAGTGTTTTGTTGTGCCAAAGCCAGAATCCTGGTGTCTAACTTGCAGGAGGGAGCAAGTCAGTGCCAGGGACAGGCTGGCAGGGTGAGGCTGGTAGCCCTGATTACAGAAAGGCAGTGATGCCCAATTGTGAGAGCAATTCCATTCCTCTGCCTGAATCCCCAAATGCACGCTGAGAAAGGGAGCAGAGACCTGTCGAAGTTCATTGGAATAGAGCCGCGTACTATGATGGTCCTCTTGGCTCCCAGGCCTCCAGAGATGTTGCCTGTGTAGGGCACCGGCTGAAATAAGACACAAATCCACGTTACGCTCAACGCCCGTTCCCTACACCAACCGACTGTGTGGCCCTGCTGAGGTAGCTGCAATCCAGTCGATCTTGAGTTGTCAAGCGAGGGCTCCATCTTATGGCGCAGAAGGCAGCTTGCAGGAGCTTATCTTGGATGGATTTTTCCTGCCTTCCTCAGTGGTTTCAAGCATATCTGCCTTCAAACCAGACAAGTAATTTTTGGCCTCAGAAGACAGATACGTTCAAATGGTTTATTTGCACAGCAGGATGAGGTCAAAATAATCAAGATGGCAGCCATCAAAGCCCAACCTGTTGGGCAACAATACTTACAGCCTTACTGGGCATAGCTTAGTGTAGTACGATAACTTTGAAATTAGATGTCTATGTACAAATATAAAGGAACTAATTAAGCTTAATTGCACACTTGCTTTGCATTTTGTCCAAATAACACAAAAACTCTAGAAAACTCATATTTTGAGTGGCTTGAACTCAATTTTATGACAGAGTTCCAAGCCAAAGAGCAGGAAATACAAGCCGCCTTCAATTCCACCTGAACATAGGTAATCCTCAATTTATGACCACAGGTGGGCCCAAAATTTATGTTGCTAAACAAGACATTTGTAAAGAGACTTTTGCCCCATCCTATAACCTTTCTTGCCACGGTTGTTAAAGGAACCACTGCAGTTGTTAAGTTAATATAACACAACAATGGTTCAGTGAATCTGGCATCCCTATTGACTTTGCTTGTCAGAAGGTTGAAAAAGTTGGTCACATGACCCTGGGACGCTGCAACCATCACAACTGTGATCAACTGCCGAGGGTCTGAATTTTGATCACGTGACCATAGGGATGCTACAATGGTTGTGTGATGACCCAGGGCGTGGCACAAAGGCAACACAGTTAGATAATCAGTAGGAGTCCCTTTATTAGCTCCAACTTTGCCCCCGATGTTCAGGTTACCTTCTGGCTGGAGAAAATCTCTCCCAGGAACAGCCTTTGGCTGCAGGGAAACAAGTCTCTCCTGCTCTGCCCAGCCGGACTTTGCCCTTCCCCAGTTTCCTCCACAGCCAACAGAGCCACACTCCCGCTCCCTGTCAGCTGTTCGTCTTCCTTCTCAGATTCAGTCTCCAACAGGGGCATGACAGGTGATAAGTGTGAAAAATGGTCATAGGTCCCCTTTTTCAGTGCCGTTGAACTTCGAATGGTCACTAAATGAACTGTTGTAAGTCAAGGACTACCTGTACACACACACACATGCACACACAAACTCCCCACCTCCTGGTTTATGTCACATCCTGCAAATTCAGGAGGAATAGGCTGGGTTAGAAAGTCTTTTGGTACCTACTGGATGGTAGACTGCAGGGGACTGCATCATCTGGAGGGAGAAAAATCCAAAGAGACTTTTGTTAACTCCATGTTATTTCTCCTAAAATCCCTAGCCCTGAATTTCCTTGTGCACTGCCCCCTTTTTCCCCCTTCTGAGTACTTACGGGAAGACATTGTGGTGGCCCATATCCAGGGTTTGGCATCATATCCTAAAAGGTAGGAAGACAACCATGGCTGAGTTTGTGTGGCATATTCACCCAAGGTCAGTTGAAGCCTTCACGGGTGCCTTTGTACCATTTGTGCAACTCAGTTACTTTTAACTTGCATGGGTTCTGGAGAGATGCGTGGGCATCTTCTAAGCCCTTGGAGATGAGACCATGCAACATAAAGTTGCCAAGTTTCAGAAATTCTGTTTTATGGACCTCTACAAGGGACTTTGGCCTGGGAGAAATTCACTCCTTCTTAAGCTTGCTGATATCAATATCATTCTTGGATGGTTATTTTTGCAAGCATGCATTTGTTGTGGTTAGCCAGCAGCAGGTGCAGATGGCTGAGGAGAGCGAGGACTCAGATGAGGGGCCAGGACCATCAGGGAGTGGACTGCTGCCTTCAGAGATTGTGGGGGGTGGCAGCAGTGACGAGGAGGTTCCCGAGGAGCCTGTGCCAAGTGCACGTGTGCGCCGGATTGCTCATAGGAAAGAGCAGTTACAACAGCAGGGGTGACTCTGGAGTAAGGCTGCAAGGTAATGGCCTCTCCTTCAAGAAGATAAAAGCCAGCTGTGAAACGAACGTACTTTGCAGAAAGCAAAAACGTTTTGAAACTCCAGCCTCGTGGACATTCCAGTATCCTGAGTTTGTATTTGAAGATTCTTGTATTGCAAATTATTTCTTGTCTGTTATCTTTTGGCAAGTCTCTCACAGTTTGGCAAGGCTTGTACTTATCACAGCTAATTATTTTGTAAAAGCATTACAAGGTTTCTGTTCCTTTTGGATTGTGTTTGATTTGTCAGAAAAGGGCGTAAGTCAGAACAGCATTGATGTAAGCCATATCAGTTGAGGACCCAGAGGGACAGCCATTCTTAGGAGTCAAGAAGAGTGGCCGGAGAAAGAGAATCTGGGATTGAACCAACCCAGAATCTATTCTCAAAGAGAGATCAAAGATCTGAAGGTGCCAACTTGTCCATAGCAAACCCCTTACCCCAGGGGTCCCCAAACTTGGCAACTTTAAGACTTGTGGATTTCAACTTCCAGAATTCGCTAGCCAGCTATGCTGGCTGGAGCATTCTGGGAGTTGAAGTCCACAAGTCTTAAAGTTGCCAAGTTTGGAGACCTCTGCCTTACCATGTTCCCCATCGTTGGTCTTCCCATCACGGTCAGAGATTGTAATTCCAGGTCTCCATCAGCACTCACGACCTGCACACTTTGTGGGGGCATTCTGTGCCCATAGCTACAGAAGAAGTTTCTGTTCACCAGGATCTGTCAGAGAGCAAAGCCAAAGGGATCAATGCTCAGTTGGGATCACCCATTTTCGTTGCAGAAAAAACTGTTTATTCTTGCCAGGAACACATCCCACTCCAGAGCTGAGCAGGGTTGGCCACAGAGGAGATTAAAAAGGATCAGAATGTGGACCTGTAAAAAGGGGCAGCTCTTTATTTCACCGATAATCTTTTCTCCCCACTAGACCAAAATGTTTTCCTTCAGCTAAGGTTGTCCTCATTAGTCACAGTTTGCAGTTATGACAGTGACGAAGTAGTAACTTTGCCACCAATCCTGTAGTTACAACCATCACCCACAGGTCTATAAAGCATAAGAAAAGCTGAGTTCTGATCTCAAACAGTCTGTCAACTCATAAAATATTTCCATGGTCTTTTTAGAGATGCCAACAGAAAGGGAGCGGGGAGCAGTGCGGCAGCCTGCAAAACTGAAAATGCATTCCATAAATGTTTTCAAAGATAGTAACTTGGTGACCAAAATTTCTGCTGCGCAAAATTCTAACTGGAGAGCATGATTGATGACTCTGGACTATGGAGGTGTCCCATTGGAGAATATGAATTATGATACACCCAGGGGGTGGAGGGAAAACCAGGGTCAAGGGTGACAATGAATGATGTGCCTCAGAGTCGGCTACATCCAGGCAGTGCCAGCATGTTAACTCCCAATAAATCCTTTGTAAGTTTTAGAAGTTTGACTCGAGACTCATGATTTAAATGGAGGGAACTGCCGGAATCCTGACAGCTAGCCATCTCTGAGACGCAGTCACATTTTCACTTAGAAACCATTTCACTTAATGACTAAGTTTTCTGGCTCCAGTTGTCATTGAATGGGGACTACCTCAACATCCCTTAAACCCTACCTGGAACAGATGAAGTGGGTATTCCATACATTTGTGGTTCATTCCAGACAAAGGGTGAATTCTGGTAAGGTGGGGAAGAAAGAGGCACCAGCAGTCCCCCAAAGAGCCTCTGCCAGGTGTACCAACCTGATATCCGACGTCGTTGACAATGAAGATGATCTCAAAATGTTCGTGCTTCCGGAAGGGCATCTCGTGAATCTCTTCGTTTCCCCACCTGCCGGACTGAAACGTGTTAAGGACAGTTTTGTCCTTCCCATCAAAGCGAGGGTTGAAGTGGAAGGGAATGTCACCCCCTTCATGCTGGCCACAGGCAAAATTCACCCGGAACCTGGAAAAGAGTGAGGAAAAAAAGAATAGGAAGATCAAATGGGAGGTACAAGAACCTCCCCCTTTCTCCTTTGCCATGAAGCTAGAATCCATAGAAAGCCAGGTTTTTTTTGCCTGAAGAGAAGAATCAAGTTCCTGGTCCTCAGGGCTTGGGAACTCCCCTAGGAGTGGAAGAACCAGGAAGCAGAACTATCTGTGAAGAATTAGAAAAGGCTTTTTAAGGTCAGAGTGAAAACTTTACCCAAGACCCGGAATCACATGAGCAGAAAATGTCCATTTCTTTATGTACAAATATACGAAGTTCTGGGATAATCTTGGTAATTTGGGTGATATAAAGCACCCATAACAAAATAATATTTTGGAATAGAATAGAATAGAATAGAATAGAATAGAATAGAATAGAATAGAATATAGGATGGAAAATAGAATAGAATAGAATAGAATAGAATAGAATAGAATAGAATAGAATAGAATAGAATAGAATGGAGAATAGAATAGAACAGAACAGAACAGAATAGGAAAGAATAATAGAATAGAATAGAACAGAACAGAATAGGAAAGAATAATAGAATAGAATGTAGAATGGAAAATAGAATAGAATGGAGAATAGAATAGAATAGAATAGAATAGAAGAATAGAATAGAATAGAATAGAATAGAATAGAATAGAATAGAATAGAATAGAATAGAATAGAATAGAATAGAATAGATTTATTGGCCAAGTGTGGTTGGACACACAAGGAATTTGTCTTGGTGCAAATGCTCTCAGTGGACATAAAAGAAAAGATACATTCGTCAAGTTGAGAATCATAAGGTAGAACACTTAATAATAGTCATAGGGTACAATAAGCAATCAAATCATACATATTATACATTTTTAGCAAATATTTTGAGTAAGATAACTTCTTGCCCTTCCCGTGGGACCCTGAAAGACATTACCTCTTGGTGTGTTTGGGCACCGTGCCTTGCACATAGACAGACATCCCTGGATGGAGCCCACCAGGGACAGGTTGATTGTAAGGGAGAGTCTGGAAGACAGAAAACAATGAGCCAATCCAATGACTTGACTGCAAAACACAACTGTGATTTTTGAACCAGGCAACCACACAACCTGTGTGTTGTGTATCAGCCGAGTCAAACCAAGACCTCCTGGACGGGCCTCTGCTAAGGATTAATCCCCCAACATGGCAGCGGACGGAAGGCGTGGAGGAAGCACCAGATCTGCAGCCGGGGACCGGTTCTGCTTTAGCTCTTAGATCAGTGGATTGAGCCAGACTGGCTGGATGCCAGCCTCTTATCAGATCTCTCCATGCACTGGAGGAGCCTCTAAGGAAAGGAGAAACTTTGCAAGTGCCAACTGGGTTAGGCTGGTGAAAACAAGAAAGAATTGGCCTTTTCCTCTGCATTTCTGGAGCTTTTATAGGAGAAACGTGTTTTATCTGCTAGTGGGTGAGATTCTACAGCATTGGCACACACTGAGTGGGAGGAATTGTATTGAAAAGGGGGAGGAGAATTGGACCCCAAACAAGTTCTAGGATGTTTGGCCAATTTATTTTGAAAAATAATGGACAAACGTTTTCATTTCTTCTGACAGAAGAGAATCTCTGAAGCCCAGGATTCAATTGTGGAATTTTTGGTGGTGTCTTGAATTTAGGAGATTGCTTGGCGACATCCGCTTGCAACTTTCAGACCAGCAAGACTGTGTCACTATAAAAGGGAGTATTAAGCCGTGGGAGTTTGGTTTCCTGGTCTGGTCTACGTTGAAGGGTTGACCTCCATCTTGCAAGTTTGAATGCTCTCCCCTCTGCGTCCCTTAATCTACTAGAGAAGGAGGAAAGGTCTTTTCTCCCATTGCATTTCTACCCCCAAACTCATATTTCTTTTATCCCATGGTCTCTTTAGTTTTCCAAGATAAACTTGGAAAAAATGCAGAAAAGTGAGAAAAAGACAATATTAAAAAATCGAACAGTAGAAAGTCAAAAAAAAAAAAGGAAAAAGGTGATCAAATAAGGGATTTCTGATCTTCTACAGCAGTTACAAATCAACTTATTATCCCAAGAGAACAAAATATACGTAGCTTCTGGTTCAACTCAAGTGCGTGGCTCTCTCCCAGCTGGAAGGAAACCACCAAGTTCAGAAACCACCAAAAACTCCACAAATTTATTCTCTCTCCTCCTTTAATATTAGAATAGGATAGGATAGGATAGAGAATAGAATAGAATAGAATAGAACAGAACAGAAAATAGAATAGAGAATAGAATAGAATAGAACAGAACAGAACAGAACAGAACAGAACAGAAAATAGAATAGAGAATAGAATAGAATAGAATAGAATAGAATAGAATAGAATAGAATAGAATAGAATAGAGCAGGAGCTGGAAGGGACCTTGGAAGTCTTCTAGTTTAGGAGGACCTAAACCATCTCAGATGAGTGACTGTCCAGTCTCTTCTTAAAAACCTCCAGTGATGGAACACCCACAGCTTCTGGTGGCAAGCTGT
This sequence comes from Pseudonaja textilis, assembly GCF_049901715.1. Classification (NCBI taxonomy): domain Eukaryota; kingdom Metazoa; phylum Chordata; class Lepidosauria; order Squamata; family Elapidae; genus Pseudonaja; species Pseudonaja textilis. The sequence goes on from NC_141999.1 coordinate 23,958,335, forward strand.
TCCACTGGTTAATTGTCCTCACTGTTAGTTCTTTCCTTAATTCCAGGTTGCTTCTCTCCTTGATGGGTTTTCATCCATTTCCTTCCTTCCTTCCTTCCTTCCTTCCTTCCTTCCTTCCTTCCTTCCTTCCTTCCTTCCTTCCTTCCTCATAGAATCCTAAGCAAGCAAGCGATCCTATACCAATTCAGATATCGGCCAAGTGTGATTGGACACACAAGGAATTTGTCTTTGGAGCATACGCTCTCAGTGTACATAACAAAAAATTCATCACGAATCGTAAGATACAACACTCAGTGACAGTCATAGGTTACGTGAGAATATGCCACATTCAAGCCATTTTTCATCCAGACATCCCTTTCGCCTCTTTTTCAGCAAAAAGTCCAAAACGGAGGTCCATTCTTTTACAAAAGGAACTTACCGTTTTATCCCCGATTCAAACAGGTCGGTTCCGCCATCTTTATTATCCAATTTTCACTATTCACTCCAATTTTCAGTATTTCTCCATCCGGGTGTGTAATTATTTTGTTGCAAAGGTATAGTGAGGTTAAAACCAGGTGGGAGAGACACTTACCGGGTTATAAGCGGGCATGTAGCCAGGTGCTGGGAAGTAAGTCATGCTGATCCTGTTCCAAGCTGCTGGTCCAGATCAATGCCCAAGTGAGAAGCGAAGCAACCTTATTGCTTTTATAAAACGAGGAAGAAAGGGTGGAGCACAGAGAAGGTGGCACCAGCCCACCTGTTATCAGCGTTCCAACTAGTCAACTCCAAACCAATAAACTCCAAGACAAGCATTACCTCCAAGTTCCGTTTTATTAGAGTTCTCCTATGGGCACACCTGGGAAAACCCGAATTCCCTTCCCAAAAAGACAATCAAAGATCCATCCCCTGCACCCAGGGGTGGTTCTGCTGGGCGTTCGCAGGGGGTCAGGAGAGACCCTCGCTAAGATTCTGTGTCGTTCGGAGGACCGCAAATCCCACTCCTGGCTGGCTTCCCCCACCTCACCCCCCCTCCCCTCCCAGTAGTCCCCACACGGCCCATTTTGGATGCAGGAAAGTGCAAGGCACACGCAGACGATCAGGGAGGGTGAAAAACGGGCCTCCTGGGAGTTCGGGAAGGCTGGAAATGGGCCCATTTCCGGCTTCCAGAGAGCCTCCGGAGCCCGGGGAGGCCATTTTCGCCCTCCTGGAGGATCGAGGGAAGCCTCCAGAGCCCAGTTTTCCCACCAACTCTGAGGCAACCAAGGGCTTTTTATTTAGGCTCCGACAACGTTCACATCACTTGCATTTCTTCCTGAAAGTCTATGGAGATTCTCCGTCCTCCAGATCATGGCTGTCCCCAAAGTGCTTTTTCAGGAGGCAACTGGACTTTTTTTTTCTTTTGAAGGGACACGGGGCAGAAAACATCCTGCAGCCAAGAAGGCTCCACACCCCTTTGCACTGTTCAGGTGACCCTGAGGACACAGATAAACCTCCAAGTGGCCTCAACGGGCCCCTAAAAAGGATGCAAATGACCAGCTCTATCTGCAAGGAATACAAATCCTTCCATTCCCCACCATCCAGTCAGAGCTGAAGAAGCTTCCTGGATGAGAAGCAAAACCTCTTCAAGGAAAAAAACCAGAAAGTCCAGTTGCCTCCCAAAAAAGCACCCTTTGGGACAACCATGATCTGGAGGACTGAGAATCTTTACGGACTTTTAGCTATACAATTTGGGATGAAGACCCTTCGAAGGGTGTGGGAGTAGGAATGGATTTCCAAAGGAAAAAGTGGCAGATTACAGAAACCATTTGCACTACTCAGGTGATGCTGAGGACACAGATAAACCTCCAAGTGGCCTCAACGGCCTTCTAAAAAGGAGGCAAATGACCAGCTCTATCTGCAAGGAATACAAATCCTTCCATTCCCCACCATCCAGTCAGAGCTGAAGAAGCTTCCTGGATGAAAAGCGAAATGTCTTCAAAAAGAAAAGAATAAAAAAACTCCAGTTGCCTCCTGAAAAACAGGAGGGGGACAACCATGACCGAGAATCTCTGCGCGCCTTTGGGACATTTCTTCTTGAACCTGACCAGGAAACAGCCATTTATTGGGGCGGCACCGAAAGGGAAGACGTGCCCTGCAAACATTTTGAGCCCTGCCCAGTTGATGCCCCATAAAAACTCTTTAACTAGGGCATCGGTTAGGGTTAACAGGTGGCTGGTGCAGTCTGCAGAGGCCGAGCTGAGGCAGGGAGCGGCCCTGGAGGAAGTGGTCAACAAATAACTTTTATTTAGGCTTTCGTAGAATGGGAGGTTGGGTATGCCTGACTAAACAAGTTAACAGTTTTATGGAAGGTAACTTGGGCTGGGCAGCTCGGTGAACTGGGAGAGAGGGCAGGATGAGGCTGGGGCAGAGAAGATATATATACTATAAATATTCTGACAGATGGGAGTCCAATCTCTTCTTGAAAGTCTCAAGTGATGAAGCTGCCACAACTTCCGAGGGCAACTTCTGTTCCATGGGTTGATTGTTCTCACTGTCAGAAAGTTTCTCCTTATTTCCAGGTTGAATCTCTCCTTGTTCAGTTTCCATGCATTCTTCCCTGTCTGGACTTCAGGCGCTTTTGAAAACAGCTTGACCCCCTTCCTCCTCTCTGGGGCAGCCCCTCAAATATTGGAAGGCTGCTCTCCTGTCTCCCCTGGTCCTTCTCTTCCCTAGACTAGCCAAGCCCAGTTCCTGCAACCATTCATCGTAGGTTTTAGCCTCCAGTCCCCTCATCATCCTGGTTGCTCTTTGTACTTTTTCTAGAGCCTCAACATCTTTTTTATAATGTGAATAAAACTGCAGTACTCTAGGTGTGGTCTTACTAAGGCTTTATAGTGTGGTATTCGTACCTCACTTTCCGGCTGACCTTCCATCACTTTGCAAATTCATAACCAAATCCTTAAAAGGCAAAAAAAAATATTAAGCATGGGGTTTGGCTTTTGGGGGGAGAGGGGGAAACGGCAGCCGATGTAAGAACAACAAAATAAAAAGCCAAAACAGGCCACGGCCTACAATGAAAACAGGATTTAATCTTTTGTTTTTTAAAAATCAGCTTTTTCGGCATCTACATTCATAGGCACTTCAGCTGTTAGCCTGAGTGCTTAGGGAAACACCCCCACCACCACCACCACCATTACAAAGGGGGCGTCTCGCTTTGCAGCCCCCCAAAAGTATCAGCAGGTGAACCAGAAGGGAACAGGCAGGCAGGGCGTGACTCAAAGGCACGGGGATGCTGCCGTCTTGGCATCCGGGCTTGGTCTCTGCAAAGCCACCGTATTTGTCGCCCCTTCGCTTTGGATACAGGTTGCCCCCTACAATTTGGAATAGACCACCTCCTTGGGGCTCTTCTTCTCCATCAAAGCTTGGGCGGACTTGATGATGTCCTCCGTTTGAAGCATGCTCATGTTCCAGGCAGCCTGAAGGAGAGTCAGAATGCAGGCAGGAGTCAGAAAAACAGAATTTTTTTTCTCTCCCCTCACCCCGGAAAACAGCCCTCCTTCCTGACTCTGGAAAGCCCCAACCCCCTTGACCTTTCTGCCAGAGGGGGAAGTATCAGGATTCTGGCCCTTAGCCCCATTTCAATCCTGAGTCTCGATCCAAACTTCCAAAACTTCCAAAGGATTTATTGGGAATTACCATGTCAGCACTGCCTGGGTGTAGCAAACTCTGAGACACATCATTCATTGTCACCCTTAACCCTGGTTTTCCCCCTACCCCTCTGGGTGTATTATAATTCATATCCTCCAATGGGACACCTCCATAGCTCAGAGTCATCAATCAGGCTCTCCAGTTAGAAACTTTGGTCGCCTAGTTACTATCTTTGAAAACATTTATGGAATGCACTTTCGGTTTTTTGCAAGCTGTTCCACTGCTTCCCTCTGTTGGCAACTCTAAAAGACCAGAGAAATATTTCATGAGTTGACATGAAGACCTGCTCAGTCCCCCAAGAACTGAAGCCAGGAAGCAAACAGGAACCAAACATAAATACTGGTGAGATAGTTTTGCCGTACTTTGATGGTTGCACAATGACTATTGATCTTTTGGATTGGCTTATAGAGGCTTTATTGTGGTGGCTTTTTTTTCTCTCTAACAAACGGGCATTTTTGAATAGAACTAGCCACTTTGATTGCTGCCTGGTGTTTTGCAAATCTCAGGCTTTCAAGGCAGGTGCTGATCGTTGCTACCAGCCTGTCACACTTAGTGCTCCTTCTGGCTTTAGCAAAAAAGCACCAAGTTGCAAGCCCCATGAAGGAGACACAATGAAAGGCCAATGAATGGGTTCCAGCAACACGCTGCAAGTATTTAGAGTAGGTGTAGGCGTAGAATGGAATGGAGAATGGGATAGGATAATAATTAGAATAGAATGGAACAGAACAGGATAGAATGTAGAATATATATACAGTAGTATAAAATCTTGTGTTTTTATTAATATATTTAATAAATATAATAAAAAATAGAAGATTCTATACTATATATATATATTTCATATTCTATTTTTTATTATATTATATATTTATTATAAAAACAGAGGTGTGTGTGTGTATGTTCGAGCATAAATCTGGAATGCCTCAAGCAATTTTAACCAAACTTGGTACACAGATGACTTACTTTCTGGAAACAAATACTGTGAGGTTAAGACACCCCTAATACCCCTCGTGTGTGTGTGTGTGTGCGTGTGTGTGTGTGCGCGCGCACCTTAAAATGGCTTCTACTGTACAGCACAGTGGACTTGCCATGGTAACGGCTTCACAGTACTCCACAAGGGGGCTCCCTCTTGTGGAGGAATAGAAGAATTGCGACGCTGCGTGAGAGGCTGTACAACAGCGTGAGTCCTGACTACAGGGTTTTCCTGTCTAATACAGGATTGGGATAATTAAATACCTGGGCAAGGCCGGGTTATCAGCTAGTATATAGAACAGAATGGTACAGAACAACAGAGTTGGAAGGATCTAGAAGACCCTCGGGGTCCCTCCCAACTATTCTCTTCTCCACTCTGGCCCAAACACCTCCCTCCACAAACTGCACCTATTAAGAAGACCCACCACTCACCATGTATTTCAAGCTTTCAGGCACCGAATGGTCTCTGGAGTAAACAAGGTTAATTTTTGTCCCCTGAACTGCGAGCGGGCTCTTGCTGGCAATTTCGGTGGCCAAATCAAAGGCACTCTGCAGCATCGTCTCTCGATCTCGGAACACCCGGCTGGGAAAGGAAGGCAGAAGAATTTCTGAGATTTTGGGCAGCTTCCTCCAGCCCGAGCCTTGGATTTGAGGGAATGTTCTAATAAACTTTAAAGGCCCCAGGTAGGGAATGGTTGCATTAGGCGCCAGCCAATCCTCCTTTTTCTTTTTCAGTTCAAGGGAAGTTGGGAGAAAAACGTTACAACCTTGCTCGACAATCGACTGTAGCTCATTGTTTCTCAAATTTAGCAACTTTTAAGAGGGGTAGACTTCAACTCCCAGAATTTCCCAGCCACCAAAGCTGATGGAATTAATACACACCCCCTGGTTGCAGATGTTGAGAAGAAGATAGCCTTCACTCAACCTTGCCTGGTCTTGAAAGCTTAACCTGCTTAGTTCCTGGATGAAAAAAAAAAACCAGCCAGGAAATCATCTCCAGAAAAGATAGGAAACACCAGACAATCGTGGGAGAATGAAAAGCAAACAGTTCTGGGGATGCCTCCATGAAAACATATGGATTGAGCTCAATGGGAGGAGGTGAGGTGTCAGCTTTGGAAGCCATATTGAGACCAGATGCTCCCATGCGACCACATTTTGAGCCTAGGAAAGTGGGAGGGGGGAATTTATTAGAGTGTATGTAGTTAGACATAACAACATTCTTTTTCTAATTCAAGGTCATGTTATTTCTGCACCTGGTTGAGAGAACGTCTCAAGTTGGGACGGATGGTGATTGGAGCATGTGATGACACAAGGGGTGCAGGGGGTGGATTTGTAATTTTTACTTATTGCAAAGAAGCCCAGAACTTTCAGATTCAGGATTCCCCAGTTGTACCAGTTACAATCCAAAAAAAGGAACTTTTGAGAAAATGTCTGTCTCAGAGTTATTGGTTAGAGTGGACGTTCGCTGGAATGCTGACATGAGGATCTTTTGCAACTGGGCAAGGAAGACCCTGATAATATTTAGGGTTTCGTTTTTTAAAAGATGGAGGCTAACCCATTTCATTCTATCTGAGAAGATATTTTCTGGTTTCCTGCCTCAACGAGATGGGAAATCAGCGAGCTGGTTCTGACAAGGGGGCTGTGTGAGTAGAAACCTCAAGACTGAGAAACTTCCGCAGCCCCCAGCCTCGGCTTCAAGACTGACCCACCTGACAAGGCCGCAGCTCTCCGCTTCTGGAGCCATCAGCTTTCTGGCAGTGAAAGCCAACTCGTTCACTAGGCTGGAAAGAGAAACAGGGCATTAGAGAGAACTCAGTCACCCCTAATGGAAAAAGAACTGGGGGGAAAAACTGGAACTTGGTTTATATGTTGACAGCAGCAGGATTACTGTATGCACAAAAATGAAAGGACACTTCAATTCCTAGCATGGACGAACGATTACATAAGTTGATGGATGGCAAAATTGACCACTTTGATTAAAGAAAAGAACATAAGTACTCTTTGTTTCCACATGGAAACCACTTCTGAATTTCCTGCTCGAAGCGGAAAAGAACGAAACTTTGATTTTAGGTTTTACAGATTAGATTGATAGATCTTTATAGAAATGGCTGGTTCGTATTATGATGATGAAAAAGCAAAAAGTTGTAGTTTGATGTTCATTGCCTTATTTTACTCTGCAACAGAGTCGGAAGACAATGCTTGTGACTCTGTTGGGAAGGGCCGTCCGACAGTCATCAGCTGCCTTCAGAGTCGGAGATCAGTAGGCCAGAAGAACAGCTGGAGCCTGTTCCCAGTGTCCACATGCACAGAGCTGCCAGGAGAAGGGAACAATGAAGGAACAAGGATCGACTCGGGAGTAAAGGCACAGGTTGACAGTGAATGGCCCCTCCCACAGGGAATATAGAGGAGCAAAAGGGGAGTGGTGTTTGCAGGAGACAATTACTTCGTTTAATTAGTGTGAAGATTTGTTCGTGACTCTCAAGAGATTCAAGTATTTTCTTGTACAGCGTTGCGCTTGGAAGCCATTGGCCTGGCAGCTCTCCAAGCCTGATAAGATCTGTGGTTATAAATTCACCCTTGAAAGACTGTTTGACGGGATTTTGCTGGATGTGAGTGATAGGAATTCACATTAGCCTAATAAAAAAGGGTTTTGTCGGGACAAGAAGTCTGCTTTGTGATTTTGTGAAGCCTAGGTTGGAACAGCTCCTTTAGGCCAGAAAAAAATTCCAAGGGCCACTTTCCAAAGTAGGGGAAGCCGCGGTTCCTGTCGTGCAAGACCAGGAAGAACGCCGAGCCAACAGGAAGCGAAGCCCTCACCTCCGATTTCCAATGATGCGTGGCAAACGCTGCAATGTGCCAACGTCGGCTGCTAGCCCAACATCTACTTCCTGAAGAAAGGAGACAAAAGGAGAAGGTCGTTCATCCACTGAGATTTACTCCAAAGAGTGATATGGCCACTGATGTATCCTGACCCCACACCCCGGGCCTTACAGTACTTGGGTGGCACTTTCCAATGCCTATGGCCTGGAATAAACCTACGTGTTTTTGTGCACACTGTGATGACCCAGGGTGGGATACAAAATAAACACAGTCACAAAAACAGGTGAAGCCCCTTTTATTCCTTCACTTTGCTTCCAAGCTCCAAATATCCTTGACTAAAGACAAAAACCTCCCGCACAAGCAGTTACGAAACTAAAAATGCCTATAAATTATAAAAACGAGTAAAAACAACACAAACCGCACTGAAGCAATTAAGGGAACCAGGCAAGATAAGGGCTTGAAGACATCCACAAATATCGGAACACACACTGGGAAGGACGCCAAACTCAGAGAGGAACGAGAGACTAGAGATATTTCCATGCTTTGTTTCCAGCATTGGCCCATACGCATGTCCGTCCTTTTAACCAGTTGTCACAGCTGCAGCCCATGAAGAGGATCAAGGCCCTCTCCTCCCAGCCACGTGGGAGAGACCACGTCTCTTCCTTATCCTCTCCTTCCTGCGTGCCCTAGGATGGAGAGGGGATGAGCCTGGGTCTTCCTCTGACTGCCCCGCCAGCCTCTGCCCTTCCCCAGTTTCCTCCACAACCTCCGGAGCCACACTTCCACTCCCTGTTGGCTGTTCCTCCTCTCCCTCAGAATCAGTCTCCAACAGGGGCATGACACACAAGTTTGTGTGTACAAGAAGCAAAAGAGCAACACAAAGTGACAGACCGAGCAAGGCAATACAGGCAGCTGATCGCTGGAACTACCATTTCTCCCAAACCGGTCCGAACCGGCAGAATCACACACCTGAATACAGGTTGTCCTCGACTTACAACAGTTCATTTCGTGACCGTTCAAAGTTACAGCAGCACTGAAAAAGGGGATTTATGACCGTTTTTCCCACTTACGACCTTGGCTGCCACCCCCACGGTCACGTGATCAAAATTCAGACACTGGGCAACTGGTTCGTACTTATGACCGTCGCTGTGTCTCTCCAAGGTCATGTGATTCCCTTTTGTGGCCTTCTGACGGGCAAAGTCAACGGAGGGGAATCCGGATTCTCTTTAACAACTGCGTCACTAACTTAACAATTGCAGTGATTCACTTCATGATGGTGGCAAGAAAGGTTGCAAAATGGGAAAAAATTCACGTTTTGCTTATAGCAACAGAAGCTTTGGGCTCAATTGTGTGTCAGCTTTGGAAGCTATATTGACACCAGACGCTTCCACATTCTTGAGCCTGGGAAAATGGGAGGGGGGAATATCTTGGAGTGTAAGTGATTAGACATAATAGCATTCTTCTTCTAAGTCAAGGTCATGTTATCTCTGCACCTGGGTGAGAGAACGTCTCAAGCTGGGACGGATGGCAATTGGCGCATGTGATGCCATGAGGGGTGCAGGGGGTGGATTTGTAGTTTTTCCTTATTGCAAGGAATCTCGGAACTTTTCGATTCGGGATTCCCCAGATATGCCAGGTTACTATCCAAATAAACAGAACTTTTGAGAAGATGTTTGTCTCCGAGTTATTGGTTGGCTTTCTGAAATGCTGATATTATCCCGAATCCGATGGTGCAACTGGTGCTGGCATCCAATGCCATGCGACCTACCCCTGACCAGGACAGAATCCCCACTGACATTGTGGTCGTAAATCAAGGACTGCCTGTATACCTGTGCCTTCTTAGCATCGCTGGTGCTTATTAATTAGGCATATCTTGAGTAAAACTGCATCACGGCAAACCCACCTTCACCTGGAACCAAGCGTCTTGCGTGCAGTAGCGAATATCGCAGGCCGAAATGAGATCCACACCTAAAAAGGAACAAGTGCCAGAGTCTATTTTCCACCTTCCTCCCCCATCTTCACCCGAACCGGTAGAATCCCACCACTGCTAACACCCCTCGGGGTGTGTGTTCTCTGAAGATTCAGTCTACAGCGCAATGGAGTTGATATGGTAACGGCTTCATGGTACTCCACAAGGGGGTGGTTATAAAGGGGCCTGGCTGCACCACTACGAGACTTACACAGCGTACGTCAAGCAGATCATACGAGACGGCATTTCTTGACGCTTCTGGGGGCATTTTTAACTAATGTAATTGTCGCTGAAATCAGAGCTCTGGGAGAAGTTGCTCTTGCCATCGCCTCTTCGGGAATTACGGAGACGTTAATGGAAGGAGGGAGGACAGCCCATAAATAAATACCCAGGCCAACGCCGGGTTATCGGCTAGTTAAATATCACTCCTTCCTTGCTGTGTTTCTCAACCTTGGCCACAAGACCTGCGGACTTCAAACTCCCAGAATTTGAATCTGCTGTCAGGATTCCAGCAATCGCCCTCATTAAATCATGAGCCTTGAGCCAAGCTTCAAAAAACTTCAAAAGAATTCATTAGGAGCGACATACTGGTGTGACCTGTATGAAGCCAATTCTGGCATACGTAATTACAGTCCCCTGTGACCCTGTTTCCCCCCTCCCCCTTGGGTGTGCCATAAATCAGTTTCTCCAATTAAGCACCTACACAGGCCAGGTGTCATCCATCACGTTCTCCAATTAAAGTTTTCCACTGGCAAAGCTTCAGTGCTTAGCTACCATCTTTTTAAAGATAAGTGCCAGCTTTGGAAGCCATATTGAGATCAGATGCTCCCAAACTGTCACATTTGAGCCTGGGAAAAGTGGGAGGGGGGAATTTATTGGAGTATATCTAGTTAGACATAATAACATTCTTTTTCTGATTCAAGGTCATGTTGTGTTGCACATAAGTGAGAGGAAGTCTTAACTTGGGACGGATGGTGATTGGGGCGTGTGATGCAATGATGGGTGCAGGGAGTGGATTTTGTAGTTTTTACTTATTGCAAGGAAGTCCAGAACTTTCAGATTCCCCAGGGATTCCCCAGTTGTGCCAGTTACTATCCAAATAAAAAAGGAACCATTGAGAAGATGTCATTCTAGGACAGAATGGAGGGTTGCTGGAATGCTGACAATAAGGTTGAAATGTGCTTCTAAATTTCTCAAGTCTTTTTTTTTTCCTCTTCTCTTTCTTATGACAAATTGGAAACATTCAAAATTGCCAAGGTTAAGAAACGCTTGAGTTATGTAGCCAGTTTGATCAAAAAAGAGCACCATCGTACTGTTTAGCTCCCGTCGTTCAAACAGGCAGAATTTGGAGTTTGGTTGTTTCTTCTGCCCACCCATGCAACCAGTTCCAGGAACCAAAGCCACTACAAGTTACTTATGGGGCTCACCTCCTCCGATGCAGGCCCCGTGAACGGCCACAACGATGGGTTTGGGACACTGAAAAGCAGAGACGCCATTAAGCGCGGACGGAAGCGGTTTTCCGGCACACCAGCCCAACCCTGGTCCCTCAACCCAGGCACCTTCTCCAGGACTGTGAAGGATTCTTGGTAGTCTCGGATCTTCTTGCGGATGTTCCAAGCTTTCCGGGCCACGTCGTCACCTTCTGCCATCAGGAAAACGCTGCCCATCTCCATGAGGTCGATACCTGTGGAAGGGCAGGGATGGAGAACAATAGGAGTGGCTCTAGCTCAGCCACTGGACACCTGCCCATCCACTCTAAGCCACGTTTACCTGGCGGCCCTCAGCTGACTATTGTTCTGACCCAGGATGAAACACCAATTTGTTTTAAAAGCAAAATCCATTTTAATGCAACGCTGGGAATTACTTTCATTTTCAGCCAGAACTAATCTTAAACAGTTCCCCAAGATAACCACATGCCTTTCAGTGCTGTGGGATGCGGCCAAAAACAGAAGTATCCAAATTAATTATAACAGAAACCAACCGAAGTACCAGACAAAAACCACAAAGTACACAGAGTTTCAAGGAGGATTCGGAATCTATCAAACGACTTTGCTTCCTGCAAAGAGTACGTCATTGAGGTCTGACTTTTATCCCTTATGGGAGGGGCAATCATCTCCCAGCCTTACTCCTGAGTCGCCCCTTCTGCTTCAGCTGTTCTCGCCTTCGAGCAGCTCTGCGCACACGCACACTGGGAACAGGCTCCCCTGGGTCCTTTGCTTCGCTGCTGCCAAGCTCCGAAAGCAGCACCCCACTCCCAGATGGTCCTGGCCCCATCCCTACATCAGACACAGGACCCTCATCCGAGCCCTTTCCAGGCTCCCTGACTGGTCCCCTTTCTTCTTCTCTGTCCGACTCCGCTGCTGTCTGCACTGGCTACCGGCGAACCACAACAACTATAAGCCACCATGGGCTATGTGATTTGTTAAATGAATTCTTCAACTCCTGACAACAAGGCTTCAAAACGTGGGACCTGGAAATCATTGGGCCCTGGAGGTTTCTTCAAAGCTTTTTTGCATCCGATTTTGCTACTTATTGGGCTCACTCAGCAGCACGAGCAAAATTGAGTGACTGTATTTTGAAGGTATTAAAGTACTCACATTCTGTAAGGCATGGAGAAATAAGAGTACAAAGACAATAGTGTGGGACCAGGGATGCCGTTGTAGGTTCAAACAGTCACTAAGCGAACTGTTGTAAGTTGAGGACTACGTGAAGACTTGAAACACTTTGTGACCAAAGGCATTTTTCTGGGACACTGAAGGCCTAGGACAATGGGGCAGAGCAACTGTAGTCCTCATCCAAGAAGCCTCTTCAGCTCTGACTGGATGGTGGGGAAAGGAAGGATTTATACTCCTTGTAGACAGAAATCCTATCTAAGACCAGGGGTGGGATTCTACCAGTTTGCACCTATTCGCTATAACTGGTTGTTAACCTTCTAAGCAGTTCGGAGAACCGGTTGTTAGAAGAAATTACTGGCCTAATCCTGTAAGAAAGGCAGGAAGGAAACATTCTGGTGTTGCTTACAGAAACTGCCTCTCCGTTAACCCTTATTACATTCTTGGCAGGACTAAACTTCCTGTCTCAGGAGCTTCTCTGGAGTTTTTCTCCCCTCCTTTGCTGGTACTTTGCTTGTGTGGAGGGACCATTCAAAGTTACAATGGCACTGAAAAAAGTGACTTACCACCATTTTTCACACGACTGTTGCAGCATCCCCAGTCATGAGGCCAGGTGAGGAGATGCGGGCCTCGATGTGAGTGATGTTGAGTTGGCCACTCCCAGTCAATAACATGACCATGAAGCCATGTCCACCCAGTCACATGACCACCAAGCCATGCCAACTAAGCCACGCCCACAGAACCGGATCTTTAAAAATTTGAATCCCACCCCTGCCTAAGAGAAAGATCCCCCAAAAGGTGTACCCCAGGTAGCTCTCCTTGTGTTCTGACCAAGGCTTATTGAGACACTAACAAACACACGTTAGTCCCAAAACCCTTTTTCCTTTATTTCAATGGCTGTGAATTTTAGTCGTTCACAGCCCGTAATGAGTCTCACAGAGTTTGTAAACAGTACCACGGAAGTCTGCCAAAGTCCTTCAGGATAGGTCTGATAAGCACACACCTTTATCTTCCTTGAAATGCTGCCAATGGCTAAATTGCCAATTAGTTATACAAGGCCAAACAGAGCACAAATTCAACACAGAGCTTCAGGTTTCAAACCGACCAGTATGAACAAAGTTGCTTCCTGCAAAGGTTCCTGTCCCTTGGCTCCTCCTTTATGTCTTATGGGAAGGGCAATCACCTCCAAGCCTTAATCCCGAGTTGCCCCTTTTGTCTTAACTGTTCTTGCCTTCTGGCAACTCTGCACAAGCACACATTGGGAACAGGCTCCTGCTGTTCCTCTGCCTCGCTGCTGACAGATTCTGGAGGCTCCGGAGTCAGCACATAACACCCAGGTGGTCCTGGCCCCATCTCTGCATCGGATGCAGAACCCTCGTCCGAGTCCTCCCCAGACTCCCTGACTGTCCAACTCTGCTGCTGTCTCCTCAGGTTGCCGGCAGATCACAACACCTTGCTAGATTTTCCTGATCTAAGGAGGCGGATTCTCAGCCACAATGCCTGCATCCTCCTTACCTGAAGTGAACATTTTTCCAGCGCCCGATATCACCACTGCGTGGCACTCAGGGTCCTGGCCAATCTTGTTGAAGCATTCAACCATCTCTCTGTGACAAGAGAAGACCACGTTAGACTGAGAAGGTTGGAAACTTGATCTGCTACCCCCCCCCCAAAAAAAAATTCTGGCGGGTCCTCGACTTACGGCCGCGAACAAGCCCAATGTTTCTGTTGCTGAGCGAGAAATCCGTTTGGTGAGTTTTGCCCCACCCTACGACTTTGATTTGGCGATATTGCCTCATTTGTAAAATCAGTAACCCCCCATCGTTCAGCGAATCTGGCTTTCCTGTTGACTTTGAAGGTGGCAAAAAAGGGGAGGAATCACGTGACCCCCGGGTCACTGCGACCATCATAAGTGTGAGTCGGTGGTCAAGCATCCAAATACTTGAATACTTGAAACATTTAGTGACCGAAGGCATTTTTCTGGGAGACTGAGGCCCCAGGACCAATGGGGCAGAGCAACCATGCCTTAGGCTGCCCCGATTAATCCGCACGAATTAAAAGGAGTACAGGTAGTCCTCAACTTACAACAGTTCATTTACTGACCGTTCACAGTTACAACAGCACTGAAAAAAAGGGACGTATGACAATTTGGTCATAAAACAGCTTGCCCTCATCCCGGGAGGCTTCCAAGAAGAGATTGGACTGCCATTTGTCAGAAATGGTGTAGGTCTCCTGCTTGGGCGGCGGCCAGAGGTGGGTGGGTGCAGAGCCGATATTTAGCCGGTTTGGGCCAGTTCTAGAGAACTGGTAGCGGAAATTTTGAGTAGTTTGGAGAACCACCTCTGACTGGCCCCACCAACCCGATCTCTTCTCTGCCTCCCAAGTGCCAACTGATCGGCTGGGTCTTTGGTTGCCATGCACAGGAGAACAGACCCGGAAAGCAGGTTAGTGGGGTGGGGAGGGAATGGGGATTTAGCCGTATATCCTTCCCCTGACACGCCCACCAAGCCACGCCTACCAACCCACATCACACCCACCAAGCCACCCCCAAAGAACCAGTAGTAAATTTTGAATCCCACCATGGGGGGGGGGAGGGGATGGACTAGATGACCTACAGGGTCTCTTCCAACTCTTGTTAACTTGAGACAGAAAATAAGATTTTTCACACGTATGACCGCTGCAGCACCGACATGGTCACCTACATTTACATTGGGATGCTTGACCGCCGATTCATTTTTACGACAGTTGCAGCCGCCCAGAGTTACTGATCCCCTGTTTTGTGACCTTCTGACGGGCCAAGTCAATGGGGAAGACCGATTCACTTAACGACCGTGTCACTAACTGAAGAACCGCAGGGATTCGCTGAACCGCTGCAGCAAGCCAACGTCGTCAAAAGAGGGGCCAAGCTTCACTTCACGCGCTTCTCACTTATAGCAACATAAAATTCTGGGCTCAACTGCGATCATAAGTCGAGGACTACCTGCATCTCGTTTTCGGCTTGGGTACTTGGAGCACGATAAGGACTGTGGGTTCAAAGCCAGGCCAGATCGTCGCTGAGGTTTCTCCTGCCTGGCCTCCCCCGGTCCTGCAAACTTCCGTCAGCGGCGCCTAGAAATCCGATTTCCCGTTTACCTCCAAAAGGCGATGTTCATGGCATTCCTTTTCTCGGGGCGGTTCAGCTCCACGTGCAGCACCTTCTCGCGGACCCGTTCCAACTTCAAGGTCTCGTAGGTGGGCACGGAATTGGGCTGCTGCTGGGGTGGCGCCTGTTGTTGCTGCTGGGCTTTGGAGGCCATGATGCTGAAGCCGTGACAGGAAGCAGGACGAACGGCGAGATCTGGGAGTTGGAGGGGGGTGGGGGGGTGGGGGCAGAGGGAATGGATAGTGAGAAACAGGGGGCCAAGCTACTGGTTTCAACAGACTTCTTCTGCCCCAGGCTTCCTCAAGCGTAATTAAGCACAAACTTGTTTTAAAAGCAAAACGGATTTTAATGCAACGCTGGGAATTATTTTCATTCACAGCCAAAACTAACTTAAACAGTTCTCCAAGAGAAGCACATGCCGGTCAGTGCTGTGGAATGCTGCCAAAAACAGAAGTCTCCAAAGTAGTTACAACAGTATCAGAAAAAAACAAAGTACACAGAGCTTCAAGGAGGACTTGGAATCTATTGAACTCCTTTGCTTCCTGCAAAGAGTACGTCATTGAGGTCTGACTTTTATCCCTTAAGGGAGGGGCCAATCACCTCTCAGCCTTACTCCTAAGTCGCCCCTTCTGCTTCAGCTTCTCTCGCCTTCGAGCAGCTCTGCGCACACGCACACTGGGAGCAGGCTCCCCTTGTTCCTCTGCCTCGCTGCTGCCAGACTCTGAAGGCTCCAAAGGCCACACTCCACTCCCAGATGGTCCTGGCCCCATCTCTGCATCAGATGCAGGACCCTCGTCCAACCCAGATTCCCTGACTGGTTCGTCCTCACTGTCCGATACCTCCATCTGCACTGGCTGCCGGCGCACCACAAGAAGACTGCTGTAAAACACGAGATGGAGTTTCCCTAATATTGCGGGCAGTTTCAGCTCAACTGTCATGGGATTTATAACCCACATGATATATAGTCAGTGTTGTACCTGATGATTCTTGACTCTTGACTAACGTATCTTTTCTTTTATGTACACGGAGAGCAGTGGCACCAAAGACAAATTCCTTGTGCATCCAATCATACCTGGCCAATAAAGATTTCTATTAATATACGTGTCATGCCCCTGTCAGAGTCTGAATCCAAGGAGGAAGACGAACAGCTGACGGAGTGGGAGTGTGGCTCCGTTGGCTGGGGAGGAAACTGGGGAAGGGCAAAGTCTGGCAGGGCAGAGGAGAGGAGAGGTAGAGCAAGGGAGACGGAATTCAGATGAAGACCCAAGCCCACCTCCCCTTCATCCTAGGGCATGCAGGGAGGAATGGAGAATGGAGCAACGTGGGTTGCATGGCTTACGGGGGGGAGGAAAGGGCCCTGATTCCCTTCATTAGCCACACCTGGGAATGAGAGTTTAAAAGAAATGCATGCTGAGTGCGGCAGCTTCTGGGAGCAAATGTGACTTTATCCTGTGTTGTCCTTGCTTATCTGTGCTTCTGGTGTCTTTGGGAGGCTCCTGACTTCTTTTCTATCGCTGGATTATTCAACACCTAGGAATCATTAACAGTTAAGCAACCTCCTCCTGTGTTTCTCAACCTTGGCAAGGTTTTAAGATTGCCCAAGCTGAGAAAGACTGATTTAGAGGTATGGCATCTTATAGCTGCCAAAGACGAGAAACCGGGTTCTCTCACTGTAGAACCAACAAATTAACTCCCTGGTGAGTCCAGTGGCACTGAAACCCTGAAGTGTTGCAGTTGTCAGAGCTAAGCAGCGCCCCAGAAGAAAGAGTTGGCTGAACAGCTGGCTCAGTTCAAATTAGATCTGACCAAGGAGGCGGCTCAGCAGAAGCACCTCATTGAGGACTAGGGGCATAGGCTTTCCAAGCAGAGGGAAGACCTGCGGGAGTGCTAGGCCAGGTCCCGGCACCTGGAGGCTCAGCAGGCTGAGATGGGTCAGCCAGTTCCGGACCACGATGCAGTCCCACTGGAACAAGGCCCTCTGGCTCTTCGCCACCAGTGGCCCTTCCCTCCAGCCTTCGCCCAAAGCCCCAGACCAGGAGGCTGAAGCAGACCCCAAGTTGGAATTTCTGCCCCCCTCCGACCTGCACAAAAAGACAGCTGCAGCCCATGAAGGGGATCAAGGCCCTTTCCTCCCCCATAGACCACGCTGTTTGTGTTTCTCTCTTATCCTCTCCTCCCTGTGTGCCCTAGGATGGAGAGGGGATGAGCCTGGGTCCTCCTCTGACTATCCAGCCAGCCTCTGCCCTTCCCCAGCTTCCTCCACAACCTCCGCAGCCACATTTCCACTCCCTGTCGGCTGTTCCTCCTCTGACTCAGTCTCCAACAGGGGCATGACAGCATATATCCAGCCCAGGGGCCGTAGTTTGAGGACCCCCTGATTTAGTGCAACATAACAAATATTTTTTCTGCGGATCACTAGTTGGTGATCGCTGCTGTAGCAAGCTAGAAACCCAAGAACTCTTCAGCCTAACTCTAAAATTCTTGCACAAGAGATCGGTTTGCAACCCCGCTGAAAAGGAGGGGGATTTTCTTTGCAGAATATGAAGAGTTTCGGGCAAAGGAGGAGACCCCAGGGGAGGGAGGCCCCTGGCCGCTCTTAAAAGCCTACCCACCCACTCAGAGTCCCCGCCTCCCTCCCTTCGTAGGCGCCCGAGGTCCAAAGGTGCAATTTTTTTCCTGGGAAAACAACCTGCCCGTCCTGTCCCGGTTTTGCAATTCCACCACAGGCAAAAGAGATTAAGCAGAGCAGCCTGATTGCTCAAACGGGGAGGGATGCAGGTTGCAAGCACTGTAGGCCGAAATAAATAAATGATGATGATGATGAAGGTGGGAAGAACAGGACGGGGCAGGAAAAGGAGGACGGAGAAGAAGGGCATGCGTGTGTGTGTGGGGGGGGGGTCATCAGCTCCAAAAAGGCTGCAAATCCAGAGGGTTCCAACAGCCAGGTCAGACAGTCCTCGGTTTACGACTGCAACCAAGCCCCAACATTTCCACAAGGCATTTGTTAAAAGCGAGTTTTGGCTGGTTTTTCTTTTCTTCCCACCGTCGTTAAGCAAAGCACTGAAGTTATCCAGTTATCACACTTGGCCAAGAAAGAATTCTATCCTATTCTAATGCTTAAGTCATAGGGTCATTGGAAGTGAATCCATCTTCCCCCGTTTGGGAGTTCGTTGGTCTGACCGTCGTAAAATGGGGAGACTCCGCGTGATCCTGTTGTAAATTGGTATCAGTGGCCAAGCAGTCTGAATTTCGACCGTGGGGGGAGGCTGCAAAGGCATGCATATGTTTTCCCCCCCTACAACCTCTTTTTTTTTGGCAGTGCCATGACGCTCCTGGAAAACGGTCCCTAAATGAAACCGCTGTAAGTCGAAGACTACCTGGAGAGAGGAGGACCCCTTCTCAAAGACCCACGCTGGGGATTTGGGGGTGGGGGGTTAGGAGAAAAAAGGAGCAAGCCAACATGGCTTGCACAGAGGGCAACGGACCGGGACACCCCCCCACACCTTTCCCACTGTCCCCCCCACCCCAAGATGCGAGAGGTGGGGAGGGGAGGAGGGGGGCATCACTTGAGACTTTCAAGAAGAGACTGGACATCTGTCAGAAATGGTGTGGGGGGGGTTGGACTAGATGACCTACAAGAGCCCTTCCAACTCGATTATCTGTTATTCGTTTATCTGTTTTCTCCCCCACTCCCCTCAACCCCTGGCAAGCTGTGCAGGCCTCCCTACAGAGCAAGTTGGCTTCTCCCCAGGCGGCTGTGGATGATGGGCACTGAGGTCCAAGGCGTTAGAGGGGGTTGGGGGGGCAGGAGGAGGGTTTTGGGGGAGGTTCAGCAAGAGAAGCCCCCCCGCCAATGGGACCCCGGGGGGAGCGGAGGGAACGAGCAGGGAGGGACGGGGGGAGGAGAGACAGCCCACTCACGCCTCCGGAGCAGCCCCCCGAGGACCCCCGACGCCACCACCGCCATAACTGTCTCCGCTCTCCTACCGCAGTACCAGTGAGTGGATGGGCTAGACAGGCCTCTCGTCCTTCATCTCCGGAGGGAGGCGCCGTTTCCGCTCTCCCCGCCTCTACAGCCGGAGAGCTTAAGGCGCCCTTGCCCGCCCCCTCGTGGCCGAAATGGGAAAGCCGGGATTGACGTGCGGGGCCAAGCGTGGGCTGGCAGGGAGGCTGCTGGGAGTTGTAGTCCGTTTTTTTTTTTGTTTTTTTTTGAAAAAGGCAGGCGGGGCAGAGACCCCCCCCCCACACACACCTTCTATCCCATGAGGCTCAGCAATTTTAAGGTGGGTGGTCTTCAACTCCCAGAATTCCCTAGCCCAGGAGGCTGGCCTGGGGAATCCTGGGAATTATTTTTAACTAAAAAATGGCTAAATGTAAAAGCTCCATGGAGACAAGCAGGGCTGAGTCCTAAGATGAAGAACCCCCGGTTTTCCCTTGTAGAAAAGGCCTTTCATTAAGTCAGCGGGATCTTCCAACTGGACAGCCTTAAGACTGGTGGACTTCCACTCCCAGGATTCCTCCTCCAGTCATGTTAGCTCAGGAATTCTGGGAGTTGAAGTCCACAAGTCTTAAACTTGCCAAGTTTGGGGACTCCTGGTCTCAATATATTTGCGTGGTGGGAGGACTTACTGCACGGGTCTTCAAACTTGGCAACTTTTAACACTTGTAGATTTCAACTCCCAGAATTCCTGAGCTAACATGGACTGGAGGAGGAATTCTGGGAGTTGAAGTCCACAAGTCTTAAAAGCTGTCAAGTTTGAAGATCCCTGATCTACAGTATCTATCTTCTATCTCCATCTCCGTCTGTCTGTCTATCTAATCCAAGGGTCTTCAACCTTGGCAAGTGTAAGACTTGTAGACTTCAACTCCCAGAATTCCTGAGCTAACATGGACTGGCGGAGGAATCCTGGGAGTTGAAGTCCACAAGCCTTAAAAGTTGCCAAGTTTGGAGACCTCAGATTTAGACAAAAGTCAAGAGCAGCAGCCAGGGACACACAATCACACACAAACCTTCCTATTTGGAAGCATTTTTAATTTCTCCCCCTTGGCATGAGTATTGGCAGCTCTCAGCCATTCAGTTTGGGATTTCCAAGTTGTTTCAAATATTCAAGGAAGCCATTATAGGAATTTTTTTAAAAAATTAAAAGGTATCAAAGATGCTTGGCCTTAAATTCTGTAGAGCAAAGGCCTTCAAACTTGGCAAACTTAAGGCTTGTGGACTTCAACTCCCAGAATTCCTGAACTAACATGACGTTTCGCTTCTCCAGCTGTGACAGAATAGACTTGGCCCTAGCCCTATTCTGTCAGAGCTGAAGAAGCTTCCTGGATGAGAAGCAAAACATCTTCAAAAAGGAAAAAAGAAGGAAGTTGCAGTTGCCTCCTGAAAAAGAAAAGAAAAAAAGCACCTTTGGGACTTGGCCTTAAATGTTCCTAGAAACCTAGGAAAGCTACAACGAAGCACGAAGGCTGTAGTAGTGTGGAACCCTGCACTGCAGAGCGTAGCACAGATTTAGCTACCATCTCCCTGCCTCCTTTCTTCAAGTTATAAAAGCCGCCCAGCATACAATAAAGCAAGGGAAAAGAATTTATAAAGTTTGCATAAAACTTTTAAACGGTACCTCCCCCTTTTTCTAAATTTACCCTGGTCTTCCATGAAAACAAGAGACCCCCAGACCAACTTAAATCCCCCACCCAAAAAACCCCACCCTCGGTTTACCTGACTTACCCTCTTCCACAAAAATTTCCCGAGGCATTACCAGGTTCAATTTTTACAACGATTTATTTTCCAAACAGCTTTATTAAATGTGCCAACTAGCACAGGCAGCACACATTGTATGAACCAGGGAGGAAGGGGGGGGGTGGGGGAGGGAGGAGAAGGAACATATCACATGTACGATCGTTTTAAAATTCGATGTCACCAGAACGCCACGGCGCTTTCTCTTCCCCGCTGACCTAGCTGCAAGGCAGCCTCTAGTTGAGCTTTTTTTTTTTAATTCGTTTTTTACAAAAAAAAAAAACAAAAAAAACAAAGGGACACTGGAGCTTTGCCAAAAAAGAAAAGGAAAAAAAAGGAAGAAAAATCACACACAAGAAAAGTTAACGGAGCAGTTTCCTCGGCCAGGAACCGATGAGCAGTTAGGAAGCGTGTTGGGCAGTTGAGAAGCAGAGTTTCAGGGTGTAGGGGTACGGCCCATCTAGGAGGAAGCCAGACACATTTATGAGTCGCCTCAAACTCTATTTACCCGAAAATACAAACAATGTCATCATCACACCAAAAAAATGAAACATTTCTCAAGCGTTCCCGACATCTCCCACGGTGATCCATTTGGGGCTGAATAGTCAAGGAAACACGTCTAAACAAATAAACCTCCCATATTCAGATTTAAACTAAGAACACTAGATCGGGGACCTTCAAACTCGACAGCTTTAAGACTCCCAGAATTCCTCTTCCAGTCCATGTTAGCTCAGGAATTCTGGGAGTGGAAGTCCACAAGTCTTCTTCAACTTGCCAAGTTTGGAGGCCCTCGCACGAGATTGTTGGGGGCGACAGGCTGAGTCTGTAAACCACTTAAGAGGGCTGCAAAGCCCTGTGAAGCTATAGGTAAGTCTAAGGACTATTTGCTATTATAAAGTAATCCTCACGAGCACAACTGAGCCTCAAATTTTTGGTGGCTGAGCAAGACAATTGAGTTTCGCTCCACTTTACAACTATTTTTGCCCCGGTTGTTCAGTGAGCTCCCTGCTGTTGTGCAGTTAGTAAGTTAAATGAAATCGGTGGAGATGATCTCTACAGGCCTTAGGCCTGATGAGGCACACTTCAGAATGTGCCGGGGCTGCTTTTTCCTTCCAACCGATTAATTTGGCCAGGTCTCTAACACGGTCAAAGTCTGCTAAGTGTTTTCGAGACCTACTAGCTTCCCTTCCCTGCCCCTAAAATTAAACAGGAGGAAGGGGAAAGAAGCGGGGAGACTCCCCGACCCCACTGTCACCAAGGCCTCCCCTTCTTTCCTTCGGCATCCAACAGGGGCTTACTTGGGTTTTTCATCTGATAGTGGTTGAGGAAAGCCAGAGTCTCTAGCGCGTCCCCTTTGGTTTCCCACTCCAGCAGTCCCGAAGAGCTCCTTTCACCTGCAAGGGGGTGTCAAGCAAGATAGGGGTTAACCTGAAGCCGCCCCTCCTCCTTGGCAAACTCTCCAGGGCTGGACTACAGTTCCCATCGCCCTGACCTCGCACTCTGCTGTCCTGGAACAGCGTGGCGCTCGGTCCCGGCGTCCCCAAGACCGACCCATCTCTGCCGAGGGATACTTACTCTTCCCTGAAAACACCTTGACAGACGCCGGTCTCTTCACGCCCAGCTCATCGCAAATCTGAGGGGGGGGGGAAATGCCGCATGGATTAACACAGGAGCGCTAAGCCTCCGCCCTGATCAAGCCTGTGCCTATTTTGGGGTTCTCCTCTTTGGTCAAGCCCTATTCCCAGGGGCTCCTGCACTGCCTTCCCATACAGTTTTCAGCCACCGTACAACTGCATTTTACGTATATTTCTGCACTGAGTTGAATATATGCTGGTAGGAGCCCAAAGGAGGCCTTTAAGCATTATCTGACAGCAAAATAGCTTATTTACATGTAGAAAAAAAAATGCACAAGTCACCGCTTGGGGTCAAATGTTTGTTAGAACCACTCTACAGCCTCTTTTATCAAAAAATGAGCATTAATCCGTTCGCATCTTCTGAGGAGGCCAAATAAAGAGGAGCTCACGTCCAGGCTCGGGACCTGAGTCTTGCCACCGAGAGGAGCCAGCAAGGAAGCCCAACGGGGTCTATTCTAACTGCTGCTTCTAGGCACCCCGGAGCTTCTGCTAGTATCATATCCAGACATGAAAGTCTTGTGTTTTTCCCCCCCTTGGCATTACTGCTTCCTGCTTTTTGCAATGTAAGCGACATTTGGGAGCGAGACGCTGTCTGAATCCATTAAAGCCAGGGATCTCCAAATCTTGGCAACCTCTAAGCCTGGTGGACTTCCAACTCTCAGAATTCCTGGCTCAGAATCCCTTTGGGGAACTCTGGGAGTTGAAGTCCCCGAGGTCGTAAAGCAAAGCTGGCTGGGGAATGCTGGGAGTTGAAGTCCGCCAGGCTTAAAGTTGCCAGGATCCCTGCATTAAAGTCATCATCACGTCGTATTAATTAAGGGCAACCATTTTTGCTTCCCCTCCTGTTCTTCCTAAACCCTCTAAGGCTAAGAAACATGAAATATAAACACATAAACAAACTGCTGGATTATTTTCTCCCCGTTCTGGCCAGGCCGGTGGAGGCTGCCCCAGGCCCCAACCCTGACCTCGTAGAAGTTATCCTCCGTCACTTCCAGAGGCGCGTTGAAGAAATGGAGCACGTTGCTGGGATGCTGGATTCGGTTCTTGGCGGCTTGCTCCGGGGTGGAGAACCGATTGTTCCGGGAGCCGCTGAAATCTTTGTAGCTGCAGGAGCCGTCCTCGAGACCGTAAGACTGGCCAGGCATGATGGCCTGTTGCTTGGACACGCTGCGGACAAACCGAGACAGGCCTGCTCAGTCACACACCCTCCTGGCTTTGGCCCTAGATTCCTCCCGAAGGCCTGGGGAGAAACGCCGCCGGAACTCACCAGACATTCAACTTCTGATCAAACATGAAGTTGTTGTTGAGGTGGGTGATGGCTCGGTCCACCGCGTAGCCATCGGCCATCTCCACCATGGCTGCACCAGGCTTGCTTTTCATGAACTTCACCTTAAAAAAAAAAAGGGGGGGTGTTTCTTGATTCAACTACAAGAGGGCAAGAGAAGGTTGCTTTCAAAAGGAAGACACACACCCCCTCCACCCCCCCATCCTGGGTACAAACTTTGTTCCCATTTTAATAGGGTGTCTGGACTCCAACAAATCCACCCCCATTCAAATCATAAGTCTCTAGCCGCATCTCTCAAGAGTTAATAAAAAAAAAAGATTTATTAGGAGTGGCCATGTCCGCGTTAGCTGGGTGCAGCCGACACTAAGACCCATCATTCATTTCCCTCTTGACCCTGGTCTTCCTTCCACCCCCTGGATGTATATTCTCCAATGGGACACATCCATAGCCAAGAGTCATCAATCATGCTCTCCAGTAATAATCTTGTGTGCCAACAGCTTCGGCTGCCTAGCAATTATCTGAAACATTTAAGGAATGCACTGCTTTCCCTCCACTCCCTTTTTCTGGCAGCTAAAACCACCAAAGGAGTATCCTTTGAGTTGACATAGGGATTGTTTCATAAACAGATCAAAAGACTAACCAGCCTGGGTACCCTCTCCCCATCACATACAGCCAATCCTCAACTTATAACCAACCATTCATTGGTTTGAAGTTACAACAGCACGGCAAAAAAAAAAAAGACGACTTATGAGCATTTTCCACGCCACCTTTACAGCATCCTTGCAGTCAGCTCTGCCAACATCAGAGCTGCCCTCTCCCTCAGCCGCTCACCTTCTCCACATTTCCATAGAGGCAGAAGACGTTGAAAACACGGTCGCAGTTCATCTTTGACTGGTCCAGGCCGTAGACCATCAAAACGGGGCTGTCGGCGTGGGGGCCGTACTCCGGAGGGGGCGGTGGAGGCGGGGGGTGCCCATACTGAGGCCCGTAGCGGCTGGGTCCTCTGTGGCGGCCCCCCACGGGCGGCCCCATCCGCCGCCCTTCGTAATGAGGAGGAGGAGGGCCGTAGCCTTCGTCGTGGTAGTGGCCGTGGTAGCCCCCGTGAGGCCCTCCTGGAGGAGGAAGCAAAAAGTCAGGCTAATGCCGGGACGAGGGGCCAGAGGACACCCCACCGATGGACCCGGCCTCACCGTATTCCGCAGGATGATCCCCAAGGAGCGGAGGCTGCCTCTGGCGCTTGTTTGGATTCCCACCCGGCTCCCCTGTCAAAAGCAGACCAAGGTTAGAAACTTCTGGAAACAGCTCAGTCACCTTGATTTCTGGGGCTGGCCTCCATGTTGGGATACCTTGGTTAGGCCACGAGGCCAGCCTGAGGCATCCTCCATATTTAAAACCTCCTGCTTCCTCAGAATATCTCTCTTTTCCTTCCACCGTGGGAGAAAAGGGGAGAGGGGCATTACAAACTACACCTCCTTTTCAGGCCTCTCTCCTCCCTCTCTCCTCCTAGTTAGGCGAGTCATTTGGGACAGATCCTGATACTATCTCGAACCAATGTGTCTTCCCGGGCTTTTATTTAAGCAGCAAACCTGATGGAACTAGAACTCTCTCTAGGCGCCAAGCGTCGTTCTCCACCATCTACCTGCCCTAACAAAGGTTCTCCATCTTATCTTAAAGCCTGCCTTGCCTTCCTCCTGAAAATTTAAGGGCTTTAAAAAAATATAAAACCATCGACACAGAAGTCAAATTTCACCACCGCTTCGAACATTAAGGGCAGGAGGAGGAGAGGGGGTAAAAAAACAAATAAATAGAGGAAACCAAAGTCTTTGTCAGCCTACTCCCCACCACCTCTGGCAGAGCTGAAAGGATTGAAAACAAGACCAAGAAGAAGATGGCAAAGCAAAGCAAAAAAAAAATCGTCCAGTTTAAACACAAATCGATATACGAAGACAGGAGAATTTAAAAGCAAGTCATACAATTCTCGTTCTTTTTTTTTTAATAAAAAATAAAAATAAAAAAAAGTAAAGAAGAGTTTCGCAGTTTATTTCAACAGGCATTTTACAAAGATTGAAAAAGGCTACTTACAGCAGGAGTTTACAGTACAATGTCCCTTGTCACAAACATATTCTGCATTTCTCTTACCATTGGACGCTTCAACAGTGTAAGCACAGTTCTGAAAGATGGCGTCCCATCAAACATACAGTGCGACCCTGCGTTACATGGTTTCAGAGTCAAAGTCACGTCAAAAGGCACCACACTGACACAATCAATTTTTTTAAAAAAATAAATGAATGAAAAAAGGGCTCACGGGTTTTGTTTGTTTGTTTGTTTGTTTTTGTCTTCAGATGGTATCAAGGAAACAGAGGTGTAAATGAGTGTCCCTTCCGTGTTGCGTCTCCTGATGTTTTTTTGTTTTTTTTGGTCATGTGCTGTTTAAACAGGGTTTTTTTTTTTTGGTGCTTCTGGCTGTGTAGGTCTCCCGTGTGCGTGTCTCTCTCTCTCTCTCTCTCTCTCTCCTCTGTGTGCCTTGGCTCTCAAGTGCCCCCTGAAGCGGAAAAGGACGACCCCCCCCAGTCTCTAGGGAACCGGGGAGCGCCTCTCGGGGCCTTGGGGGGTTTAGCCTGGGTTTATTTGTCTGTCTCCGCTTGGCGCTGATCAAAGTGTCGGCGGCAGCCGAGGACTGCAAGAAAAGAGTAATAAAAAAGGCCCTCTCCCAAACCAAACCGAGTTGATATGGAGAGCCATCTTAGGTCTTGAAGGGTCTCGGGGATCTACTCCGTTCTCCGTTAAGACTGTTGGTGCACTTTGTCTGAGACCCCTTGGGTGTTTGTCCTAGATTCTGTGTTACCTTCTTGGGTTCAAGGTTTGTTTTTTTTTTTAGTTTTTGTTTTTTTGCCTTTGTCTGTTTTGTTTTGTAAGCATGTCGTGGCCTGGTGAGTCTTTCTCTGTCTCTCTTTTTCTCTGTCTCCCTCTGTGCTTGTAGATGTCTCTTGGATCGCGGTGTTGTGTTCTTGATGTGCGGATATGAACTCAATCTGTTGCCTTTCGGGTAACACTTAAGATGCTGTATGTTTTCTCCAGGCAGAGCTAAAGGTTGCAAGCTCTTTGGTTTTTTTTAGTCCTACACTGTGTAGTGTTGTTAAGAGAGAGTGTCTAGCAGAAGGCAGATTCCCAGGCAATTCAGAACTTCCACGGCAGCTGCGCGCCAGGGTCATGTGGGGAAAAATCGGTTCAGAGCCGGGGAAAGGCCAGATATATCGCCCCCTCCTCGGTGCCCAGCCTGAGGGAAGAGGGCAGAGAGCCGGGAGGCAGCTTCTGAACTGCCCAGCCCTGCCAACTTAAGCCACTGCCAATCTGCACAGCGCCTAAGTTATGTACCTTGGAGGAGGAAAGTGAGTCATGTACATGTCAAGTCATGTAATGCCATTGCTTGCTTCGACGGGAGGGTGGGGTCCAAAGGCACCTCTGGCCGGAGCCCCACCTGACCGCCATCCAACAGCCTCCCTGGGCTGGTTTGGGCTGTGGAGCCAACCAACTCGACTGCCAAGCCTGAAAGCAACGCCTGCTTTTTAAAGCTGTGGCCGGGCTTGGAGGGGCAACGCTGCCCGCCCCACAAAGGGAACGTGCCTTTTTATTATGCACGTGTGCCGGGCTCCCAACTAGCTTTAAGTCTGAGCTGACAACAGACGGCAACACGCCCCCTCTAGGAAATGACACTGGAGACCCCTTGAGCCCAAGATGGACGCCCCCCTACCAGGTCCCAGAGTCTGCATGCCGAGGTGGTTTTCCTTGAACGGGAGAGAAGTTTCCCTCTGCCCACCCTCCGCCCCCAGCCATGGAATGGCAGAAATGCAAGATATACCCCCAGACCCACAAAGGAGGCGGCTCGATTAGCACCAGGGCCAAAGGCTGCCTAAGGCCAGAGACTGATGGGAGTGGCCATCTCTGGACCTTCCAGGAGTTACAGGTCCCTGGCATCCATTTTAGGATGCCCCAGAACATAAAAGATTGAAATCTGAGCACAACCTGCCTTTCGACTCTCCTCTCCTCTCCGCTACCACATCCCCAACCTTCCTAGTAGCTGCGATCCACCCACACACCCTAGAGCCGCAACACCGGGGGAGGAGGGAGGATACCTGACCAGGTGCAATCAGGGAGACGGAGCTGCCCCAATTCCCTCGCGGCTATTCTCAACCCCCACCCCGCCTCCCACCTTAGAAGGCTCAGGAAGCCAGCAGGCGGCTGCCCTGACCCCCAGGCATCCCTCAAACGGGGGGCCCCCCCATGTTGGACAGCAGGCAAATGGCATTACATCACACAATTCAGCTGGAGGACGTGTGCTCTTCGACAGGAAAAGAAAGGGTCTGTGTGTAGCTTGAGAGCAGGCTATCAAGGTTACCTTGCCCGCTGAGGTTGGGGTTGGTGTAGTCCCAGGTATCCTGGTCATTCTTGAAGACGTTCAGGCGAGTGGGCTGAAACGAAGCACAAACGGTCAAATACCAATACAGAGAGAGGGAGCCACAAAGCCAGGCTGTGCGATTAAAGTGGCCGCGGAGCGGTCACAAAACAGGCTTATAACCCGTAAGTATCTAACTATCTGTTCCAGTTTAGCCCATAATGTGTGACAGTCGGCACAACTGTTATTAAAGCAGAAGTAATCTAAGGTACGGGCCGAGTCTTGACCCACTCCCTATATTAAGGATGCCGGGCTTACAACTTTTGTAGCATCCCATGATACAAGTTACATTTTTGCTGGAAACCAGCCTTTAACGGTCGTGGAGTTTGCTGAACGAGGACTGCACGAAAGACTGTAAAATCAGGCTGGTCACGTAATGACCGAACTGTGAAGGCTTACAACCATCACTGGTTGGCTCTTATCCCCATTATTTTACAGAGGAGCTGCCCTACTGGTAGAAATTCCTGCCATTCTATAACTTAACAGAGCAGAAACGCCAGACCGCTTTCCCCCCAATTTTTCTACCCATAACAGAACACCCCCTTTTTTCCCCACTCTCAAGGTTATCTTATGCAAAGGAGCAACGTCAAACAGCTACAATGGTTGGGAAGAGCCAGTAACCTTCGGGACAAGGGTACAAAGCTAATTAGGGGGAAATCTGGGTGAAGCCATTTCCTTGGGCCAGTCTGCAAATCCCTTCCGATTCAGGAAAGAAGCGTTTTCCGACTTGGGGTGGGAGGCTGCCAACCCTCCTCTGCAACCTCCACTCACCTTGGCATATTCAATCTTCAGCGTGCAGCAGCCAGAGTAAATGTCGGCCCCGTTCAAAGAAGCTTTTGCTCTCTGAGCACTTTGCACAGAGTCAAATGTTTGCAGAATTAAGGAAATCTTAACTGGGGGTTTCCTAGTCAATTATTTTCAAGCCTTTCTTCTTGCTTTGCCCCCCAAAAGTGCTCTATCTCCCACAGCCCATGCTGAAGCAGACAGCTCCGCTTTGTTCTTCTCAGCTATAAAAAAAACCAAAAGGATATTCCACCATAGCTTGGACTCCATTTTTTCTAAAGATAACAATGCGCTGGACTGGACCACATGGGTTGCAGATGGTATACAGGACATCCTACAAGACAAAGGCCGTAAAAGTCAACCCCCTCCGAGTCTCCTAGCAGCCCTGCCTGCCACAGACTTCAATGAACAGTTCACTGAGACAAGGAAACAGACCCGCAAACCATTCAGACAGTATTTTAACCCTGAGTCTGCTCTTCCTGGTTGGGTCCAAAGCAACTTGGAGGCCCAACGAAAGAAAGTCAGGACTTTCCCACCTCCTAGATGTGGATCTCCCCGCAATAAAGCAGCCCTCGTAACGCACCGTCGTTATGGAATAGATGGGGTTCAGAATGGTGAAGAGCAAGACGTTGTTTACTCCTCGCGAATCATCCGAGTCCCCGGGCCGTGAAATCTTCTGGCTGGTAGAATAGTTGACGAAGGCTGGATGTCCAGCAATGTAGATCTGATTGTCCGCTGCATAATTCACAGCGTTGCACGCTCCTAGTATGTCCTCAAACTCTACTAGAGCCTGCCTTTTTTTGGGCATCACCACCACATAGCTTGTTGGGGGAGGAGGGGGGGAGAGAAGAGAACTAAGTCACTGAACCTGCACGGTCTGTCATGATATCCCCCCTCCCCGGATGTTCTCGTTGCCCCTTCCTCACCTGATAGGGCCAAATTCTTGCAAGGCCTCCACCAGATCAGCTTCCACCACACCATCAATCAAACCCCGGATATGGACCACAGGAGAAGCAGCTGGCTTGTGCGGATCATCATAGTTCTCCTGCAAGGGAAGGGGAGGTCGTGTGACGCTTCCCGGGTAAAGTTCTAGTGCAAAAGCAAGTGGCGGGTCTTTCACAAACAGGTGTTTCTGGGGGGCTGCAAACTGGAACAACTGGAGCCACAAAAGGATTCTGTTAGGCAGAGGATAACTTAGCAGGATGCAGTTCAAATGGAATTCCCCACCAGGAACAGTTAAGTTACTGCTTTTATTTTTTTTAAATGGGAAAATGAACCAGGAAAAGATCATCCTTAGCTATTATGGCCCGTTTAATGGGAAGCAACAGAAGGCACCCTTGGCTGGGTCCATCACAGCTCTTCTGCTCCCAGCTTATGCTAAAAGGAGCCCCAGTTACATTTCTTTGGCCAATTCATGCTCAAACTCCCCTCCTAAATCTCTGCAAACGCTTCTTGTTCCAGAGAAATATATCCCGCGTATCCTTTTATCCTTCTAGTAAATTTGAACCTGCAATCTAGATGTTCTAGGGCCGACAGTTAAATCCAGTAATTGATTTAGTAAATTTATATGCGGCCCGTCACATTATCCAAAGCGACTCTTGCTCTACAGTTAAAACCACGCTACCCAGGAAACCGCCACCAGAGAACCCTGCAAGATGTACACACCCAAACTGGAGGGGAAAAAATGCAGTCAAGCAACGAGACTTTCTTCTCAAAAGGAAAAAGGGCTTGGCCACACAGCCCAACCCTTAAACAAGATTAAATGCCTGTCCCTGCCGATGGAATTGGGCGCTGCAGAGTTAGTTAGTTGCCTTGATCCTGATCACATCCCTTCCACTGGCCCTCGATTTGGGGAACCAGAGCCAGAGTGCAATAAATCACAATTAAGCAGAACAAACAAGCCACTGCTCCTAAGTCTAGCTTTGCTCACGTGGTAAATACACCTGCCTTATAATTCACCTCTGCAGCGGGGAAGTGGAAGTGATGTCTTGCCTGGTGTCTGAGCCACAGAGGCGGCTTTGTGGATCCATAAGGCTCTGCTAATCAAGCCCGACCCTTCCTTATGGGCCTTCCGGTCCTGACTTGAACCCAAGTCTGCCCCTCAATGCGGTCACGTTAAGGCAGGGTTAGGTACCTAGAGCCCTTTTAACGACCAGGGGACTTCAACCCCCAGAATTCCTGGCTCAGAACCCCCTTCCTGGAATTCTGGGGGTTGAAATCCCCAAGGTCATAAAGGAGCCATAGGTGCCCAACCCATAATAAGGCAAGGAAGGAGTCTGTAACAAAGTAGGCGGCCATCCTTCCTCACAGCAGGCCCGTAGACTGCTCCTGTGGAGGGAAAGCTCTGCAGGAAGTCCTCAACTTACAACAGTTCATTTAGTGACCTAAGATACTAAAAGGCACTTTAAAAGAAGTGACTTTGGACCATTTTTTGCCCACAAAGCGACATGTTTTGCAGCATTCTCCCAGATCCACCTCCAGCCGCTTGGCAAGTGGTTCCTCTTTACGACGGTCGCAGGCTCCCAAAGTCACGCGATTCCTCCTTTTTGCGATCTTCCAACCAGCAAAGTCAATGAGAGGGAGGGAAAGCCCGGTTCGCTTAACGACCAGGTTACTAAAATTAACCGCAGGGATTTCCCCTTAACAACCGTGGCAAGGTCGGTCGTAAAACGGGGCAAACCTCCCTCCAACCAATGTTTCCACGTGGCAACAGAACCCTTGGGCTCAAGTGGCGGTCGTAACTTGAGGACCACCACCATCGCCCCGCCCCCCCTTTTCCCTTTGAAGACCCATAAGCCCTTTGGCCCCTCCCACCCAGGCAGCCGCAGGTTCAAGGGGGGCAGGAAGAGGCGGGAGTTTAATGGTAGACTGCGCCTACCCGTGGAGGCTCACGTGCCCCATGACTACAACTCCCATCTTTCCAAGCCACCGCGCAGCCCTCGGAACCGAACTTCCCCCCCCCCACCCGCCATCCCTTTCTATGGGGGATGATGGGAGTTGTAGTCCACAGCCCCAGGCGCGTTTTTAAAGGCCTTTCTCGGCCCGAAATATCATCCTTTCCCCTCCCCTCCCGGCTTTCTTTTCTTCCCTCTTTTCCCTTCAGCCCGGCGGGCGGTCTCTCACCCCGCCTCCGCCGGCCGCTCCCCCCGGCCCGTGGTCCGCGTTCTCCGTTTTCAGGCGCTTCGGGGCGCGCCCGCCTTCAGGGCCTCCCCCGTAATAACGGCCGGAGCCACCCCCGCCGCCGCCGCCACCGGCCATTTTCACCATGTCCCCTCCGCGTCCCGAGCCGCCGGCGCCGCCTTCGCCGCTCTGCGAACCTCGCCACCTCCGCCGCGACATGGCGCCCACACTACAGCAGCCCACCCTCGCTCCCACCTCAGGCACGCCTCTATTGGGCTGGCCCGCCGTCGCTCAAGGCCGTCCGGGCTCTCATTGGGTCGAGGCCGTGCCTTACCTACCCTTGTCCCGCCCTCCGCCGCCATAGGGTCGACTGTCTCCCGCCTGCCGATATGATTCGCTCTCGCATCCGTTTATCAAGGGTCTTGGCCTTTTCCGTTGGCCAACAGGAACATCCGTCCCGTCTTCCTTCAAACTCGTTGGATCAAGGCGATGTCTCTCCTCGCGGCATCCCGCCCCACCACATTGCTCCTCATCAACTTCCCACCTTCTTCTTCATAAAACCGTCGGGACCCCTGAAAAGCTACGGTTTGACCCTGAAATCCCATTGGCTCAAGGAAGGGTCAATCTCAGCCGTTCGAACCCGGATTGCGCCAAATCTGAAACGGACGCCCTGATTGGGTCCTATAAAGGAGACGCATTCGCTCCAAGGAGTTAAACTTATTGGCAGATTTTTATGCCCATCACTCTCCTCTCTGGAAAGCTATTGGACCGGCAACGTTCGAGCTTTATTTTAATTGGTAGACGTGACTTCGGTAGCAGCCCTGCCCTTCTTCATCTTATGAACCAAGAAGAATCTCAGTTCCAGAAAAGGAAAAGGGAGGGGCGAGATTCTCCAACGGTCGTCTTGAACGTTGAACCAAGAGAAGCCCCGCCCACCCTCCCTTAACGTTGAGACGGTGGAGAAGCAAAGGCTCATGGGAAAGGCCTGGTGCTGAGCCAAGCCTGCCTGGGGATTGGTCAAAGGACCTCTGGTCCGCAAAGCATCATGGGAGCCGTCTTGAACTTTGGCCAAGGAATTGCATGCAAGGCAATGCTGGCTAAAAGATGGCTTATTGAGTTCAAGCGATGCACTAACCCTAATTTAGCCACATGAACTGGGTCAATGCAACATTAGGACCACCCAGTTAACCCCTTGCTGGCCCAGAGGTTGTGTGAACCCAGCCTGCCCTCTCCATTGCTTCACACCCACCTGCAGGGGCTCAGGGGTGTCTCCCATGGATCCCAGCCAAGCAAGGGGAGATGTGCCCCTCAGGGCTGTTTCTGCTCCCCGACAGCTTCTCCTGGCTTATCTGGGCAGATTCTCAGCTCTTCAAGTCCTGGTTGTCCCAAAGATGCTTTTTTCCAGAGGCAACTGGCCTTTCTAGTTTTTCTTTGAAGACGTTTCGCTTCTTATTTGAGAAGCTTCTTCAGTTCTGAGTTGATCCGAACTGAACGCAAGAACCGAAGAAGCTTCTGGGACAAGAAGCAAAATATCTTCAAGGAAAAGCCAAGGAAGGCCAGTCACTTTTTGGAAAGACATCTGAGGAGGTTTTCAGTCAGCCATGTCCTGGTTGTTTCAGAGGTGCTTTTTAAAAGAGGCAGCTGGACTTGTTTTTCCTTTTGAAGTTGTTTCACTTCTCATCCGAGAAGCTTCTTCAGCTCTGACTGAATGGCGGGGAATGGAAGGATTATCCTGCCAGAGCTGAAGAAGCTTCTCTTCCAAGAAAAAACAACAAGAAAGTCTGGTTGCCTCCTGCAAAAAGCACCTTTGGGCAAATGACCAGCTGTCTGCAAGAAATACATTATAAAGCCTTTCGTTCCCCGCCATCCTATCAAAACTGAAGAAGCTTCTTGTATGAAAAGTGAAACATTTTCAAAAATAAAAAAAAAGTCCAGTTGCCTCCTGGAAAAAAAAAACCCACCTTTGAAACAACCATGACCTGGATGACTGAGAATCTCTACAGACTTTTAAAGACAGTGGAGGCTATTAAAGGGGACCTTTGCTCGTTAATGGGGCAGGAAAGGAAAAAGAGGACAAAGTTATCATTTGCACCCACTGCTGTCAGCAACATTCCTGTGTCTCAGATCAGAATTTATGGTTGCTCAGCAATTAATATCCCCGAGATGCTTGCCCAGACTTTGCTCAGCAAAAGAAGGCAGGCAAGCCAGCTCTTCAGCTGAGCTTATTACTTTGATCCGTCCCTCCTTCCTCCCCAGAAAGAAAGAAAGAAAAAAACTGCTTACTTTTTTGTTTAATTCTAAAGCATTACCCAGCTGGAATCAAAGCTGGATGGGAAAAACACTCAGCAATCCAGATTTAAGTCTAATTTCTGCTGTTGCTTTTCCCCGTGATCTGGAGATCAATTGTATTTTGTGCAGTTCTAGTCGTTTCCAAGAAGCAATGGTAGGAAAAGGTGTAGAGTTTGGGCAGGTGGGTGTTTGGGTCTGAGGCGCAGAAACCGTAAAGCAAGAGTAGGAATTAAATAAACTGCCCAACCGCTGAATTGTAAGCCACGCAGAGCCCTTGACTCAGATGGGTAGCCATAGAAATTGAACAAAGAAATAAACATTAGCTAAATAATGAATATCAGCTAAGTGGCTATTTTGTCAAGCTCTTTATATGCATTGTCAGAAATTGGTCAGCTCGACTGCAATCCATAGATCCATTTTGTGGATGGGAAAAAGGAGACAGAAGTCACACCGATATTGATAGAAGAGAATTATTTGTAGCTCAGGACTGAACTGTGGGGTCCTTGGAGCTCTCTGAGTTTGGTAGTTTTCTTGCAGACGTTTTGTGACCCAACTAAGTAACATCACCAGTGCTGAAATGGAATGGGATCTGCTCTGTTTATAAAGCTCACTCTTTTGTATCACTGATGATGTTACTTAGTTGGATCATGAAACGTCTGCAAGAAGGCCACCAAGCTCAGAGAGCACCAAAGGCCTCACATTGATATGTCCAAGGCTACCAAGAAAAGGTGAACAATGCACAGTGTTCTTAATCAGATCCGTGAAAAATTCACATGCTGTATTTTCCCAACATGCTTGTTTGGTGTCAGGTCCTGATGTGCCTGACCATATTGTGTGGACCCACTTGACGTCTGGTGTCATGGGACAACCCAGAAAACAGGAGTTGAATCTGGTTCAAAAGTTGGGGGCTAAGATCACACCTGAAAGAAGCAAAACCGCTCCTTAGTTCTAACACCCATATCTCCCTTCTTTATGTAGACTCAGAGTAAGACAGAACTTCAAATCACTGATAGTCCTCGACTTGCAACCACAATTGGGCCCAAAATTTCTGTCGCTAAGTAAGACATATGAAGTTTTGCCCCATTTTACAGCCTTTCTTGCCACAGTTGTTAGGAGAATGACTGCAGTTGTTAAGTTAGTCACCTGGTTGTTAAGTGAATCTGGTTCCCCCTTCGACTTAGCTTGTCAGAAGGTCACAAAAAGTGACCTCCCCACACAATGCTGGGACATTTAGCAACCGTTGTAAATATGAGTCAAGTTGTTAATTGTCTCTGAGTTTTGACTGCATGATGCTGCAATGGTTGTGTGAAAAAATGGGTATTAAGTCACTATTGTAACTTCATACAGTCACTAAACGAACTGCTGTAAGTCAAGGAGTACCTGGGTCACACACCAGACTGTGCTCCAGATTATTCTAAGTTTCTAACACCAGACTGCACATTTTCTTCAGGAAAGCCCAGACATTAAGAGGTCAAAAGAATTTGGTTTTTCTCCATTTCAATCTCTTTTTCACTCTCCTTTTTCAAGGGGACTGCAAATTCAGGATCCGCAGGGTTTTCTGTTGTTTTTAAAAAAATTCAAAATGTTATCTGGAAGGAAGCTGTGTGTATGGGACAGGGGAACAACTGCAGACATTTTGGGCTGGCTGGCTGTTAAAAGCCAGATCTGGCTGGCCTCGCGGTCGAAGGGGGTGGGAAATACAGAAACTGGAAGCTTCCCCCTTACTATTATTTGACTTTTGAGTCAAATTTTCCACTTGCTTTGATTCTGCCTCCCCCCCCCCTCTAGCACGGGATTTAGGATGAGCTAAGGGGAGGGGGGGGGCTGCTTCCTGCCCCTCACTTCTAGAATTGAGACAGAAAATCTTGCAGTTGTCTGAATTTTCTTTAGCATCCAAGGCTGGTTAAGGAATGCATAAATTTGGAAAAGCAAACTGGGTCAGTATTTGCAAATGAATTGGGTAATATTGCAGGATCCAATCTGAGTCGAAAAGTTTATTCTTCCAGGTTTGGGGGCTCTCTCTTCTTTCTCACACACACGAGAGAGAGAGAGAGAGAGAGAGAGAGGTCTGAAGATCTCTTCAAGTTTTTGGATACCAGCCCAAAAAGTTGGAAGAATGAACTTTTGGTCCCAGTGAGTTGCTCAGATTGGATCCTGGATCTGTATTTCTCCCCCTTCATCTTTTTTGGAAGGATAATGACAGCCATTTTTAGACCCCCGAAATATTTCCAGGACATTCTCCCCCACCTACCCAGACTGACAAGCAAAGTTTTAACATTTCAGCCCAGGTCACGCTGATCTCCCTGGGCTTCCAAGCAGGTAGCAAAGATGCAATTGAAATTTCTGATATGCCTAATGCCTAATGGGGAATTCTGGGAGTTGACATCCACACATTGTAATATTCATTGGCATGATGGCTGGAGAATTCTGGGAGTTGAAGTCCAAACATTTTAATATTCATTGGCATGTCAGCTGGGAAATTCTGGGTGTTGAAGTCCACACATTTTTTTGAAAGTGGCCCAGGTTGAGAAATATTAACCTAAATGTTGGACTGGCAAACCCAGAACATCAGAGAAGCCGGCAAGATAAATAGAAAAAAGTCATGGACTAAGTCCAGCGTTACCCTTTGCAAGTCAGCTTCTGTTTGCAGAAAATGTCCCATGCAATACAACGACTGCTGAACTCTTGAAGAGGACGTGGTGTGGAGCATTTCATTTTTCCCAGCTTCAGGGACCATGGGTCAAATCCCTTCTCCTCCCCCCTCCCACCCACTTTGGCAGCCCTGTCTGTAAGTTGCAAGGTTAGCCGACAAAGCAAACTCAATGGCAGGACAGGCTTTGAACAAAGGTGGAACATTAACCATACAGTAGTTAACCTGCTCGGCTGTTTTTAAAAGCTGGCCAGGCTTGACAAGGGAACAAGTTTTCAACCTGTCACATGTCAACAGGTGGGAGAACAAACATTCAGCCCGCCTGCCCTCTGCCCCACTTTCTCAAAAGCACCAGGGATTAAATCCAGCTGGGCGCTTTGTTTTGTTTTAAATAATGTCATTAAATATTTTAATTGCAATAGTAAAAATTAGAGCGAGAAAGAAGGATTGAAGGAAGGAAAGAAAGAGAAAGAGAAAGGAAAGAAAGAAAAAGGAAGGAAAGAGAAAGGAAGGAAGGAAGGAAGGAAGGAAGGAAGGAAGGAAAGAAGGAAAGAAAGAAAGAAAGAAAGAAAGAAAGAAAGAAAGAAAGAAAGAAAGAAAGAAAGAAAGAAAGAAAGAAAGAAAGAAAGAAAAAGATGCAAAGGAGGAAGGAAGGAAGGAAATAAAAAACTTCTGACCTTCATCTCAATAAGTGTAACCACTTTTAATAATTTTCACCTTCTCTTAAATTGCAACAAATGATCTCTTTTTCCTATAGCTTCTCTTATCTTTAAACAAATCCATAAAATATTATCATTTCAATCCTGGTGTTAGCAAAAGTCCAGTAAGGATTGTCAGAAATAACTGTATCCATTTTAACCTTGATCATGTAAACCAACCTTACGTTCCTTCTTTATACTTCTAACGTGTAATATTTAGTCCATTCCAGTAACATAGAATTGGATTTTGGGGGCGAGATTGGCTGGATTCAGATAGAAGGCTAATTTATAAACTTTGGATGACAGTTCACAATGGCCCAGTCTAAGCCCATTTTAAACCAACTACAGTTGTGGCGCTAATCCAGCATTTCCCAGATGGGTGGACTTAAACTCAACCCCGTTGAGGAATTCTGGGAGTTGCCTAATTGCAAAATAACACACTAATCCATTTTTCCAAATCTAGGTTCATGCAACATTGTCAGTCTTACTGTAAGAGTGCAACGATGAGCATGGTGCAACTGTACATTGCTTGCTTCACATTATTGGGTCCCAATCCAGCTAGGAATCAACCGGGAGCACTGACAGCGTGACTCATGGGCTCATCGCTTCCTGTGACCAGCAGCAAACATTCCTCCGAGGTTTGGCAGAGCTGCAACCCAGCTTCACTGCAGTCTTCTCCATGCTGACTTCCTGCCTGTCATTCACATGCGCTTCCTGCTCGCAAGTGTTGCTGTAACCTGTTGGCGCTGCTTCCGAGAAGCAGGGGATCTCCAGATGGGCGTGGGGTCAGTGGTTGAGCTTGTCAACCCTCCCCAGGTGGCATTCTGCTGCTTGGGTGTGATAAAATAGCACGAAGGCTTCACAGCACACCAGACCTCAGTGTGCACCAATGGGCGGAGTTTTGTTCCTGGCTGGTCAACATCTCCAACGTTTCTGCTTCTTTTGCCAGATTGGCTCAAGCTCTTACAAGTGAGTGCAGCCTAGTAGTTAAAGGGCCATTACAACGGTGCCAAAGAAGCAACTTTTATGACCAGTCCTCACCCTTATGACCTTTGCAGCATCCAGAACATGTGGCCTGATGTTGCAACATTACTTTTCTCCAAGTTTGCCGCTTTGCAGCAAGGGAAGTCTTCTCTGCACTTTTTCTAGAATCTCGACAACTTTTTTAGTGTAACTCTAATGTTTAATAAGTGTTTAAAAAAAAACTCAAATACCTTTTTTAAAAACAACAACTGGTAATTACCTTGGTCTTGCTTTAAGGAACAGGGTGTTCCAGATTTAATCTGAGGGAAGTGTGTGTGCACCCACATGATACGGTTGGGTGTTTCACTTCTACCACAAAGCACACTGAGCAATTGGAAGAACCCAAATGATGGGGGAACATCTAAGGCCCCCCTTGTGCAAGGATGGGCTTCAGCAAGGACAGAAAATGACGTTCCCCTGTGGGCCTGACCCACAACTACATTGTTGTGGCCCGCCAGCAACCAGCGGAGCTGGTGGCAAAATCGGTCAGTGAGGAGGTCGGGGAGGAACCTGGGCCAGTCCTGGAGTCTGGGGAAGGCTCAGATGAGGGCTCTGTGTCGGAGGCAGAAATGGGGCCAGGGCCGTCCAACAGTTATCAGCTGCCTTCAGAGTTGGAGATCAGTGGGGAAGAAGAATAGCTGGAGTCTGTTCCCAATGTGCACATGCGCAGAGCTGCCAGACGAAGGGAACAATGAAAGACCAAGGGAGTAAAGGCAGAGATGGATAGTGAATGGCCCCTCCCATAGGGAATAAAGAGGAGTGAAAGGGGAGTGGTGCTTGCAGGAGACAATTAGTTCGTTTAATTAGCATGAAGATTTGTGTTTTGTGACTTCAGAGACTCCTTGCCAAGTATTTTCTGTTACAGCGTGGTGTTTGGAAGCTATCGGCCTGGCAACTCTCCAAGCCTGATAAGGTCTGTGGTTGTCATTCATCCTTGAAAGAGCCTAATAAAAAAGGGGTTTTGTCGGGACAAGGAGTCTGCTTCGTGATTTTTGTGAAGCCTAGGTCAGAACATATACATTCAATTTCATTTACTGCAATGCCAAATACAGTAAATATGGTTTTCCCCTTCCCTAAAACTGAGAAGTCCTCAGAGCCGCACCAAAGGATGTGAGCTGCCGTTCCCAGAAATAATGGGTGGAAGAACAGAAATGAAACTTTTAATAATGCCAGCAGGCCCTTGTGATCTATTGACATCAATCACAGCTGCATTTCAAGCCAGAATCAAAAGAGGAACAAAACCAAACATGGTTAAACCACAAAGGCAACTCTCTTCTCTCCCTCCATGGCAGTCAAAACCTAGCCAGAAATGCACAAACTCGCTCCCATTGTTAAGGCGCTACACAGAAGCTGTTCCATGCCCTGCAGAGATCACACCTCCGAAATTCAAGTCCACAAAACGGCAATTTGGGAGCATGTGATTCTCTGTGGTCTGGCGAAGGGAGAGCGATACTGGCGTAGGAAGATTAAGTCATGGGTCTAAATTATATACTAAATATGGGCCATATTTAACAAAGTGAAATTCAATGTAGAGAAAAGTAAAGTCCTACACTTAGGCAGACAAAACCCAAAGGACACATATATAGACTGGGTGAAACCAGGCTCAATAGCAGGAACTGTGAGAGGGATCTTGGAGTCTTAGTGGACAACCAGCTAAACAGGAGCCAACAGTATGCAGCAGCAGCCAAAAAAGCTAATGCAATCCTAAGTTGTATTAACAGACGGATACAATCGAGATCAAGGGAGGTACTAATACCACTCTATAAAGCCTTAGTAAGGCCACACCTAGAGTAGGGCACCCAGTTTTGATCACCACACTATAAAAAAGATGTTGAGACTCTAGAAAAAGTACAGAGAAGAGCAACCAGGATGATGAGGGGACTGGAGGCTAAAACATACGATGAACCGTTGCAGGAACCGGGCCTGGCTAGTCTAGGGAAGAGAAGGACCAAGGGAGACAGGATAGCGATCTTCCAATATTTGAGGGGCTGCCCCAGAGAGGAGGAGGGGGTCAAGCTATTTTCCAAGGCACCTGAAGGCCAGACAAGGAATAATGGGTGGAAACTATCAAGGAGAGATTCAACCTGGAAATAAGGAGAAACTTTCTGACAGGGAGAACAATCAACTCATGGAACAGAAGTTGCCCTCAGAAGTTGTGGGAGCTTCATCATCACTGGAGGCTTTCAAGAAGAGACTGGACTGCCACCTGGCAGAAATGGTGTAGTCTGCTTGGGAGGGGGGTTGGACTAGATGATCTACAAAGTCCCTTCCCAACTCTGATTATCTGTTTCTGTAAGATATATATCACAATGCTTTTCCTTTGGCGTCACTAAGTTAGTCACAGACAGCGAACTGGTGACTGATGGATGGTAGGGTTTTTGTTGTTTTTTTTAACCCAAAAAAAGACACGTCATTTTTATGGAAGATTTGAAAATCATTTATTTGTTTTTTTTTAAAAAAGAGCCCTTGTTTGCAATAGGGGGTTCCCACCCCAGGCACTCATAGCCACGAGGAACGTGTGAGCACTGCCTTTCCCGCACCCTAGCCAAAAAAAAATAAAACAAAACCCAGATTCTAAAGAAATTCCAGCAATAAAAGTACAGTACATTTGTTATGTGCAGCTTTAGCATCCAATAAACACACCCTTCATTTTTAATTCAGGGGAATGGGGAAAAAAAAAAATAAAAATTAAAAAAAAACCACCCTTATTTTTATTTTAAAACCCCCAGAAACAAATCAGCGCATTCAAAGTTCACCAGCTGCAATTTTTAAGTTACAGAAAAAGTACCTTGTTCTTTATAAGTGACAAGCCTTTTATGGAAGGCAAAAGCGGGGAGGGGGAATAAAATGAGGGGTTTTTTTTCCTCACACGGATCATTCTCTGACCATCACCAGGCTTTGGGGGTGGGGAAGAGAAAATAAAAACTGCCGTGTCTGGGTTTTATGAGTGATTTTTTTTTCCGGAATGATTCCAAGAAGACTGGAAAAATGACAAGCAATGAAGGGGAAGGAAAAATGGCCACACTAAATATTTCAGGGCTGAGTTTCAGGATTTAAGTGCCTTCAGAATATGATACCCCGCAACGGTTCCCAACCTGTCAGACAGATTAGGACTTCAAGACCCAGCGTTCCCAGCCAAGGAAGGACACTGGTAGGAGGAAGCCCCGTTTTCGGACAAAGTCCGCACCCCAATTATGGCGGTACATGCCATGTTTGGGAGGGGGACACACATTAAAAGCATGACCTAGCCCCTTCCTTTAAATCTGGACATCCCGTCCCCCACAGCCTCACCTTTCTGGGCACCCTAGAGAGATGGAAGGAGTGGTGGGTGGGACTGTGGATCCCATCTGTCCCACTGCTAGATGGGGAATGATGGGGAGGGTAGTCCTGAAGTCTTAAGGCAAGGGTCTCCAAAGTTGGCCACTTTAAGACTGGTGGACTTCAACTCCCAGAATTCCTGAGCTAACAAGACTGGAGGAGGAATTCTGGGAGTTGAAGTCCACCAGTCTTAAGAGTGGCCAAGTTTGGAGACCCCTGATCTAGCAGGTTCTTAACAGATTTCGGGTTTCTATAGGATTTAGGGCAAGGGTCTTCAAACTTGGCCAAGTTTAAGACTTGTGGACTTCCACTCCCAGAATTCCTCCGCTAACGTGACTGGAGGAGGAATTCTGGGAGTGGAAGTCCACAAGTCTTAAAGCTGTCAAGTTTGAAGACCCCTGCCTTAAGGCAACGTACATGATGCATGTCCAGAGGCCCAAATGAGATTTTCTTTCCAAAATGTTGAGATGCACCTGGGTAGGTAAGCTGCGGAAGACGGCATCACGGCATGAAAGCTTATTTTGGAAGGAAGCTGGAAAGAGAGAGCAGGGGAGGGACATCCCCCCCCCCCATTCAGAAGGGGATGGAGTAGATGGGGTCTCCTGTACCCCAAGAAATCTCTCCAGGCTGAATGTCCTGCCCTACCAATGCTCTGGATCAGGGCCCCCCAAATTTGGCAACTTTAAGGCTTATGGACTTCAACTCCCAGAATTCCCCCGCCAACATGGCCAGCAGGGGAATTCTGGGAGCTGAAGTCCACAAGTCTTAAAGCTGCCAAATTTGGAGACCTCTGCTCTGGATGATATAAACCAGCTTGAAAATCCAGGTGGAACTTCAACTCCCAGAATTCCCCTGCCGGCCATGTTGACTGGAGGGGCGGGGGGAGGAATTCTGGGAGTCAAAGGTCACCCAAATCTTCAAGCCGCCAAGGAAAAGAAACACTGAAAATGCATTTTGGAGGGCCTGCGCTCACACAACTTTGAACACAACCTGCTACAGATTCTCCAAATCAAAAGATATTTCTGAATATTCGGAGCCATTGTGAGCTTTGGAAGGAAACAACCAGAAAAGAAATCAAGATCAAAGAACTCCTTCACACACACACACTCTCTCTATTTCCAAACGGTGAGAAAGGGGGGGGGAAGAAAGGATTCCAGGCTTTCAGGAGCCTCTGCAGGTCAAAAAAGTCAAAATGGCCTCCCGAACCAGATGATCAAACTTCTGCCTGGTTTTTTTTTAATTTTCCCCTTAAATCCATTGTTAAATTTCTTAAAACACTTTAATTTAAAAAAAAAAATCTTTTAAAATCTTTTAAAATTTTATATCTATATCTATATATCTCTCTATATAATCTATATATAGATATGTATATATATGTTTTCTTAAGTTTTCGCGGGTACTTACATGTATGGTATTCAGCTTTGTTCGGGTATTTTCTCTTTTCTCCAGAAGCCTGATGATGGCAGATGAGATTCTGCCGAAACGTTGCTACAACTTTAAAAGCACAACTATAATGACGTGGGAAAATACCCGAAACAAAGCTGAATACCATATATGTTTGTTTT
Source organism: Pseudonaja textilis (assembly GCF_049901715.1). Lineage (NCBI taxonomy): Eukaryota > Metazoa > Chordata > Lepidosauria > Squamata > Elapidae > Pseudonaja > Pseudonaja textilis. The sequence continues at coordinate 24,002,062 of NC_141999.1, forward strand.
CTGAGGTTCTCGCGGGTATTTGTATGTGGATCTTTGGTTGTACTTCGAATCTTACGCGGGAGAAAACCCGAACAACCAAAGATCCATATATATATATATATATATACACATACATACATATATCCAGAAGGAGCTTAGATCACCCTATTCTGGCCTCCCTCTCCCCCTTTTTTTTTTGTGTGGGGCAGGGACTGTATAATATTATTCCTGGGCTTTTGGAAATCCAGAAGGAGCTCAGCGGAGAGCAGAGGGACAGGAAGACGGCTGAACAGAACATTTTACACTGGCTCAGCGCAACTGAGAAAGCTCCAGCAAGCAGCCGGTTGAGTCACATCTGATCCAGTTCACACCCAGCGTGCAAGCAGCAGTGGAAAACTGCCGGCAGAAAGTGCAACCTAATTTCCTGCCCCCTCCCTCTTCCTCCAGGGCTAGCACGGCCACAGTTCTCTAGCAGAAGAAAAAAAAAAGAAAGAAATTATTCCTTCCTGCTTTCTCATTCCAGCTTCTCTCTCCGCCCTACCCCAAAGGCTTCCCAATCCAAGCTGGTCAGGATTAGGATGGGAATCATGCATCGTACGATTGCCAGGGACGAGAAGATCTGGATGAAATGGAAGGGTGGAATTGAAAAAACGTTGCAAGCCCTCTTCCGTGCAACGAGACATGCTTGAAAATTGGAGGAGGGAACCGAGATTCTCCACAACTTGCGACGCTCCCCAATTCCTCAGTGGACTAATTTGGGAGCCCATAAAGCCCCCCGTTTTTAAAATAGAAGGGTTTTTTTTTTTTAAAAAGGGAAAGAGAAATTGTCCACCCGCGATTGGAAAAAACAACCAACCAACCACTGATCCGTACTGAAGGCCACACAATCTAAGGTGCTGGAAATGAGATCTCTGCCCCCCGGCCCCCATTAATCATATCAGTACAATATTATTATTATTTTTTTAAAAAGGAGGATTTATACCCACCGCTTGGATCTGAATGATAAAAGCACATTTTGTTCTCAAGAACTAATGTCCCGTATCACAGCTGGAGGGCATGTGAATACATAGCCTCCCCACACACACACACATATATGAGCAAAGAGAGGTAAATTTCCAAGGAGGGGCCTTGGCTCCCATTCACCAGGTTTTGAGCCCCGTCGTACTGTGGAAACTGGGTGGCCTTTACAGGCTTTGTAGTCCAAAGATGGCCACCCCAGGAAGGTTGGGAGATCGGGAGGGAGGTTCTCATCGTCGACAGGGGAACAGAGTTTGGATTCGTAAATGGAGCCGGTCGAGGAATGTGACAGACACTCACACACACACACACACACCCCGTTGTGGTCCTTCTTGAGTTGGGAACGTCCCCGGGTTTACAGGGAGGAACCCTTGCCAGATCTGTAGGCCGGGAATCCTGGGGACAAGACAGCCTCCACAGAACGGCGGCTTCCACTCTCCTGGGCAAACGGGTTTGGTCGGGCGCTTAGGCATGCCTGTCCTCGTCGCCTTCCAAGCAGGTGGAACAGGTCAGAAGAGAGGCGAGCCGCGAGACAAGGGCGTTCCCGGGCAGACATACTGGAAGAAGCAACACCAAGAGGAAGGAAACTGTTCCAACAAAGAGTTCCCATCCCCGCCAAGCTCGGCCTGCCAACGCAGCACCTTTCTGAGCTCGGTGGCTCGACTCTCTGCCAACCTTGTAGGCGCCCAGGCGGGAAGAGATGGCTTCCAAGAGGCCACGGCAGCGCAAAATCAAGTTCCTTGGAAGGGCCAAGCTTCCCCGCACCTTTAAAAGGTGGGCCGGGGGTGAGGAGGAAGGGAAACCACCCCCCAAGTCAACACAGAGCTCCTGGACTTGGTCCCAGCCAACTCTCTTTCACGAGGGTCTTCCCTTTGGCTTAAGACGTGACTCATTCGGAAGACACCTGAGTTCAGAGGGCTGGGAGAGGAGGCAAATGTCCCAAAGGGGTGCAGGTAGGTAGCTATGGATCCATGAAGGTGGGGACCAAAGGATCCCCTCCCCTCCATTTTTTTCCATCCATCGAAATCAAGGCCTCTTCCAAGAGAGCGAAGCAACCAGATCTTCTCCCCATGGATGGAGAGGCCTCTGTGCCAGGAGTTGGGGGAAGAGTCGAAGAGAAAAGCGGGGTCGAGAAGAGAAGGGAAGCTTGAAGAACTCGTCGGTTAGGGAGGTGTGGCGCACATGCCCTGTTGTCGAGTCAGCTCTCCGGCTCTGCAATTACGACTTGTAGTTAGAGGTAAGCCACATTAAGCCTTCATAGAGTCCTTCCCCCGACGTTGCGCACGACGGCTGGACGTACCAATTCCTATCCCGAATGCGCGTGAGCCCCAGTTTCTCCTGGATTTCGTGAGGCTTCATGGCGTCCGGCAGGTCCTGCTTGTTGGCAAAGACCAGGATGATGGCGTCCCTCATCTCGCGGTCATTGATAATGCGATGAAGCTCCTGCCGGCCCTCGTCGATCCGATCCCGATCGGCGCAGTCCACCACGAAGATCAACCCTTGGGTACCGGTGTAGTAGTGTCTCCAGAGGGGACGGATCTTGTCCTGTCCGCCCACGTCCCACACGTTGAACTTGACGTTCTTGTAGGTGACCGTCTCCACGTTGAACCCCACGGTGGGGATGGTGGTGACGGGCTGGCCCAGCTTCAGCTTGTAAAGGATGGTGGTTTTGCCGGCGGCGTCCAAGCCCAACATCAAGATCCGCATCTCCTTGTTACCAAAGATCTTGGATAGCATCTTCCCCATGGCTGCAGGCGAGGACCACCCAGGCCATACAAGACTGGAGGGGGAAAAGGGGGAAAGGGAGAGGGGGGAGAGAGAGAGAGAAAGTGATTGACAACACAGTAAGGGCAGGAAAATTATCATAGGTAGTGGAGTTGTAGGAAAGCCCAGGGTTTCTGGCACAAAATTCAGAGTTGGTTAGAGGAAATGGGTGAAATTATTGAGTATACACTGGAATTCTTTCCACTGGGAATTTGCAGATACAATAGAGATACAATCAAACTATTAATCTTCTCATCGCTCCTTATCACCCATCCCCTCCCACTTGTGACTGTATGACTGTAACTTTGTCACTTGTATCCTTACAATTTATACTGACTGTTTCCTAGTATGATTTGATTGCTTATTGTACCCTATGACTATCATTAAGTGTTGGACCTGATGATTCTTGACTCTTAATGAATGTACCTTTTCTTTTATGTATACGAAAAGTATTTGCACCAAGACAAATTCCGTGTGTGTCCAATCCCACTTGGCCAATAAAGATTTCTATTCCTTCCTTCCTATCTCCCTCCCTCTTCCCTCCCTCCCTTATTATTATTATTATTATTATTATTATTATTATTATTATTATTTGTGCCTTATGATTCTTGACGAATGTTATCTTTTCTTTTATGTACCCTGAGAGCATTTGCACCAAGACAAATTCCTTCTGTGTCCAATCACACCTGGCCAATAAAAGACTTCTAATAATTCTAATTCTAAAGAAATAATGTACCTAATGTTAAGTCTTAACGAAATCCTCTTCCCCCACACCCCTGGCCAAATCTCCCACGCGCCCCTTACCTGGTCACCACCCTGTTTCTCACCTGAGCAGAGCCACAGCAGGGTGGGCAGTTGCCAAGCAAAACTGAGCCAAGCAGAGTCGCCCTACGGCAAGCACAATATTTATTTTATTTATTCTTTCCCCAGGCAACAAGGGAGGATCCTTTCGTGTCGACTGGAAAAGTCTGTCCTTCCTTCCAACCCCAAGCCCCCCATTCAGCCAGGGAGACTTAGTGCAGGAAGATAATTTAAGAGGAGGTTGGACAACCCTTCATCTGAAGTGACAGTTCTGCATGAGCAGGGGGCTGGACTAGAAGACCTTAAAGGTCCCTTCCAACTCTTTTTATTCGGTTAATGGTGCCAAAGTGAAGGCAGCATATCAGGAATGAATGAATGAATGAATGAAAGCCCATAACATTCAGGGAGGTACCAAGGCCCCATGCTGCTAGTATGGCTTATATTATTATATTATATTACATTACATTATATTACATTACATTATATTTTTTATTATATTGTAATATTATATTACTGTCCATAGATTCTTTTTATACTCCTGTTTCACATTCAGAACTCATCCTTCCCAAACTCAAAGAGAAATTGGAGGATCTTAAAACAACTTCATTTTACTTTTTAAAAGAATACAGTTTAGTCCTCAATTTATGACCCTAATGGAGCCCCAAATTTCCACCGCTAAGCAAGACATTGAGCTTTGCCCCATTTTACGACCTTTCTTCTCCTTGCCATTAAGCGAGTCAACACAACTGTTCAACTAGGAAGGCAAGTGGTGAAGTTGAATCTAGTTTCCCCATGGAGTGGGTTTGCTTGTTCAGAAGGTCACAAAACGGGGATCACACAACGCCGGGGCACTGCAACAGTCATAAGTATGAACCAGCCATGATTCTGGGGACTGCTGAAACGGGCGTTAAGTGTGAACAACGGCCCTAAGTAATTGAAGAACGTGATTGATGACACCCAGCCCGTGAACATGCTCAATTGGAGAGTCTGATTTATGACACACCCAGAGGGGGGGGGGGGGGAAACAGGGTCCCAGGGGACTGCAAATGACGTAGGCTAGAGTTGGTTTCATACAGGGCAGTGCCAGTGTGTTGCTCGCCTCTAATGAAGTTTTTTGAAGTTTGGCTCGAGAATCATGATTTCAGTAGGGCGATTTCTGGAATCCTGACAGAATGGTTGTAAGTCAAGGACTAGCTGGATCTCTCCCTTTTCATCCAGCAAACCAGGGGTCGACAACCTTAAACACTCAAAGAGCCACAAAGGTCCTAAGCAGAAGCCTCCCATTCAATTCTGGAGCCGACTGGAAGTCCAGTTCCCCCACCATAGAGTCTCCTCCTGGTGCAGCATCGCAGCGACAGGGATCCACAGCAGAGAGTTGAAAGAGCCACATGCGGCTCCAGAGCCACAGGTTGCCGACTCCTGAATCAAACGATCAACAGGCAAAGCAGGGCCACAATAAATATATACCGTCCTCCAGGAAAGCAACCTCAAAAAAGGAATACAGCCAGTCCTCGACTTGCAACAGTTCATTAGTGACCGATCAAAGTTACAACAGAAAAAACTGCTGACCTAGGACAGTTTTTCACACTTATGCCCATTGCACTATGCCCAACAGATCAAAATTCAGTCGCTTAGCAAGTGACTCGTATTTACAACGGTCACAGTGTTCCGTGATCCCCTTTTGCGACCATCTGATGAGCAAAGTCAACAAGGAAGCTGGATTCACTTAACAACTGTGTTAACAGGTAGTCCTTGACTCACAACGGTTTCGTTTAGTGATTGTTCAATGTTACGACGCCACTGAAAAAAGCCTCCTTTTATCACCTCCTTTTAGTTACCAATATATTAAAATTATTGTATTTACATTCCAATTGCGTTTTAAACGGCTTTTGTAGGTTACCAGTATATTAAAATTATTGTATTTACATTCCAATTGCGTTTTAAACGGCTTTTGTAGGTTTTAGTCGTCATTTGTGTTTTCGGACTCTGTATTTTGAGTTGGCCTACATGGGCGATCCACAAACCAAACTAATTCATTTAAGAAATGTAGCAATGCAATTCAGAAAACATTAGATGCTGCAGAGATGGATAGATTGACATTAAAAATAAAGAACAAAGATGACACCAGAATATTACTTAACATGGAATAGATTTTGCAAGCGGTTAGAGATAAGAGGTGGAAATTAGAAGGAAGATAATTGCTATGTATGAACTAAATATAAAAGATGGTTTATAATTATAAATATGCCAGTATAACCAACAGAACTACAAATAAGCTAATACAAAGAGAAATCTATTATTCTGTTACACTATAATTATTATTAGTATGTGTTCATATTCTTTTGTTTTCTGTAAATAAAATGCCCTGACAATACACTGTATTCAAAATGTTTAATATATATTATATACATATATACACAGAGATATACACACAAACACATACACACATACATATATATACACACACACACACATATACATACACACATATATATACACATACACACACACACCCATACACACAAAGTGGCAAGAAAAATGGGCTCCCTGAGCAGATTTCTCGCTTAGCAACATAAACTCTTGGCTCAGTTGCGGGCGTTACGACGAGGACCGCCTGTCCCCAGGGCCTTTTATAAAAGGAGCAAGCAGGTTTCCTTCTGGAGGCAGGAAAAGAAAACCTGAAGCCTGGATGCCACGCCCATCTTGCGTTTCTGGGTTTTTCAAAACCCTTTTCCTGCCGCCGCCCCCCCAAAGAAAAGCCTGCAGACCAAGTTTTTCCCAGGCCGCAATTCAGGTGACACCTGCATATTTGCATTGCAATTAGTCATCCTTTGCAATTAGTTCTCCTCCTGTGATTCAACGGGCGGGACGATGAATTTGGAAAAGGCACGGATTACCCACCCGCTCTTTCCAGCATAAATCTTGCCGAGTTACTCCTTACAGGTAGTTCTCAACCTACGACCAGCACGGAGCCACAAATCTACCTTGTTAAGCCAGGCATTTTGTTCAAAAGGGAGTTCTGCCCCACGTTAACGAACATTCCTGGCCACGGTCGGTTAAGCGAATCGCTGCCGTTCGATTAAGTTAAGTCACCCGGCGGTCGAGCGAATCTGGGCTTCCCCAAGTGGACAAGGTCGCAAAAGGGGATCGCGTGATCTCGGGAGACAGCAACGGCAACAGTGGGGTTCCTACCTGTTCCACAACCGGTTTGGTGATCGCACTTGGGCACGCACACCAGTGGTGGTATTCAGCCGGTTTGCACCGGTTCAGGAGAACCGGTAGCAAGGATTTGGCATGGGTGGCCACACCCGCAACCTGGTCACCGCTCGCTCACTTGCCCCACCCACCCAATGCTCACCTGCCCAGTCAGTCCTTAAGGTATTTCTTTTCTTTTTCCCCCTCCCGACTATCAGCTGTTCCTATGATCAGCTGTTCCTATGATCAGCTGTTCCTATGATCAGCTGTGCCGGGATTCCTCTTTCTTCTTCCTGGTTCACCCAGGAGGCTTCCCTGAGGGCCAGGAAGTCAAAAAATGGAGGGAGGGGGCACATCCTTCCATTTTTTGTCTTCCTGGACCCCAGGGAAGCTTCCTGGGGGCAAAAATGCCACCCAGGAGGCTCCTCCGAGGCCCAAAAGGCCCCAAAACAGAGCATAGAGGGGTGCTGTGTGCCACTCCTATGCTCTGTTTTTTTTCTTCAAAATGCCCCCCCCGAGGCTCCTGAGGCCAGGAAGGCCTAAAAAACAGGGGGGGGGGGGTTTGCTGCAAAAAAGCCACACCCACACAATCACATGGCCACGCCCACCTAGCCACACCCACAGAACCGGTAGTAAAAAAAAGATTGAATCCCACCACTGACGCACATGTAATACATGTGCACCTAACGCTGGCGTGCAGCTTTCTCCACACCAGCTGAGGCCCTGCCGCGTCACTCAGCAGAGAGGATAAAGGAGAGATAAGTGCAGGGGCAGGTTGAGAAGGCCGATCCTATGCTTTTCTCTTCTTTGTGGGAGACCATTTTTTTACTACCGGTTCGGTGGAACCGTGCAAACCGGGAGCATTCCACCGCTGAGCAATGGTCGTAAGGACAAGTCAGTGGCCAAGCCCCCAAATTTTTGGAAGTCAGTAACCCGGTGGTGGAGTGAATCTGGTTTCTTCCCTGTTGGCTTTTGAAAGTCACAAAAGGGGATTTCCCCTCACCCCAGGGACGCCACCACGGGCGTAAGTCTGAACCCGTTGCCAAGCATTTCGAGTTTTGATTGCGGGGAGGCTACAGACATGGTTAAAACTGTGGAAAAACAGGCGCACCAGCGGCATTGGGATGGACGCTAAAGGAACTGTCATAAGTAGAGGACTGTCCGTACACCCGCTCCCTTGCCACCCAAATCTTTCTCCTTCCTCCCATCCTGAGTTCACAGGCCCTCCCATCTCAGAGAAAGTCACACACACATACACACACAGAGGAAGTTACGTGCAGGACGCACACGAGCTCCGGAACATTCTCAGACAAGGCGGCCCAACCCCCCCTCGGGGGCCCCCTCCTCCTCCTCCACAACTAAAATAAAAAAATAAAAAAAAATCCGAAGGTCACATTTTTAGAAGCAGACACCCAAAAACCACAATGACAGACACTGCCAAGCGCGGCTCCTCCCTTCCAGAGATCTGCATTATTAGTCACCTTGGTTAGGTTGGAGAAAGGGGGGGGCGAGGCAGGCCTTGTTCTACAGGTGAGCAAGGAGCTGACCTTGGCCAAAAGAAAAGAAAAAATTAATAATAATCCTGCCTCTTCATCCTACTCTCTTTTTTTTTCCAGGAGCAAAATCTCTCTCTTTTGGAAGTGTAATAACAAATTTCCTTCAAACCCTCCCTAGGCCTTCCTTTTGGGGGGGTGGGGGGGATAAATTAGTGCCCCTATCCAGGGTCATTTCACTCTGGCTCAAGGACGGGCTGGCGAGGGCTCTTTAAAACCCAGGACTGAGATTTCCTGGATCTCGGCTAGGAGGGCCTTTCACCCCATCGTGAGCCGGACGGTTGGCTGCCCCTTTTGAAGTTCTCCCAAAACTTCTTGGCTAATCTTGCTGCCCCCCCTCCTGTTTTTTCAACCCCGAGTAAAAAGAAAGACGGATGATACTCAATGACCTTCCATTCACCTGTGCAGGGAAGGCCCAAAATCCCACAGGGAGAGCAAAAAGGTGAAACGAAACCAGCTTCCAAGGTGAGTTTCCAGCTTCCATCCGGAAGCTCATTTCAGACCCTCATTTCGGGGCTTCACTCCCTTTCGTTTCAATTTATGCGTCGCTGAAGTTCTCGCCGTCCTTCCTGACACCCTCACTTTCCCGTGGGGAGTGTCCCCCCCAACTGCCACCACCTCCACCTCCTCCAGGCCACCTGACCCACCAGGTTTCACAGGTGGAAAAACTCCCCCAAGTCACCTTTCTTTCTCTTCATCCGAGACTGTTCCTGGATGGGATATGCCAAGTTTGAAAGACTGAAAAGTGGGAGGGAGGGAGGGAGGGAGGAAAAGGAAGGGAAGGAAGGAAGGAAGGAAGGAGAAAAGGAAAGAGAAGGTCGAAGGAAAGAAAAGGGGAAAAAAAGAGACAAGGGAGGAAAGGAAGAAGAGGAGGATGGATGGATGGAAGGGAGAAAGCAAAGGTAGAAAGAAAGGGAAGAAATGGAAAAGAAAGCAACAGGGAGGGAGTAAAGGAAAGAAGGAAAGGAAAGGAAAAGAAAGGGATAGGGAGGGAGGGAAGGAAGAAGAGGAAGGAAGGAAAGGAGAGGAAGAGGGGAGAGGAGAAAGATGAGAGGGAGAAAGGAAGGGAAGGAAGGAGGAAAAAAGGGAGGGTGGCTACCTAAATGGAGAGCCAGATGGGCAAATCTCTTCTCTCTCTCTCTCTCTCTCTCTCTCTCTCACACACACACACACACACACACTCACACAGTGTTTCTTCACCTTTTTGAAGCTGGGGAGGAAGAAAGAAATAGAGCAAAAAAAAAAAAACACCCAAAAGTCTTGGAGCACCCAACCATTTCCAAGAGGAGGAAACACCCAACTTTTCAAAAACTTTGCCAACTTGCTCCACCTTCCCCAAATAGCAGCCTTCACAAGTTGTCCCAACACCTGCTTCTCTTTCTTCTCCTTCTTCTTTGGCAGCCTGGCCCAGAGGAAGTGCGCAGAATCACATAAAAGACCTGGAAGCTTTTTTGCCTTGCCTTGTCTTGGAGGGGGAGAGCACCCTTCCCCCCCCGCTCCTGGGTGGCTGAAGCCTGCAGGCCCAGATCCACAAGCAGGAGCCCCCCCTCAACCTTGGCCGCTTGAAGACTGGTGGACTTCCACTCCCAGAATTCCTCCTCCAGTTATGTTAGCTGAGGAACCCTGGGAGTTGAAGTCCACCGGTCTTAAAAGTTGGCAAAGTTGGAGCCCCCCCTGAATTAAGGAACCTTTTTCAAATTGGGGGAGAGAGAGAGAGAGAGAACAGGGGCGTTCTGACCCAGAGGAAATCTCAGTCCTGGGTTTTAAGGAGCTGTTGCCAGGCTGTCCTTGGGCCAGAGTGAAATGACCCTGGATAGAGAGGCATGGATTTATACCCCACCCACCCCCACCCCCAAAAAGGAAGGGTAATTTGTTACTGTACTTCCAAAGAGAGGAAGAGAGATTTTGCTCCTGGGAAAAGGAGGAAAATAAGAGATTTTGCTCCAGGAAAAAGAGAGGGGAAAATAGAGATTGTGCTCCTGGAAAAAGAAAGAAAGAAAAGAGATTTTGCTCCAGAAAGAAAAGAGAGGAAAAGGAGATTTTGCTCCTGGGGGAAAAAGAGGAAAATAGAGATTTTGCTACAGGAAAAAAGAAGAAAGAAAGGAAGGAAGGAAGGAAGGAAGGAAGGAAGGAAGGAAGGAAGGAAGGAGATTTTGCTCCAGGAAGAAAAGAGAGGAAAAGAGATTTTGCTACTGAGGAAAAAAGAGGAAAATAAGAGATTTGCTCCAGGAAAAAGAAAGAAAGAAAGAAAGAAAGAAAGAAAGAAAGAAAGAAAGAAAGAAAGAAAAAGAAAGAAAGGAAGGAAGGAAGGAAGGAAGGAAGGAAGGAGATTTTGCTCCAGGAAGAAAAGAGAGGAAAAGAGATTTTGCTACTGAGGAAAAAAGAGATTTTGCTCCAGAAAGAAAAGAGAGATTTTGCTTCTGGGGAAAAAGAGGAAAATAGAGATTTTGCTCCAGGAAAAAGAAAGAAAGAAAAGCGATTTTGCTCCAGAAAGAAAAGAGAGATTTTGCTTCTGGAAAAAAGAAACTTTGCTTCTGGAAAAAAAGAGAAGGAGAGAAAGAGATTTCAGAGATTTTGCTCCAGAGGCCGTTTGCAAATACACCAACCCGGGTAAAAGACCCAACGCCTCCCCTCCCCCTTCCCGACTGCCCCGAAATGAACTTCGCCCCCGAAAGAGCCGGGGACAAAAATGCAACCGTGCAAAAGAAGAAGAAGAAGAAGAAGAAGAAACTGCAACCGTGTTTCCCAGAAAGGAAGCGAGCCGGGAGGGGAAGTTCGGGGCTCCTCCGCCCCACAGACCGCAAATCCGCCCCGTCCCGTCCCGTCCCCCCCAATCCGGACCCGAAGGCCTTTCTCCGCCAGTTTTACCCCCGATACACACACACACACACACACACACACACACACACACACACCCTTTGACGCGCGGGACAAGGACGCACCGCGCTTCCGGCTCCCAACACGTGTCTGCCGCTTCAGCCCTCGCCCGCCTGCCCGCCTGCGCCGCCTCGCCCGGGAACGGCAGTTTTAATTCAAATCCGAGATCCACCCCAAGCTCCCCGCGGGAAGGCGGTGCCCGGGCTGGGTGGGTGTTTCGGGGTGAAAAATCTTCCCCTCCCCGAGTTTGCCCACCTCTTCCCAGCCGGGAGGGCGGAGCGAGGGCCCCGCTTCGCCTTCTCGGCCTCGCCCCCCCCCCCGCCCGTCCTGCCTTTGACCTCCAACTTCTCCCGAGAGGCTTTCCCAAGCCCCCCTTTTTTTGGGGGGGGGTCCCCACAGAGGCTCCCTCTCGCTTGAACTCGGGATGGCAAAGGGAAAAGCGGCGGGCGGGTGGGCTCCTCTCTCCCCCTCTCCTTCCCTCTTTCCCCTCCCTCCCTCCCTCCCTCTGCCCCATCCCTCTCTCCTTCCTTCCTTCCCTCCCTTTCTTTCCCCTTCCTTCCCTCTCTCACCTTCCCTCCTTCTCTTTCCCCTTCCTTCCTTCTCTCTCCTTCCCTCCCCTTCTTTCCCCTTCCTCCCCTCTCTCACCTCCCCTCCTTCTCTCCTCCCCTCCTCTTTCCCCTTCCTTCCTTCTCTTTCCCCTTCCTTCCTTCCCTCTCCTTCTTTCCTTCTCTTTCCCCCTTCCTTCCTTCTCTCTCCTTCCCTCCTTCTTTCCCCCTTCCTTCCTTCCCTCTCCTTCTTTCCTTCTCTTTCCCCCTTCCTTCCTTCTCTCTCCTTCCTCCTTCTTTCCCCCTTCCTTCCTTCTCTCTCCTTCCCTCCTTCTTTCCCCCTTCCTTCCTTCTCTCTCCTTCCCTCCTTCTTTCCTTCTCTTTCCCCCTTCCTTCCTTCTCTCTCTCCTTCCCTCCTTCTCTCTCCTTCCCTCCTTCTCTTTCCCCTTCCTTCCTTCTCTCTCTTTCCCTCCTTCTCTCTCCTTCCCTCCTTCTCTTTCCCCCTTCCTTCCTTCCCTCTCCTCCCAACCCCGGCCGCGCCCCGCCAACTCAGGCTGCGTTCGCGCGACCCGGCTGGACACGCGTCTTGCCTTAGAGCCGGGTTTGTAAGGTTTTGAGGGGCGACGCGCGCCCCCTCCCCCGGGGGGGGGCAGATGAAGAGTGGGGAAGGTGGGTGGGAGAGAGAGGAGGAAAAAGGACCCCTGGGGGGGCGGGGACACGCCTTAAGAGGACCCCTCCCCTCCCTTCCCAGGGTCTCCCCCCCCCAAGCACTCACCTGGGAAGCAAAGAGGAGGCGGCGGGGGGGGCGCGCGGCCCGGCGGACGGAGCCGAGAGGTGGGCGGGGGTCCCAACCGGGCTGACTTTCTCCCGGCGGGCGGGCGGGGGGCGCAGATCAAAGGCGCCTTTGGAACGTGGGGAAACTTTCCGCGGCGGCGTCACAAAGCGAAGCGGCCCCTCAACGTTCCACGCGGAAAACCCCCCCGCCCCGCCCCGCCCCGGTGGGCGATGCCGCCGCTGCTGCCGCTGCTGCTGCCCCCCCTCCGGCCGGCTGCAAAGTCATCGGCGGCTCCGCTCGCCCTTTCCCAAGCCCGGCTCCGGGCAGACCCGAGCGCAGCCCGGCCCCGCTGGTCAGTCCTCGGGCGGGGGTCGCGGGGCGGCGGTGGATAAAGCTGCCCAAGTCCCTGGCCGCGTGGGATCGGCCGCCCCGCTCGCACAGCTCGTGGGTCCCGGAATAGGAAAAGGGCGCGGACGCCCGAAAGGAGCCGCCCGCCCGCCTCGTTCAACGCCTGGCGTCAGCGCGCATGCTTCCCGCCTCCTCTTAAAGGGCTAGCGCCTTGGAGGAGGAGGAAGAGGAGGAGGAGGAGGGTGGAAGTGGGTCGTCGTGGGTACCTCTCTCTTCCTTCTTCTCCCCCCCCCCCTCGGACGGAGCTGCCTTTTGACACTGTTTGGAAGAGAAAGCCTCGGGCAACCTCGAGATGGGACTTGGGTGTAGGAACAACAGCCTGACAAGGTAGAACGGCCGAGCGCAAAGAAGTTGGAGAGCTGATGCGGAGCTCCTTGCAAAGGCCTTTCAACAACCGGGTCTGTGGGCATGGCTTAGGTGGTGGACGTGGCTTGGTGGTCATGTTATTGGCTGGGCGTGGCCAAGTCAATATCACTCATATCGAGGCACGCCTCTCCTCGCTTGGCCTCTCGTGACTGTGGGGATGCTGCAACAGTCGTAAGTGTGAAAAATGGTCAAGTCACTTTTTCAGTGCCATTGTAATTGGTCACTCCACACAAGCAAATTACCAGCAAAGGAGGGAAAAAGAAACTCCAGAGAAGTTCCTGAGACAGGAAGTCTAGTCCTGCCAAGAATGGAATAAGGGTTAACGGAGAGGCAGTTTCTGTAAGCAACTCCAGAATGTTTCCTTCCTGCCTTCCTTACAGGATTAGACCAGTAATTTCTCCCAACTGCTTAGAAGGTTAACAACCGGTTCTAGCAAATAGGTGCGAACTGGTAGAATCCCACCCCTGTCCCTGTCCCACACTTACGACCATTGTAGCATCCCCATGGTCACGTGGTCAAAATCCAGAATCAAAATCCCACTGGGGAGGGGGCTCTCGGTCCCCCCCCTTGGAATCCAGGGGTCAGCCTTTTTTTAAAATCATTTCTGAGCGAGTTAAAGAAACGAGGTTTGGGTGAAATTCTGCGATGCTAGACGAACAGAATAAAAGTTTCTTTTATTTGTTGTTATTTACGGGGGGCAGCTGCCTTTTCTAAAGCAGCTGTGCCTATTTTCAAAAGTGGAATTGGTGCTCGGGAGAGCATCCAGATGCGGAACTGCCAAATCTCGTTCCTTATTTGTGACTCCCGTGTCTTTCCGTTCCAACGGCTACAGCGGCTCCTTTTCTGGCCCGGTTGGAAGCTAAAGTCTGCTGCACAATTTTAGCTTCCTGAAGTCGACTTCGAGGGCCTGCGTGCGTTTGTGTGCCTGTGTGTGAAGCCGCTGCCAGTTTGCACTGCCAGTTTGCACGTGGGAACCCAGGGAAGCGCAGGTTGCAAAGTCCATAAATTTGCTCTGAACTGGAAGGAGATTTGCAACGGGTTTTTTTTTTGGCACGTTGTGCAATGAGAGAAAAGCTGCAATCTATCCAGCAAACTGACTAATATATTTTCATCCTGCATGTGCCCTAGTGTTACTTTGCACTCCTTTTATGTATGTTTCCTGCTGCTCTTAGTGTACTCTAGGCTAAATCGGGGATGTCAAACTCAAAAGGTGCCTCTGCTAGCAAAGATGGGGTGCAGGTGGGATGTGGGCCGCCCCCTGCAACCACTTTTGGCCTCTGGAGCGCTCCCGGAGACCTACCACGCCCAAAATGGAGCCTCCGGGGTGCTTCAGAAGGTTATAAAAGGGAGAAAAAAATAAAAATATTTCACCTTTCAGGATTCTGCTACTATAGCCTATGTCAACAATTTATAATTCTAGTCTACCTATGGAGTCAGTTTCTCTCTCTCATAAGGTGATCAAGTAGATCAAGTATTGGAAAAACCAAAATTGCAGAAATGTATGCCTATTTTTTTAATATGTTTAATCAAAACCATGTCTGCGGAGGTGCAGTCCATATCATGCCCACCATGGCCACCGGTCCTCCAAGGTCAGACCCAGTCCTGATGTGGCCCTCAGTGAAATTGAGTTTGATGTCTTTGCGCTAAATCTCTCTATATAAAAGCAAAATACTCCTTGCGCATCATCACAAAATCTTCAGCACCGTAAAGCCTACAAACTTGAAAATTTGGCACCTATGTTCCTCTTGGCTTCTAGGTGCTCACTAAGAAAGGATTTTTTTGAAATGACCATCAGAGCATTTAGAGTATTTCCTATATTATTGTTATCAACACGCTCTGATGCTAAGGAGTTCTACTCCCCCTCCCCACCTGCAAAACACAAGCAGAGGAGTTTCAGTTTCAGAGCACCAAACAGCTTTTTAGCACAGAACAGTTGAGCTAAGCCACGCCCAGGCTCCTCGCTGTCTCCTTGCTCACACAGCAAATACTATTTCAGTTTCCAAACAGCCCTCAACTCTCTCTCACACTGACAGGACACTAGCCGGATGAATACGAATGGATGCTGGTAGGCAGAGGCAGAATTTCCCCTCCCCCTTATTTTCCTCCCCCAAAACTAAGCCCCACCACGTAGTTTGGTAGTGAAGCACGGGTCTCGAGCTAGTAAATAAAATAACTCAAATAATTATTCACAAAAGGCAAAAAAGCAACAACAACCCTTTACCGCGCTGAAATGCGCAGATCCGCCAGCAGAGGGCGGGCCACTCCAGAGAACTTGGGCTGTGCCAACCGGCTGCAATTGGGAGATAACTCATTTGCCTCTTGACAAGGATGGATTTAATATATAAAATGAAGGTGGCTAGCTCGAATTACCGACCAAAGGCGACAAATTTGAATTAATATAATAAGGACTGTTAAAATTGCAAACGTGACAGAAAAAGGTAATATGGGAAATGAACATAGAAATGAGATAAACATTTTAGATAACAATGTGAAATAAGATGTGAGAGTAAGTACCCTAAGAAAAAATGAATTAAAAAATGAAAAAATGAATTATAACATGATCTGGAATTGGATAAGTTTAACATTTAATACCAATAAGGATAACGGGATATGATATTTCATAAATAAAATGAATAGGTAACTATGGTCACGTTTGTATTGAGATGGGAAACCTGGATTCACACTAGCCAAACGAGAATTTTTTTTATTTAAAAAATAAAATTGGGGAGGAAATTGAACAATGAAACTATAAGGTATGTTTAAGGTGGTTGACGTTAGGAGAGAATATTGAAATGTTGAAAATAAGCAATGAAGTGGTGACTTAATGTGAATATGTGTATTAAGAGATATTATTAACTCTGCTTGTACTAAAATGTATGATACATTGATGCCACACTGTTAATGTATGGTTGTGTGTGTAGGTTGAACTAAAAAACTTGATTTTAAAAAAATGGAAATGATGTGCAATTAATTCCCCCCCCTTCCCGTCCTTTGCGGCCTGGGTGCCATGCCTCTGGTGGAGACTGACTCTGAGGGAGAGGAGGAACAGCCAACAGGGAGTGGAAGTGTGGCTCCGGAGGTTGTGGAGGAGGCTGGGGAAGGGCAGAGGCTGGCTGGGCAACCAGGCCCATCCCCTCTTCATCCTAGGACATGCAGGGAGGAACGGAGAAGGAAACAACTTGGCTTATGAGAGAGGAAGCGGCCATGATCCCCCTCATTGGTTGCAGCTGGGGAGAATGGTATATAAGAGAGACGGTTAAAAACACAGCATTGCCAGAAGCAAAGAATGCGTTATTTTGGGCTGAAGTTATCTTAGTTGGCGTCCTTCCAACAGACTGTACCTGGTTATCTCCTTGCAGTAATTACTTATCCTGGTCTGTTGTGGAAATTCCTTCATTGTAGTTTGTTTTGGTTTTTTTATCTCACCTCGATCTGCTCATTAAGTTCGGACTGCATTGCTTTCTTTTGAAGACTGTTTTTGAATACGTTTTATCTCCAACTGAGAATTATTGAACAGCGGGGCCAAGTTGGAGGCATTAAAGGACGTTTTGGATTTTGTTACGTTTGTGTTACACTACGGGTCATCACACTGGGCTCCATGGTGGCTGTAAGTTGCGGATTGCCTGTATCGCAAGACAGAAATGATACAGAGCCTGCATTGTGGAAGGCAGGTTCGACCATTTAAATGGAAACCAGAAAACAGCATTTAAAAGAGCATCCTTGTATATAATTTATTGATTCAAAAGAGCCCACGCAGATAAGACTAGAGTTGGTTCTAAAATCCGGCTTTTTTTTTTTTTTCCCCAGCGCCAGGGACTTAGAAGACCAATCGTCCTTTTATTTTAAAAAAAAAACATACATCTTTTTAAAAACACTGAGAGAGAAAGGCTATAATATCATCCTCTCACATCCAGATTTTTTTTTCCCTTTCAAAGGACCCCGTAGAAATAAAGCAAGGATTAAAATATAGTTATTATTAACAAAATCTAGGAAGACCGCGGATTACCGCCGCCCTTTTTAAATCTACGTTTTTAAAAGCAAGAGGTGGTAAAACCAGGAAGGAAAAACACACACACGAGTGGGTGGGCTTTGCAGTCACCGATTCTGCTCATTCTTCCTCGTCACTCTTGGCAGAAAATCCAGTCCGTCCTTTTTTCTTTTTAAAGTGCAGAAGGTCAGTCAGTCAGCAATCGAAGGCCGAAACTCAGAGAGAGAGAGGGAGAGAGATTGCATGCCATTTTGGGAGAGAGAAAACCTTTGAACAGGAAAGGAGAAAAAGATTAATGAAATATGAGGTTGGGATATGCCTCACTACAGGCGGTCCTCAGCTTACAGGTGTTCGCTTAGTGACCAGTTCAAAGCTTCACAGCGCCGGAAAAAAGTGATTTGCAACTGGTCCTTGCACTTAATAACTGAAGCACGAGACCCTATCACCATGGTGGTGAACCTATGGCACGCGGAGCCATTTGTGCAGGCATGTGAGCCCCAGCCAAACTTACCTGCACTGCGCATGCACACCCCTCCCAGATGATTTTTGACCCGTTTGAGGCCTTTTACGGCCTACCAGAGGCTCGAGGGAAGCCTCTGCAGCCTTGGAAGGCCGAAAAACGGGCCTTCCGGAAATACCGGAAGTGCCCGTTTTCAGCCTCCCGGGGGCTTCTGGAGCTGGGGGAGGCTGTTTTCGCCCTCCCGGGGGGTCGAGGGAAGCCTCTGCAGCCTTGGGAGGCCGAAAAATGGGCCCGTTTCAGCACTTCTGGTATTTCCGAAAATACCGGAAGTGCCAAAACCTGAAGTGCTGAAGTGCCACTTGTATCCTTACAATTTATATTGCCTGTTTCCTAGTATGATTTGATTGCTTATTGCACCCTATGACTATTATCATTGTACCTGATGATTCTTGACTCTTGACAAATGTATCTTTTCCTTTAGGTACACTGAGAGCATTTGCACCGAGACATATTCCTTGTGTGTCCAACCACACTTGGCCAATAAAGAATTCTATTCTATTCTATTCTATTCTATTCTATTCTATTCTATTCTATTCTATTCTATTCTATTCTATTCTATTCTATTCCTTCCAATATCTATTCTACTCTACTCTACTCTACTCTACTCTACTCTACTCTACTCTATTCATTCCTATTTCTATTCTATTCTATTCTATTCTGTTCATTCCTATTTCTATTCTATTCTATACTATACTATTCTATTCTTGTTCTATTCCATTTTCCATTCCATTTTCTATTCTATTCTATATTCCATTCCATTCCATTCTATCCTTTCTCTCTCTTTTTTTCACATCTTCATCCTAAGAAGGCAACCTTTCTCCTCCTTATCTGTCTTTTGGCAACAACCTGTGTCCTCGATCAAGAGTCAAACTTCATTTGAGACAAAGATCTGCAAAAACGCCCAATGACAAAAGCTTTCCGACAGAATGAAAAAAACAAAAGACACACAACTGGAAAAAGCATTCAGTGTTGCCAAAGGTGTTTTGCCTTTTGTGTTTGGAATTGACGTCTTTAATCAAGGAAGCAGGTTTTGAGTTTCTCGGAAAAAAACACACAAAACAAAGCAGAAATAATCAGTTTGTCCCCATTTCTTTTCAAAGGTTTCAGGTGATTCTCGGTCACTTTCACAAAAGAAGAAATGCCAACTTAACCCATCGGGAAGGAAACAGCGTGGAAAGTTAATACAAGACTTAATCTGCTCTCTAAAACTACTTTTTGTCGGAAGGACTGACAGGATAAAATGGGGAGGGGGTGAATTTATTAAGGGACAAAGGAGGGGGAGGGTTGAAAAAGCACTAATTAATTTTCTTCCAGGCCTTGTTGTTAACTCCAGCAAGTTCCCAATTTTGTTGATAGCACCAAATACAGGCCACCCTCAATGTTTATCTCCATCCGTTTAAAAATGGTTTAAATTTACAACGGCCTGGGAAAAATTAAGTTAGGATCGGTCCTCAGATTTACGACTGTTGGCTCCACCTTCACAGTCAACGCGACACTCAATAACTGTGGGCCACAAAAGGAGATTCCCATGACCCTGGGTCACTGCCACCATCGTAAAAATGAGTCAGGAGAGATTCAACCTGGAAATAAGGAGAAACTTTCTGACAGTGAGGACAATCAACTCATGGAACAGAAGTTGCCTTCAGAAGTTGTGGGAGCTTCATCCCTGGAGGCTTTCAAGAAGAGACTGGACTGCCATTTGTCAGAAATGGTGTAGGGTCTCCTGCTTGGGTGGGGGGTTAGACTAGATGACCTCCAAGGTTCCTTCCAACTATTGTTCTGTTCTGTTCTAGTTAAGATATCTGACTAGACAGCTATGCTAGAAAAGGTGCAGAGAAGAGCAACTAGGATGATGAGGGGACTGGAGGCTAAAAGATACGAAGAACGGTTGCAGGAACTGGGCCTGGCTAGTCTAAGGAAGAGAAGGACCAGGGGAGACAGGAGAGCATCTTTCAATATTTGAAGGGAGAGGGAGAGAAAGGAAAGGAAAGAGAAAGAGGAAGGAAGGAGAAAAAGAAAGAAAGAGGGACAGAAAGAGAGGGGGAGAGAGCAAGAGAGAGTGACTTGATGCTAAAACATACAATGAACTGGGCCTGGCTAGACTAGGGAAGAGAAGGACCAGGGGAGACAGGAGAGCATCTTTCAATATTTGAGGGGCTGCCACAGAGAGGAGGAAGGGATCAAACTATTCTCCAAAGCCGCTGAAGGCCAGACAAGGAATAATGGATGGAAACTGATCCAGGAGAGATTCAACCTGGAAATAAGGAGAAACTTTCTGACAGTGAGAATCATCAACCCATGGAAAAGAAATTGCCTTCAGAAGTTGTGGGAGCTTCATCCCTGGAGGCTTTCAAGGACAGACTGGACTGCCATCGGTCAGAAATGGTGTAGGGTCTCCTGCTTGGGAGGGGGGGTTGGACTAGATGACCTACTAGGTCCCTTCCAACTCTGACGATCTGTTAAAATACACACCGGAGGGTTAGCTGAGCCCCAAACAGCCTCTGAATTCGGGCAGCGAGATCAACTTGTTGCCGCTGAGATCGCAGTAATCCAGGAACTTCCGGACGCAGCGCTTGGGCCGGGCGTTTTGCTTCATGTACAGCTTGAAAGGGCGCAGCTCCCGCTCGCTCACGCCGTTGCTGAAGTCTCGGTCCAGGTGGGTGAACTGCCAGCGCACGGCCCGGTCTTCCAAGCTGGGGGCCGCTAAGGAATCCGGAAACCTGCCAGAGAGCGTGTCGTGGTTTTTTGTTTTAAACGTGGTTTAATTGTCGCTGCAAGTCAAGGTGGTATTTGTAATGTTCCCAACAACAACCCTGGAAGGTAGGCTGGGCTGAGCGTAAGAGACTCACCCTGAATCCCTCAAGAGGGGACTAGAACTCATCACCACCTGGGGATTGGCCCCAAATCACCCAGCTGGCTTTCATGCCCAAGGCAAAACCTGAACTCATGACCTCCCAATTCTTGGCCCTTAAACTTTACCAAATACTCTCTCTCTCTCTCTCTCTCTTCCCTCCCTTTGTCTCTCTCTCTTTCTTCCCTTCCCTCCTTCTCTCTCTTCTCTCTCCCTTTCTCCCTCTCTCTCTCCCTTCCCTCCCGTCTTTCTCTCCCTCTCCCTCTATCTTCTCCCTCTTTCTCCCTCCCTCCCCTCTCTGTTCCCTTCCCTCCCTCTCTCTCTCTTCCCTTCCCTCCCTTTCTCTCCCTTTCTCCTCGTCTCTCACCCTTCCTCCTCTCTGTTCCCTCCCTGTCTTTCTCTCCCTCCCTCCCTTTCTCTCTGTTCCCTTCCCTCCCTTTCTCTTCTTTCCCTCCCTCTCGATGTCTTTCTATATCCCTCTATTTCTTCCTCCTCTCTAACCCTCCCTCTCTCCCTTCCCTTCCTCCTCTTTCTCTCTCTCCCTCTCTCTTTCTCCCTCCCTCCCTGCCTGTCTCTTCCCTCTTTTCTCTCCCTCCCTCCTCTCTCTCTTTCTTCCCGCTCTTTCTTCCTTCCTCCCTCTCTCATGTTCCCTTCCCTCCCTCCCTCTCTTCCCTTCCTTTCCTCCCTTTTGCTGTCCTTCCTCTTTCTCCCTCCTCTCTCCCTTCCTCTCTCTCTTCCCTTCCCTTCCCTTCCCTCTCTGTCTTTCTCTCTCTCTCTCTTTCTTCCCCCTCTACCTCTCTCTCTCCTCCAACTCTGGCTAGCTGTGTCAGTCTGGGTCTCCAGGACCCTCCAGATAATAATTTATCTGTCTACAGGGTTCCTATATGCCAACTGGGCAAACGCTCTTGGCAAAATCTCTAAAATTAACCAAATTAACCATGTTCCAAAACTTGGGAGTTTGGCGTAGGGCCCTCCCGTCACCCAACGCCTGCAGCCCAACTCCCCGTTTCTTGATCTTGGCAGCTTTTAAGGGGTGTGGACTCCAAATCCCAGAATCCCCTCGCCACCACGCTGAAGTCCACCCATCTTCAAGTTCAAAATGCCAGCTAGAGAACCGCGGAAGTTGAAATCCAGAGACCTTAAAGTCGAGAAACACAACTCTGCATAATATCTTTGATCGTGCGGTTCACAGACCGAAGGCGCTTCCTTTTTCGCCAGGGGCGAGCCATATTTACCTGCGGTATGGAATGGTCATCAGCCTTGATTGGAGCATGTGGGAACTCAATGCTTTGATCAGTTGGGTAAGGAATTGAGTTTTCTTTGACCCGGGACAACCTAGTTGGAAAAATCAAAAGACAGGAACCTTTCCAACAGAAAGCGGCTGAAAACCCTTGTTGAAAATAAACGTTTAGTTTAGTTTAATTTACTTTACTGTCATTGCACATTGTACAATGAAATTAAATGCCATCTCCAGTGTATATTATGACTGTGAAAATAAACACAAACACACCTCCTTCGCATTCTATACATTGAATTGAAAACCCCTGATATTGCATTAATATTACACTATACAGTAGAATTCAATAGAGTTACTGCCCTGGGATAGAAGCTGTTTTTCAGCCTATTTGTCCTTGTTTTTATTATTGTCCTGTACCGTCTGCCAGATGGTAATAGTTCAAAAAAAGGGGGTTCCCAGGATGAGATGGATCTTTGAGGACGTTTTGAACTTTCTTAAGGCAGCGGAAGCTTTAAGTTCTTCCAAAGAGGGGAGAAGGCAACCCAGGATCCTCTGGGCAATGACGTTCACCCTCTGGAGTGCTGTCCTATCTGCCCCTGTGCAAGTGGCAAACCCTACACAGGTGTGTAATAAGATACTCTCTATGGTGCAGCGGTAGAAGGTCACCAGCAGTTTTTCATCCGTCTGTTGTTTTCTGAGAAGTCTCAGGTAGTCTAATCTCTGCTGGGTCCTTTTGACCAGGGCTGCAATGTGAGCCCCCCAGGTCAGGTCCTCTTTTAGGGTGACACCCAGAAACTTAAAACTGGCCACTTGCTCCCCTCGGTCTCCACTGAGAAGCCAGGGCTGGAGGTCTGATCTGTTCCTTCTAGAGTCCACTATCAGCTCCTTGGTCTTATTGGTGTTGAGGACCAAGTTATGGTCTCCACACCACAAAAGCAACCGTTGGTCCACCTCATCTCGCTAGGCAGACTCATCCACACACACACACACCCCCGAGATGAGTCCCACCACTGTTGTATCCTCTGCAAATTTAGTAATAGTATTACTAGCCTGAGTGGGAATGCAGGCACGCACGTAAAGAGTAGAGAGTAAGGGACTCAACACACAACCGTGTTTCCTCCTTGTTGTTTTTCAAGGCAGGGAAGCAGCTCTGACTTACCTGGCAGGATCCGATCTCGGAACAAGGGCCCTATTTCCGTGCTCTTGGTTGCTGTATCAGCTTCGCAGTCCGGGGGAAAGTTTCTGGGGAAAAACGACGCAGAGAAATTAAGATTAAAATTGATTTGTGGGGTGGTAAATCTCTTTTCCAGGGGAGCTCTCCCTTTTGTTAAGCGGGTGACGTTAAGAACTAGTGGCGGGATTCAAATGGT
This sequence comes from Pseudonaja textilis, assembly GCF_049901715.1. Lineage (NCBI taxonomy): Eukaryota > Metazoa > Chordata > Lepidosauria > Squamata > Elapidae > Pseudonaja > Pseudonaja textilis. Next base: position 24,025,308 of record NC_141999.1, read on the forward strand.
TCTACCGCCAGTTCGGTGGGCGTGGCTTGGTGGGCGTGGCTTGGTGGGCGTGGCTTGCCTAACGCACGCGCGCACCTTTCCCCACGCCAGCCGAGGCTCTGCAGCGCCAATCAGCTGAGAGGAGAAAGAAGAGGAAAGCGCAGGGGGAGGCCAATGGGAGGGATTGGTGGGTGGGAGGATTGGCAGGCGGGAGGGCCAATCCTGCACTTTTCTCTTCTTTCTTCTCTCAGCTGATCGTCAGAGCTTTTTTTTTTTTACTACCGATTCAGGTGAACCAGTCCAAACCAGTAGCATACTGGAATGGAATGGAAAGAAACTTGCAGTCCAGATCAGGTCCAGATCTGGGTCTCTCCCCATCTTTCCTGGACAAGTCTGCTTCTGACCAGCTTTGGGGCTATCGGGTGTGTTGGGACTGCAATTCCCAGAGTTCCTCATGCTGGCTGAGGAATTCTGGGAGTTGAAGTCCACCAAGTTGCCATGTTTGGAGACCCCTGCTTTATGCTAAAGGAGAGGGGGGGCACTGAACATGGGGGAGAAGAAAGGGGCGCAATCAGATTCAAACTCTGGGTTCAAGACAGGTATGGCACTGACCGGGTGGAGGTCCCTGGGATGGGGCGGCCGGTATCCACCCGCACGCACCAGCAGTAGCCTGTGGCTTGGTGACACTGCACCTCCTTGTAGGTGCCATCGCCTTCGCACGCCGGGATGAAGGTGCCCTCTTGCTGGTGCTGGCGGGCCTCGTGGATGGCTTCCCGCCGTTCCTGTTCGCACGACGGCGGGTATTCTGGACGGGAGGAGTGTCCGGCGCAAGGAAGCAGAAACAGGAGTTGAGTTCGAAGCATTAAAAGTTTATTGCGTGCTACCTCTATGCAAGAATCTGTTCTACTAACAGTCAAGCCCAGTTGGTGCCAGATAAGTCAACAGAATTCATGGGAAGGCTGGGCTTGTTTCTCCTGTGGGAATGCAACGATTCTAAACTTATGGCACATTTGACCCCGCCTTCCAGATCAGCCTGCTCAATTCCTACAAAATGTCAACTCATAAAATATTGATATGTTTTTTTTTTAGAGTTGCTAACAGAAAGGGAGGGGGGAGCAGTGCAGCCGCTTGCAAACCGAAATTGTATTCCATACATGTTTTCAAAGATAGTAACTAGGTGACTGAAATTTCTGTACCACAAAATTCTAACTGGAGAACATGATTGACGACTCTTGGCTATGGATGTGTCCCATTGGAGAATATGATTAATGACACACTCAATGGTTGGGGTGGGGAGGGGGGAAACCAGGGTCAAGAGTGACAATGAATGATGTGCCTCAGAGTTGGCTACACCCAGGCAGTGCCAGCATAACTCCCAATAAATCCTTTTGAAGTTTTAGAAGTTTGGCTCGCGACTCATGATTTAATTGGGGTTGTGCCAGAATCCTGACACAAAGAGGATGAACCAGGTTTTTCTTAGCAAAGGCTAAACTCAAGACGATTTTCAAAAATAGACAGGACAACCGCTTGACTGGGGTGGTACAGAGAGTCCTCAGCTTACAACCATAGTTGAGCCCAAAATTTCTGTTGCTAAGCAAGACAGTTGTTAACTGAATTTTGCATCCATTTTATGACCTTTTTGTCACAACTGTTAAGTGAATCACTGCAGTTAGTAATACAATTGTAAACTGAATCTGACTGCAACCGTCTTAATTAGGAGTCATTTCCCAAAGAGTCCGAGAGTTCAATTCCTAAATCTGGACTTTGGGCAGATCCGGCACTGGACATAAATAATTTTATATCTTTCATGGACAGCCGTCCAAAGTTGCTTTTTAGAGTGACATGAGCAGCAACATACATTTGATAAATACGTTAGTAAGAAAACGGGGCTCACCTTGAGCCGGTTTCGCCGAGTGGTTGGCCTTGAAATCCGGAAGGATGATGGGAATCAGGAAAGGCCGGGTGGTGCCTTCTGGGTTACGGAGGAGGAGTGAGGAATCCGTGACGGGCAGGGAAGCAGAATAATTGGCCGGAAACAGAATCAGAGGGGTTAGTTTAGAGCAATCATGGGGCACCCTGGAAACCATCTTAGCCCACCCAATTCTTCGGTGCCTCAGTGGCCCTTCTGGTTTTTTTCTTACCACCACCCCCGAACCTTCCAAATAGTCCAAATAGGGCAGGACACCCACCCAACCGTGTTGCCCACTCAGCCGACAGGGATTGCCACTGCTTTGTTTATTTATATTCATTTTCATCAGTGAGTGAGGCAGTGAGTTCTAATCCTGCCTCGGAGCTGGAAACCGGCTGGATGACATTGGGCCAAGCGCCAGGAGACTGGGAGTTCTAGTCCCGCCGTAGGCATGGTAGCTGGTTGGGTGACTTTGGGCCAAGCGCCAGGAGACGAGCCCCGTCTTAAGCATGGAGGCCACGTGAATAACTTTAGGCAAGTCCTTCTCTTTCTCAACCCAGCCCACCTCACAGGATCGTTGTGGGAAGAATAGGAGGAAGGAGTATTAGGTATGTTTGTTAGTTTCTTGATAAAAATAGTGAAGGTGGGATATAAATAAATGAAAATGAAAATAAAAAGAAGGAAGGAAGGAAGGAAGGAAGGAAGGAAGGAAGGAAGGAAGGAAGGAAGGAAGGAAGGAAGGAAGGAAGGAGAGGGAGGGAGAAGGAAGGAAGGAAAGAGAAAGATAAAAGAGATAGAAAAGAAAGAAAGAAACAAGAAAAAAACAAGAAAGAAAGAAGGAAAGGAAAGAAAGGAAGGAAGGAAGGAAGGAAAGAAAGAAGGAAGGAAGGAAGGAAGGAAGGAAAGAAAGAAAGAAAGAAAGAAAGAAAGAGGAAGGAAGGAAGGAAGGAAGGAAGGAAGGAAGGAAGGAAGGAAGGAAGGAAGGAAGGAAGGAAGGAAGGAAGGAAAGGAAAGGAAAGGAAGGAAGGAAGGAAGGGAAAGAAGGAAGGAAGGAGAGAAAGCAAAGAAAGAAAAAGGAAGGAAGAAGAGGGAGGGAGAAGGGAGGAAGGAAGGAAAGAGAAAGACAAAAGAGAAGGAAAAGAAAGAAAGAAACAAGAAAGGAAGGGAGGAAGGAAGGAAGGAAGGAAGGAAGGAAGGAAGGAAGGAAGGAAGAAAGAAAGAAAGAAAGAAAGAAAGAAAGAAAGAAAGAAAGAAAGAAAGAAAGAAAGAAAGAAAGAAAGAAAGAATTAACTAACTCAGGCACGGCAGTCCACATTTGGGGGGAGTCTTCATTTCCAGCATGCATTGTGCAATCATTGCCTAGCGCTGCAAACACACCCCGTGCAACCATGGTCCAGTTCTGGATGAGTCCAAGCAGCTCATCCCCCCACCCCCAAAACCGAGGGGCCCGGGTGGCCTGGGTGGCCTGGGTGGCCTGGGTGGCCTGGACTGGGGGGCGGGAGAGAAGGAAGGACCTACCTGGCTGTCTGTGGGGCCCGGGGCTTGGCTGAGTAGGCCGAGGGGCCACACCTTCTTCTGCGTTCAGGGAGGAAAAGAGGTGGAAGGCAGCTATTACAGAGGGTTTAATGTCATCTTCTCTGTCCAAAGAGTGAGAGAATTTAGAGCTACCGGGGGGCGACTTGAGTCGAGGATGAGGGCTCGTCGGGGTTCTACACTGGACGCAAACCGAGGGAGGGGGCCAACCCGAAACCCAACCGGGGGGGCGGTATGCTTTCCTAAGGCAGAAGAAGCTCAATCGGTTGAACCTCTGCCTGCGAAGCAACCCTGCCCCCCAAAGGCATTCAAGGGAGCCATGCAGAAAAATGACTTTTGGTTTTGTCAGGAAGCTCAAGTAGCTATAAATCAGCATTTCTCAACCCGAGCAGCTTTTTGATGGGTGGACTTCAAGTCCCAGAATTCCCTAAGTCAGTTTTAGGGTCCCAGAATTCCCTAGCCATTTTTAGATGGGTAGACTTCAATTCCCAGAATTCCCTAAGTCACTTATAGATGGGTGGACTTCAACTCCCAGAATTCTCTAGTCACTTATAGATGGGTGGACTTCAACTCCCAGAATTCCCTAGTTATTTATAGATGGGTGGACTTAAACTCCCAGAATTCCCTAAGTCAGTTTTAGGGTCCCAGAATTCCCTAGCCATTTTTAGATGGGTAGACTTCAATTCCCAGAATTCCCTAAGTCACATATAGATGGGTGGACTTCAACTCCCAGAATTCCCTAGTCACTTATAGATGGGTGGACTTCAACTCCCAGAATTCCCTAGTCACTTATAGATGGGTGGAGTTCAACTCCCAGAATTCCCTAGTCACTTATAGATGGGTGGACTTCAACTCCCAGAATTCCCTAGTCACTTATAGATGGGTGGACTTCAACTCCCAGAATTCCCTAGTCACTTATAGATGGGTGGACTTCAACTCCCAGAATTCCCTAACCTGGCTAGGGAATTCTGGGAGTTGAAGTCCACACATCTTAAAGTGGCTAAGGTTGAGAAATACTGGTCTAGAGCCTACATGATCCCCATAACATGCTAAACTGGGTTAGTTTGAACTTGGGTCAGTGCATAGTGTGAATACAGAACACGGGTTAACTCACTAACCAAGTTAGGCACATCGTGCACACTCAGTCGCTGGGCATAAGTGTGAGCAGAAGGCGGCTTACCTCGCTTAGAAGAACGGGCATCTTGCCATGACGTTCCCACCGAATCCGTTCCTGGTTTGTGGCAGAAGCAAAAGAGACGAAAGGAATCAAGGGGTGACTAACCAGGGTTTACAGACAGTCCTTGATTTATAAACACCGTTGTGATTGGACGTTCCAGCAACGCATGCGGGCTGGGGGATTCTGGGAGTTGAAGTCCATAGGTTTTAAAGTAGCCAGGTTTGAAAAAAACACCGCTCTTATCCGCTAATCTGGATTTCTAGCTGTTCTTGATCTTGATCCAGTTCCCTTGGATATTTATTAATTTATTAATAAATGACTATTAAATTTATTAATAAATATATTCAATTTAATTCAATTTAATTATTAATTATTTTCTCTGAGTTGTGCAGTGGCCTAGAGGTGGAGCTCTCGCCTCACAATCGGAAGGCTGTGAGTTCGATCCTTGGTAGCAGCAGATATTTCTCTCTCTGGGGACAATGAGACTCTCTCTGCTGAACAAAGCTCCTCACTGGTGACAGGAAAGGCATCCGGCCAGTAAACAGTCAGCTCCATTCAGTTGCCCCGATTTCACCCTGATGCAAGGGATTACGGGGTCATTAAAAGACCAAAAAATATTATTTTCTCCGCATTAATTATTTCAGTTCAGAAGAGAAACCGAGCCACCCGAACCAAGAAGATAAATCTTGGATAAATTCCTCGTTTCTCCACCCCACTCATCAGCCCCCAGGAGCTGTCGTGATTCGCTAGCAGCAGGTGTGGACGGATGAGGTCTCGGAGAGCGAGGACTCAGATGAGGGGCCTGCGTGGGATGCAGGGTTGGGGCCAGGACCCTCAGGGAGTTCAGAGATGGTGGAGCCTGGCAGCAATGATGAAGAGCACTCCGAGGAGCCTCTGCCCAATGCGCATGCGCAGAGGGCTGCTCGAAGGAAAGAGCAGCTGCAGCAGCACAGGCGACTCGGGAGTAAGGCTGCAAGATGATGGCCCCTCCCTTAAGAGATAAAAGCCAGCTGAGAAACTGGAGTTCTGTGCAGGAAGCAAAGAAGTTTGATACTCGAGCCTGGTGGATGTTAGAATATCTGAGTTGGTATTGGAGACTCTTTGATTTATTGTTTAGGAACTTTATCTGTTGTTTTTGGCAGCCCTGCAAAAACTTGGCAAGACTCTTTCTTTCTTTCTTTCTTTCTAATAATTTTTATTCTTTAAAAACCAAAAATACAAAACTCTCATGTACATTAACAGTGTTTGTGTCATTATATATACATGTTTCTCATTTTGTAACTATACCTTTCTATCTATATTCTTCACCCATTCGTACCACCTATCCCATATTGCATAATATTCTCGATCATCCTTCCCTTTTAGTTCCATAGTGAATTTGTCTAGCTCTGCCAGTCCATTATTTTTTGAACTAAAGCCTCATCTGGTGGTATTTTGTCACTCTTCCAGCTTTGTGCAAAGGTGATTCTTGCTGCCATTAAGATGTATACAATAAGATATCTTTTATCTTTGCTCAAATTTCCTTTAATCATATAAAATAGACACGTTTCTGGTTCCAATTTCAATCTATAATTTATAATCTCAAAGAGACATCTCCGTACCTTCTTCCAATATTTTTTAACCTCTTTATATATTGCCACCACATATGGAAAAACGTTCCTTTTTTTTGTTTGCACTTCCAGAATTCCAGTTTTATATTTGGATACATTTTTGCCAGTCTTGCCGGCGCTAAGTGGCATCTACAAAACATTTTATATTGATTTTTGGCCAGGCTCTTTCTTATTGGAGCGAATTAGTTGGAAGCAGCCTTTTATCTGTGAAGGAACAGGATTCGTAAATGAAACAGTAAAAGGTCGTGCTGGTACCATTGTCTTGTGTTTACTCTCGTGGAACCAGGTTTGGGTTAGAACAGGAGCCTGGCCGGGGGTGGGATTCAAATTTTTTAACAACCGGTTCTGTGGGCGTGTCTTAGTTGGTGGCATGGCTTGGTGGTCATGTTATTGGCTGGGTGTGGCCAACTCAATATCACTCACATTGAGGCACGCAACTTCTCGCCTGGCCTCTCATGACTGTGGGGATGCTGCAATAGTCGTAAGTGTGAAAAACGGTCATAAGTCACTTTTTTCAGGGCCATTGTAACTTTGAATGATCACTCCACACAAGCAAAGTACCAGCAAAGGAGGGGGAAAAAACCCCAGAGAAGTTCCAGAGACAGGAAGTCCAGTCCTGCCAAGAATGGTTAATGGAGAGGCAGTTTCTGTAAGCAACACCAGAATGTTTCCTTCCTGCCTTCCTTACAGGATTAGCCCTGTAATTTCTTTTAACAACTGGTTCTCTGAACTGCTTAGGATGTTAACAACCAGTTCTAGCGAATAGGTGCGAACTGGTAGAATCCCACCCCTGAGCCTGGTTGGAGGTGAGAGAATACCCAGAAGGCCTTACCTGTGCAATTGGGCGCTTGGTTCAGGGCAGACGTTCCTGCGATGGGTTTGCCTTCCGGGGTGGAGCACCAGCAATAGCCCGTTTGTTTATGGCACTGGATCTGCGCAGGCAGGAGAGAGAGAATGGATGAGGGGATGTGCCTGGGATACAGGTAAGTCCTCGACTTACGACTATTCGTTTAGCAACTGCCTGAAGTTACAACGGCCATAAAAATGTGACTTATGACACACGACCGTTGCAGCATCCTTAAGAGTCCCCTGCTGGTAATCCTCGCCTTACGACAGTTCATTTAGTGGCCATTCAAAGTTACGATGGCACTGGAGAAATTGACTTGGGGCCGTTTTTCACACTCATGACCACAGCAGCGTCCCCATAAGTCAGAATTCAGACAGTCGGCAAGAGAGAGTGACTGGAGGCTAAAACATACGATGAATGGTTGCAGGAACTGGGCATGGCTGGTCTAGGGAAGAGAAGGACCAGGGGAGGCAGGAGAGCATCTTCCAGTATTTGAGGGAGAGAGAGAGAAAGGAAGCTCGCCCGGTGCCGTAAGCAAGACGCAGAAAGATCTTCACCTCCAGGAAGGCGCCATTCTCGCTACATTCAGGCACGTAGGGGGCCTGGGTCTGGCGCCGGGATTTGGCGAGGGCAGCTGCTCGGTCTTCCTGGCAACGCGTCAAATTGGCACCTGTGGAAGAAATGGGAGGAAGACACAAGTCAAGATCGGACATTGCAACAGGCTGCCTGAACATTGGCGACTTTTAGACGGGGGAGCGGGGGCCTTCAACTCCTATAAACCATTTGCTAATCAATCCACACCGCAGCCCGGTTTCACAGCTACAGCCACCTGGGGCCAGTCCCTTGGGACTCTGAAGAACTGCGGTCGTAAGCCGAGGACTACCTGTAAGCAATTAGCCAATCGATCGATCCACACTGCAGGCCGGTTTCATAACTTATGGCCACCAGGGGCCAGTCCCTTGGAGGTCTGGAGAATTGCAGTCATAAGTCGAGGAATACCAATAAGCAATTTGCCAATCAATCAATCCACACCGCAGCCCAGTTTCACAGCTATGGCCACCAGGGGCCAGTCCCTTGGAGGTTTGGACAATTGCAGTCATAAGACAAGGATTATTTATAAGCAGTTTCACAGCTACGGCCACCTGGGATAAACCACCCTTCCCCCAAATTCTCTCCCACTGCTTTCGGCCATCTTCAGACAGGGGCATCTCCCTGCCAGCTTTCCCCACCCCGCTTCCAATCCGTCCCCAGTCCTGGTCCCCTTACTGTTATTATCCCGCCGGGCAGCTCCCCTGCAGCGGAAGCGAGGCCACACCTGCAGGTGAGGATGTTCACACCTGGCTTCCTGGAAGGCGCAGGCCGACCTGTAAAACTTCCCGTCGGAGGCACAGACGGGGCGGCCATGTTGGTGTGGGGGGCACTCGGCTGGGCACGGCAGCTGCTCCTGGTCACCCTCCGAGATGAGGAACTGCAAAAGAGGCAGAGGTGAGTGATTAAAACACAGGTCAGCCTCGACTCACGACCACAGTTGAGCCCAGAATTTCGATGGCTGAGTGAGACGTTTCTTAAGGGAGCTGTCACTTAACCCCATTTAAATCATGAGTCTCGAGCCAAACTCCAAAAGGATTTGTTGGGAGTTAAAAGATGCGGCCTTGTCTGGATGTAGCTGTCATGCTCCTGTTGGAGTCTGATTCTGAGGGGGAGGTTGAGCAGCTGACAGGGAGTGGGAGTGTGGCTCCAGTGTGGCTCCAGAGGAAGACCCAAGCCCACCCCCTCTTCATCCTAGGGCACGCAGGGAGGAACGGATGAGGGAGCAACGTGGATTACGGGGGAGAAAAGGGCCCTGATTCCCTTCATTAGCTGCAGCTGGGAAAACGGGATAAAGAGATTGTTTGTGCACAGAACCTTGCTGGAAGCAAAGCTTGCATTGTCTTTGTTTGTCAAGTCCTATCTGGGTTCTGGCATCCTTCCATCTGTGTATGTTTCGTTATCTTTTGAGTTCTGCAATCCCTTATCCTGCCCTGTCTCGTCAATTGCTGCAGCGTGGTTTGTGTTGCTTTTTATTTATAATTTAGATGTACTTTGGATTCGGACTAAATTTCTTCCCTTTAAAAACTGTTCTTGGGAAAGTTTTTTCTCCAGACGATGATAACTGGACATTGGAGGCTAAATTGGAGGCATTAAAGGGACTTTACCTACTTTTGTGACTTTGTTGCTTTTGTGCCACGCCCCTTTTGGGTCATCACACAGAGGTGGTATTTGCCGGTTCTCCGAATTACTCAAAATTTCCACTACCGGTTCTCCATAACTGGTCAGTACCTGTTGAATGCCACCTCTGTGTATACAGTTCCTTCTAGCAACTGATGATGTTATCTACTTTGGGTAATGAAACGTCTACCAAGAAAACAACCAAGTTCAGAGCGCACTAAGAATATTTCTAAATTTAGGACTACCTGTAATTTGTTGTGAGTTGCGAAGTCGAGCCTGACCCATCGCGACCCCATAGACAACATTCCTCCAGGCCTTCCTGTCAGTGGTGGCATTCAATTTTTTTTACTACTAGTTCTGTGGGCGTGACTTGGTGGGCATGGCAGGGGTCAGATGAGGGGCCTGCGTGTGATGCAGGGATGGGGTCAGGACCCTCAGGAAGTGGAATGCTGCCTTTGGAGATTGTGGAGGCTGGCAGCATTGATGAAGAGGACCCCGAGGAGCCTGTGCCCAGTGCGTGTGGGTGCAGGGCTGCTCGAAGAAAAGAGCAGCTGCAGCAGCAACGGGCGACTCGGGAGTAAGGCTGCAAAGTAATGGCCCCTCCCTGAGAAGATAAAAGCCAGCTGAGAAACTGCAGTTCTTTGCAGAAGGCAAAGTAGTTTGATACTGGAGCCTGGTGGGCGTTAAGAATATCTGAGTTGGTATTTGGAGTCTCTCTGATCTGTTGTTTAGTAACTTTATCTGGTGTTCTTGGCAGCCTTGCAAAAACTTGGCAAGGCTCTTTCTTATCGGAGCTAATTTGTTGGAAGCAGCCTTTTATCCGCGAAGGAACGGGATTCGTAAATGAAGCATTAAAAGGTTGTGCTGGTACCTTTGTCTTGTGTTTACTCTCGTGGAACCAGGTTTGGGTCAGAACATTCCCTCCCCACCCCACTAACCTGCTTTCCAGCTCCGTTCTCCTGTGCATGGCAACCAAAGGAGACCCAGCCGATCAGCTGGGACTCAATGGGAGGCAGAGAAGAGATGGGGTTGGCAGGGCCAGTCAGAGGTGGGATTGGCCGGTTCTCTGAACTACTCAAAATGTTCTCTACCGGTTCTCCAGAACCGATGTCAACTGCTTCAGTTTTCTCCCTCCAGCCACTTCATTCTCTGCCGTCCCCTTCTTCTATTGCCCTCCATCGTTCCCAGCATTCGGCCAAAGTCTTTGAGCTTCCTCTTCAGGATCTGGCCTTCTCAAGAGCAGCCAGGGCTGATCTCCTCTAGGACTGACCGGTTGGATGGCCTTGCGGTCCAAGGGACTCGCCAAGGGAGTCTCCTCCTCCAGCCCCAGAGTTCAAAGGCCTCCATTCTTTGGCGCTCAGCCTTCCTTCTGGTCCAACCTTCACAGCCATACATTGCCACTGGGAAAAACCGTAGCCTTGACTCTACGCACTTTTGTTGGCCGGGGGGGTGTCTCTGCTTTTTTAGTATCCTGTCTAGATTTGCCACAGCTTTCCTCCCCAGGAGCGAGCGTCTTTGGATTTCTTGGCTGCAGTCCCCACCTGCGGGGATCTTGGAGCCCAGGTTTATTTCAGGTGTCATCTCAGTGTGAAAAAAAAACGCCTCTAGGCTGGCCCTATTTTTCATCCTGGGAGACTCTGAGGGAGCCATGAGATGTCAGACCCCTCGTTCTTTTGGGCTGGGCTCCGTTCCAGGGTCTGCCAATCTCAAATCCCAAAGAACGGCTGCCTTTTTCTCCTCCAACCCGGCCGACGTGCGCCCAGGAGCATATCCAGCCCCCACCCCCCGCACCCCCAGAAAGCGGCTTGTGTTATATTTGGAACCCATTTGATGACCTGCCACGTTTTCCAAGTGCATCTTCTCCCACCCAAAAACAACTGGCTCTCTCTGGGCTAAAGTAATTAGATAAATTGCCTACTGCAAAAGAAGCCAATATCCCCATCCGTAATGGACGCGAAGATTTGCGCTAATATTTGCGTTGGGAGGCGGCAGAGATGCGATTTGGCATCCCAGAACAGGCTGTTCAGAGGGGGCATCCAGCGCCGTGCGTTGTGTTTGTCAGGCGTTAAGTCGTGACTTTGCAGAAGGGAAGAGGACACGTAAAATAGGGCGACGGGACGCGGTGTCGTCTTTCAGCCCCGGAGCGAAAGGAAAAAAAAATCATACTGTGAGTAGACTTGGAGTCTGTTCCAGGATGAGGCACCCCCCCACACACTCCCCTCAAGTTGCTTAAAATCACTCACATCAACACAGTATGTGTTGCACCTAAAAACAACCAGGTGGAGTTTGGATCCCACCGTTGGAGGGGGGTGGGGGAGCATCTTGACTTTTTTGACCACCAAAAAGTCAAGAAAGGACACCCCTGAGAAGTTGCAATGAGCATGATGAATGCTGGGTTTATGCTACGGCGAGCTGAGCCGGCTGTGTGAATTTGGACCATCATCAGGAGACTGGGAGTTCTAGTTCCACCTCAGGTACGAAAGCCAGGTGGAGGACTTTGGGCCAATCGCCAGGAGATGCTGAGTTCTGGTTCCACACTTTAGGTACGAAAGACAGCTAGGTGACTGTGGGCCGATCACCAGGAGACAATGAGTTCTAGTTCCATTTTAGCCATGAAAGCCGGCTGGTGTCTTTGGACCATCATCAGGAGGCAGTGAATTCTAGTTCTACTTTAGACATGAAAGCCAGGTGGGGGAACTTTGGGTCAATTACCAGGAGTCAGTAAGTTAAAGATCCACTTTAGCCATAAAGGGCAGCATCTGGGTGACTTTGGGCCAATTACTAGGAGACAGTGAGTTCTAGTCTCACCTTAGCCGTGAAAATGTTACTTGGGAGATCCCCAAAAAGAAGCAAATGGATATTTTTTTCCCCCATAAAGAATGGAACGGCCCTTAAAACAACTTCACATATTGAAGTGAAGGATCCGGTTATACATTTTGAGGTGGGGTAGGGTAGAAGGGGCTCCGGCATCTGCATAAAGATTTGGTTGAAAAGTGTTTTTTAAGATAGATTTGGTACGATTGTATGATCTGTTATAGAATAAACTACCTAAATGATAGTTATCTCATAAAGTATGAATGAATCAGATCATAGTCAAGTGATTTTCTAATCGTGATACTAGGATATAGAAGTTTGGATTGATAATACAAGTTATTATGTAATGTAATTGTAATGGAGACTACGAAATGAATGCACAAAACTGATGAACCAACCGACACACTGCTTGTATATATGTATGGAAGAGAGCTGATGTTTTTATGTTCTGTTTGTTTTGTTTGTTTTTAAAAGAACCAATAAAATTGTGTTTTTTTAAAAAAAAGATTTGGTTGAAAAAAGGGAAGACAATTGTTTTGCTAAGTTTAAAGATGGATGCAGGGATTGCATTTTCATCCCACATGACTCGAGGCGGTGAACGTACCTAATGCACTTTCCTTCTCCTATTTTTCACACAACAACCCTGTGAGGGGGGTTGGGATGAGAGAAGGACTGGCTCATAGTCCCCCGGCTTGCTTTCGTGTTTAGGGCAGGACTAGAACTCCCTGCCTCCTGGTGATTGGCCCAAAGTCACCCAGTCGGCTTTCATTCCTAAGGCGGGACTAGAACTCCCAGTCTCCTGGTGATTGGCCCAAAGTCACCCAGTCGGCTTTCATTCCTAAGGCAGGACTAGAACTCCCAGTCTCCTGGTGATTGGCCCAAAGTCACCCAGCTAGCTTTCATGCCTAAGGCGGGACTAGAACTCCCAGTCTCCTGGTGATTGGCTCAAAGACATCCAGCTAGCTTTCATGCCTAAGGCGGGACTAGAACTCCCAGTCTCCTGGTGATTGGCCCAAAGACATCCAGCTAGTTTTCATGCCTAAGGCGGGACTAGAACTCCCAGTCTCCTGGTGATTGGCCCAAAGACATCCAGCTAGCTTTCATGCCTAAGGCGGGACTAGAACTCCCCGTCTCCTGGTGATTGGCCCAAAGACATCCAGCTAGCTTTCATGCCTAAGGCGGGACTAGAACTCCCGTCTCCTGGTGATTGGCCCAAAGACATCCAGCTAGCTTTCATGCCTAAGGTGGGACTAGAACTCCCAGTCTCCTGGATTGGCCCAAAGTCACCCAGTCGACTTTCATTCCTAAGGCGGGACTAGAACTCCCAGTCTCCTGGTGATTGGCCCAAAGACATCCAGCTAGTTTTCATGCCTAAGGCGGGACTAGAACTCCCAGTCTCCTGGTGATTGGCCCAAAGACATCCAGCTAGCTTTCATGCCTAAGGCGGGACTAGAACTCCCTGTCTCCTGGTGATTGGCCCAAAGACATCCAGCTAGCTTTCATGCCTAAGGTGGGACTAGAACTCCCAGTCTCCTGGATTGGCCCAAAGTCACCCAGTGACTTTCATTCCTAAGGCGGACTAGAACTCCCAGTCTCCTGGTGATTGGCTCAAAGACATCCAGCTAGCTTTCATGCCTAAGGCGGGACTAGAACTCCCAGTCTCCTGGTGATTGGCCCAAAGACATCCAGCTAGTTTTCATGCCTAAGGCGGGACTAGAACTCCCAGTCTCCTGGTGATTGGCCCAAAGACATCCAGCTAGCTTTCATGCCTAAGGCGGGACTAGAACTCCCAGTCTCCTGGTGATTGGCCCAAAGACATCCAGCTAGCTTTCATGCCTAAGGCGGGACTAGAACTCCCAGTCTCCTGGTGATTGGCTCAAAGACATCCAGCTAGCTTTCATGCCTAAGGAAGGACTAGAACTCCCAGTCTCCTGGTGATTGGCCCACTCCCGACCTTATCCAGGAGAGTCCTATATTTTTCCTGCTCTGAATACGCAGGCCGTTTATTGCTGTATAATCCCGATTGTCCTTGGAAATGGAGGTCTGAAGGTCGCTGGTGGGCGCCCAGAAGGACCTTCCTTTTGAAAGACCCTTCAGAGAAGCAGTGCTCCCTCCCTCCCCGCCTCCCGCAACCGTGGGCAGCCGAGATGAGGGGGTTTGTGTCTACACAATCCAGGAAGGGCTGTCAGAATCGGAGTCCTGGCTCTCCTTGAAGACACAGGAGCTCCTGTGAAGATGACGAGTGACCTCATGTCTGCTTGAGGAGGGCAGCATTCAAAGACCCTTTGATGGAATAAAGCAGAGTTTCTCAAACTCGGGCCACTTGAAGACGGGGGTGGATGGGTGGACTTCAACTCCCAGAATTCCCCAGTCCTGGCTGTCATGTTGAAAGACTAATCCAGCAGCCGAGAAGAATTTAGAGAGCTGTTCTGACCCGGGCTTCCCCAACAGCAGGAAGTCGACTCCTCATCCCGCTGAACCCCCTTTTTATTCAGTTTGCCGTGAATTCGTCTCCAGCAAACAGTCTTTCAAGATATTCCACAATTACAGACCTTTATCAGGCTTGGAAAGTAGCCAGGCCGATACCTTTCAGTTGCCACACGGTAGCAGATAATAATTAGCAAGAATGCAGGGACAGATCTTCACCCAAATGAACTAATTGTCCCCTGCAAAAACCCCACTCCCCTTTCGCTCCTCTTTTATTCCCTATGGGAGGGGCCATTCACCGTCCACCTGAGCCTTTACTCCCGAGCCGACTTTTGTTCCTCAGCTGTTCCCTTCTTCTGGCAGCTCTGTGCATGTGCACGCTGGGAACAGGCTCCAGCTATTCTTCTGCCTCACCAATGTCCGACTCCGAAGGCAGCTGATAACTGTTGGACGGCCCTGAACCCGTCTCTGCCTCTGACGCAGAGCCCTTGTCCGAGCCTTCCCCAGACTCCAGGACTGGCCCAGTTTCCTCCCCAACCTCCTCACCGTCCGAATCTGCTGCCAGCTCCATTGTCCGCTGGCGGGCCACAACAATAGCAAACCCGTTTGCTGTGCCAGCCCTGCTTTGAAACGTAGATTTAACCATGATGAATTGCTGGTGGGCTGTGGGACTGTCTATCCTGGATGGTGCAGGATAGATCCTCAATAGCCTTCGCGTCCCCTCTCTACAGGCCTAGATCAAGGTTTGTCAAACTTGGTCACTCAAAGATGTGGGGGACATCAATTACCATCCCTCTCCATCCTGCCATTAAACGAGAAAAACAATTTTTCTTGCAAATCTTGCAAGATATGACAGGTGGACCTCAAATCCCTGAATTCCCAAGCCGTCATAGTCGTTAAGTTAACAAATTGATTTATTAAATTAAATGCATTAAGTTAAATTAATTCCCTGTTGACTTTGCTTTTCAGAAGGTCGCAAAGGGGGATCACATGTCCCTGGGATACCGCAGCCCAGTCATAAGTATGAATCAGTGGCCAAGCATCTGAATTTTTTATCAGGTGACCACGGGGATCCTGGAACAGTCATTAAGTGTGAAAAATTGTCATAAATCACCTTTTCCAGGGCCGCTATGACTTCAGAGTTGGTTGCAAGTTGAGGATCCACTTGCACAGGTAGTCCTCACCTTACTACAGCTCATTTAGTGACCATTCAAAGCTACAACGACACTGAAAAAAGTGACTTATGACCCTTTTTTCACTCGTGGTCATGTGATTTACATTTGGCCGCTTGACCATTGTTTCACGTTTATGACGGTTGCAGTGACTGGGTTCACATGATCTCTTTTGCGACTGTGATGACCCAAAGGGGCGTGGCACAAAAGCAACCAAGTCCCCAAAGTAGGTAAAATCCCTTTAATTCCTCCAACTTGACCCCCAATGTCCAGTTATCATCGGCTGGAGAAAAACCTCTCCCAAGAACAGTTTTTAAAGGGAACAAATTCAGTCCGAGCCCAAAGTACATCTAAATTATAAATAAAAACCAACACAGACCCCTCTGCAGCAATTAACGAGACAAGGCAGGATAAGGAATTGAAGACTTCAAAAGATAACGAAACACACATACTTGGGAGGTCGCCAAAACCCAGATAAGACTTGATAAACAAAGATAATTCATGCTTTTTAAACACCCTTTTTAAACCCTGTTTTCCCAGCTGCAGCTAATGAAGGGAATCAGGGCCCTTTTCTCCCCCGTAATCCATGTTGCTCCCTTATCCATTCGTCCCTGCGTGCCCTAGGATGAAGAGGGGGTGGGCCTGGGTCTTCCTCTGAATGCCCAGCCGGGCTTTGCCCTTCCCCAGTTTCCTCCACAGCCACTGGATCCACACTCCCACTCCCTGTCAGCTGTTCGATCTCCCCCTCAATCAGACTCCAACAGACACTCTCATTTTACAGTATCCTTCCCCTGCCATACCCACCAAGCCACGCCCACAGAACCGGTAGCAAACAAATTTGAATCCCACCGCTATGTATACAGGCAGCCCTCCACTGACCACACTTCATTTCGTGCCTGTTCAAAGTTACTACAGCACGCTGAAAAAAAGGAACTTACGACTCTTTTTCACACTTAATGACCTTTGCAGCACCCCCATCAAAATTCAGTGGCTTGGCCACTGGGTTCATACTTACGACCATTGCTGTGCCCCAAGATCTTTTGTTCCCCTTCTGCAACCTTTTGACCCTCCCCAAATCAACGGGGAAGCCAGATTGATTTCACAAACGGGTTACTAACTTATCAATGGCGGTGATTCACTTAACAGCTGGTCATAAAATGGGGCAAACTCACTTAACAAATGTCCCACTTGACAAAAGAAATTTTGGGCTCCATTATGGTTGTAAGTCGAGGACTAGCTGTGTATAATCAGAGCGCAAACCCCACCCCGCCCCATTCTAAGCATTGATAATGTTAACTAGTTGGGCAAAGAGATGTCCGCAAGGAAACCACCACGCTCAGAGAGCACGAAGGACCCCTTCATCCCAACCCTGAGCACCCAAACGGTCTCCTTTATTGTTTAACGACAGTTTGAAGTTACAACGGCACTGGGGCAAAGTGACTTGTGACTGGTCCTCGCCTTTACAATCTTCACAGCCTCAAAGCGACACGATCAAAGCTCAGCTGCTCGGCAACCGCATCCCAGGCCTCCCCACCTGGCTCCCGATACAGTCGAGGAAGGAAGCTGGATTCGTTCAGCCCTCTTGCACGCTTCGCTTTTGACAACGGCCCTGATTCCTACAACGGCCTTGCTTAGCTGTGGAAATTTTGACCACCCCACCCCCAGCGTTGGTCGTTAAGTCGTGCTACTACCTGTAGTAGCACGAGGGAAATTAAAAATGCAAGCTGGCTTGCTTATCTGTTTAGGTGGGGCACGCTTTCTTTTAATTTTACTGCATTTATTTTACTTATTGATTTATCCAATTTATTTGCTGCCCAACTCATTGTTCAAGGAACTCTGGATTTAAAAATAGAAAAGAAAAGAAAATCAAAACTTGGCAAAAAAAAATCTCCCCTATGACTTAGGATGGAGTTGAAGCGGCGAGGGTGAAGTGGTCTGAGATCTAGATTTGTGAGGAAGACTGGATACATCCAACCAACAAACAGGTTGGAGTAAGGGGTGCAAATAGACCCAGGGGTCTTGACGCCAAAGGTAGAGCTGTGTGTGTGTGTGTGTGTGTGTGTGTGTGTGTGTGTGTGTGTAAAAATCTGCATCTGTTGCACGCCGCTCTCTGCAAAGAGGCAGCTGCCCTCCGAGCCCTTCAGTCTTGATTGACAAGCCAGCCGTTGCCTGCCTGCCTCCCGGCTGAACAGATTCCCTGTCTCTTTGTGTCTGTGTGCCGTGCGTGTGTTGTGTGTCTGTGGTGAGCGGCCCAAGTGCCTCGCAGCTTACCTTGGCTCCTTGCATGCTGCCCGTAACCGCAGGAGCTGCAGCCAGGAAAATGTGAGGGCTGCATCAACAGAACCTGATAGGCAGGCCTGCCCATTACAACTCTCCGCTCTGTGTCTGTCCGTCAGCATCCAAGATGCTGGGTGATGCTCGTGCGTGTGTGTGTGTGTGTGTGTGTGTGTGTGTCTTTAGGGGCAGGATTTGGAGAGTTGAAAGAGCAGGGAGGGGAAGGAGAAGATTTCTTGGGGTGCAGAGAAGCAGTGAAACCATCTTCCTCAACCTGGTCAACTTTAAGATGGGTGCACTTCAATTCCCAGAATTCCCCAGCCAGCATGCTTTAAGATGCATGGACGACAAACACAAGCAATCAGTTTTAAACTGAATCATTTTCTCTTATTTAATTCATCAATATAATGTATAGGAAAACATTCCTTAATTTTTTACAAGAAAACAAAAGTGGGTAAAATTCTCCCCGCAGTGAGAAAATTCAGCAAAGCAATGAGAAATTACAGAATTTCATTGAATAATCCGTGTGTCCATTTTTGGGGGTGGGTGGGTGGAGGTTGAGAATATTTTCTACAGGTAGTCCTCAACTTATAACCACAATCGAGCCCTACATTTCTGTTAAGTGAGACATTTGTTGTATATTTTGCCTCATTTTACGATCTTTCTTTCCAGTTAAGGGAATCACTGCAAATGTTAATGTTATGTATGTATGTATGTATATGTATACGTATATGTATATGTATGTATATGTATAGATAGATATAGATATATATGTTAATAGTGTTATAAGTTAGATCGAGAAATAAGAGTATAAGTGAATAGAACGGAGAAGTAATTGATATAGTTATAGACTTTACTAACTAGTGTGAAAAACCGTTATGGAATCATTGTCAAAAGTGGAAATTGTTTTTTAAATGTTGAATAAATAAATTTATTTTTAAAAAATTAAATAAAATGTTTTTAAAAAATAAATAAATACCGCAATCGCTCCCCCAGGACCGGCTTGGGAAATCTCTGCCAGGAACCTACTGAGCTCAGCTCCTCTCCACATCCATCAAGGGCCCTTCTAAATGGACCTTTGTTGTCTAAAGTAGCTTTCCACCTTCCTAAAAACCACCACTTCATCGGATCAACGCTTGAAAAAAAACCCAAATTTAAGAGCCCTGGGCAGCCATATTTAATTATACATGTTTTAACAGCAGCTAGAATAGTATTTGCCTAAAATTGGAAGAGTGATAAAATACCGATAGAGGGGAAAACAATTGAAAAAATATTTGAATGTGCAGAAATGAATAGATTGACACTAGCAGAAACTGATTCCTATATAGTATGGAATATGGTTTATCGTTGGGTAGAGAATAAAACAAATTAAGAGAGATGTATTTGTAGAGTAATTAGAGAAATTTAAGTAATAGATAAATGTGACACTATTATATTTATGGGAATGTGGTTAACATTGCATTGTGAGATTTGATCAGTATATTATTATTTATAATGGTCCAAAAGTGAAATATGTACCTGGTCGACGCACGATTGAAATGGAAAGGATTTGTTGGATATTAAAATAATAAAAACTTTATTTTTTGTAAACAAAAAAAAAAAAAGAGGGTTTGGGGCGGTTTTGGATCAGAATTCTCTGCACTTGCATTTTGCAACCTACCACCCGAGACCTGCCTCGTGGGGGCGATTCCAGAAAACCCGGCCCTTGGGGTGTATTTAGCTTGTCCACAGCGTGTGTTCTCCCGCTGAGACATTGGGGGGGCCTGGGGGGGCGCAAAGAGACGTGCCCTGAAGCCCATCCAAGATCAACAAACCCAGGAGGGCCCACGCCTGGACAGGTGTGTGTGTGTATGTGTGTTTGTGTGAGCTACTGGCTGCAGACATGCCAGACGCCGTCAGATTTGGGTTGATTACTTCTTTTTGAGACGGATTATTATAAAGGAACGAAAAAGGAGTTTACTGTATTCTCACACCTGATTCCTAAATTGAGAACTAGCTCAAAAACTGGACGTTTCAATCCTTGACTAGCAGGCAAAGCTTTGGCCGATTGTTCTTAGGGAATAAACAACGGATAAAATGCAAGTACAGATAGTTACAACAGTTAACAGATAATCAGAGTTGGAAGGGACCTTGTAGGTCATCTAGTCCGACCCCCCACCCAAGCGGGAGACCCTACACCATCTCTGACAAAGGGCAGTCCAATCTCTTCTTGAAGGTCTCAAGTGATGACGCTCCCACAACTTCCGAAGGCAACTTCTGTTCCATGGGTTGGTTGTTCTCCCTGTCAGAAGTTCATTCAGTGAACATTCATTAGAAGTGACTAACTTAACGACTGCAGGGACTCACTTAACAATTCTGGTAAGAAAGGTCGTAAAATGGGACAAAAGTCATTTAACAACCATCTCCCTTAGCAACAGAAATGTTGGGTTCAATTTTGGTCATAAGTTGAGGACTACCTCAACTGGCATCCCTGGTTCCACGCTGTTGTCTTTGTACTCTTATTTCTCCTTGCCGGACAAAACGTCCCAACTTATCTTTTTAGCATAAAACTGTATGTGTTAAAAACTTCTGATTTAGTTCAATGAGATTCAGATTCTTGATCTGTTGCTCCTGAGATGCAGAAAAATTCAGATGAGGGTGGGGAGAGTCTCGGGTCCCAAAGGTCCTTTTTTTTTCCCAAGAGGCAACTGGACTTTTTTTTTTTTTTTTGAAGACATTTCGCTTCTCCTCCGAGAAGCTTCTTCTGCTCTGGCTGAATGGTGGGGAACGGAATTCTTCGGTCAGAAGTGGAAGAAGCTTCTCGGAGGAGAAGCGAAACCTCTTCAAAGAAAAAAACCAGAAAGTCTAGTTGCCTCTTTGGGGGAAAAAAAACCCAAAACATTTGGGCATATTCTTCTGCTTGGTCCACATCTATGAGACGACCCCCCCATGGGTGGTGGTTGCCCAGTTGAGTTTCTAGCTGGTGATCTTTGTTAAGGGCTTACAGAAGAGATGACCTCACTCCAAACAGACTTGGCCTCCCAAGAGCAGGTTAAAATTAGCTCCTGCAAGTCACACGTTTGGAACTAAATATGGATTTCAGTCCTTCCCAATTTGGCAATGCTCTTTTGTGCCTCGGGATATGTGAAAGCCCGGCCGATGGCTGGATAGGAAAAAGCGCCCAGCTCAAGCCCATCGTTCTTGAGAAAGGGACTCCAGAGCCATCTTCCAGCTGGGGGCGGAGAACAGCTCCGAGAAATCTAGAATAAAATCTAATTATGAGCTGTCTCCGGCCAACCCCTTCCCAGAATCACACAAGTAGGCCAAACACTGAGAGCAATCGGCCGAAAAAACAGACAAACTCATCTCTGGGTTTTTTATTTTCAGATAAGATTTAGAATTTGAGGAAAAAAATAAAATGATCAAAGAAACCCTTTTCAAATCTATCATGTTCTCCTTTAGCTTCTTCCCGTATTAAAGACCTGAAGGTTACAGAGAAAATTAAAAAGAAAAAAAACATGAATAGAATTCTTTTATTGGCCAAGTGTGATTGGACGCACAAGGAATTTGTCTTGGTGCAGATGCTCTCAGGGTACATGAAAGAAAAGACACATTCATCAAGAATCATCGGGTACAACACTTAATAATAGTCGTAGGGTACAATAGAATAGAATAGAAGGATACAGTAATAGAATTTAAATGGAATGGAATAGAATAGAACAGAATAGAAATAGAAATAAGGGATGAAGAATAGAACAGAACAGAATAGAATAGAGGGATGAAGAACAGAACAGAATATAGAATAGGGTAGGATAGGATAGGATAGGATAGGATTCTTTATTGGCCAAGTGTGATTGGACACACAAGGAATTTGATTGGACTTTTTTGGTGGCCATCTTGACTTTTCTGACCACACGCTTCAGACAACTCTGGTTGGTCGCTATTTTGTCCTTGGCTCTTCCCATCTGGAGTGCTGACCACTGCATTCCCATATGCAACAGAGAAGAGCGTGGAATTCTTCTGGGACCTTTGTATACAGGTAGTCCTCATCTTAAGACCACAAAATGGAGCTGAAAAATTTCCATTGCTAAGTGAGACAGTTGTTAAGTGAGCGTTGCTCCATTTTGCAACCTTTCTTGCCACAGTTGCTGAGTGAATCACTGCAGTTGTTAAGTTAGTAACACGGTTGTTAAGGGAATCTGGCCTCCCCCATTGCTTCTGCTTCTCAGACTGTCACAAAAGCGGATCACAGGATCACTGCTACCGTCATACATGTGAATCAGTTGTCAAGCATCTGCATGTAAACCACCTGACCATGGGACGCTGCAACCGTCATAAATAAGAGTTAGTTGCCAAGGATCTGAATTTCGATCACATGACCATGGGGACGCTACAACGGTCGTAAGTGTGAATAATGGTCATAAGTCACTTTTTTCAGTGCTGCTGTTACTCCGAATGGTCACTAAACAAATAGTTTGTAAGTTGAAGTCTTGCCTGTATTTAACTTTTTCTACTATAGCGTGAAGCCAAACAAGAAACCAGCCAAACTCTTTCCTGGCCAAAAAGGAATTGGAGACTAAGCACATTGACTGACAACTACAAGCGCATTCCTGAATTATTTCTTGAGCAGTTTGCACAAGCAACAGAGTCAGAGGAAGTTCTTTGCCCAAAGAAGGAGCTTATCAAAGTATAATTCAAAAGGACGACCAAGAATGGGGACCAGCGAAAAAAAAACCTTCCAGAGTCGATGTCCAACATCCCACCTCAAGTCCCAAATGCTGCAATCCTGACTCATCGCGTAGAAGAAAAAGATGCAAACTCCCGATTGTCTAAGCGGGAAGGTCCTCTTCTCAGGGTCTTAACACCCACAATTGCACAACCCTGAGAGGGCAGAGGAGAATGGAGGGAAGATGCATATTGATAGTTGTATACACTTGGATTTAAGAGGTGAGTAAGAGGGTTAAGCCAGAAGGTGGGAACAATGGGAGGTTTGGGAAGAAAACATAGTCTTTATTTTATTTAATTATAAAATGGATAGGCTGCCCACGTTCTCTCAAGGTAATTCTAGGAACATGAAGGCGAAAGGAACCCTAGGAGAAACACTACACCAAAGCGTTAGCAAGAACTCGTCTATTCCGTAAGCTAAGAGCTTTGCAAAAGAGGTTAACAACAAACAAAGTAAGATTAGAGATTTCCTTGTTTACAGCTGTCCATCAACCTTGGCACATGGTGACATAAATGTCACTGTGCCTCTTTTTAAAAAATAAATAAATCTGTAAACATGGAAGCTCCATTGCTCACGGTAATTTTCCGCCTGGGCCTATGGAGAGCCAACTAGATAAAGTGAAGTTACCCAGGGACGGTTACAAAATAAAAATGACTTTATGTGAGGACCGATAAAAGATTGTGGAAGAGAAGACTTTAAACTTATAAAACTTTTTTTTTTTTTAATCTTCTCTTTGCTCAACCCAAAGAAACGTATTTTTTCTTATTTCCAAGAGTGGAACACAAAACGTGCTTTGAGAGTCGTAGGGAGGGCAGATAGAGACTCAATTAATATATGCAGCGATGTTTCTTCACTCTGATAACGTTAAGATGCGCGGACTTCAAATCCCAGAATTCCCCAGCCAGCATGGGAGTCGAAGTCCACGCATCTTAATGTTACCAAGGTCGAGAAACGCTGAAATGTTTGACTTAGGACCACAATGGAGCCCAAAATTGCTCTTGCTAGGTGAGAAAGTAAATAAGTGATTTGGGCCCCATTTTACGATCTTTCTTGCCTCTGTTGTTAAGCGAATCACTGCAGTTGATAAGTTAGTAACCCGGTTGCTAAGCAAATCTGGCTTCTCTGTTGACTTTGCTTGTCAGATGGTCGCAAAAGGGGATCGCATGAATCTTGGGATACAGCAACAATCATATCCATCTAGACCTAGACAACCTAGAACTACGCCACCTCCGGTCCGATCGAAGTGTAGTATATAAAATCATACATTGCGACGTCCTACCTGTCCATGAATACTTCAGCTTCAACCATAACAACACAAGAGCACACAATAGATACAAACTCAAGGTTAATCGCACCAAACTTGATTGCAGGAAATATGACTTCAGCCACAGAGCGGTCAATGTCTGGAATACTCTACCTGACTCTGGTTTCTTCCCCAAACCCCAAAAACTTTAACCTTAGACTGTCTACTATTGACCTCACCCCTTTCCTAAGAGGTCCGTAGGGGACGTGCATAAGCGCACCAACCTTCCCTGTCCTATTGTTTCTTTTATTTTCTTATTCGTATCCATTTCATTCGTATTCATAACTACGTTTATACTTATACCTGTTGTCTTATAATCGCTTGACAAAATAAAATAAGTAAAAATAAAAATAAATAAAATGTATGAACCACTTGCCAAGCATTTGGATTTTGATCACAGGACCATGGGGAAAGATGAAAAGATGATAACTGTGAAAAATGGCCATAAGCCCCTTTTTTCAATGCCTTTGAACAGTCACTAAACAAACCGCTGTAGGTCGAGAACTACCTGCTTCAACCAAACTTCACAAACCTCTTTACCTTAAACTGTGATACAAGTTCCCAAGAAAAGATTAGGCACTGATCATTGAAATTCAATTAAAATGTAGTTAACCTACCACCACAAACTCACTCCAGATTATGGCAGACGGCTCACATCCAGAAAGTTTAAATAAATAGAAAAAAAAAATAGAGGGTGTAAAACAAATTTTACTTCATTTTCGCTGGGCTGGAGCCCGAGTTTTATTTTAAATCAAAAGTGCTGACAATTTCCCCAGGTTTGAAAAAAAAAAAAAAACGGGGGGGCAGGGGAGGGAAGCGGAAAGAAAAAAGCCCCAAATATTAGCTCGGGTTCTCTGACTTTGTATGAACAATAAGACACCAGACTCCAAAACTCTCTTGT
The DNA here is from genome assembly GCF_049901715.1 of Pseudonaja textilis. Taxonomy (NCBI): domain Eukaryota; kingdom Metazoa; phylum Chordata; class Lepidosauria; order Squamata; family Elapidae; genus Pseudonaja; species Pseudonaja textilis. The sequence goes on from NC_141999.1 coordinate 24,050,167, forward strand.
TTTTAAGAGTTTTAACTTTGCACACCGCCAAAGGAAATAACCTTTCTTTGCCAAATATTGATCTCTTTTAGAAAGGGGGTAGGAAGTGTTTTCTATATCTAGAGGTTTAAAGTCACACGCGTACACGTATTTCACTTCCCAAGCGTTGTGACGTTCGAACCTGTATGAATTCATAGCATACCCATTGCAGGGATCCAGTTTTTTTTAAAAAAAGGGGGGGGGTTATCTCATTTAGGATCAGAGTCAATGTGCCCCATTTAGCAAACCCCACCCCCCAAAAAACACAATTGCACAGACCCCTCTCCCTTTATGCTCCCAATTTCACATCGGTTGTTAAAGAGAAACGTTTCTGGCAGTGGTCCAGCTCAGATTTTGGAGGTTCCCGATTGGGAGCAGTGTGGTTGAGTCTCTCACCCTACAATTTTTGCCAGTGTGTCACACGCACTTCCCCACAACCCCGTGTTTAATTTTTTTGGGGTGCGGGGGGGAGATTGTTTTAAAAAATTTGCTCCCAAGTTTTCTTACCGGAGACCGAAAAGATGCTGTCAGTTGTAGCAGGAACAGCAGCAGCCAAAGCGCAGGAGACATGGTGTGGCAGAGCCTTCGATCTCTCACGGAGGTTCCTGCAGTCCCCACTCCCCAAAAAAAAGCAGGACGAAGGGGACACGGACTGGACACGGCCGAGTCGCCGCCTGCCGAGTTATAAAGCCCCCCACCGACCCCCCTCCCCAGAGCCCACCAGCACTTCCCCGCCTTTCCCAGGGCTGGTCACTGCGCTCTTCCCCAAGGTGTTCAAAGCACATGGGCCGGCAACAGCTGGAGGAGAAGCCACGCCCCCCTCCCCCCCTCGGGGAGGGGAGGGGTCGAGGGGTCCCACCCACCCTCACCCACCCACTTCGGCAGATCAGAGGCCGCCGTTGGGCCAGAGGGAAGCTGTCGCCCGAGAGAAGCCAGGTCGCATTTGTGTGGCCAGAGGGTAGCTCTTTCATCGCTGGAGGCTTTTTTTTTAAAAGAAGAAACAAGTCACTTATCTAAAACGGTAGAGGGGGGGTGGGGGGCTGGACTAGAAGACCTCCGAGGCCCCGTCCAGCTCTATTCCGATTGAATTATTACATCAGAAATAATCTTGGCCTCCGGGAATTTTGCAAAGCTCCAACTCCGGAGGGCTTGAAGGAGCGCACAGGTTGTCCTTAGGGGACCAACCCCCACGACGGAGCCCCCCCATTTTTGTGGCTTAAGGGAAACGCCGGCTGTGGCTGAGCGAGTGTAACTGCATTGAGTGAGTTTTGTTCCGTTTTAGGACGGTCTCGCCACGGTTGGTGAGCGAATCAACCGGCAGTTGTCAAGTTACTAACAGAAGATCACCAAAAAAAAGGGGAATCGTGCGGCCGTGGGGACGCTGCAAGGGTCGTAAGCGTGAAAAAACAGTCATAAGTGGCTTTTTCGGGGCCACGGTAATTCTGGGAGTTGGGAGTCCACCCGTCTAAAGTTACTAAAAGGTTGTGAGAAACGCTGTGGAGGGAACACCTTGTTCTGCAGGTCCACTTCTCTCCAAGAAGCCACAAGGGTGTTCGGATCTTCCTTCCTTGCCCAATCTCTCTTCTCAACACCCCCGAGCAGCCGCCTCTACTGCTCCTCACCACCGACACCATCTCTTACTCGTTGACTTTCGGTTGCACGCCAGGGAAGAGCAAACAGGGAGTGGGGACACACACGCACACACACGCACACACACGCAGAGCAGCCCAGGTTGGGGCAGGGATATTTGCGAGAACAAAATGTGCTCCTGAGAGCCCCTTGGGTGACCGAGCATGGGTTAAGCTTTAACCATTGAATCCACAGCTCCTCCTGAAGTGACCCCCTAGAACGCCAGCTGATGACCCAAACCGTAGGCGTTCTGGATTCGAGCCTCGGGACGGGGCCACGTTGATTGAGCCAGGGGCGCAAAACCGAGCGTACGGCAGCTTGGGAAACGGGACACTGCTCTCTGCTGGACGGAAATCGCACCGGGATCGAATGGTGGCTGGAACTGGGCGCCGGTCTCATTGAAAGGAGGAATTGGGGTGATGTGAGAGTCTCCCAATATCTAAGGGGTTGCCGCAAAGAGGAGGGGGGGCAAGCGAGTCCCCAAAGCACCAGAAGGCAGGAATGGAATGGAATGGAATATGGAGAATAGAATGGAATCGAGTGGAATAGAATAGAATGTGGAGAATAGACTAGAGAATAGAATATAGACTAGTCTAGACTAGACTAGACTAGAATGAATAAGGAATAGAATAGACTAGACTAGACTAGAATAAATAAGGAATAGAATAGAATAGAATAGAATAGAATAGAATAGAATAGAATAGAATAGAATAGAATAGAATAGAATAATGTAGAATAGAATAGGAAAGAATAGAATAGAATAGAAAATAGAATAGAATCGGAGTAGAGTAGAATAGCATAGAAGAATAGAAAATAGAATAGAATAGAATAGAATAGAATAGAATAGAATAGAATAGAATAGAATAGAATAGAATATAGAATAGAATATAGAATAGAATATAGAACAGAATATAGAATGTATAGAATAGAATAGAATGAATAATAGAATAGAATAGAGAATAGAATATAGAATAGAACAGAATAGAACAGGGGCTGGAAGGGACCTTGGAGGTCTTCTAGTCCAACCCCCTGCCTAGGCAGGAAACCCTCCGCCAGACAAATGGTCGTCCAACATCTTTTTAAAAACTTCCAGTGTTCCCCTGACTGACAGGAGGAGGAGGGAGGGAGCGAAGCTCACCCAGTAGAAAAGCCACCTGGAACGAACAGAAATTTCCCAACAGTGAGAAGAATTAATCGGTGGAATGACTTTCCTCCAGAAAGGTGCGAGCGGCTCCATCGCTGGAGGCTTTTAGGAAGAGACCGGACAACTGTTTGCCTGAATTGATTTAGGATTTCCTAAAAAAGTGGGTTGTACTAGAACGCCGTGACTTCAAATGGTCACTGAAAGAATCGTTGTAACTTGTGGACTGCTGTAAAGAAATCACTAACAGACCCACCTCGAAAACACCCATTTCAGCATATGGAACTCCGGCCCTGGTTGTAAAAAGGTATTCATAGCGCTGGGGGAAAAGTGGGGATTGGATACTTCAAATAATTCCTTGGTGGCCACTGTTATCCACAAAGAAGCACCGAGGATGCGGAGTTCCCCAAGTGGGGAAATATCTTGCATCTTGGGGCTTCTTAAAAAAAAAACACCAGGCCTGCATCCAAATTCACAGACGTGGCTCCCATTCTCTCGGAGGACGGCGGATGAGGAAACACCAGGTCGCAAGGTCAGAAAAGGACGTGTTTTCAAAAGGTGACATGTAAAATTCAAACCAGGATGTTTAATGGACTTTTCCAGAATCCAACTGATAAGCCTCTTGTGGCTGGGCGAAAAGGCCTTCCAGCCAGCCCCACGGAGCGTGGAGCGAAATGTACTCGGGTTGTACGTGGAGACGCAGGGCCAACTTTCAAGGCTCTGCGGGAGCTGACCAGAGGTGGCAACTAAAGAGTTGAGCAAAAGGGGAGAGTTACGCGTGAAAAGTAGCGCATACCTTCACAGCCTGGAGTTGGTGACCCAGTTTGCGGTTTCTCTCCCAGTTCCTCTGGGCCGGTTCGCGTTAGGCTGGTCGGGGAAACTCACTTTGGGTGGGGAGGAACCCAGAGGAGGACAGTTAGAACAACTTTAACGACGATTCGTTCCTGTCCCGTTACTAGTTTTAGGGATGATGACAGCCACTGCCACCAAGGTGAGAACTTCAGCACTTCAAGATCTTCTGCTCAAGAGATTTCTTCTCCGTAGTCCTCGTGCCAGCTGCCACTTCAGGCTTGTCTTCTGCTATCGCTCAGTGCCAGGCTGCCATGAACTCTTGGGGGTGGGTGGGTGGGGGGAAGACTGCATGGGAGGAGGCAGGATAGAAGGAAAATGAAAAGCTGACCGTATCTCCCCCAGGACACGGTTTCAAGGTCGACTGGGTGGGGAACGGAATACAGCTGCGTATCAAAGCGACCGTTCTGAAAATATCTTCTTTGAATTTAACTGGACAGTGGTGTGTGTGTGTGTGTTTGTGTGTGCGAGCAAGGGGATGTACTTAAAGGGAGGAAAGTTAGACTTGGGAATGATGGCACGCAATTTTCAGTTCTGGCTTTGCACGGCTGCCGTTTAGACTTGACGTCTAAGCGAACTACACCTTTGTAAACAAACGGAGTTAAGGATTGTCCTTTCTTAGAGGGTGTCAAGTTGAGGCAGCTCTGACATTAAGCCAGTCTTGGTTTTAGTCTTTAGTCCTCGGAAACTCGGCCTTTATCTGGATTTCGGCCAAGTGGGAAACTTCATCCAACCCAGAAGACCAGGAAGGTCCGTGGCCATAGTCAATCCGCTTCCAGATGCTCCATCCCCACCCTTTCCAGAGGCTTGTTACGGGGCTCGGTCAAGTCGACAGTCTTCCGGAGCAGACCGGAACCAGCGGCAGGCAGGGTGCTATTCTTGGGCTTGTAAACAAAATTGACGCTGCCCTCTCTTTGGAGGAGGTCTGCACGGACCTTCTGGGGACAGCTGTCCTCCGGCAAGAGTTGCGTGGAGCTGTCCGATACCAAGAAAAGGCCATAGGCGGCACCGTCAGAGACGCCATACTTCTCTGCGCAGGCGGCACAGACCAGCGCCGTGGTCATGTTGGGCGGAACGGAGACGATCTTCTGGTTGTTGAAGGGTTCGTGGAAGGAGACGTAGAGGGTGTGCTGAAAAGAAGGGAGAGACCCGGTGACCACGGAGGTTGGCGGAGATTGTCCATCCCAGCGATGGACCTCAAACCTACCAGGAAGCCATCAGGCCATGACCAGAGTTTGCGGGTCAAATGCCACGAAGGGTGGAAAGAAAGAGAAGGAGAGCGGGAGATGGAAGGACCCTCTTCCACTGGGGGCCATAGGGAACCTCTATCTGCAGGGGCACCACAGTGCTCAACTGCTTTCAAACTGGTTCAAGTTGGGACACCAAGCTATTGTCCCAGTTCAGGAAGAAGACCTCAAGCTACAACATTCGTTTAGTGACTGATCGAGGTTACAATGGCGCTGAAAAAAGTAACTTAGGACCAGTTTTCACACTTACAACCGTTGCAGCATCTCCAGGGTGACACGACTGAAATTCAGATGCTTTGCAACTGTCTCGTCTTTAGGACGGTCGTAGTATCCCAGGGTCAAGGATCCCCCTTTTGCGACCTGCTGACGAGCAAAGTCAATGGGGAAGCCAGATTCACTTTAATGACCGTGTGTCACTAACTGAAGAACTGCAGTGGTTCACCTCACAGCTGTTGCGAACGAAGTTGTAAAATGGGGCGAAATTCACTTAATGAACGTCGCCTTTAGCAACGGGGTTTTTTCAATCCTGGGAATTGAAGTCCACACCTCTTAAAACCTGCCCCAAGCTTGAGTAACACCGATCTAAACCACGGTTAGAATGACCCCAACCGAAGGACCTACTCCGCAGGAGACAAGGGTCAAAAGAGGATCTTTGGCTCCGCCCTTTCCGCTTGGAAAGTTCTCTGCCGCCCACGCTCACCTGCAAATTGCGGCGATGGTGGTGATGGATGGTACGCCGGCGATGCCACTGATGGATGGAGCGCTGGGCCTCCACGCTGATCTGCCTGGTGATGGTAAAAGCCGCTCGGAAGTTTTCAATGTGGTAGAGGGCCCCGAACCAGGTGGTGAGGTAGTAGCCCCCTAGAACGCAGGAGGAGGGGAAGGGAGGATGGGAACGTGGGAAACACCGGAAAGATTTCGGGGGGAGGGGAAAAAACCAGAGTGACAGTTAAGGTTTCTGAAGGACCTTTTTCAAGACCAAGTCAACCCCCAGAATCCAGTTGGGTCCCCTGAGTTTCTTGTCCTCCTCTCTCGTCTGTCAAGGCAACTACAGGGCAACTGCAGTGCCCTTCACTGTGCCACGGGGCACCGTAAGTAACCCCAAGTCTTCTAGTACGGAAAGTACAATCTTTATTTCATTGCTCAATTTTTTACCCCGTTTTTATTATTTCAAATAACTGAAGGGGCAACGATTGAAGAGGGAATTACCCTCCTATTTTTCCCACAGCAACAACCCTGTGCGGTAGGTTTGGCTGAGAGGCTGAGAGACCGGCCCAAAGTCGTCCTCCCAGTTTTCATGCCTAAGACAGGACTAGAACTCACCGTCTCCTGGGGATAGGGCCAAAGTCACCGAGCTGGCTTTCATGCCTTAGATGGGACTAGAACTCCCCTGTCTTCTGATGATCAGCCCGGCCAATTTTCAGTTTAAGGCAGGACTAGAACTCACCGTCTCCTGGTGATTGGCCCAAAGTCACCCAGCTGGCTGTCATGTCCAGGGCAGGACTAGAACTCACCACCATCTCCTGGCGATTTACCGGGACTTTCATGCCACATTTAGTGTTAGCAAAGAACTTAACACTGATCTCCTAACGGCTGGTGGAAGAAAACTCTTTCTTGGAAAGAGATCTGGCTTGAACCCCGAAAACCACGCTACCTTCTCCCTGAAGCTGATTGGGATCCATCAATTCCATCATGTACTCCACGTCCAACTGTACGGACACCACATCACAGCGCACCAGCATGTAGATAAGAACCGGCAGGAAGTCATCGGCACCAAACGGCACTTTGAAAAATAGGTGAGGGGGGAAGACATATTATGGGGAGGGACAGCAGACGTTTGAAGCGGCTCGGGGACGAAGAGAGGGGGCCCAGGCCACTTGGCAATATATACGTATATTTATTTAATTCGCTCAACGCCTGTGGCACGTGGCAAAAAAGCTCACTCAGCAACAGAAATCCTGGGCCCAATTGGGGCTGTAAGTCGAGGACTACCAATACTGTAACCTTCCCCTATCTCACTCACACACACACCCCGGCAGAAATGCCTTCCATGGTCCCAGAGATCGAAATAGTCGAATTGAAACGTAACCCAGCCAGAGGCCTCCTACCTGCCTTCTCGCGGTGGAGGTTCATGGCCTCGTAGAGCATCTTGCAGACCTTCAGCATGTGGGCCTCCTTCTTCTTGGGCGAGTATGCCTGGTGCAGGAGGCTCAGCTTGGCCTGGATACGCTCCAGGCAAGGCCCGTCGGGCACCCCGGCTGCCACTCCCAGCTCCTCCAAGCTTTGCTGGCTCAAAGTCAGCTGATTTTCACGCAAACGGTTCAGAGACCCATCCTCGGTGTGGAAGCCCAGCAACTGAGCGTAAATCGTATCCCTCAGCGGCTTCAGGATGCATTTGCAAAGGGCGTCTTCCACCACGGAACCTGGCCCACGAGAAGAAGAACCGAGTTGGAAGGGACCTTGGAGTCGAAACCCCGTAACCTTTCGGACAAATGCTTCTCCAGTCTCTTCTTGAACACCTCCAGGGTGTTCAAATTCTGGGGGCAACCGTGTTTCAAAATTATGACCGTTGGCTGAAAAACCGTTTCTAGCCCTGGGCTGTCAGGCTCCTGAACGGAAAATAACTTCATGTCAACATAGTAGGATAGACTTGCAGGGCCGGTCGGCGTTGTGCAACAAGGTCACATAGTGTAATAAGATTGGGACTGGGCTAAGGACTCCTGTCCTCACTGTGAGTTGTGTTGGGGTGTGTGTGTGTGTGTGCATGAAGGGAGGCTCAGCCAACCTCACTGTACACATGTTGTACTCTGACAATAACGGTAATAATAATCAGCAAGTCGTTCCACTGAATAATTGTTCTAACTGTCAGGAAATTCCTCCTTAGTTCTAAGTTGCTTCTCTCCTTGAGGAGTTTCCATCTGTTGCTTCTTGTCCTGAGTTCAGGTGCTTTGGAGAATAGCTTGACTCCCTCTTCTTTGGGGCAGCCCCTGAGATACTGGAAGACTGCAGTCAAGCCACCCCCCTCCCAGTCCTTTCACTCATTAAACTAGACATACCCAATCCCTGCAACCATTCTTTGTGTGTGTTTTAACTGCCAGTACCCCAAGGTCAATATAATGAGCTTAGAGCCAGGATCCTTTGGTCTTAGGGACTAGCATCTTAAGCAATAGCTATAAGCCAGCTCTCATCCATTTAGCTCCTGTTGTCCAAGATGGAGCAACCTTTTGGCTTACCAAGGTAGCAGTTAACATCTCAGGAAGGTTGAGAGCAACGCGGTGGATAGGGCCCCATCGCATGGGTGGATAGGAGTGAAGTTTCCTATATTTTGAGCAAGTTGTCTTGCTTTTCCAATGATGGTATGCTGATTATATGTTCTTCATTGCCATTCTAACACACAGGTTACCCAGTCCTACCTTGGTGTAGCGTAGTCCAATATTTCTCCATCTTGTCGACTTTTAAGACGGGCGGACCGCAATTCCCAGAATTCCCCAGCCAGCTGGCTGGGGAATTCTGAGAGTTGCAGTCCACCCCTCTTTAAAATCGCCAAAGTTGAGGAATCCAGTGGAGAGCGTTAATTCCATTTGCAAATCACAGATTTGAGCTTGGGGCCACGTGGGAATCCAACCACTGGTGTGTCTCTAAGACATTACTTATCAAACCAATCCTGGCTTCTGCAGAGATGTGCCACCATCCATCAGCCTGACTCTTCTGAGCTGCAAAGGCCAAGGACTGAACCTATACCCTCCTTCGTGCCAATCCTGGGTTTAAGGGCTGCCGAGTTAAGAAAGCTTCCCACCTTTGACCAGCTGCTTTGGAGACTTACCAGAAGATAAACCTGTTTGGGTAAACATCCCCCTGAAAACCTTGTGGGAAACTAAACACAGGAAACCACCCAGGATTATCTGTCCTTAGAAAAAAATCTTAAGGCTGGAATTTAATTTTCAGCCAAAGCCTCTTCCAAATTTTGCACAAAAGCCTCGGAGGTGCAGGTGAGCTCAAAAGCTTTCTTTTTTTAAAAAAATTGCCTGTTTAAGGTTAGCTCTCTTGGGATCGTGGTGCCCTCTAAGATCTTGGTGAACTCCTTGCAGACAATTCGTGACCCAACTAGGTAACGTCATCAGTGCTAGAAGGGCTTGCTGTCTATTTCTCTTCAACTGGCTTGCTCTGTCAGTGTTGGTGAGATCTTGGTGGCTCCTTGACTGAGCTGTTGTTTACTCTTTGACGGGTTGTCTTCGGGCACTGAAGATGTTCCCTTGTTGGGTCATGAAATGTCTGCAAGAATTTCAACCCTGAACTACAAATCTTCTCTTCAGTGCTAGAAGGGAATGGTCAGCTGTGGGTCCTTGGGACGCTCTGTTTCCTTGCAAATGTTTCATGACCCAGCTAGGTAACACCATCAGTGCTAATAAGAGAGTGAGGGTTGGCCTTTTTTCTTTTTTTTTAAACAAACCCCACTCCCTTCTATCACATAGATGTTCCCTAGTTGGGTCATGAAACACCTCCGAGCCCAGAGAGCAGCAGGGGCCCCTCATTTCAAACCCTGAGCTACAAATATTCTCTCCTTTATTGGTTTCTGGGGTTTTTTTTCCCCCCTCCATCCCCGTCGTATCCACCGCCCCAAACCTCTCCTTCAACTGTCAAAAGCCACACACGGCGCTGCCTGCATCGCAAACCTGACCACAGATCAGGTTGATTTCCTAAGCTGTCAGCAGACATTGTCGTAAACCTGCCCAGGGCCCAGAGTGGAAACCGCAGAAATGTTTTCGGTTCTTTCGGAGGTAAGGCAACGAGATATTTGTGATCACTTTTCTGGGAAAACAAGACTTGAGGGGGGGTGGGCTCCCTGGGAGTCGTTGCAGACAGAGGAGCTGCTAGAGAAACTCTGCCCGACCCAGAGAAGAAGGGTTATTTTTAGCTCAGGGTTGAACCCCTGTAGAACAGGGTTGGTTCGGTCGAGCACGGAGGTTGTTGCTTCGTTTAGAAATGACACACCTGCAAGGAAATCACCAAGCTCAGAGGGGCACCACGGATACAACCGTCCTTCTCCTCCCTCCTCTCTCCCCATTCCCTGCTAGCACGGAGGATGCTCCCTAGTTGGGTCATGAAATGTCTGCCATGAGTTCACCGAGCTGAGAGGGCCCCAAGGACCCCGCAGTCCTCTTCCTCCTCCTCTCTGTCCCCGTTCCCTCCTAGCATGGATGATGTTCCCTAGTTGGGTCATGAAATGTCTGCAAGAAAAGAACCACGCTCAGAGGGCCCCAAGGACTCCACAGTACCACCTCCTCCTCCTCCTCCTCCTCCTCCTCTCTAGACCCAACACCCTTCTAGCACTGATGTTGTTGCCTAGTTGGGTGATGAAATGTCTGCAAGAAAACAACCAAGCTCAGAGAGCACCAAGGACCCCACAGTACCTCCTCCTCCTCCTTCTCTCTGCAAGCCCCCCTCTTCTAGAACGGACAATGTTACCTAGCTGGGTAACGAAACGTCTGCAAGAAAACCAGCTCAGAGAGCCACAGTCCTCCTCCTTCTCCTCCACTCTGCTAACCCCTTCTAGCGACCGAAGAGCATATTTGCAGCTCAGAGTCCTTGGGGCTCACGGGGCAGAAATAGCCCAATCCTGCCAGCTCCTACTGTGCAGCCATCCCCACTACCCAAAACGGATCGTTCTTTTAGGACTCCCCTTCCCCAAATCCCTCAGAAGACCCCCCCCCACCCGCCTTCCCTACCGAGATCCGGTTCTTCGGCGTCAACATATTCGCAGTAGATGGCGGCGCGCAGCTCTGAACTTTCGACCAGGTAGCCCTTCAGGTTGGTGATCATGTGCCGTATCTCCTGCAGCAGCTCGGTGCTGGTGGGGTGCCGGGACCGGGCTCCTTGCTGGATGTGCTCCACAAAGTTCTGCACCAGGCCTCCCACGTCCGAGCTGGGATCCTGGACCAGCTCTTGCACCCGCTTGGCCACCCGGCGTTCGAGCGAGAGGAAGCCGGTCAGGGCGCTGCTCATGGCCGAGAGACGGTGGAACACTTTGTGGGTGAAGGTGACGGAGGAGGGGCGCCGTCTCTTCTGTGGGGAGGGGGTGGCAGGAGGGAGACCCTCGCCCTCGTCCTCCATGCTGCTGATGGAGAGCGAGTCCAATTCCGGGATGAGAGGCAGCAACAGGGAGTCGTTCAGCAACAAGGATTCGGACCGGGCCTTTTTCAAGCAGGGGAAAGCGTCGGCCGAGATCCCTTCCACCCAGGAAACACGGTGGGGAGAGCGGGTCTCCTTTCGGGATGCCGTGGGGGACCAGGACGGCCGGGCCTCGGTTTCCGGACTCTTGCAGGATGGCCTGCGAGGAAGGAAATCCCCTTGCGCAGAGGCTGAGCAGGACGGAGGGTCTGCGGGGAAGAAAACGGCAAGAAAGGAGCCAGGGGGGGGTACATATTAGCCAATCTGTGTTATTCTGTCTACCATCTAGGGTGCCAACTGGTCATATTACACAGAAGTTTCTACTAAGAGAAGAGAATCTTTGTAGCTTGGGGTTGAACTGGTGTTTCATGAGCTGGGTTTTTTTTTTCTTGCAGATGTTTCATGATCCAGCTAGGTAACATCATCAGTCCTAGTAGGGAGCAGGTTTGCAGAGTACAGGAAGGAGGAGGAGGAGGAGGAGGAGGAGGAGGAGGAGGAGGAGGAGAAGAAGAGGAGGAGGAGGAGGAGGAGGAGGAGGAGGAGGAGGAGGAAGAGGAGGAGGAGGAGGAGGAGGAGGAGGAGGAAGAGGAGGAAGAGGAGGAAGAGGAAGAGGAGGAGGAGGAGGAGGCGGCGACAACAATGATGGGATCCTTGGTGCTCTCTGAGCTTGGGGGTTTTTTCTTTGCAGACATTGTCAGCTCTGAGATTCAGCTGCCAAGAATGTTATAAGGAAAAAGGGGGCTAGAGGAATTTCGTATGTCGCATTAAAAATTCCAGCTGCAGTTAATTGGTTCTCGTGATTAATGAAGTGTAAGAAGTGGGAGGAGAGAAGGTGGATTTTGTGAAACGGCGCTGAAAATGACTTTTCAGTTTGGGAAACTCCACAGACGTACCAGAGCTGTTCTAATAAGTCAATTGGAGATTATACTTGTCTCGGAGTGATTGATTACCGTGGACAATTTCTGGATGCCTAACAGACATTTCATAACCCAACTAGGTAGCATCCTCAGTACGAGAAGGGTTTGTGGAGTGGAGGGGGGGGGAGGAGGAGGAGACTACGGCGTTCTTAGTGCTCCCTGGACTTGGTGGTTTACTTGAAAAAGTTTCATTACCAAACTAGATTATACCATCAGAGCTCTTGCTAGCACTGATGAGGGTACCTAGTTTGGTAATGAAACGTGTCAACTCATCAAACATTTTGTATGCACGTTTTATAGTTGTCAACAGAAAGAAAGGTGAGGGGGGGAGTTTTCAAAGAGCAGGCGGCAGTGTGGAATCGAAAGTACATTCCATTCATATTTTCTTCAAAGACTGATTCGATGACTGAAGCTTCTGCCGGGCACAAACTAATTGGAGAGCATGATTGATGACTCTTGGCTATTTTTTTCTTTTTGTGTTGGATGATACACCCAGAGAGGTGAGGTGGGGAAAGCAGGATCAAGGGTGACAGTGAATTATGTGTCTCAGAGTTGGCTACACCCAGGTTAATGCCAGACGTAGATTGTTAACTTCAAATAAAATCTTTTTTAGTTTTGGGAGTGCGGCTCGAGGCTCACGATTTAATTGGAGTAACTGGCAGAATCCTGTCTGCAAGGAAACCACCCAGCTCAGAGAGCACCAAGGACCCCACTGCTCAACTCTGAGCTACAAAGGTTCTCTTCCATTGGTAAGCCAGGCTCCCAGGGAGCAGGAGAACCAGGGGAGGCGTTTATACCGATAACCCCCCAAGAGCTGCCCGAATCTTACCTTTCCCCGTCTTCTCTTTCTCTTCCTGAGACTTGAGACGTTCCAGACTAACTGGGGCTTCTTGCCTCGCTGTGCCATTGGCGAGCGGCAGGGACCCCCGCTTGCGTCTCGAGTGGTAGAGGCCTGGGGCCAGGTCGAGCCACTCGATGTCGCTGTGCACGGAAAGAAAGAGGGGGTTCACGATGCACAGGGCGGCGTCCTCGGACGTCACGCGGATGGAGCACGAAAGCTGCTTGGATTTCAGCAGGTCCCCGTTGGGTTCCATGCAGCTGGCTTCAGCGTCGTCTGAGGCCTGGCCGTTGGTCGGTTTACGAGGCATCGCCCAGAACGCTGAGGAGGAGGAGGAGAAAAACAAACAGGAAATGGAGGAGAGGAACCCTGGTGGGATGCTTCAAAACTGTTCTATGACGTCACACGTTGCATTACCCAACTAGGCAACATCTTCATGCACTGATGATGCTACCTAGTCAGGTAGTGAAATGTCTGCAAGCAAACAACCAAGTTCAGAGAGCACCAGACCGCCCCCCCCCCCGCCCACAACAGTCCTCCTCCTCCTCCTCCTCCTCCTGTTCTCCACAAATGACACCCCCTCCTAGCACTGATGGTGTTACTTAGTTGGGTAGTAAAACGTCTGCAAGAAAACCACCAAGCTCAGACAGCACCAAGGACCCCATAGTCATCCTCCTCCTCCATCTCTCTGCATTGGGTAATGAAACATCTGCAAGCTCAGAGAGCTCCGAGCACCCCAGACTCATCCTCCTTCCTCCTTCCCCTCTTCCTCCTCCTCTCCACAAACCCCCACTCCCTTCTAGCACTGATGATGTTACTTAGTTGGGTAGAGAAACGTCTGCAAGAAAACCACCAAGCGCAGAGAGCACCAAGGGCCTCTCCAGTTCAACCCTGAGCTACCAAGATTCCCTTCTACCAGAATCCCTGCAGCAAGGCTGGAGCGGAAAGCAAGATCGCTTTCCAAACAAAACGAAACCTTCCACTTTCTCGATAATTGCGTGCCTTTGTTCAAAGGAACGAACCGCGTTGCAAAAATTCCGGAGAGTACAGATATTAAGCAACCCCCCGAATTTGGCAAACTCTCCCCAAATTCCAGAGCAGAACGTGGGGTTTTCTCACTCACTTGGGCCCAAGGTGGCAACTGCATCTAAATCAGCTGGAAGGTGAAAGACATGGGGGATCCTGAGCAAACAGGGCAGGATATCCCTGGAAGAAGAAAAAGAAGAAGAAGCACAATGACAAAAACGATCCCACGACTGGCTGATAATGTCGGGATTCCAGAAAAACCCATTAAAAACTCCGACACGGGCATTTTCTCAAAGTTTCTTTTTAATATACTGGCACATCTGGGAAATCCCGAATCTGAAAGTTCCGGGTTTCCCTCCAGTAAGTAAAAAAAATTACAAACCCACCCCCTGCACCCACCATTCCATCACATGCCCCAATCACCATCCGTTCCAACTTGAGACATTCCCCTCTACTACTTCTCAGCCAGGTGCAGGAATAACATGACCTTGACTTTAAAGAAGAATGTTATGATGTCTAACCACACACGCGCTCCGTGAAATCCACCCCTCCCCTGCTCAAGAATGTGGTAGCATGGAAGCTTCTGGTGCTAATATGGCTTCCAAAGCTGACACCTTGTGGGCCCTTCTGCGCTACCCTTTTTTCCATTCATTTACGACTAATTTAGTTATTTAGTACATTTCTGTGCTGGCTATCTCCCCTGCAAGGCGACTCTGGGTGGCTTACCAATTATAGAAACACGTTAAAAATAATTAAGGGAGTAAAAGATTCAAACGTACCATTCAAAAGTAAGATTTTGCACCATGGTGGGTGCTTTAAAGTGGGTGTTCCAAGCGTATTCAGGGCACGTGGCCTGAGATTTCTTTCTCACACCTTTTTCCCCAAAGCCTTCTCTTTTGACTTTGAGTTGGGAAGGTCTTGAAATGTTTGGGAAAAGGCAGATGCCAGGAGCCTGCCCTTTGACCTCAGAAGCCTCTGGCACTTACTGGGTTAATTAAAAGTCACATTTGGCACCTATAGGTTCCTCCCAGCCTGCTTCAACCCCACAACCTCCCCACTCCCAGGTGCTCACCTGCTCACAAAGTGAAAGCCAACCAGTTCCAAAAGGTTTCTGAAATACAACTGAGAGCCTTTGAGATGAAGGGCTGCAAATGAGAGAGAGAGAGAGAGAGAGAGAGAGAGAGAGGAGAGGGAGGGAGGGAGGAGGGAGGAGAGAGAGAGAGAGAGGGAGGGAGAGAGGGAGGGGGGAGGGAGGAGGGAGGGAGAGAGAGAGAGGGAGGGAGGGGAGGGAGGGAGAGAGAGAGAGAGAGAGAGAGCATTTGTTTAATGTCTGTTCAAAGTTACAACAGCATAGGAAAAAAAAATGACTTATCCCTATGGTCATGCAACTAAAATTCAAATGCTTGGCAACTGGCATGTACTTACGACTGCTTTTCACACTTACGTTGCAGCATCCCCATGGTCTTGTGATCAAAATTCAGGTGCTTGGCAGCTGACTCATATTTATGACGAACGCAGCATCCCAGGTGGTTATGCGGTCCCCCTTTGGCGGCTTTCCGACAGGCAACATCAACGCGGAATCAAGATCCACTTAACAAACCCCTATTTCTAACTTAACAACCGCAGGGATTCACTTAAGAATGACGGCAAGAAAGGTCGTACAGTGGAGCAAAATTCACTCCACAGCTTGTCTCGCTTAGCCACGGAAATCTGGGGCAGAACTGTGGCCGTAACTCGAGGACTACCTGTAGATCGATTGCCATGGGGGCTGCGGGGGAAGGAAGGCTCCGTCCTTGGCCAGGGCTTGCTCGTTAAGCACATGCTTTATAATCACAGCAATCTTTTCCCATTATTTTTTTCAATTCACAATTTCCAACTGAAGGCAAAGTGGAAAAAATAAAATAAGAGAGCCTGGAAACGAATGATTCACGCAATGCCCCCCAAACCTGACTCAACAGTGGATTGGGACATATCCGTGGTTCACAAGAGAACATCTGGAGCGCAGAAGGAAGTCTGAAATTCAACTACTGACACTTCTGGACTGAAACAAAAAAACCAAAAAGATTTCAGGGCCAGGATCCTCTCAGGAAGAAGAGGTAATCAACCAGCGGGGGGTGGGAAAAATACTGAACTAAGTGGGCTGGATCGGAAGGAGATCCAGATAGCGATTAAGTCAATGGAAGAGCTTGCCTTCAGAAGTTGTGGGTTTTCCATCACGGTAACTTTTCAAGAAAAATGTTGGCACAACCGTTTGTCCGAGAAGAAATAAGGGATTCCTGCCTTGGGCAGGGGGTTGGACTAGAAGACCTCCCAAGTTCCCTTCCATCCCTAGGATTTTGATTCTGTTTTTACAGTCTTCCTTGTCACGGCTGTTGAGTGGATCCCTGCCAATTGTTAAGTCGGTGACACAGTGGTTAGGGAGGCGGATCTGGTTTCCCTGTTTGGTTGTCAGAAGGCCACAAAAGGTGACCCCCCCCCAGGACACTCAACCGTCATAAATATGAATCAGCTGCCAAGGGCCTGAATTTTGACCACATGATCGTGAGGATGCCGCGCAGTCGTAAGTGTGAAAAAAGATCGTAAACTCGCTTTTTTCAGGGCCATTGTAACTTTGAGTGGTCACTAAACGAACTACTTGTATTTAGAGAACGGGAATCTAGTCTCTTTATACCAGGGATCTCCAAACTTGGCCAACTTTAAGACGTGTGGACTTCAACTCCCAGAATTCTCCAGCCAGCAGAACTTACTCTCTTGCGATCCCTTCCTCTGCAATCTCTCTCCAGTTTAGGAGATTGAGAGAGAGAAAAAGCAGGGACAGCTGGCTGGGGGATTCTGGGAGTTGAAGTCCACAAGTCCACAAATTCCATTGCAGGAAGAAATTATTAAGAAAATATTGGAATGTGCTGAGATGAGTAGATTGACATTTGAAGTTAGAGAGCAAGAAGATAAACTATTTTATAAAATTTGGGACCTTTTCTATCAATGGTTAGATGATGAAATATGACAATAGAATACTTAGAATTTTAGATAATAAGGAATATTCTTGTTTTTTCTTTTTCTTTTGTTATTAGATAATATATCTATAAAGTGTTTTTTTTTTAGGATAGAATTGGCCTGATTATATGATTTGTTATAGAATAAATTACTTAAATTATAGTTATCTCATAAAGTATGAATGAATAAAAGTATAGTCAAATGATTTTTTTTAACAATGAAAGTGGCCAAGTTTTAAGACCACCTGCTTTTATACAATTTATCCACATCGGGGTTTTGTACCTCTGCCCTGACCCCTCTCTTTCGCCTCTTTTAAAGGACTACAAAGCCCTTAACGTTGCAACCTTTCCTCGCAAGGAAGCCATGCCAGCCCCTTGACCATTCTCAGTTGCCCCTTCTCCCAATCTTTCCCAGCTCTGCTGTTGTGCGTCCTTCTTGAGGTACGGCAAGCAGAATTGTAAATGCACCCGCCTTACATGGTTGTTGTTGTTGTGGGGAAGAGGAGGAGGAGGAGGAGGAGGAGGAAGATGGGAGGGATATGCTGGCTGCCTTGAAATATTTGTAAAAACACACCGAAGAGGGGACGCAAATAAAGAAATGTGGGTATAGTTTACAGCACTTTTTCGTGTGGGTGTTGATAAAAATAGAATCGCCAAGATCCGGTGACCGATAGGGCACAAGAAGAAGAAGAAGAAGAAGACTTTAAAGAAACAACCTGGAGGCAAGTTTACCCTGGTATAATTAGCACCATTTTGAAAAGCCAGAAAACCAGCCTGATATTTTCAACTGGTGCCCAAAGATATACAGGGCTGCCCCCTTGGCATCACTCCAACCCCTGGGTTTTGCAAGATTTAGGTAACTCTGCAAGAAAAAAGTTCTGGAAGTTCTTTCCAGTTCTTATGCAGAGCAGAGGTATCCAATCTTGGCAACTTTGAAGACTTGTGGACGTCGACTCCCCAAATTCCCCAGCCAGCCTCTGGGAATTCTGGGAGTTGAAGTCTTCCACAAGTCTTCAAAGTTGCCAGGAATGGAGACCCCTGATGGGAGAGCCCTGGCTTTCTTCTTTTGGATGGGAGAGGTATTTTTCTCCCTCGCCCCCTTGTGCATTTCCTTAAGTTTACTTGGGCAGGAATCTTCCCCGTTGCGCAGAGAGAAAGAAGAGAGAGAGAGAGAGAGAGAGAGACAGAAGCCACCTGTTGACGTCGCCCCGTTTTTCCTAGAAGCAAGGTAGGATTAAAAACCACATTATTTAACCCAAGGAAGAATTCCTCACCTGTTCAGAGAAGGGGAACATCAAATTCAGGGGAAGCAAGATGAGAACAGAGCGAGAGGCAGAGAACGGTGGGAAAAAGACAGAAGTAACGGCCACCCTCTCGGTCAAGAATGTAAGGAGGTTGCCAGTTAACAAGTCGAGCGTGCAGCCTGTGACAACTGGTCCTTCTGTGCTTCTCCAAACTACTTCCTCTTTTAAATAGAAGGAAATGATGTTTTGAAATTCCCCAGAAGAGACGTGATGAATGTTGAGGTCCAGTAACCGGTTGGTGCAAGGAAGTGAAGAACGGTAGCTCAAAGCCTGGACATTTCCTATTTCCCACACTTCTGATTCTCATTATGAGATCCAGCAAGGGAGGTGAGATTATGGGGGGCTCCAGAGAAGGGAAAGGAAGGGGTACCATTCTCCTCTACATGTACAGCTCTAGGATCCTGGAAGCTTAGACATTCATGCATGCATACGTGAGAAAGAAAAGCAAACATCTTTCCATCGTAAATGTGAAGACTGTGAGGTCCTCGGTGCTTTCTGAGGTGGGTAGTTTTGTGGACAGACCTTTCATTGCCAAACTAGGGAACATCATCAGCGTGGTGATGTTACTTAATTTGGTAATGAAACGTCTGCAAGAAAACTACCCACCTCAGAAAGCACCAAGGACCCCACTGTTTAACCCTGAGCTGCAAATATTCTCTTTCAACCCAAAAGTGCTTTTTCAGGAGGCAATTGGACTTGTTTTTTCTTTGAAGTCGTTTCGCTTCTCATCCAAGAGGCTTCTTTGGCTCTGAGTGGATGGTAGGGAATGGAAGGATTTATATTCCTTGCAGGTAGCTGGTCATTTGCATCCTTTTAGAGAGCTGTTGAGGCCACTTGGAGGTTTATCTATGACCTCAGGATCACCTGAGTCGTGCAAATGATTCCTGTAGTCTGCAACTGTTTTGGAAATCCATTCATATTTCCATACCATTTGAAGCCTTCTTGGATGAGAAGCGAAATGTCTTCAAAGAAAAAACAAGAAAGTTTAGTTGCCTTTTGAAAAAGCATTTTTGGGGACAACCCTGACCTGAGTGACTGAGAATCTCCATATTTTAATTCTCTCCTAACGTTAAGACTGTCTGAAGATGTTTTTAGCGCTGGTTTGAGTATACCGCTTAATGTTGCATTGTTCCGTGAGATTACCAGGTGTCTCTGTTCATCTCCCAGGGATAGAAACCAACTCACCTGGATGGTCTTCAAGAGGAAAAAGGTCAACCATCTTATTGTCACTTTCAGGTAAACGGAGGAAAAGTGTTTTGGCAGCGGCGTTCCCATTTCTAGCAACGATGAATGACTGAAACAGGTAAAAAATGGAGACAGCAGGGTTGCTGGAAAATCACATCCCAAAGCCAAACCATCACCACCTCCTAAATACCCATTTCTCTCACACCGCGTCCCTCTGGGAGGCTTACAATATAATAAAAAAAGGTAATAAGTGATTAAAATTAAGAGGATTAAACAGGGAACTAAAAAAAACAACAACAAAAGGATGGGTGACATGGAGACAACAGATCAGTTTTGCAGGAAAGAAACCCCGAGCAAATTTCTTTAAAAAGAATTAGTCAGTCACCCCTGGTTGGTGTGACGAGAGCAGCCTCTCGATTTGCTCTGGCTGGACATCCAGAAGCTCCCAAATGCCACGCGTGGCCGAGAGCCTGTCCAGAAGTGGGAGGCGACTGCTGGGTTTTCGCCCCGCCGTTTCCTCCGACCTACGAAAGAGAAGACACAAACAAAGAGACCAACTGATTTTGCGCTGCCAAAAGCCCTCCAGTTCTCGTATGCAAACTTTAATGTAATACACAAGAGTAGGAAGGACAGTATATAAATCCAATAAATAAATAAATAATAAACACATTTTGACCATGGGTGGGATTCGCCCAAGGTCCCAAGTCCTAGCACGGGTTGGTTTTATTAAATGAGCCCAGCTCCTGCCATTGCTAGAGCAGAATTTACGGCTCAGCCGGTTGTGTGAACCAACCAACTGTGATTTATTCAACAACATAGAAGAACGGAATCAAAGAGCCGGAAGGGACCCTGAAGGTCTACTAGTCCAACCCCCTGGTCAGGCAGGAAAGCCTATAGCATTTTAGACAAATGGTTGTAAAACAAACCACCGTTCTTTTATCATTTTTTTAAATTTTTATCATTATTCTCTTTTTTTTATGTTGTTTTTATTTCCTGTAAGTCGCCATGAATGAATAGGCGGCAATATAAATTTCCCAAACGAATCGATCAATCAATCTAACGCGGCAAAGGAAGTCAACCGAAGAGGTGATCTGGCTTTTTCCTGGGATAAGTCAGTGGCTTAAAAGAAGCCGTCACCAGAACTGCTTAGCTGTCAATGGGTCGGAACTGCCTAGCCGTCAACCCCACTTCCTATGGGGAAATCCAGCCAAAATTTTACTCCTGGATCAGAGGAGCTGTTTAGCCAATCAGCTAGGCGCCACACAAGATCAAACATGGTTTAGAAGTGGCACAAGAATTTCCTTGGATGTCCTGCCAGGTTTCTCAACTTTGGCCTTGTATGGACTTCAATCCCCAGCATTTCCTCTCATCTCCTTGCAGGAATTCTGGGCGTTGAAATCCACGCGTCTTAAAAAGCGGTTGAGGCCGAGAAACGCTGGACTACAAGCTCTCCGCATAACCGGCTGGGCAAACGGACATTCCTCTTCCTTGACACGCAGACCCTCTCCTTACTGAGACCCCGCTCCCATGTGCTCCTTGCTGGCGTCAACCATGGTCTCCGTCATCGTTCATTCCCACAAGACTCTGGTTAATCCCCAAGCCCTCTTCTCCTGATCAAACTTCCCAGACTGGTTTTCTTCGGAGGGACGGTCTCTGAACGATCTCCTGGAGAAACAGAAGACATCAAACAGGTTGAACTCCAGGTGTTCGCAGGTGGAGAGACAATAGCAGCGGCCAAAGACACGTCCGTGGCCCAGGTAAACTAAACAGGAGGAAGGAGTGAATTATTGGGACAAGTAAATAAATAATTTGCTATCATGGGATGAAGTAAAACTTGCTACCCTTGGGAAAGGAGACAGCTCTCCCCAAATCCATCTGGTATGACTGAAGAATTCTAACGATCAATAGAGGACAATATTTGTAGCTCAGGGTTGAAATGAAAGGTCTTTGGTGCTCTCTGAGCTTGTAGATATTTAATTACCCAATGCAGGAAGGAGGAGGAGGAGGAGGAGGAGGAGGAGGAGGAGGAAAACTGTGGGGTCCTTGGTGCTCTCTGAGCTTGTAGAGGTTCCATTACCCAATGCAGGAAGGAGGAGGAGGCTGTGTCTGGTGCCTAGGAGGAGGCAGGAGGAGGAGGAGGAGGAAACTGTGGGGTCCTTGGTGCTCTCTGAGCTTGTAGAGGTTCCATTACCCAATGCAGGAAGGAGGAGGAGGAGAAGGGGAAGGAGCTTGTAAGGTTCCATACCCAATGAGGAGGAAGAGGGGAGGAGAACTGTGGGGTCTTTGGTGCTCTCTGAGCTTAGCTATTTTCTTGCAGACGTTTCATGATCCAAACAAGGCTACATCAGTGGATCTGTTACCAGTTTGGGTAATGAAATGAAAACAACCAAGTCCAGAGAGCACCGAGGTCCTTTAATTCGATTTGAAACCACCAACGTATTTGTGAATAAATATTAACCATACACATTACAGTGGATAATAGATGCCGCCCGGCCTCCTTCCACAGGCAATTAACCCCGTAAGCTCAACACTCTTGAAAGCTCCCACCGTTCAGAGAAGTAATCATACGTACACACCTGCAGCTCAATTAAAAATGTGCAGCGTCCAGGGAAGGTGCTTCAGGAGAAAGTTTCCCCTCCCAAGCGGCCTCTTCCTTTTCAACGCCTGCCCTAGCGGAGCTCGCACCTGGGCTGCAAGGGAGACCTGAGTCCACGTGCCTCTATCAGCGGGCAAAATGGCGGACAGAGTCGATGCTTAGCTCTGAAAGGGAAGGCAAACATCCTGCTTGAAAAACAAAAAACAAAAAACCCAGCGCTTGGCAAAACACCGAATGCATCCAGACCGTCATGCCAAAGGCCGTTTCTGACCTTCCTCCCACCCGAACACAAAGTTCCAGGTGCGTCTGAATATCTGCATCAAAAATATATATATATATATATATTTATTCACCCCATGATCGCTTCAACAAACAAGCTGACGCCACCAAAACACTCAGCAGCAGGCAATAAATCC
Organism: Pseudonaja textilis; assembly: GCF_049901715.1. Lineage (NCBI taxonomy): Eukaryota > Metazoa > Chordata > Lepidosauria > Squamata > Elapidae > Pseudonaja > Pseudonaja textilis. The sequence continues at coordinate 24,072,494 of NC_141999.1, forward strand.
AAGAAAGGGGAATATTTTTGCGGCTCGGGGTTGACGGGAGGGCTCCTTGGACCTCTCTGAGCTCGGTTGGTTTTTTTTGCCCACGTTTCATTGACCAAACTAGGTAACATCATCAGCAGTGATAACGTTAGTTTGGATAATGAAACGACTGCAAGAAAACAAGCAGGCAAACTTAGAGAACACCCCACCCCCCCCAATAAATCCAGCATTCATTCCCCAGAGATACGTCTTTTACTTCAAGAGATTTTGCTTCGCTTCCCTGATCGGGAAAGGTAAATCTTTTCTCCTCAAAGCTTTGCCTTAACGTTCCTGTTCAGAAATGAAACCTGCTCCAAAGCTCCCCGCGTTCACCGGGTCCCACCAAGGGTTAGGAGATCTTACCTTGCGATGGGCATGCAGGAAGGTGAAACCGCCAGCTACGAAATCTCAAAGAGTCCAGCTGCCACTCCTGGATCGGGAAAAAGGTGAGCGAAGAAAGGCAGGACCAACAAGTTTCGGGAGACCAAGGCAGGGATGTGGTTTGACACCTCTGCCGGCAGCCTTCACGTGGTTCTGGGGCCTCTGCCGTTCACTTCAAAGAAAGGCAACTGAAAATAAAAGTTGGGCGGAGAAGCATTCGTTAGAAAAACATTTTGAAGAGTAGACAGATGTGCTGGATCAGGGAAAAAAACTAAACCTCATTTAATCCAGGTTTCACTTGCCCCATGGTGGCCAACTAGCTGTTTCTGAGAAGCTCACAAACGAACACGCCACTTACGCTTCTCAGCAGTGGCCTCCGGTACTCGAAGTGACACGATACCGTCATGCATAGTCCATGTCAGGAGCCTCTCCCTTCTTGAATGTAAAGTGTTTTTTTCCCCGCAAAGCCTTCCAGGAGAATCATTCATAACCTTCAGTCGTGGATCAACAGGTTTGCGATGCACCAAGAGAGAGAGAGAATTCTGGAAGAAAACCTTGTTGCTGTGTGAAGCCAGAAGGCAGGAGGGGAGATTAGTTTGGACAGACCAAACTAGACACACAAGGTAAAACTGAGACGGACGACCGAGCTGTTAAGGAGGCTCGGGCAGGTAGCTGAACTTAAGAGCAGTCTTAAGCCGGTCTCAGCAACTTTGTGTGGGCCTGTTGACTGGGGAATTCTGGGAACTGAAGTCCACATATCTGAAAGAAACACTGACCTAGTGAAAGATAATAGCGCAAGGCTATTAGCACAAAAGCTCAAGAAATTGGTTTAAGGGAAAAGTGCTTTAAACAGCAATTTCTTGTTTACTTTTTTTCTCATATGTTTAGCCTGACTATTCCTAGAGATCTTAGAAACTTGTATACCTTTTAGCAGCAGTTCAGTTGAACTAAGAAAAGGGTTGCCTAACTATGAACTGTGCGAATGAGTTTGCAAATTCCTCTATAATCCATTTTTTTTAAAAAAAGTGCATAACATGTAAACAGCGGCGCATAAAATTAAGCTCTTTATATGCAAAACCCTTACTTGTGCTAGACTAGAGCATTCAAGAGTTGCTTTTATCATAAACTACTCTTTCAGGACCTCTATCTAAAGAATATATACATTTCTTTAATTGTAGCAATAAAAAAAAGATTTTAATAGATGTCAGGGAGCCATCAGCTAGTGCCCAAAGCTATTCAGGTGTAACCTGCGATCCCCAGAAAACTGATGGGAAAGTTAATAGCTGCCTCTCAGTGCAGAAATCAAGAGAACGCGTACGGATTGCATCCATATTAAACTTTGTAAAAGCAAGTTTCGCTTTGTGTCCACGAGAGGGCACCAACATCCAACCCCCTGAATTACCACCTGTTTTGCTCATCTGGACTACTACAAGAACCGCTAAATGTTAGCTACACCAATTACACCCAGTCTTCTTCAAATAAACACAGGAACACAGAAAAAACAACAACAACATATTATCTTGTGGTATCAAGCTGATTATATTTAATTGTCACTGATGACAGCTTTATGGAAATGACAGAAACAAAAGCATCATAGGTAGTTCGAAACTGCTACCCTGCATAAATCAACTGTTTAACACTTCAAACTATGCTTCTTCAAAAGTGCCTTCCTTGGTTAGCTCAAGGAAAGAAAGAAGGGAGAGAAGGGGAAGAAAGGAAAGAAGGAAGAGGGGAAAGAGAGAGAGAGAGAGAGAAAGAGAGAAAGAAAGAAAGAAAGAAAGAAAGAAAGAAAGAGAGAGAGAGAGAGAGAGAGAGAGAGAGAAAGAAAGAAAGAAAGAAAGAAAGAAAGAAAGAAAGAAAGAAAGAAAGAAAGAAAGAAAGAAAGAAAGAAAAAGGCTAGATAGAAGTTAAGATCAGGTCTCATTTTGTCTTGTTTTTCCTCTAAGACAATTAGAACAAATTTATGAAGTTAACTGGATATTAATCGAATTCACCCTCCCAGCAAGGCTCTAAAGCAAGTGTGTCCAATCTTGGCCACTTTAAGAGCTATTGCTTGCTTGCTGCTGGGGAATTCTGGGAGTTGAAGTCCACAAGTTTTAAAGTTGCCAAGTTGGGCATCCCTGTTCTAAAGAAATCTTCCAGAAATACTACTCCTGCTAAATTAAAACTTCAATTCAATCATAATTTCAGTTGTTAGTGGCGTCAATCAGGCCCAAAGTCCCCAGAGATGACTTAAATGGGATGAGACCTATTTTGGATTACACCTTTGCATTGAACTCTATAAACCTCCCCTCAAATTTTTGGCACCAGACGGCTAAGCTAAGTCCCTTTGCTTAGTTTACTTGTTTAAATTACATCCTGCCTTTTCTCCAGCAGCACAAAGGGACTCACAGAAGAATCTTCTTTTCATTTATCCTCCCCAAAGCAGTTTGGGGGTGACAGGGACTTGCCCCAAATTAGGTAGAGAACACCCCGCCAGCTCGCCTTAAGGAAATGAAGACAGAAGGCCCCAAGCATCCCCTGTTCGTGTCGAGGTGGGTTTTTTTAATAATCAGAAAAATAGCGTTCCTCGATCTTTTCTAATCTCTTCATTTTTCTTTCTTTGCAGCTGGCTTTTCTTTCTCCGAAGACAGGTTCTGTTCTTGCTTCTTGGCTGGTTGCTGACCAGCGCCTGCCCCGACACCCGCAGTCTGTCCAGATTGGGCGTCAATGACAGCGTGTTCCTTTTTCACCAGTTCCTGCAGCTCTTTCTAAGGGGGAGAGAAGAGAAATCCACGTAAGGAACCAAAGTTGGCAAACCACCCCGCTTCCCAGTAAAGGCCCCAGAGGGAGCCAAAGAGAATCCCATTCATTTTTATATCTGGGCTCTTCTCAGTGGTTTTGAACTGGGAGAGATACCTTCCATCCCAACAGCTCTGCTAAAGCCAGGCAGCCCTCATCACAGTCTCCCAGCCATGCGACGTCCCTGAAAAATTAAGTGGAGTGGAAAAAAACCCCCGCCCCAAAAAGAATGGTAAATAAAGGAACTCCAGTTTATTGGGTTTTATACAGAGCTGACAAAGCATTCCAAGACAGATAGCAATAGCATTTAAAATTATATACCACTTTATAGTGCTTTACAGCCCTCTCTAAGCGGTTTACAGAGTCAGCCTCTTGCCCCCAACAATCTGGCCCCTCATTTTATCCCCCTTGGGAGGACAGAAGGCTGAGTCAACCTTGAGCCTGGTGGGATTTGAACTGCCAAATTTCAGGCAGCCAATAGTCAGCAGAAGTGGCCTGCAATACAGCACTCTAACCACTGCATCACAGAGGCCTCTTTTCTTCCAGCAATCTTTACAACTACCTTGTAGTCGGGTGGATCTCCCTAGCAGGACCATCTCCGTAAAACATCTCTGGGCTATGAAGACCAAGAGTGTCCCCAAAGGTGCTTTTTCCCCCCCAAGAGCTGAAAAAGCTTCTTGGATGAGAAGTGAAACCTCTTCAAAGAAAAACAAGAAAGCCCAATTGCCTCTTGGGAAAAAAAAAGAGCACCTTTGGGACAACCATGACTTGGATGACTGAGAATCTCCATAGACAGGACCAGGACAAGCCTCCCTAAAGCCACCAGGGGAACTCAGCACATGGACCACAAAGCTGCATTAGATACACCAGGGGAACTGAGCATGTCAGAATTATTGGCTTAAACTTTGTTTTATTAACTCCTAAGTGAAGTCTCTTACCCAAGACTACTGCTTGGCACCAAAGCACTGAACAACACCCTACCTCTCATGGGTTAACCCTTAAGTTCTCAGCATCCACCCTGCCGCAATCCTGCACCCCAAACTGAACTTGCCTGTATGCCTTCTCCGAATCAAAATCCATCCCGCAGCCTAAGCCCATCAGGGACATGAAAGGATCACTCTGAAATGAGACAACAAATGTAAAAATATCCTCTTGGAGGACTCCAAAACGGTGACAATTTTAAGGTGGAAGATCGGCAGAGAACTATCATGATATAAGCTGGCTCGGGAATTCTGCAAGTTGAATTCCCACAGGTCATAACATTGAAATAATTTTAGGGTAGAGAGTCGGGAAGATGACTTGGTTGGGGATAGGCAGGAGATGTTGCCTGGGCTAAAAAGCCTATTTTTAAAAGGCCAGAGCAACAGGATAGCATTCAGAAGCCACTCAAGCCAATGCCTTCTTGATTCTCAGAGGTATAAGAAGCATGTCAGCTCAGGAATTCTGGGAGCTGAAATCCACAGCCTGAAAAGCTGCCGTAGCTGCCCACACCCTGGCTCTATTCCCAGGAGCTTCCACTCTGTGGCAGACCAAAGAAAGCAGGTGGCAAACCTAACCTCACCTCTCCAGTCTTCTCCTTATTGATCAGAAGCCGTGGGGTGTTTGTGGGCACCCTGGAAGAAACAGAGACGAGCGACCCTTTAGCGACGGTTCCTGCAGCGTCTTGGATCAGAAAAGCCAGCCCTCCCTTACACAGCCCAGGGTCACTGACCTGCTGACCAGAGAGGCGAAAGGCTGGACCTGAAGGGAGGTACCCATGATAATAAGCATGTCCGCGTTCTGGAAATCCTGCAAGCAGAGGGTGAGTGTGAAGGATGGCGGGCACCTGAAGAGCTGTGTCCCAGTTTCTAACCTGGTTTCAAACACTCCGGTCTCTGAAGTCGTGCTATCTGGAAATGTTCCTTTGACCTTGCATTTATTCAGGCCTAGACAGACTTTGCAGCCCCATGTTATTACGGTCATGACAGACCCCTGCAGTGTTAAGGCTCTTGGTTGTAAGACTACTTCAACAGAGAGGAAAGCTCTAGGTTCCTGCAGTGTGCAGATACAGGTGGTCCTCAACGTACGACCCGAATTCAGCCCCAAATTTATGCGGCCAAGGGAGAGATTTGTTAAGTGAGTTTTGCCCCTTTTTACTTTTCTAGCCGCATTTGTTAAGTGAATCACTGCAGCTGTTCGAATAGTAACACGGTTAAGCGAATCTTTGTTGGTCAGAAGGTTGCCAAAAGGGATCACATCACACACACACACACACACACCCGACAGTGCAACAGTCATAAATATGAACTGGTTGTCAGCATACGAATGTAAATCATGTGACCACGGGATGCTACAACGGTCAAATGTGTAAAAAATGGTCATATCACTTTTTTCAGTGCTGTAGTAACTTCAAATGGTCACTAAGCGAACTGTTGTAAGTCGAGGACGAGCCGTACAGGATTTCAAATGATTACATGCTGCATGTGGAGGGACCTCTGCCTATAACACTGAAGGTTAATGTGCTAATCTGCTTAGAGTGCAAGATCCAGCTAATGTTTGCCCGACGTTTTGTTCCTCTGGGAGAAAGATATGACTCCATGGAAGCTGAATGCTTTAAAAAAAAAAAACATCCTTTATCTCTATGCCGAAAACACGGCTCCTTTTGTGCCCTATTTTCATTCACCAGATTTCCTGACCAATTATGGATCACGTCTGACCAGTTAGCATACATTGCTAGCATCCTTTCGCCTGGGGAGATTTTAACTCCTTAAATAAGGATTCAGAAATCCTGGGAGACCTCCAACCTGGGGCTGCCAGCGTCCCGAGTCCAAAGGACCAACGGCTGAAGCACTTACCGACTGCATGAGAGAGAAGAAACGCGGAGGAAGATTCTCTCCAAAAAACACGATGTCTGAAGGAAGGAAAAGAAAGCAGAGCCTTTCAGGTTCCCTGAAACCTGACCGATAAGCACCAAGATCCCAGGACGTGGCTCTGAGGGATGACCGGGTCAGAGGCTCACCTGGCTTCACTACGCTCTGACATTTTTCACACCTGGGGGTGACAGATGCAAATATTTTTTCTGAAAGAAAAAAGAAGAGCAATGCACCTGAGCCAATTCCGTTTGCAGCTAATTCATGATTTGACATTAAGTGGCAGCGGTCCAGGTTCCTTGAGGGATTGTCTCACCCCACTGGGATTGGTCCGTACCACCTGTGCAGGCAGAGGAGGCACGCTGCCTCACCTCCAGTATCCCAGCTGGTGGGGTCCAGGAGGAGGGCCTTCTCTGTCGTTGCGCCTGACCTCTGGAACATCTGGCTTCCCCTCCCCCAGATGTGAGATGGGCCTCAACCCTCCTATCTTGCACACCAGAACAACTAGACCCAAGGAGAGTTTTTTCCCCCAACGCCATCGCTCTGCTAAACGAATAATTCCCTCAACACTGTTCAATTCTTTACAATAACAAGTTTATTCCAAAGGATTTTTTAAAATATTTTCTTTACCCCTCTGATCCCTTCCAGAGGGCCCCTGATAACGTCTTCCCTGCTTCCAATGCCTGACCCTCACCTTTCATCCACTCCAGGCTGTAGGAAGCCTTGCAAGTTGAGCTGATGCAATGGGAGGTATAAAAGGTGCCATGAGCTTCCACTAAGTGTTCGGCATCCAGACCGGCCACCCGCTCCAAGGTGTCGATGTTCTGGAAAGAAGGAAAGAAGTTTGAAATAAATCCAACCTCCGATGGCCGTCAATCAATCCTGGAGCTAAATCTGACTAGGAGTCTCCGAGAGGGGCTCAGACTGCTTCAAAGACTCTATGCAAGGCTATGCACAATGGTAATTGTAGTTCCAACGGCACCATCATGGTTATTGTTGGCCTCTATGAAGGAGGAGCTACTGAAAGATGGGAGCATGATATTAATAAATGATAAACAGGATGCTGGAACATTAACAGAGAAGAAAAGTTTCCCTTTGTCTTGAAGATATACCTAGGGAAAAGCCTGGCACTGAAAAGTTCCAGCTCTGCTATAAATCATCTTACTGGCTCACAGTCAAGACGACTCAGGCAAAATTCACTTGCTGCAATGCACCATTTCAAAGCAAGAAAACGCTAACGGCCCTTATTTATTTAGGAGGCAGGAATAATACAACAAAAGCTTTAACTTTTGTTTTAAAGCACCAGCCCCAAAGACCAGAAAGAGACCTAAAAGGAAAAGGACTTATTTACCTGAGTGTAGCAGCGTAGCAGCAGCCCTTTATCCTTCAAAAGGCGGATGAAGTAGTGACAGACTGTGGGCTGAAAAGGACCAGAGCCTTAAATGTCATATTTTCTTTTCACAAAGGAAACCAAAGGGGTAGTTTTTATTTATATGTTTATTCATTCATTCTGACACTTACGGGACTTATGGCAGTTAACAACATCATCACATTAAAACATCCATTGTAAATTAACAACAAAACATCCACGGCGGTTAAATGAAACAATAAACCACAGTAAATTAATCCATAATCAATGGACAACAGCACAAAAAACATCAGCTTCAGTTCATTAAAACCTGCAGAGGACACGGAGCAATCAACAAAAGAACTTGGTGTGTGGCATCTTCTGGAACAAAGCCGGAGAAGGGAACTTTCATTTCAACAGAGGGGCTGTTCAAAAAAGGAGGCCCCACTCCTAAAATGTTGTACCTATATACCTCAATCCAATTCATTTCACACAAGAGGGGCAGGGGTGGGATTCAAATTTTTTAACAACCGGTTCTGTGGGTGTGGCTTAGTTGGTGGGCATGGCCAATTCAACATCACTCACATCGAGACATGCCTCTCCTCGCCTGGCTTCTCATGGCTGTGGGGATGCTGCAACAGTCGTAAGTGTGAAAAAGGGTCATAAGTCACTTTTTTCAGTGCCATTGTAACTTTGAATGGTCCCTCTACACAAGCAAAGTACCAGCAAAGGAGGGGAAAAAAACTCCAGAGACGGTCCAGAGACAGGAAGTCTAGTCCTGCCAAGAATGTAATAAGGGTTAATGGAGAGGCAGTTTCTGTGAGCAACACCAGAATGTTTCCTTCCTGACTTCCTTACAGGATTAGGCCAGTAATTTCTTCTAACAACAAGTTCTCCGAACTGCTTAGAATGTTAACAACTGGTTTTAGTGAATACGTGCGAACTGGTAGAATCCCACCGCTGAAGAGGGGCATTGATAGTAGTCTCTCTGGGGACAATCTAATCAGTCGGGTTAATTCTAATTGAAGAATGCAGTTCTGCAGGTGTGCGTTTATTGTACGGGAATTGTATTGTAACCAGTTCTGATAAAGAAATGTCCCTCTTCCCCAAACACTAAAAATTGTTAAGAAAATTCAGAGGATGTAGTGCTGGTTCTACTTTAAAGCCTCTTAGCCCCTCACTTAAAATCTCTTAAGAACTGATTTTGAGCATCTCTCTAAACTAGAAGCAGACCAAAACAGAGGTGGACTTCAGATCCAGCTACTCAAGAGTGTGAAGGAGGCGCGGGGAGCACTTGTTAGGAACTCTTTCAGGCAGCCATTTCTTCTCCTAAGGCGACAAGATTGCTGCAGGATTGAGTTTAAATCCCTGCCCACCGCTCAGGAAATATGAAAAACTATCTGACCTTGAACTGCCCTGGGTAGAGCTCCCGAGCCAAGGCGAAGAATGGTTCTGGGTTTTGCTAAATGAAAACAGACATCAAAAATCAGTTATGCCAAAGAAAGCAAAGCACAAGAGAGCACCGTATTCAGCCCACGTAAATAGCAAGCGGGTAACTCAGCCTGGTACCTTGAAGTAGCCAATCTCAAAGATGGCTTCGGGATACGGTAGACTGTATTGCTGCAGATTGGCATATAGCCCCGTGCCAGGTGAGCGGAAATCGGGGATCCCCGCACCTGAGAGGCAGAAAGGGCAGATGCGGAGACCAAATGGATAGCTGGAAGCAGCTGAATAGAAAACTAACTAAGGATACATTCTAAGGATAGGGGCTCATTTATTCTGATGCTAGAGAGCACCAACACAGTTTGAGCTAAGAGGCAGATGCTGTACTTGAGGTTCCCAGATCCATTATTTCAAGCCCAGCTTAGAGCAAAGGGGAGAAATGATTCTGATTCGCCAGAGCGCTTCTTGTGAACGTTTTTTCTCTATTCTCCCAGAAAAAGAGTTTCCTTATTAAAAAAAATAATCTCTCTTGCAGGATAAGAGCACACCTTTTCAGATTGAGTAGGAAAAAAAAACTCCTTCTGACCCCTAACTATGTAAAGGCAGCTTCTAATTTTATCAACCAGCATCACATTCTGCTCCTACATTTGCACAAAACAAACAAACAAAAAAGAGACGTAAGACACGTGACCGGCAAAGCCACCGTGACACTTACTGGTTGAGATTCCTGCACCAACCATACAGATTATATTCTTGCCTGCAAGAGAAAGACGTTGCCTTTCAATATCAACCCCTGAATTCCACCATGCCACCCTCATACCCTGAACAGCATCAACTGCTTGACATGGGCATCCAACCATTGGAGCCTCAGCAACTGAGAAGCCGCAGAATTTTAGAGGCTGGGATTCAAATTCTTCTGCTAAGAGCCTGACTACTTTGGGTGGCCCTGGGAAAATAACTTTTGTCGACAGCAGTCCCTGTCGGTAAAAGTATCAGCGACCAAGGTAAGCGTGCAGAGATATACTGATAACAGCGTTTAACTACAACACAAAGAGGTGCCAAACCTCCCTCCTCCCTTTGATCTACACCACCACCTGCATCACAAGCTCTTCCCCTCCCCCCACACCTTTTTCATCCACTTCAGAGGCTGACAGAAAAAGGAAAAGAGCAAAATATTTCAGTCTCTAGAAAGAACTGGTTTACATTTCTCAGTGAGAATGAAGTTGGTCACGCCTTCCAGCGTCAGTTCCTCCAGCACCTTCTCGGGCTTCTCGCTGCCGAAGCCCAGAGTCCGGGAAAAGAGGTTTCGCAAAAATTCCACTGGTAAGAAAGAAAAAAAAAATCGCAACATTATAATTTGCCTTGAAGAGCTGAGATCTGTGCCGATAGAAGAGATAATCAGTGCACTAATGAAGTTACCTAAAGGTCTGCAAGGAAAACCACCAAGCTCAGAGGGCACCACGGACCCCCACAGTCCTCCACAAAGCCTACTCCCTTGTAGCACTGACGTTACCTAGTTGGGTCATAAAATGTCTGCAGGAAAATAACCAAACTCAAAAAGCGCCAGGGACCCCCCATGAGATCTCTGCATACTGTGCTAAACTCTTACCTGGAGAAAAATCTACCTGCGGCTCAAAGGCTGGCTATTCTACGCTTTATATATAAAAAAAATTGCTAATGTCTTCAAACAGTGTTTCTCAACCTTGGTATCTTTCAGCCGGATGGACTTCAAGTCCCAGAATTCCCCGGTCAGCCATAGGGAATCTAGTTTGAGGCTTTTCTAGTTTGTTTTGCCTCACTCCAAGAAGATTGTTAAAAAAGCAAAAAAACAAGATCCCCCTCGTTTCAGAGAAGTGTAACTCTGAAAGGGAAGACGCACTGTTGTTGTAGGAACTCGTTTCCTCTATTCTATTCTTATTTTTGATAAATAAATTCTGATTTACGTGCTCCACTGGAGATTTGCTCACCTTGTCATGAGGCAGCTGACACAAAGTACAAGCTCACTAATAAATGGACATGTTACTGTTGCCCAGAGAAAGAAGTCATGTGTCTTTGCTCAATGGATTAAGGCCAGCCTTACTTTATTCCAGGCCAAAGAATGTAATTATAATGCTTGATTACATAGCTACCATGTACAGCAAATATTCTTATCCTGGGTTTCACAATTCAGGGGGTTCTATGGCTAGAAATCATTTTTCATTAACTATAGGAAGACAGTTTGGAGATATCGGGAGAGCCTCAATTTATACATTCACAATATTTAAAGTAAAACATGAGCTCCCACTGGATAGTTGCTTACTTTCTGTCTGGCCAGAAGCTCCTCCTTCCTCATCAGAATCTGAACTCTATAGAAAGAAAGAAAGGAGGGATGTCATTTCTTAGAATTCCTTAACATTAACTGAATTTATTGTTAATATTAAGTCAGGCCAATCTTGTCTGGCCTCAACTTGAGCAGGGTTAAGGCCTGTTAAGCACACTCCGCCCCCCCAAAAAAACTGTGAAATTCCAGAATGTCCCAAACCTATCCTTTCCTAAAAATGTATTTTTCAGTGGCTCCGGCACTTTTTCCAGAGCTAAGGGTGCTTTCTGGCCTCAAACTCAGAAAGGCTCTAGCCCCAGTATGGATCAATGTTTCACCATCGGCATTTCTGGAGAAAAGATATAAGGGCATTTCATTTGAATTTAAACCTGTGCCCAGAGAAGAATGAGCCTCTGAAATGGCAAGAGATATCCTTTTATACGAGTGCTTCTCAACCTGGATAGCTTGAAGATACGTGGACTTCAACTCCCAGATTTCTGCTGGCTGGGGAATTGTGGGAGTTGATGTCCATAGGTTTTCAAGCTGCCCAGTGTTAAGAAACACCATTTTATACTGTCTATTCCACATTAAATCCAATTCCCCGGTGATTCTGATCAGTTGTATTTACAATCATCAACTTTCTTCTCAAGTGTGGCTAAATTTTGTCACTTGTTTGTAACATATGCAATAGTTTGAATGACAAGCTTGATTAACTGCACAACTGATGCAAGTGTTAATGTAATTCTGACTTATTTGTATTATTTATGCATTATTTAGATCTTGATGTGTTTACTTAATGACATATGTAATCAGTGTACGACCACAACTGGGACCATAACTCCCATCGCTAAATAAGACAGTTGTTAAGTGAGACCCGCCTGACTTTATGACCTCTTTTGCAGCAGCCCTCAAACACAATCATTGCAGTCGTTAAGCGAATCCAGCTTTCCCCATTGACTCTGCTTGGCAAATTTTGATCACGTGAGTGTGGAGATGCCGTGACCGTCGTAAACCTAAGGACAGGTTGTTAAGTCCCTTTTTCCAGTGTCATCACTTCAAGCAGGCACTTAATGGTGGCAGATTTGTGTATGTCATGTATTTTTAGGACCAGCTGTAATAAAAGATCTACAGGTCGTCCCTGACTTACAACTGTTCGCTCAGTGTGACCGTTCCAAGAACAGTAACCTGTGACTGTTTTTCATTCTTACGACCGTTGCAGCATCATTATGGTCACGTGATCAAAACTGGCCACTTGGCAACTGACTCATATTTATGACGGTTGTAGTGTCCCAAGGTTACGTGAGCCCCCTTCTTTTGGACATGGCTCCAAGCAAAACTTAACAGGGAAGCAGGATTCACTTCACAACCCTGTTACTCACTTAACAACCGCGGCACCAATGGTTGTAAAAACGGGAGCCAAATTCCATCAACAAAGGAATCAATCAGGAATCCAGCTGGAAGGGGCCTTAGAGGTCTTCTAGTCCAGCCCCCAGCTCAAGCAGGGAGACCCTATTTGCCATTTCAACGTTTCACTTAGCAGCAAAAATGTGGGGTTCACTTGTGGCCGTAAGTCGAGGAGACGGGATCCCCAGGTACCCAAACCATACCAGATTTTAAAAGGATGGATTCCCCCCACGATATTATTATTTATATATTTTGTTTTATTTTGGAAAATTCCTAAGGGAGGATGGGGAAAATTGGCATAGCAGCAGGATTTTCCTCAGAGGGTTTTCTCCCCCCTCACCTGACTCCCATCCAGCTGAGGCGGGGATGATGGGCTTGGAAGTCCAACCCCCCCCCCCCCCCCCCGAAATGATATTTTAAGAGTCCTTATTCTGGGCCTCGAGCCCGGGGAGCTCTACCGGTTGGATTTCCGCCTGATGGACATCGCTCCGGGCGCCCCCTTCCCCTCTGTGGGGGCACAGCCGCCTCGAGAGAAGGCCCTGGGGGGGATTTGGAGCGACGCCCCCCCAATTTCGCCCCCTAAATCCTCACCGAGGACTTCGAGGCCTTTTCGGCGCCTTGTTCGGGACTGGCGGCAGCGCCTGTGACAAGGGAAACAGAAGGAAGAAGGGGAGACTGGGCAGGAGCCCCGGGCTCCCTCAGCCCACCGGTTCCCTCAGGGGCACCGTTACCTTCCCGGCTTGCCATGGAAGGTCGCGTCGCCGCTCCGCCGAGAATCCAAACAGACCGTTGCTCCCTGAGAGGAAAACTACAAGTCCCGAAAAGCCCCGCGGGCGAGCAGCCAATAGCCGACCAGCTTTACAAACAAACAACCTATGGCGTCACCGATGGGCGAGACCGTTTTGGGCTCGCCGAACCACGGCTAGGGACGAGGGGGCGGGGAAAGAGAAATTGCAAATAACTCCCATCTCCCTTCAGGCTTTGCGCTAAGTTGGGGGCGACGTCGATGAAGCGTGAAACCGTCCTTCCAAATTAGGGCCGCCTCAAAGCCAAAAAAAATTAGACGGAGGCGAATATAAACGAATAGTAACGTAAACGAGAGGACGTTCTAAAGGGAAACACCAAAACGTGAAAAAAACGCCAATGTTATCCAAAAGTCTTTACTCGCAGGACTCCACTTCCCATCATACCTCGAGAAAAAATATATGGAGCCGCCGTCTTGTTTTCTAAAGCGCAGGCGCAGAGGGAGGGGAGGAGAGAGAGAGAAAAAAAAAAGAACGACGGCCAGGAGCGTCACTACAACTCCCGGCATGCCTCTCTTCGCCTGATAAGACGCTCACCCCGGGGAATCCCCAGGCCGCTGAAATTCCCCTTCATGGCATCCTCGGCCGGGCCGGCTGCTTGAGTTTCTCGGTCCCCCGCCGGCGGATTTTGGGGGCCCGGCCTCCGCGATGGCCCCTCTGCCCGTAGTGAGGGCTCCTCTGTAGGCCCGTCCCGAGCCATGGCCTTCGTCCAGGGACAGCCCGGCCAGGGCGGCCCCCGAGAGCCCAAGAGGCTGGAGGCAGGGGGCGAGGAATGGTGCGACAGCGGCCTGGGCTCGCTCAGCGAAGGGCAGCTGGTCCAGCTCCAGGAGGATGGAGGCCTGGGGGTCCCTGAGGGGGTCCCTGGGGGCTGCCCTTTGACCTCTGACCCCAGAGCCCCCCAGAAGTCCCTGGAAGTGGAGGAGGAGGAGGAGGGGCGCCTGGACTCGGCCCTGGGGGGCGACGAGGAGGTGGGAGACCTGGTGGAAGGAGTGGGGGGCGTCCACCTCCAGAGCCAGGTGGGCCCCGAGGCTTGGCTGCGCCACGTCTTGGGCTTCGTCACGGAGGATGGAGACACGTAGGTAGCCCAGGTTCTTTGCGGGTGGGGGGGGGCGAACTTGGGGTCCCTGGGGAAGGGGGGCACACGACATTGAAAATTGGGGAGGGTGGGAGAGCCTCACCTGATGACCTGCTTAAGGACCGCACAACATAACCGTAATTCCGGGGCTCGATGGCGAGGCTAAGTCGAGGATGTAACTACCTCTACAGGTAAATCCTCGGCTTAACAACCGCCGCCCAGCGCACCCTCTTTTTTCACGACCTGTCTCACCTGGAGTTTTTAACCCTGGCAATCCGTAGCCTTTAACTGTATAGAATGCGAAGGAGGTGTTTGTTTTGTGCTTTTATTTTGATACTTATCATGTACGCCGAAGGGGGCACTTAATTTCATTGTGCGAGGGGCAATGACGATAAACTAAACTAAAATTAAGTTGGTAAGGGAATCTGGTGTCCCCGTTGAGGTTGGCTTTAAGGGAGGTCGCAAAAGGGGATCGCGTGTAACCTGGGATGCTGAGACTGTCGTATATATGAATCGGTTGCTAAGCATCTGAATTTTGACTGTGGGGAGGCTGCAGAGGTTAGAACTGTGCGGGGAAAAGTCACTTTTTTCAGTGCCATTTTAAGTCGGATCAGTCATGAAATGGTTGTAAGTCGAGAACTATCTATACTGCAGAAAAGTTTTTTCCACTTGTGAGTTTGGCACTTTTTAAACCATGTTTGCTCTTTCCTCTCATTCCAGAGCTCTTCACCTGGCGGTGATCCATGAACATGAAGCTTTCCTGGATTCTATTCTGCAGTACACCCACGGAACCGATTACCTGGATATTCAGAATGATCTTGGCCAGGTGAGACCGCAGGGTACTTGCCTTCGCTTCCGGCAGTCCCCAAATTTATAAGTCGCAATAAGACGACTTGTTTGGGGCAGACCTGAGGACAGAATTTGCGCTGGTTAAATTTTAAAAGATGAAAGCTGAGAACAAATAAAACAATGAGATCGGAAGCCTTCTAGGCCTGGTGTCAACAGTCTTGCTAAACAAATAATAGTTTGGGTGTTCTCTTACACAAACAAGGGTGTCCAACCGTGGCAACTTGAACGCTTGTGGACTTCAATGCTCAGAATTTGCCAGTCAGCATGAAATTTAAAAAAAAAGTCTTGTTTGGACTTCAATTCCCAGAAATTCTGGCTGGGGGAAATTCTGGGAGTTGAAGTCCACAAGTCTTAAAGTTGTCAAGGTTGGACATGCTTGTTATAAGAGAACACCAAAACTTAAGTGTGAAAAACACACCGGACGCTTTTCACCTTTCCTTCACTTTCCCGCACTTTTAGACTGCACTTCACATCGCTGTCATCCTCGGGGCATCCGGCTTTGTTGGCAAACTGGTGTCGGCAGGAGCCGGGCTGGGCGTCCAAGAGAAAGGAGGCCATACGGCCCTGCACTTGGCGTGCCGAGAAGGGTGGCGGGATTGTGCCGAACAGCTGCTGGCGCCGCTCACCGTCCAAAGGCCCTGTCAGCGCAACCGTTTCCAGGCCCAACTGGACTGCACCAATTATGATGGTAAGCAGCGTCCATGAAATAGATAGAACTAGGGGTCAAGGGTGGGATTCAATTTTTTTAACAACCGGTTCTGTGGGCGTGGCTTAGGTGGTGGGCGTGGCTTGGTGGTCATGTGACTGGGTGGGCGTGGCTTGGTGCTCATGTTATTGGCTGGGCGTAGCCAACTCAATATCACTCACATCGAGGCACGCCTCTCCTCGCCTGGTCTCTTGTGACTGTGGGGATGCTGCAACAGTCGTAAGTGTGAGAAATGGTCATAAGTCATTATTTTCAGTGCTATTGTAACTTTAATGGTCACTCCACACAAGCAAAGGACCAGCAAAGGAGGGGAAAAAAGCTCTAGAGAAGTTCCTGAGACAGGAAGTCTAGTCCTGCCAAGAATGAAATAAGGGCTAACAAAGAGGGAATTTTTGTAAGCAACACCAGAATGTTTCCTTCCTGCCTTCCTTACAGGATTGGCCCAGTAATTTCTTCTAACAACCAGTTCTCTGAACTGCTTAGAATGTTAACAACCAGTTCTAGCGAATAGGTGCGAACTGGTAGAATCCCACCCCTGCTAGGGGTGGGCTGCTGGGGGTTCGGGAGATCCCCTAGCTAAGATTCTGTGCAATTCAGAGAACCCCCCCAAATCCCACTCCTGGCTGGCTTTGCTCACCCCTCCCCTCCCAGGAGCCCGTTTTGGATGCAGGTATGGGCAGAGCGCACATACAGGCTCAGGGAGGGCGAAAAATGGGCCTCCCAGAAGTTTGGGAAGGCCAGAAATGGGCCCGTTTCCAGCTTCCAGAGAGCCTCCGGAGCCTGGGGAGGCCCTTTTTGCCCTCCTGGAGTCTCGAGGAAAGCCTCAGGAGCCCGGGGCAGGCAACCCCTCCGCCCCCATGGTGCAGGTGGCCGACGAGGCCACGCCCATCGTGGCCACGCCCACCCAGCAACTGGGCAGAGAACCCCTTGCTAAAATTTTTGAAGCCCACTCCTGGATAGAACTCTCCTCATTGAAGCCTGTTGTAAACAGGGAGAGAAAACCGTGAGCACAAGTTTCTAGTCCTCATGGCTGGGGGAAGTTCAGAAAATCACTGGCATGCCTCCAAAATTCACACAGTTTAGCTATCCGTTGATGAGTGGGTGGGCTTGTAACCTCGTCTCTGTTGTTGGTTTATTTTGTACTTAATAACGTTATGTACTTATTTTGACTTCTAACTGGAGAGCCTGATTGATGACTCCGGGCTACGGATGTGTCCCATTGGAAGATATGAATTACGATACACCCAGACAGGTGGGGGGTGAACCAGGGTCAAGGGTGACAGTGAATGATGTATCTCAAAGTTGGCTACACCCAGGCAGTGCCGGACATGTTAACTCCCAATAAATCCTTTTGAAGTTTTGGAAATTTGGCTCGAGACTTGTGATTTAATTGGGGTCACTGCCAGAACCCTGACACAGCATATTAAAATATATATTGAAATATAAAGCACCAGAACGGTGAATTACTTTAAAAATGCACCATACAAATGATGCATAAAATTATGTCCTGTTGTGGTCCAGTAATAAGAAGTTTTAGGGTTAACAAAATGTACGTCTCTTACTTCCCCCGTTAGATTGTGATTTTTGATCTCTTTTTCAAAGCCAGGTGTTTACTTCTACTGTGGTTAAAATTTTACCTCCTTGCCGGCTTTGCATAGATTGCTCAAATTCTGGCAAGGGATCTGAACCGAATTGGAACAGATGTTATTTATTTTGTACGATGGGATTTCTTTTGAATTCCAGTGTGGCGGGTGAAGGTTTACAGGTCGCAGGGAACGACGGGTTGTTTTTCCACCCTGCAGCCTAAGTTGACCTCATAAAATTGTTTTGTTTTGCTGTTGTTGTTTTTTGGGGGTTTCCTCCAACACCCTCCTCCAGGTTACATCCCCCTGCATGTGGCCATTCTACGGAAAGATTTGGGCATGGTGAGCCTCTTAATCTCTGCAGGATCAGATCTCAACAAACCGGTTAGTTTTATGGAAAAAAAAAATCTCTGTGTCAATTTCATTCTGTTTTTAAAGGAAGCGATCCTCGATGTTCGGGTTAAACAGGCTGGGAATTCAAATAGAAAAGCGGGAGAGAAATCGGGTTAAAAAAAACAAAAAAAACAAATTATTACAGGTAATCCTCACCTTGTTGACTGTTAATGGAGCCTGCCCGTTATGGTCGTAAGTCACCGTGTTTGTAAAACAGGCGATCACGTGACTGACCCGATTGGATGACCTGTTTTGCAACGGGCATTAAGCAAATCAATGAATGGTGCGGTGGCCTCACAAGAGTGACTGAGTTCGATCCTTAGGTAGAGGCAGATATTTCCTCTGGGCACAATGAGAATAGCTTTGCTGAAACAAAACTCCACCCTGGCAACAGGAAGGGCATCTGGCCATTAAAACATACTCTGCTAGCTCCATTCAGTTTCCCAGACTCCACCCCGCAAGGGATGATGGAGTCATTAAATGAATATGATTAAGCAAATCAGCATGGTTATTAAGTGAATCCATGGACATTAAAACCCTTTGGGGGCGGTTTTTACCAAAAACCGGAAGTGAACACCGGGTTTTGTCAGAAATGTCGTAAAACACGGTCATGGGACTGCGGGATGCTGCCAGAGATCATAAACACAGGCCAGTTGCCCACCATATCAAATCTGATTATGTGACTACAGGGAATGGGTTGTCCATCAAAACGCGAGGACCAAGTCCTAAATATCTTCCGGGGTCTGTCATAACTTCATATGGTCGCTAAGCAACCTGTCATGAGTCGAGGACTGCCCCTGTTAAGTATAACTCCCTTTTGACCAGTGGAAGCTGACGTGGACGTCAGGTGAGGAGGTGGCCAGTTGAGTAGGGGAAGGAGTTGCCAGAAGCTGGGGGCGGCGTTAAAAGAGGCATGAGCTTAGAATCCCTGTGTAGCCACAAGGGGACTTAGCGCCTGTGCTGGGATTCTAGGCTGATCCCTCTTTCAACGCCGCCTCTGCTACATTGTTGTTGTGAAACTATTTCTCAACTAGGAGAGCTTGAAACTTATTTTAAATGCATGGCGCTAATTTGTTGCCTGAATATTTTCCCACTTCTTGTAACTGGAGCGTCCAAACGGGATTCGCATGGACGCCTTCAACTGACAAGCAGTTGTTGCCTTGCAGGAGCTAAGTTGTGGCCGGAGTCCTCTCCACCTCGCGGTGGAATCCCAGAGCCCCGAAGTAGTGGAGTGCCTCTTGCGCGCAGGAGCTGACACAGAGGCACGCATGTACGTGGGCTACACGCCCATGTACAGCGCCGTGCACCGTCCTGACCAAAAAATCCCGCAGCTCTTACGGGAATTCGGTTCCGAGGAGCCGGACTGGGATTCTGAGGAAAGTGTGGACAGTAACAGCGAGGTGAGTGCGATCGCAAGGGAGAGGCAAGCAGTGAGACAGGCCGCTTGGCACTCTGTGCGGGGGGGGGGGAAGGGGAGGGGAGTAAGTAAGAAGGAAGGAAGGAAGGAAGGAGTCAGAGGGAGGGAGGAAGGAGTCAGACAGGATGGGTGGAAGGAAGGAAGGAGTCGGAAGGAGGGAGGAAGGAGTCAGACAGGATGGGAGGAAGGAAGGAAGGAGTCGGAGGGAGGGAGGAAGGAGTCAGACAGGATGGGAGGAAGGAAGGAAGGAGTCAGATGAGGAAGGAAGGAGTCGGAGGAAGGAAGGAAGGAGTCAGACAGGATGGGTAGAAGGAAGAAAGGAGTCAGATGAGGAAGGAAGGAGTCGGAGGAAGGAAGGAAGGAGTCAGACAGGATGGGTAGAAGGAAGAAAGGAGTCAGATGAGGAAGGAAGGAGTCGGAGGAAGGAAGGAAGGAGTCAGACAGGATGGGTAGAAGGAAGAAAGGAGTCAGATGAGGAAGGAAGGAGTCGGAGGAAGGAAGGAAGGAGTCAGACAGGATGGGTAGAAGGAAGAAAGGAGTCAGATGAGGAAGGAAGGAGTCGGAGGAAGGAAGGAAGGAGTCAGACAGGATGGGTAGAAGGAAGAAAGGAGTCAGATGAGGAAGGAAGGAGTCGGAGGAAGGAAGGAAGGAGTCAGACAGGATGGGTAGAAGGAAGAAAGGAGTCAGATGAGGAAGGAAGGAGTCGGAGGAAGGAAGGAAGGAGTCAGACAGGATGGGTAGAAGGAAGAAAGGAGTCAGAGGAAGGAGGGAAGGAGTCAGACAGGATGGGTGGAAGGAAGGAGTCAGATGAGGAAGGAAGGAGTCGGAGGAAGGAAGGAGTCAGACAGGATGGGAGGAAGGAAGGAAGGAGTCGGAGGAAGGAAGGAAGGAGTCGGAGGAAGGAAGGAAGGAGTCAGACAGGATGGGAGGAAGGAAGGAGTCAGAGGGAGGAAGGAGTCAGAGGAAGGAAGGAAGGAGTCAGACAAGGAAGGAAGGAGTCGGAGGGAAGGAGGAAAGAGTCAGTTGAGGGGAGGAAGGAAGGAGTCAGACAGGCTGGAAGAAAGGAAGGAAGGAGTCGGAGGGAGGGAGGAAAGAGTCAGTCGAGCGGAGGAGGGAGGAAGGAAGGAGTCAGGCTGGAAGAAAGGAAGGAAGGAGTCGGAGGGAGGAAAGAAGGCATAAGGAGAAAGGAAGGAAGGAGTCAAGGCGGGGAAGGTGGGAGGAAGGAAGGAAGAAAAGAGGGAGGGAGGGAGGAATGACTGCATGCTAACACTTTCTACAAGAATCCAAACTGCTAACGCTCAAAGCAAATGGGTGGTAGCTCTAAGAGTCAGCAGAATTCAGCGGGGGGGGGCTGGACTCAGCTTTCTTGTGGGTGCAAAGGGACTCCAGACTGATGCTGCCTTTGACCCTTCCCCCTGGGCTCAGCCCTGCAGACGCCCAACAGCCCGTCTTTCTTTCTTTCCCCAGGAAGAATACGATGACATTGTGATTAATTGTGGCCACTAGAGGGGAGCCCAGGAGCCCTTTTGCCCCACGCCGGACTCCACGGAAAGTGCCCTCTGGTGGATTATCTGGCTAGGATAATCTCTGTAGCAACTGCATCTTCACTGTGAGCTAGATGTGAAAAATTTATTTATAAAGGCCGGGACGAAAGGGGAAGCGGTCTCACCCAGCCCGGAAGCCGCCTCCCCAGGTGGCCCCATTCCGATGCGTACCCTCCGTTTCTTCTGTCCTTCTTCCGGAATTGGATGTCTCCTTGTCTTTGATGTCTCCTTGTCTCTTGCCCGCCTTGATGTTTCAGAAATCAGTAGATTTGGGTTTGCGTTGTTATTAGCAAGTGGCTGGCGTGTGTCCTGAGCACAGCCTAGTTGTGAAAAGGCCTCGTCCATCTCTTTCTGGAGCACCCCTCCCCCCTGTTTCCCAGGAATGCTCATGGTCAGATTCGGGGGTGTCCCTCCCTTCTTAACGTTGGATCCCGGTCCGTGGATCTTGTTCTGGAGAGCTGGATGGTCTGGGGCTCTTGGGGTGGGTTCCCGCCTCTCGCGGTTTGGAGAGTTGGGAGAACTGCCAAGCGCCAACAGCCAGATCCACAGGTGAAGAGTTCAGTTAGCCACTTCCTTGCTGGTGCCTATCATACAGGAATCTGCCCAGATTGCCGGCTTGCACCCGGCTCAGAGAAAGTTCAACAGCATCCGAGAAGCTCCGACTTCGCCCTTTTGTGCCTCCAGAGAGATTCCAGACTAGTTTCCCGCTTGACTTCTCCCTCCTGGCTCAGCCAATGTCTTTCCAACCAGAATAAGGTCCCCCATCCTGGCACAAGGAAAGTTGTCCCCTGCGCGACTTGGTTTTCAACTCACCGTCACCCCCACCGGGCATGAGACGGTGGACCGGCTGGAATCCTAAATATCTGGGCCAATTTTTATCCAGGGCTTAGCAAAACACAACCTTTGCGGGGAGTCTCATAGCAGATTGGGGGGGTGGGGGGGACAGATCTCTTCCTAAATAAAAGAAGGATTTAAGTCTTTCTTTCCCTCCCCTGAGATTGTTAAGAAAGTGGGACTTAAACGCCCCGTTTGGACGAGCAGTAATTCGGTTAAGCCCCGAGGAAAGGGATGATCGCAGCTTACCTTGTCTGGAAGGGCAGAGTAATTGCTGCTCAGGCCAGGCCTCCTCCTGGGAAGCTCCTTGCTTAAATTCCAAGGGAAAGAAATCCTTTTCGGCCATATCTTGTCTGCTCTTCCCAGGCTGGCTTTATTTCTTTAATTCTTGGGAGTCCCCGGAAGCGTGGGCTGGCCTCTTCTCGTCTCTCCCCTTGTATCTTGAGGAGCCCCTGAAAAATCCCCCCCCACCCCCCAAAAAAGGAGACAGCGGGCGGCACCGCGGTGAAGGAAAAGAGAGTGCAAATTTGAGATGGTTAAGGTAGGTCTGGCACATGGCGTCCCCAAACCTTGGCCGGCTTTAAGACTGGCGGACTTCAACTCCCAGAATTCCCAGCCGGCCGTGTCTGTTTCTTTTTCGCCTCTCCCTCAAAGAGGAGAGATTGCAAGAGGAAGGGATTGTAAGAAAATAAGCTATGTTGGCTGGGGAATTCTGGGAGTTGAAGTCCCCCAGTCTTAAAGCTGGCCAAGTTTGGAGATCTCATAGACTAACAAGCTAGGATTCTATGGAAGAAGGCAGAATTGGAACCCAGAACCTGCTTGGAACTGGTGTTTAACAACAGCTGGGGGGGGGGCTTCCCCACTCCTTTTCTAGGGGCTGCCTCCTGAGCGAACCCCCCCCAGGAGTGTCTATTTAAAATATCCCTCCGTCCGTCCGTCTGCAACAAAAGACGAAAGAGTCGTGTTTGCTGTTTTTGAAGTCTGCTCCGCCTTGCCATGTTCCTCCTCCCCTCTTCCACGGAGGCTCCGTGTTTGGAAGTTCCACTGTGGTTTTCCTGTGAGTTGTTTAGATTTACATTTATGACTCGGTTCGGTCTCCGTCTCTGCTTTTTTTCCCCTCCTCCCCCCGCCCTTCCTCCTGCCTCTTCTCTGTGGATTGTATTCTGTAGGTCTTCCCGAGCAGAGAGATCATTAAAACCTTACGGATACGGTGCGTTGTTGTCGTTTTGTCTTCCTTTTCATTCCTGATGGCGCCAGCAACCCCTGCCTGAACGTTTAGCGGCGTCGGACTCGGATAGGAGGGCCCGCAAATCAAAATTCCCCCTCACCGATCCCACGGTGGCACAGTGGTGAAAGTGCGGTACTGCAGGCTATTTCTGCTGCCTGCCGGCTGCCTGCAATTTGCCAGTTCAGATCTCACCAGGCTCCAGGTTGACTCAACCTTCCGTCCTTCCGAGGGGGGTAAAATGAGGACCCAGATTGTTGTGGGCAAGAGGCTGACTCTGTAAACCAACCTTCCTTCCTCCCTCCCTCCCTCCCTCCCTTCCTTCCTGTTAGAATGCAGTATTGCAGGCTAACTCTGCCCACTGCCAAGTGTTCAATTCTCACCAGGCTCAAGGTTGACTCAGCCTTCCATCCTTCTGAGGTGGGTCAAATGAGGACCCAGGTTGTTGAGGGGAAATAGGCTGACTCTGTAAACTCCCTTCCTTCCTTCCTCCCACCCTCCCCGCCCTACTTCCTTCTGGTTAGAGTGCAGTATTGCAGGCTAACTCTGCCCACTGCCAGGAGTTTGATTCTCACCAGGCTCAAGGTTGACTCAGCCTCCTGTCCTTCTGAGGTGGGTCAAACGAGAACTCAGATTGTTGAAGGCAAGAGGCCGACTCTGTACAGTGCTTAGAGAGGGCAGCAAAGTCCTAGGAAACGGTGCATAATTCTAAGGGCTATTTTCAGATCCAAAGTAGAGTAAGTTGCCAATCTCGGTTGGTCTCCGGCCTCTTCTTTAAGGACGCCTGTCTTTGAGACTAAGATGTAAAATTTCCTCTGAACGTTTCAACTAGCATTCAACGCAGTTGTTGCCAGATTTTCGATAGCTGAAGTGTGTTTGTGTTTTATTTATCCCACCTTTATTATTTTAACAAATATGACAAACACGTCAACACGCATTCCTCTTATTTTACTCGCAATAACAGCCCTGGGAGGTGAGTGGGGCTGAGAGACGGTGATTGGCCCAAAGGCACCCAACTAGCTTTCATGCGTAAGGCGGAACTAGAACTCACCACCGTCACCTGATGATTGGCCTAAAGTCACCCAGCTGTCTTATATTTAAGGCCAGGGTAAAACTTGCCTGATGATTGGTCTAAAGTCACCCAACCGGCTTTCATTCTTTAAGGCTAGACTAGAACTCACCGTCTCCTGGTGATTGGCTCAAAGTCACCCAGTTGTCCTTCATGCTTAAGGCCAAACTAGAACTCACCGTCTCCTGGTGATTGGCTCAAAGTCACCCAGTTGTCCTTCATGCTTAAGGCCAAACTAGAACTCACCGTCTCCTGGTGATTGGCTCAAAGTCACCCAGTTGTCCTTCATGCTTAAGGCCAAACTAGAACTCATCGTCTCCTGGTGATTGGCTCAAAGTCACCCAGTTGTCCTTCATGCTTAAGGCCAAACTAGAACTCACCGTCTCCTGGTGATTGGCCTAAAGTCACCCAGCCAGCTTTCAAGCCTAAACTGGGGGCTAGAACTCACAATTTCCTGGCCATTGGTCCAAAGTCACCCAGCCAGCTTTCGTGCCTAAGGCAGAACTAGAACTCCTCTCTCCCACCTTCACCTTCCGGCACCTTCACCCCTAGACCAAAGTAGCTCTTCTGATGGGAGGCAGGGACGCATCCCTCCTAAGGTGTGTATAAAAGCAGAAGCCAAAAGCAAATCTGTCCTCCAAAATAAGCCGGAGGAAGAAAGCTGAACTCAGCAGATGCCGGACCACAACGGAACAGCTGCCTTGGAGGACACAACCCCACTAGCTCACACACAGACACGGCACACATCGCCTTAGGCAATTAGGTTTATTTGCAGTGTGTGCAGATTCAGAATACATTTGACGCAACGGTGCAGTGGAACGACTGCAGCAGTTGTCAGGAAAAAGGCAAGCTTACAACAGCGAAGTACAGAGATGCCACACGTCACCTCTATTGACGAGTGGGAATTCAAGATTATGGGAGCGCCTGTTTCTCTAACCCAGAGTTGCTGCTTTCCCCCCCCCCCACACACACACACCCACACCCCACCCTTGGCAACTTGCAAATGGGTGGCTGGGGATATTCTGGGAGTCAAAACCCACCCAGCTTCAAGTTGCCCAAAGTGAAAAAAAAACACTGATTAAACCGATATTTTTTTCTTTTAAACCTTGATGCGCAAAGCAGAAAAAAGAGCCTTGTTCCCCATTCAACCATTCCTGGAATTGCAACGTAGGAAAGTTTAAGGATGCAAATTTGTTCCACCAGCCAATCGAAAATGCAGAATAAAAGACCTGGGTAGCGCTAAGCTCTTAGGAGGTGATCAAAGCTATCCTGGGTGGGATAACAAGCAAAGATCTGAGGATTAGTTAGTCAAGGGGGAAACAGGCTTGGAACAAAATGTTCCTAGAACAGTCTTCTGTAGCCAGATTGAGGGATCCCCTCTTTTTTGTGGCAAAATGCAAGTCAGGTGGATATTTGTGGGGTCCTGGATACGCTCTGAGATTGGTTTCATTACCCAACTAGGTAATAATAACATTAGTGCTAAAAGAGAGTGGAGTATGTGGAGAGGAGGAGGAAGAGGTCTGTGTACTCCTTGGCGCTCTCAGCTTGGTGGTTTTCTTACATTTCATAACCCAACTAGGTAGTATCATCAGTTCTAGAAGGGAAGGTGTTTGCTGTCTGTCTATATATGGGCGGCTTGTCTTCTTGGTGTCGGTGGGAGTGGTTTTGGTCATTCTTTGGTTAGTTAGTTGTCTGAGCTGGTAGTTCCTCCTACCAAATCCCTTTAACCTTATCAAGGAACTATCAAAGAGACCAACCCCTCCTCCCTTCTAGCATTGATGACTTTACCTAGCTGGGTAATGAAACGTCTGCAAGAAAACCTCCACGCTCAACCCCAAGGACCTCACAAGAAACCTCCAACGCTCCACCAACGCTGACAGGGCAAACCGCTTAAATGCAAACAGAGAGCAAATCCCATTCCCTTCTAGCACTGACAAGGTTACCAAGCTGGGTAACGAAACGTCTGCAAGAAAACCTCCACGCTCAGAGAGCACCAAGGACCTCACAGTTCTCCTCCTCCCACTCCCTTTAGCACTGATGATGTTCCCTAGTTGAGTCACGAAACGTCTCCCAAGAAAAACCTCCACGCTCGGAGAGCACCCAGGATTCCGCAGTTCAACCCTGAGCTACAAGTATTCTATTATCATCGTAAGCGAGGGGAAAACTTAGTTTAACAGTCTAAAGCCAAGCTGAATACAGGGGTCCTACAGAGAAAGGATAGCTGGGGTTTCCCCTACCCTCCCCGGCTTCTGAGGCAGCCGCAGGATTTAACCCTTCTTGAGTTCTTCTAGCTTGTCAACAGCCCACTTCAGCTCCCGTTCAATCTCTTCCAGTTTTTCCACCTCTGGAACCTAAAGGGGAAAGTAGGAGTAGTAGTAATACTTTATTGTGTCACTGCACCTCGTACAACGAAATTAAATGCCGTCTTCAGGGTACACTATACACAAGAAAACTATGCAAAAGAATAAAACACAAACACACCTCCTTCACATTCTATGCAATTGAACCGAAAACCCCTGATATTGCATTAATATTGCTCTACACAGTTGAATCCAGTAAGAGTTGCTGCCCTGGGATCGAAGCTGTTTTTCAGCCTGTTTGTCCTTGTTTTTATTATTATCCTGTACCGTCTGCCAGGTGGTAATAGTTCAAAAAAAGGGAGCCCCGGATGAGATGGATCTTTGAGGATGTTTTGAACTTTCTGAAGGCAGCGGGAGCTCTAAAGCTCTTCCAAAGATTAAATATGATCCTCTGGGCAAATGTTATACCCAGGATGAAATATTATACCCATAATCCTCTGGGCAATGAGGTTAACCCACTGGAGAGCTGTCCTATCTGCCCTTGTGCAATTGGCAAACCAGACACAAGTTGCAGTAAGTTAAAATACTCTCTAGGGCACGGATGGCAGACCTTGTGGTGTGCCAAAAGCACGTGCGTGCCGGCACCCACAAAGCAATGTGCCCTGCACATGCACACACAACACCCCCCGCCTCCTTACCTGCACTGTGCATGCGCGCGCACCTCCCAGCTGATTTTTGGCCCGTTTGAGGCCTTTTATGGCCTACCAGAGGCTCGAGGGAAATCTTTGCAGAGGCCAAAAAACAGGCCTTCGGGAAATGCCAAAATGGGCCTGTTTTCATCCTCCCGAGGCTCCAGAGACTTCAATTCCCAGAATTCCCCCAGCCATCATGCTAATGAGCTTATAAGATGGGTGGACTTCAACTCCCAGAATTCCCTGGCCAGGATGCTAGTAAACTTTTTAAAGATGGGTGGACTTCAATGCCCAGAGTTCAAGAATTCTGGGAGTTGGAAGTCCACAAGTCTTAAAATCACCAAGGTTGGACAACCCTGTCCGTAAGTATCCCTACTGAGGAGAAATACTTTTTAGGAGCCTAAATCTTCACTTCCTCCTGAATCTTCCCAGCTCCTTTTATTTTCCTGTTTTGTTCCTCCCTTCTTCCTTCTTTTTTTGAAATAAAACAAAAACAAACCCAAACCAGCTGATAGGCCCTCAAAGTGACTCTTCCTTCATACCAACCTTCCTCTGCCGGGTGTCCCTTTCTTCCTCCTCCTCTTCCTCCTCCTCAGGAGCGGGGTGCCTGCCTCTCAGATCCACTGGATCCTTCCGATCTCTCTTCTCGAGGTCCAAGTCAACTGATGGACGGTGGTGGCCATGTCTCCCCTTGTTGTGGTTCTCCTCCTCTTCCTCCTCCTCCTCCTCCGCTTCTTCCTGCCACGGCTTCCACCCTTTGTGGAGGTGGGCTTTGGCCTTGGAGCTTTTGAGGCCCTTCTCCTCTTCAAACTGAGCCGTCTCCTCGTCGCTGGCCTTCTCCGCCACCCTCTTGGCCACAGAAGGTCTCCCCTCTTCTCCCTCCCACTTCTCGTCATTGCTGTGTCCTCCACGGTGGTATTTCTTCTTCTCCTCTTCTTCTGAGGTGTCATCCCCCTCTTCTTCATCCATTCTAAAGCGTCTCTTGCCCATTTCCTGCCTCTCCGGGCCTCCTTCATCTCCCTGAAGCGTTCCCTTTTGGATTTGGGGCCGCCTGGAACCTCTTTTCTTGACGTGGCCGAAATACTCCTTGGAGTGCCACGTCTCCGAGGAGACCCTCTTCTTTATTTCTCCCTCCTCCTCTTCCTCCTCCTCTTCATCCTGTACCTCCAAAGCACCTTCATCTCGAGAGACCTCCGCTTTCTCCTTTGAGGTTTTAGCTTTCTCTTCCTTCTTCTTCCCTTCCTCCTCTTCTTCCTTTTCGCTGGCGTGCTCTTCCACCATCTCAGGGGCGGCTACCTTCTCTTGGGCGGGCTCATCCCTCTTCTTGAGTTCTCCTTGTTGTTTTTCTTCCGGAGAATTGTGGTTCGGTTCTTGGGCCAGGAGATGCTTTGTATTTTCTGGAAATGAACGGAAGGCATTGAACCAAAAAAATAAAGGTTAAAAGTAAAAAAAAAAAATAACAGGGGAAATTCTTTCCTTCATGCCACCATTCTGCTGATTCTGAATTCTGTAATTCTTACACGGCTGTCTAACTTCTGCGTATGCTTTACCCATGTAGTACGGCTTTAGTAATAAATATTTGTCCTTCTTTACTACCTCTTCCTGTTGGGATTATTATTTTTAATTTATGCATTTTTCTTTAATATTCTTTAAGCGCTTCATGAACAGGGTATTGTCTGAGTCAAACTACTTGTACATCATAATAACAGTAATAAATTTGTCGATTTATCTCTCTCTGTAAAAGCAAATTTCAGTGAGTTCTTTTCCAGGGGAGTGCAGCTCCCGAGTCCCCCTCTCCGAGACACCCAGCCAGGACTGGGCCCAAGATAGCACCCTCAAAGGGACCCCCTTACCTTCCGTCTCCACTTCGCAAAGAACCAAACTCAAGAATGGAGTTGCTTACCTTGATGGGCGAGGTCCTCCAGTTCCCTCAGCAAATGCCGGTGATGAAGCATCGTCAGGACTCTGTCGTCTGAAATGGAGCTCGGGTTCACACTCCCAGAATAACAAACCACCCCCCAGATGAGTGAATTCTACTTCATTGTAACAGACCGAGACTTATACACCACTTCGCAGTGCTTTAGAGCCCCCCGCTAAGTGGTTTACAGAGTCGGCCTCTTGCCCCCCCCCCCAACAATCTGGGTCCTCATTGGACCGACCTCGGAAGGAGGGCAGGCTGAGTCAACCTTGAGCCGGTCAGGATCGAACTGCTGGCAGTGGGCCAAATTAGCCTGCATTCTAACTACTCCACCACCACGGCTCTCCTCTAATGCTAAAGGAGCTTGCAAGTCTGAAACTACTGTTGTTCTCCTGATTACCACCCAGGAAACTAGGGAGGGTTTGCGGAGTGGAGGAGGAGGAGGAGGACTAGGTGCTCTCTAAGATGGGTTATTTTTCTTGCAAACGTTGAGGAGGAGGAGGAGGACTGTGGGGTCCTTGGAATTCAGCTTGGTGATTTTCTTGCAGACATTTCACTACCCAACTAAGTAACACCATCAGTCCTAGAAGAGAGAGGGGCTTGTGGAGAGGAGGAGGAGGAAGAAGAAGAAGAGGACTGGGGGGTGCTTAGAGCTGTCTGAGCTTGCAGAGGTTTATTACCCAATGCAGAAAGGAGGAGGAGGAGGAGGAGGAAAATGGGGGGAGGGGAATCTTTGGTGCTCTCTGAGCTTTGGTGGTTTTCTTCAAGATGTTTCATGACCCAACTATCAGTGCTAGAAGGAAGTGGGATATGTGGAAAGGAGGAAGAGGAGGAGGAGGAGGAGGGGAGGAGGAGGAGGAGGAGGAGGAGGAGGAGGAGGAGGAGGAGGAGGAGAACTGTGGGGTTCTTGATGCTCTCTGAGATTGGACGTTTCCTTGCAGACCTTTCATGACCCAACTAGGGAACATCATCAGTCCTAGAAGGGAGGGTCATTTGTGTAGAGGAGGAGGAGCCCAAATCTCCACTTACCTTCCCTCAGGACCTTCATGCAGTCGCTGGTCACCGGCATTGGGCTGGATCTGGACAGGGTGTCTGCTAAGATTTCTGAGATGCATTTAATCACCTGGCCCAAAAATCAGAAGAAGAAGACAGGAAATTAGGGGCAGAAGCTATTTCGAGGGTCTCTCTGCAGTGGGGAAGCCAGGTTCACTGAACAACCGTGGTACTAAATCCACAACTGCAGGGATGCACTTAAGCAACGTGGCAAGAAAAGTCGTAAAACGGGACAAAAGTGACAAGTGTCTCACTGAACGACACAAAGTTTGGGCTCATTTGCACTCGTAAGTCAAGGACTACCTGTATATTCCTCACTCACCCTCCCCCACTTTTCTTTTACCGTTTCATCGTCCTTGGACAGCTGAGTAGGTACCGGCAGTGAAAATGCTGGGGGGGAAAAAAGAGAGAGAGAAAGCATTATATTCCAATATTCAAAATGTCAAATATTCAAACATGCCTCCGTTTCAGCAGCAAAACCCGGTGCTTGGCTAGCTTGCTAGGTTTTGCACTCGTGACCAGCCTAATCTTTATCGGACTTTCTGTGACATGGGAATAAAAGAGCAGAGGTGGGACTTGGATTAATAATTTAATTTAATGTAGTTGATTAAATTAGTCAGGTCGAGTATTCCAGACATTGACCATTCTGTTGCTGAAGTCGTATTTCCTGCAATCAAGTTTGGTGCGATTAACCTTGAGTTTGTATCTATTGTGTGCTCTTGTTATGGTTGAAGCTGAAGTATTCATTGACAGGTAGGACATTGCAATGTATGATTTTATATACCATACTTAGATCAGATCGAAGACAACGTAATTCAAGGTTTTCTAGGTCTAGAATTTCAAGTCTGGTGGCATAAGGTATTCTGCAACAAGTAGAGGAGTGGAGAACTCTTCTTGTGAAATATTTCTGGACTTTCTCAACTGTGTTAATATCAGATACGTAAGGCGGGTTCCAGACTGATGAGCTGTATTTGAGTATTGGTCTAGTAAATGTTTTGTATGCTCTAGTTAGTAGTGTAATATTACCAGAGAAAAAGCTACGTAGGATTAGGTTAACAACTCTTAATGCCTTTTTGGCTATGTAGTTACAGTGGGCTCTAGCATTTAGATCATTAGAGATGAGTACGCCAAGGTCCTTGACAGAGTTTGGATCATCAACAAGGTCTTGACTATTTGTAGTATCACAAGAAAAATTAATCTATTCAATTCATCATAAAAAACTGATATTAATTTCATTACAACAATTGTCATATTTCATTTCAACTGTATTCTATAAGATCATTAAGCCTAGTCCTTCTTTTCATTAAGATAGAGATACGTTTCTTTCAAACTTTTTTTTTTTGAAAAAACTTTATTAATTTTACTTTTAAAAACAACAACAACACAGCTACAAATTATATACAACAAAAGACAAACAGGTCTTGGCATAGGCCAAGAGGAAAGAGGAAGGCTTGAGAGAGGAAAGAGGGAAAGGTAAGGGAAGGGGGGGAAAGAGTAGGGAAAACAGTTATAATAAAACCATATTTTTGTGACTGTAAGGTCCTTTCTTCTTCAAAACTATTGTCGGCGGTGCTTTTCTTTATCTCTGCTTGAGGCCCTTGGCCTTAATTTTCCTAGAGGTGATCTATCTTTGGTTTAGCCAAATATACAAAGGATTCAATTGCTATAATAGGTTGAGGATTCTTTATTTTTAATACGTGAGTTAGTTTGTCCATTTCGGTAGCATTGTAAAATTTTCTGAATAACCATAAGTTCAGTAGGGGATAGAGGGTAGTTTCCAGCACTGGGCAAATGCCAGTCTGGCCGTGGTTAAGATATGGATTGTAATATATCTTATATTACAATCTTTCAAACTTTGTACATCAAGACAACCAAAGCAGGTTCTTATTTAAAGCAGGTTGCTCCTCTTGCTGTGGGAACTATCTTCCTTACATCTCCAGTTTGAGATGCCAACCTTCTCTTCTCTCTCCTCCCCTCTCCACCTCCTCCTGTCTCCCTGTATTCCTTCCTTCATTCCTTTTCTTCCTTCCCTTCCCTTCCCCTTCCTGCTCCCCCTTCTCCTTTTTATTTTCTGATCTCCCTTCTTGGGCTAAAAAGCCCAGAAGAAATGAGACAGATTAAACCAGGATCGTCGTTCAACCTTGGCAACTTTTAAGGCCTGTGGAATTCCCCAACCAGCCATGCATGCTATTCAGCATGAAGGCTGAGGCATTCTGGGAGTTGAAGTCCAGACAGAGGTCTTAAAAGTTGCCATGGGCGTGGACGTTCCCTGGATTAAATCTTCCTTATTTTTATCTCTCCATTCAAGAAAAGCCTTTCGGCTGCTTCATTTTGGGGACGCCAAGCTGCTATTCAAGGAAATAACCAGCAAGGGGTAGGCAAAGCTTCTTCCCAGCCAGAATAACCGTGAATATGTTTAAAATTTTATTATTTACTTCTTAAATCGATGCACTGGCTCTCTCGCTGTCCCGTGACTCTTGGCCAGCTTAGGATCTGATGTTAAATAACTCTCCCCAGACCCTCTTAATGTCCTCTTTACCAGACCCACTGTTAGTTTTTAAAATAAGACCTCCCAAAATCCTTTCCAAGCCCTGTTATTCTGTAGTTCTGTTCAAAGGACCATGTGATGACTAAATAACTAAAAGTGGGGGGAAGGAGTCTGTCATTATGGGGTTTGTCATCTCTGGGGAGGGGCTTCTAGGAAGACAGAGAGAAGGACTTAAGTTTTTCAGGTGTGCCAGTCTGACTTACATAAGAATTACATAATGCTAGAGACTGCACAATAATAATTCCAGAAAAAAGAACCCCAGAATGAATAGAAAACATAAATCATATATCAGAAGGCAGCAGCTCCTTCTCTCCCTCCCCATCTACCACCACCCCATCCTTCACCCCAATTAACTGTCCCCTTCTAAGCATTTTGTGTTGCTGGTTCCTGGTTTTTACTGGTTTGCATGAGTTTGGAATTTTTATCATCATTGTCGTCATCATTTGGATGCCTTCCTTCATTTAGGAGCTCAAGCTGGGTGACTTTAAGAAGGATGAACTTCAACTCCCAGAATTCCCCAATTGCCCACTTTCGTTGAAGAATTATGGGAGTTGAAATCTACACAGCTTAAAGCAGGCATGCTAGGGAATTCTGGGAGCTGAAGTCCACCCCTCTTAAAGTCACCAAGGCTGATTTAAAGCAAGGATAGAGAAGACAGAAACTGGGCAGTCAGTCTCTGCCATGAAACCATTTATTTATGAATTACTTTATTTTTTTTTAATTGAAAAGCAATATTGGGGCAGCACATCCCCTTTTGGAAGGGCACGCTGGAAGCATCAGGAAAAAAAAACCCCCTGAAAATGCAAAAGTAATTTCCCTTATGATTTAAATACCACCAATAGGAAAATATAAAACTAGGTCATCCGTCCCACTGATTATGATATGCTAGCTTAAAGCATTTAGCAAAATGCTTTCCTTTTAGACCGTAGCAGCTCCTAAAAACTGAAGACACAATGGAACCGATCCCCAATGGTTTTATTTAGAAATGGATCTGCTCCCTAGAAATCCTGACTTCGCTTCAAAAAAACAAACCCTTTTATAACCAGGATGGGATGCCAGCTATTGAAGAGCCGTGGCTGCACACCCATAACCTGTTTCACCACACCGACCTGTCTCCCATTACAACCAGCACACTGCATTGCCCAAGAAATCCCTCAAACCTTTTGGCCAACTTTCAAAACTACAAAATGCGGCTGGTCTGTTGCCCAAACCCAGGCAGCGAGCCCATTCACACCATCCAAGTATTTCAGGAACGGGAAAGAGGTGTGTGTGCTTTTTTTTAAAAAATTGCCTGGATAGGAAAGAAAAAAAAAAACAGGATTTGATGTCTCAGCCTCCTTGGCAGCGAAAG
The DNA here is from genome assembly GCF_049901715.1 of Pseudonaja textilis. Taxonomy (NCBI): domain Eukaryota; kingdom Metazoa; phylum Chordata; class Lepidosauria; order Squamata; family Elapidae; genus Pseudonaja; species Pseudonaja textilis. The sequence goes on from NC_141999.1 coordinate 24,106,377, forward strand.
GAGCCGCTCTCCAGGGTGCTGAAGTCCTCCGGCTTGGAATCCCGTCCAAGCGCTGACTCCTCTGCCTTCCCTCGGGGACGAAATCCGAATCTAATGCGCGGAACAGGACCAAAAATAAAATAAAATAAATCAACCCCGCTACCAAGATAACCGCTTGGTATTTGTCTCATATTCGGCAGGGCCTTTTAGAAAGGAGGTGGATTTTTTTGGTGGTGGGGGGAAAGAGGCATTGAAAAGAAGAGGGAACAAAAGGAACCGGAGGAAGGAAGGGAGGAGGAGTTTGGGAGAGAAAAAATGGATTTTTTTTTTTTTAAATGCAACCGGGGAAGAGTGAGCAGCATTCAAGGAGAAGATTTGAGAGAGGTTGAAGATCACTCCCGGCGGAAAGGTTTAAAAGAAGCTGATAATGATCGTCAGCTCGCCGCTTCAAAGCCGTGCAGGATGACTGTGTTGGTTGGTTTCGTTGGAACGAAAGCAGCAAATGAATCCGGGCAGCCTTCACCAACATCCTGCTGTTTTAAGTTAGAGCGGGCTCAAACTCCTAGAAGACCCAGGCTCTCTTGGCCGGGGGTTGGACTAGATGACCTCTACGATTCTTGCAGCCCCATAGTCCGAAGGTAACCGATTGGGAGGAAAAATCTAGTATAAGGTCTATTTTAACTGAAGGTTTTTTCAGAAGAGACCGGACAGGGTCTCCTGATTGAGCAGGGGGCTAGACTAGAAGACCTCCAAGGTCCCTTCCCACTCTTTTATTCCGTTAGGATACATTCGCAAGTCAGATTCTTTTCCCTTCAAGGACAAACGACACCTGAGGTCACCACAAGAGGAGGAACTCCGTTATAAAAAGCTCTTTTTGACTTGACAAAACAAAAACAACCCCATGCCTTCAATGGGAGGGTAGGGGGATGGGGAAATCCAGCAGGAAAGACCCCCCTGGTTACAAAACCCAGATTCTACGTCCCCAACCGAGACGTCCAGAGACCACCAAGCTCCTTAGCCGCCAATCTGCCGGCGAAGTTCACGAAGAAACCCCGCCGATGGGCTGCGCCGAGGCTGCTTAAGTGCTTCATGGAGCACGATCAGGAGGGGGGGGAAACTTTGGAGGGGACGTTCCACTGCGCCTCGGTCCCGGGGCTGGAGAGCTGGAAGAGGAAGAGGATGGGATGGAAAACACACTCCGGGACTTACCTTGGCAGAGGAAAAAGAGCAGAAGCGAAGCTTCCAGAGAAACCATAGCTTCAACCCCCTGGCAAGGTGCTTCTCTCGTCCCACTTGGGGCGGTGGGTTTGGGGGTGGGGGGGGGGCGTGGAGAAGGAAAGGAAACCACAGAAAGGACTAAAAGAGGGAGTGGGGGAGAGTGGATGGAGGGAGAAACCCCACACAAAGCGTTGCACTTGCAGCGAGCCGGCCAACGTCCTTGGACTCTCTTGTGGAACTGAACAGAGTCGCACCGGAGATTTTGGAGAAAGGGGCGGGGGAAAATGCTAAAAGGAGGCGGGAAGGAAGTGATGTCACCTGCTCCTAACAGAAGGTTGAGGGGCTGGGGGGCGGGGGAGGGTCTCTTTATACGGGTGCTAATGAGACCCACACACACACACACACACCCCTTTTGAAAAACCAACGTAATAAATTTCCCTTTCCAGCGGGTTAGAGAATTCATGCACGGTTTAGCATTGCCCACAAAGCCGGTCGGTGCCTCCGGCTGGAAAGAGGGGAAGGGGTCATTTTATGCAACCCTCGTAGAGTTAGGGAGGGGAGGAAGGATTTGAACCATGGGGTGTGGGGGGGAGAGAAGGGAGGAAACGGGGAGGGGGGGAGGAGGCAACGTTTTCAGAACGAAAGACATCCCAAGCTTGCGCTGCGTCTTAAAGGCACAATGTTGAAATAGGTTACTTGCCCTAAAGCAGGCGTGTCCAACTTTGGCAACTTGTAAACTTCAATTCCCAGAATTCCCCAGCCAGCAACAGGGGAAATAGCATGGCCGGCTGGGGAATTCTGGGAGGCAAAGTCCACAAGTCTTAAAAGTTGCCTAGGTTGGACATCCCTGATTAGAGCCAGAAACTCAATATCCCAGTTTTTTTTCCTTTCTGACTCATAAATCACGAACGTCCAACCCTGGCAACGTTAAGATGGATGGACTTCAATTCCCAGAATTCCCCAGCCAGCAACAGGGGGAAATAGCACGGCCGGCTGGGGAATTCTGGGAGGCAAAGTCCACAAAGTTGCCTAGGTTGGACATCCCTGATTAGAGCCAGAAACTCAATATCCCAGTTTTTTTCCTTTCTGACTCTTAAATCACGAACGTCCAACCTTGGCAACGTTAAGATGGATGGACTTCAATTCCCAGAATTCCCCAGCCAGCTGTTTTGGGGAATTCTGGGAGTTGAAGTCCACAAGTTTTAAAGTCGCCACGCTTGGATACTTCTTCATGACATTAAAGGAAGGCCACCCTCAATTAGCACCCAGAATGATGACCCGACATTGGCAGCAACTCTTTGGAAAGGCTGCCTCAGCTCAGGATCGGAGTAACACAACTTGTTGTGTTGGGTGACACAACGGGAGGGGGGGACACACGTTTCTGTCATCTGAGAAAATTGATGATGACATTAGGTATAAGGGAACTTGGTTGCACGTTTCTTTTCTTCAAACAACGCCGCCCTGTCCTTACTTGACCTGGCCAAGCAAAGAACAGCTGGTGACTATTATGGGCTGGGGATGGGCAAGACGGAGACTCCGCAAGGAAGGGTATGAAGGGAAGTTGCAATTAAAAACACACTCCCTTCCCATTTCCTCGAATGACGTAAGAGCTTTCGGCTCCATCGTCTGGACTGAAAAGTCAGCGCCCTGTATTTATTTATTTTTTCATTCTGCTTTTGTTATTTTTATAAATAACTCAAGGTGGTGAACATAAACAAGTAATTCCTCCTAAATTTCCCACAACAACCCTGGGAGGTGGGTTGGGCTGAATCTGATTGACCCAGTCAGCTTTCACGCCTGAGGTTGGACTAGAACTCACTGTCTCCTAGTGATTGGCCCAAAGTCACCCAATTGGCTTTGAGGTCTAAGATGGGACTAGAACTCACGACTCCTGGTGATTGGCCCAAAGTCACCCAATTGGCTTTGAGGTCTAAGATGGGACTAGAACTCATGACTCCTGGTGATTGGCCCAAAGTCACCCAATTGGCGTTGAGGTCTAAGATGGGACTAGAACTCATGACTCCTGGTGATTGGCCCAAAGTCACCCAATTGGCTTTGAGGTCTAAGATGGGACTAGAACTCACGACTCCTGGTGATTGGCCCAAAGTCACCCAATTGGCGTTGAGGTCTAAGATGGGACTAGAACTCATGACTCCTGGTGATTGGCCCAAAGTCACACAACTGGCTTTGAGGTCTAAGATGGGACTAGAACTCATGACTCCTGGTGATTGGCCCAAAGTCACCCAATTGGCTTTGACGTCTAAGATGGGACTAGAACTCACGACTCCTGGTGATTGGCCCAAAGTCACACAACTGGCTTTGAGGTCTAAGATGAGATTAGAACTCACATCTCCTGGTGATTGGCCCAAAGTCACACAACTGGCTTTGAGGTCTAAGATGAGATTAGAACTCACATCTCCTGGTGATTGGCCCAAAGTCACACAACTGGCTTTGAGGTCTAAGATGAGATTAGAACTCACATCTCCTGGTGATTGGCCCAAAGTCACACAACTGGCTTTGAGGTCTAAGATGAGATTAGAACTCACATCTCCTGGTGATTGGCCCAAAGTCACACAACTGGCTTTGAGGTCTAAGATGGGACTAGAACTCACATCTCCTAGTGATTGGCCTAAAGTAGCCCAACTGGCTTTGAGGTCTGAAATGAGACTAGAACTCACGTGTCCTGGTGACTGACAAAGTCCCCCAGCCAGCTTTCATGCCTAAGATGGGACTAGAACTCACTGTCTCTTAGCCCCGTCAGTCAACCACCGTCTGTACTGAAAGTAGGACTAGAACTCGCCACCTCCTAGTTTCTAGCCTGCTCCCTTAAATAGACCAAATTGGGTCTCCCAGTTTCCCCCCCCCATAAAGTTGTTCTCTCCCAAGGCACACCAGAGACAAAACCACCCTTTATGTGAAGTAATGCGCCCTGCCCCTCTTAGCCTTTTGCGGACTACATCTCTACAAGCGCCCATAAGGTTCCACCTCTGTACATGGTCCGATTGTATGTGTAAGCTACAACTCCCTTTTTGCTCCAGACAAGCTTATTCAAAGAGGCATTCCCAGGGCAGCCTGCCCTCTCTTCCCCTGACTTTGCCACGACCAACTGCACCTGTTGGATCGTCCTTTTCGTTAAGCGGGCCTTTTGTTCTCAAGTCACGCGCACGGAGCGCCGCAGGGTGCAACCAACTCGTTGTGCAAGAGGACGGCAGCGGTTGGGCAGAACTCGCTCGAGACATTCCCGCAACGGCTGGAGTTGGCAGGAGAACAGGAGGGCAACACTCCCAGCACCTGGTGGCTCCCCCAAAACGAGTCCTTAACCCAGCCTTGGGGGCAGGAGGGGAAACCCGGGGGTGGGGGGGCCTCATCAAGGACAGCTCGTTTTTGAAAAGAATGCAGATGGAACAAGACTTCCCAGGCAAGGCCAGACTAGAAACCAGTGAAAATATCACCCCAATTTATTGATTGATTTACCCATGTTATATTTCTAGTCCTTTCCTTCCCGGGTTAAGTAAGCCCGTCGGGATTTGAGATGCGGGCTGTTTCCAAAAATTCACAATTCCACGGGCCGGATGTCAACTCATCAAACATTCCTATACCTGTTTTAATAGTTGCCATTAAAAGGGGGGGGGGGGAGGGAGGAAATCTGGAAGAGCCGTGCAGCAATTTGGAAGCAAAAGTACATTCCAACTCTTATCTTTAAAAGATTGTAGCTAAACTACCGGAGCTTTTGCCCGCGAATATATTTAATTGGAGAACATGATTGATGACACCCAGCCCGTGAAGGTGCTCAGTTGGAGAATCTGATTTAGGACACACCCAGGAGGGAGAAGGGGAAACAGGGTAACCAGGAACTATAAATGACGTGGGGCAGTTGGTTTCAAAGAGGGCAGGGCCAGGATCTCGCCTCTAATGAAGCCTTTGAAGTTTGGCTCGAGGATCATGATTTAATTAGGGCGATTGCTGGAATCCTGACATGGAGATAATTGGCCCCTCCTGTAGGACATAAAAGAGGAGCGAATGGGACGTGAGCTTTTGCAGGAAGCAATTACTTCGTCTGGCCGGTTCAAGCTTTGAAAAGTTCTGTTGGACTCTTGTGTCAAGTTTGGCCTTGCTCTGCACCTGGCCATTAGTTCTCTGGCCGCATCCCAAGTGCGATAAGGTGGGTGTTTATCAACATTCCCCTGAAAGACTGTTTGGGAAGCCTGGTAGGCTGTGAATGAAGGTAATTCGCAGCCGTGGAACTAAAAGTGGTTTTTGCCAGGATTAAGATTGTGTTTTATGCTCAATTCCCAAAATGTTGGAAATGCTTAATGGAAAACAGGGGCACATACTATCATGCATGGTGGAGCTGTAAAAAAAGTTGGCACAAAAATGTTGGCACAGGATTGGGAAGGGACTGGAAGAAATAATGGGATTTAAAGTAGATCATAGACCAGAATGTTTTTTAATTGGGAATTATATTTAAAAAAAAACATCATAAGAGAGAGTTGTATTTGATCATACATGTCATCACTGCGGCAAGAATGGTATTTGCCCAGAAGTGGAAGGAGAAAGAAATCCCAGAGTTGGCTTCACACAGGGCAGTGCCAGTATGTCGCCTCCAATAAATCCTTTGCAGATTTTTTGAAGTTTGGCTCGAGGATCATGACTTAACTAGGGCGATTGCTGGAATCCTGACAATGGAAAGAATGAAGGACTGAACATTAGAAGGGCGCAGGATTCCAGAGGAAGAAACTAGAGCCTGAAATAACCAAGCAGGGACCACCACCAGCACCACCCCCAGTCTCGAAAATGCGCCTCCATCCTTCAGAGGGAGACCTGGCCGAAGGGTACCGAAGCCCCTCTTGTGTAGGAAAGACAACTCCTTGAAGAGACAGCTCGATTGGAAAGAGGCCCTGCTGGTTGGGTTGGTGGATCATCTCTGGAAGATGCCAGACAGGAGGAAAAGGGATCACCTGTACAGCCTGATGCCACCCTGAAAGGTACCACCCCGAAATATATAGGTGCAAGTAAACTTCTTTCTCCATTTGTGACTTCTGCAGGGGAAGCCAATGCCACGCGCCACATTGGAGCCCGCTCCAGCTGCCGGTCCGAGATAGAAGTGGTACGTTGGCTGTTCAGGAGGGGCTGCCCCGTTTCACGGCGGTATTCCAGCCCCTAACGGAGGGTACCTTGCTCCTTCTAAGTTTTCCAGGGCTTCTCCGCGACTGGTTTCTTCCCTTTCTTGGACTGGTTGGGACCGATGTATTTTAACAGGGTGTGGCTGGGTTTGTGGATGACCTCAGCGCCCATCAGGGGCTGCAGGACCGTCGGGATTCGAACGCTGCCATCCTGGGCAAAGGAGAGAAGTGGGGTCAAAAGAAGAAGGGAATCCAATGGATTCAAGTTATTCTCCGAAGCAGCGGAGGGCAGGATAAGAAACAATGGTTGGAAACTAAACATATAAGAGAAGCAATCTGGAATTAAGGAGAAACTTCCTAACAGGGAGGACAATTAACCAGTGGAACAGCTTGCCACTAGAAATAGTGGGTGCTACATCACTGGAGGTTTTTTTTAAAGAAGAGACTGGATAGCCACCTATCTGAAATGGTATAGCAGAGGGTGGGACTAGAAGACCTCCAAGGACCCTTCCAGCTCTATTCTAATTCTATTCCATTCCATTCTTTCCTTGTTTTATTCTATTCTATTTTCTATTCTGTACTATTCTATTCTATTCCATTATTGTATTTCTATTCTACTATCTATTTTCTATTCTATTATTTTTTTCTATTCTATTCTATTCTATTTTCTATTCTATTATTTTCTATTCTCATTCTATTCTATTCTCTATTCCATTCCATTACATGGTCACTCCAAATAAATCGATTTTTTTTCTATTATTTTCTCCCTATGAAAGATGCGGCTAGAGACTTATGATTTGAATGGGGGTGGATTTGTTGGAGCCCTGACATTCTAACTGGAGAGCCTGACTGACGACTCTGGGCTATGGATGTGTCCCATTGGAGAATATAAATTATGATATACACCCAGGGGGTGAGGGGAAAACCAGGGTCAAGGATGATAACGAATGATGTGTCTCAGAGTCGGCTACACCCAGGCAGCGCCGGCATATTTACTCCTAATAAATCTTCTTTTTAAGTTCTGGAAGTTGGCTAGAGACTGATAATTTAAATAGGGGTAACTGCCAGAGCCCTGACGGTGCGCGCTAATGTCCTCTTTTCACAGGGAGGAAACACCCTAGGTTTTCCCCAAGCATCTATCCTCCCTTGCTGGCTGGGAATTCTGGGAGTCGTAGTCCCAACGCACCCAGAAGGTTCCAGCTTGGGCAATATACTATGCAAAGCAAAAAAAAATAAAAACCCTCCACAAACCTTGAGCTGATTGGACTCCAGGATGGCAATGAGCATGCGTGGAACTGCACAAGCAGTTCCGTTCACCTGCGAAAGGTGCACAAAAGAGGTCGTGAATGGGTGGAGGCCATGCGCACGGAGCCCCCAGCCCCAAGGTGGCCCAGAGGGAGACAAGGCATCGGGAGGGGGCTTTCTCTCTGTGCAGACCCCCTGCCCTTTTTTTATTCTCGAGACATCCCCCCCCCCCAAGGGTCTCTCCAAACCGAGCTTACGGTATGTGCAAAGCTGAGCTGCTGCTTCTCGTTGTAGTACATGATGTTCAACCTTCGTGACTGGAAATCGGTGCAATTTGAGAGGCTGGAGATCTGGAGAGGGAAAGAGGGAGGGAGGGAAGGAAGAAAGAAAACAGGATGAGAGCCGGGAACAGGATGGGCATGCGGAAAAGAAGCCATCCCACCCTTCCGTCTGATTTTGGCAGAATTACCAATCTTTTCTTGGAAAAGGATATATCAGCCATCGTAAACCTTCTTATTTATGTCTCGCTTTCTTTCTCGTCTACTTTTTTTCTAATGCTTTTTTTTTTAACGTTCTCAATGTTTTCCATTTCTCTTTTATGAGGTTAGAAAGCACCCCAGGTTGCTCGACGGTGAGATGGCCAGCAGATAAATTTAGTAAATAAATGAAAAGTAATAAAAAAGAAACACTCTAATGCAGCCACGAAGTTGTACCGGTGTGGTCCAGGAACAAGAACCAGAGGGATGTATACTGTATAGCCCAGGAGTGTTTAGGAGGGATTTTACCGCTCGTTTCTAGGGGTGGAATAATCAAAAACGAAAGGCTGTTTCTTTGGCAGATAGCCTGAAGTTGTAGGTGCTTCCAACGCTGGAGGTTTTTAAGAAGAGACTAGAAGACAGTCACTTTGTCTGAAATAGTATAGGTGTCAGGATTCCAGCGATCGCCCTCATTAAATCATGAGCCTTGAGCCAAACTTCAAAAAACTTCAAAAGAATTCATTAGAAGCGACATACTGGCGTGAGCTGTTACAGTCTCCTGTGACCCTGCTTCCCTCCCGCCCGCCCCGCGGGTGTGCCATAAATCAGTTTCTCCAATTAAGCTCCTACACGGGCTCGGTGTCATCCATCACATTCTCCAATTAAAGTTTTCCGTGGGCAAGAGATTCAGTAGCTTAGCTACAATCTTTTTTAAGATAAGTGTCAGGGTTCAAACAAAGCTACTCCCCATTCAAATCATAAGTCTCTAGCTGCTTTTTTACTCTCTCAGAGTAAAAATATATTAGGAGTGACCATGTTGGCGTTTAGTTGGGTGCAGCCAGCACTAAAATACATCATTCATTTCCCCTTGACCCTGGTCTTTCCCCCCACCCCTGGATGTATATTCTCCAATGGGACACCTCCATAGCCAAGAGTCATCAATCATGCTCTCCAGTAATAATCTTGCGTGCCAACAGCTTCGGCTGCCAAGGCTATTATCTGAGGCATTTAAGGAATGCACTGCTTTCCCCCCACTCTCTTTCTGCTGGCAACTAAAAAGACCAAAGGAGTGATTTTTTAGTTGACAATAAGGTTGGAAGGTGCTTCTAAGTTCATTTGCCGTATGCTTCTCCAGTCTCCCCTCCCCCTCTTTCTTAGGGCAACTTGGAAACAAGTGTAGGAATGTTTTACAAGTTGACAAAGGCTGGATTGGAAGACCTCGTTCATTTCTTCTATTAAAAAACGGGCCTCGATTTAATCCAACAGGTGAATTCTTCACTTGGAGCAAGACAGGTGAGTTCCCCGGAGAAGAAGATTTGCAAGCTGTGAATACCTGAGCACCGGCAACAATTCCAACCTGGACATCCCCAAACCAGGGACGCATCCGCAGGTAGGTCAATGAAATCTTTCCACCACCAACCCTTAGTGCGACCCCTCCCCAAAAGCCCAGGCCTTGAGATAACCCCTCCCTTCTCACCTCTCCATACTGGTTCCGGCCGGGCATCCAGGCCTCAATGTCAAATTTCCTGAAGGCAGACAGGCCCAATTCTTGCGGGGGCATATCCAGAACCCTGTCACCAAAAGAGAGGGGCTGGTCAGAAGGAAGCCCGGCTGTTGTGGTTCGCCGGGCAGCCTGTGCAGACAGCAGCAGAATCGGACAGTGGGGAGGAACGGGGACCACTCCGGGAGTCTGGAGCGGACTCGGTTGAGGGTCCTGCATCCGATGTAGAGATGGGGCCAGAACCATCTGGGAGTTATGTGCTGACTCCGGAGCCTCCAGAATCCGGCAGCAGCAAGGCAGAGGAACAGCGGGAGCCTGTTCCCAGTGCACGTATGCACAGAGCTGCTAGAAATCAAGAGAAGCTGAAACAAAAGGGGCAACTTGGGAGTAAGGCTGGGAAGTGATTGCCCCTCCCCTAAGGTATAAAGGAGGTGCAAAGGTAGAGAAACCTTTGCAGGAAGCAAAGTTGTTTGCTCTGTTCGGATTAAACCTTGAAGCTCTGTGTGGACTTTGTACTTCGTTTGGCTTTTTAACAATTCATTTGGCACTTTAATTGTTGGCAGCCATTCAAAGGAAAGAAAGGTGGGTGCTTATCTTGAGGACTGTTTGGGGCTTATCACCAGCTGGAAATGAACATAATTCCCAGCGTTGAAAAACAAGAGTTGTTTGGACTAAGGGTGGGCTTATTTACGGTCTTGGGAAGCCTTGGGCAGAACACCAGCAGCCACAAAAGGACAGTGAAATCCTGAAGCCTGTTTGGGGGAGGCAAAGCAGGGGGCTGAGACCGCCCCACCCCATCTTTACTCATGTGGCTCTTTGGGAGGGGGAGGCGGGGTTGCTGGTGAACTCCTCTAACCGGATACAGGCAGTCCTCGACTTACAACCCCAAAAAATTGAGCCCAAGGTTTAGGCCGCTAAACGGAGGATAACTCTCGTGAGTTTTACGACCGTTTTACGACCTTTCTTGCCATCCTTGTTAAGTGAAACATCGTGTCAAGATTCCGACACTTAACCCCATTTAAATTGTGGGTCTTTAGCCAAACTCCCAAAAGGTTTTATTGGGAGTTAGAAGATGCGGCATTGCCTGGGTGCAGCCGACTCTGAGACACCTCACTCATTGTCACCCTTGACCCTGGTTTTTCCCCCAACCCCCCTGGGTGTATCATAGTTCATATCCTCCAATGGGACACATCCATAGCCCAGAGTCATCGATCATACTCTCCAGTTAGAATTTTGCATGGCAGAAACTTCGGTCGCCTGGTTACTATCTTTGAAAACATTTATGGAATGCAGTTTCAGTTTGCAAGCTGCCTCACTGCTCCCCACCTCTCTTTCTGTGGGCACCTCTAAAAAGAAATGTTTGATGAGTTGACACACTGCAGTTGTTGGGTTAGTAACCCAACTGTGGAAATGAATCTGATCCCCTCCCCCCGTTGGCTTGGCTGGCCCGAAGGATGCAAAAGGAGATCACGTTACCCACCCACCCCCAGACCGTTGTAAATATGAGCCGGCTGCCAAGCGGCCCGATTTTTTAACCCTGTGACCCCTGGGGAGGTGGCGAAGGTCGTAAGTTGTGAAAAATGGTCGGAAGTCCCTTTTTTTTTCCAAGGCCGTTGTCACTTTGAACGGTCACGAAACAAATGGTTGTAATTCGAGGACTACCCCTGTAATAAAACCCCATGGCTACTTTGCTGTGTGGATGTTTCTGTCATTATCGGTGTTTCCCCACCCCAGCCACCCAGAAGCAGCTGGGACAGATCTGCAACTGCTGCCACACCCAGCCTGTCTCCTCACTTGAAGTGTAATCCCAGCTCCAGGAAAATCTCTTTCTGCAGGGCGAGGAATTCCTCCATCAAGGCGTTGCTTTCGAGACCCGTCTCATTGGCGGTGACGCCGAACATTTCCACCTGGGCGAAGGCAGGAAGGAGAAGAGAAAAGGGTGACCTCACTTGATGTTTTCAAAGCTTGCCAATGTTAAGATGGGTGGACTCCAACTCCCAGAATTCCCAAGCCAGCATGCTTTAAGATGGATGGACCACAACTCCCAGAATTCCCAAGTCAGCATGCTTTAAGATGGATGGACCACAACTCCCAGAATTCCCCAGGCAGCATGCTTTAAGATGGATGGACCACAACTCCCAGAATTCCCCAGGCAGCATGCTTTAAGATGGATGGATTTCAACTCCCAGAATTCCCGAGACAGCATGCTTTCAAATGGATTGACTCCAACTCCCAGAATTCCCCAGGCAGCATGCTTTAAGACAGGGGTCTTCAAATTTGGCAATTGTTAAGACTTGTGGACTTCAACTCCCAGAATTCCTGCTCCAGTCATGTTAGCCCAGGAATTCTGGGAGCTGAAGTCCACAGCCTTCAACTTGCCAAATTGGAAGACCCTTGGCTTTAAGATGTGTGGACTCCAACTCCCAGAATTCCCCAGGCAGCATCCTGTCTGAGGAATTCTGGGAGTTGAAGTCCACACATCTTAAAAGCTGTCAAGTATGAAAAACCCTGATCTAACTTTTCAAGTACCGCTCCATTTTTGGAGAGGAAAAAAATAATTATTATTATCTGAAACAGACCCAATATGGCAGCAAAAACCGAACGCTCCAGCCAAGGTGAAGTTTGGCTGTGTCTTATCTGGCACGTGTTTCGTTCCAGGAAACACAATCCTCCATCAATTTATCGCTATTATGTTACTGTTATTATCACGTTATTGTGGTCGTTAAGTCGAGGACTGCCTCCGTGACTTACGACCACAATTCAGCCCAACACTTCTGTTGCTAAGTGAGACCATTCAGCGAGTTCTGCCCCATTTTAGCCCTTTCCTGCCTTCGTTATTAAGGGAGTCCCTGCAGTTGTGTCACGGTTGTTAAGTGAACCCGGCTTCCCCATGGATTGGGCTTGTCGGAAGGTCCCGTTGGAACTTTGAACGGACACTAAACAAACTGTTGTAAGTCAAGGACGGCCTGCATTTCTTTGCTCAACCCAGAGCCTCCCTCCCTGCCAATGTGATTTGGATTTTTCTCCAGGCCCAGCCGAACAGGCGCCGACAGCCGGCCGCTAGAACTATGCCAGTCCGCATCCAGCCAAGATGTCTTTGTTTGTGGCAGCTGCGCAACCACAGGTGTGCTGTTATCTTCTCTCCACCGGCAGACTTGGCCCTGGAAGCGGAGCGGCCCTCACCTTGGTGAACTGGTGCACCCGATAGAGACCCCACGGCTCTTTGCCGGTCTCGGTTTCGGCTCGGTAGCAGGTGCTGGAACACGCTATCCTGGCCAAGTTTAAAAAAAAAAAAGGATGATTAATCATGCTTTGTGGTGCAACATCGGGCCTTCCCACTCGGCCGCCCCACGAAAATCTGTTGGAAGTTAAAACAGAAAAACCACCCCGGGAAATCTAGCCATCTGGAAGGGCAATTCCGAAGGTGTGAATGCACAGCAAGTAGAAAACAATTTACTCAGGGGTGGGATTCAGCCAGTTCCGGCGATCCGTTGGCCCCACCTGCCCTGAGCTAGTCTGTCCTATATTTCGTTCGTTTGAAGCCCAGTGTCAAGGCTCCAACAAACCCACCCCCATTCAAATCATAAATGTCAGTGTTCCAGCAAACCCCCATTCTCATCAGTAACTCCGAGACAAGCATACTCTCAAAAGTACGTTTATTGGAATAGCACCTGGCACACCTGTGGAATCTCGAAACTAGAAGTTTCCTGGACTTCCCACAATGTCCCGAACTACAATCCATCCCCCTTTCCCCCCTCATCACATCACATGGACCAATCACGATCCGTCCCAGTCTAAGATCCTTTTTCTATCCTGCGCCACACTTAATAACCTTGAACTACTAAAAGAATTTTATTTGGTCTACTTAGAACTACTCCATTGAAATCGCCCCCTTCCCACGTTCTCAGGCTATGTGGCAGCGTGGAATATGGCTTCCAAAGCTGACAATAAGTCTCTAGCCGCAAAAATTGATTTATTAGGAATTAACATGTCGGCATTTTACTGCTTGCAGCCGACTCTGAAACAGATCAGTCATTTCCCCCTTGACCCTGGTCTTCATCCCACACCCTGGATGTATATTCTCCAATGGGACACATCCATAGCCCAGAGTCTTCAATCAAGCTCTCCAGTAATAATCTTGTGTGCCATCAGCTTTGGCTGCCAGGGCGATTAGCTGAGGCATTTAAGGAATGCACTGTTTTTCTCCCACTCCCTTTCTGCTGGCAACTAAAAAGACCAAAGGGGTATTTTTTGGTTGACACCCAGCTGACAGGTGTGGCAGAGCGGATTGCCGGGCCTCAGTTGTTTTACTCACGGGGGCTGAAGTAGGAGGTAAGTTTTAAAGCTGTCGGCTAGCTGTCAGGATTCCGGCAGTTACCCCCAATTAAATCCTGAGTCTCGAGCCAAACTTCCAAAACTTCAAAAGGATTTATGGGGAGTTAACATGCCAGCACTGCCTGGGTGCAGCCGACTCTGAGACACATCGTTCATTGTCACCCTTGACCCTGGTTTCCCCCTCACCCCCTGGGTATATCGTAATTCACATTCTCCAATGGGACACGTCCATAGCCCAGAGTCATCAATCAGGCCCTCCAGTCAGAATTTTGTGGCAGCAGAAACTTCAGTCACCTAGTTACTCTCTCTGAAAAACTATGCATGGAATGCACTTTCTGTTTCCAAGCTGCTGCACTGCTCTTTCCAGCTCCTTTCCCTCCTTCCCTTTCTGTTGGCAACTCTAAACAGACTATAGAACTATTTTATGAGTTGACATTTTCAAGCGCACTGCGAACCAGTTGTTACGCCGGTTGAAGCCCACCACTGAACTCACCTGACAGGCATATCCTTCAAAGCTACAGCGTGGTCTGCAAAATAACCTGGAGAAGGCAAAAATGGAAAGAAAGGAAAAAAAATGGAACTGATAAAAAAAAGAATATTTGTAGCTTGGGGGCAAACTATATTTGGTGTTCTCTGAGCTTGGTGGTTTTTCTTGCAGACGTTTCATGACCCAACTAGGGAACACCATCCGTGCCAGAAGACGAGCAATCAAATAATCAAATGGTAAACAGCTTAAATCGAGGAATTACTTACTTACTTACCAAGTTTAATGATTAATTACTTAATCACCAAGAACATTTGCATCCACACTGACAGGGCAAGCCCCTTGTATAGAAACAGAGAGCAAGCCCTTCTAGCACTGATGATGTTCCCTAGTTGGGTCATGAAACGTCTGCAAGGAAAACGCCAAGCTCAGAAGGCACCAAGGACCCCAGAGTTTTCCTTTTCCTCACCCCTTCCTCCTCTTCACAAAACCTCTTCCCTTCTAGCACGGATGATGTTGCCTAGTTAGGTCATGAAACGTCTGCAAAGAAGCTACCAAGCTCAAGACCAAAGTCTTTATTGTCCTCCCTTCCTCCCTTCTCCTCCTCCCCCTCCTCCTCTCAGCAAACTCCCCTCTCTTCTAGCACTGATGATGTTACCTATTGGGGTTATGAAACGTCTGCAAGGAAACAACCAAGCTCAGGGAGCACCGTGGACCCCATATTCCTCCTCCTCCTCCCTCTCCTCCTCCACTCCACACACCCCTCTCCCTTCAAGCACTGGTGTGGCCCCCCAAATTTATCCTTGACCACAGGTTAGAAGACTTCCCTGTTTCAACCATACCTGCAATGCCAACCTCGGATGTTCCTGCCAAGTTCAGATCCTCAAACCGGGAAGGGTCTATCCTATATACCAGGGAGGAGTGGACTTCAGGTAACATGCCACAGCCTTCCTGATAAACAGAAGACACTGATGATGTTACCTAGTTGGGTTGTGAGATGTCTGCAAGAAAACTTCCAAGCTCAGAGAGCACCAAGGACCTCACTGTCCTCCTCCTCCTCACAAACCCCACTCCCTTCTAGCACTGATGATGTTACCTAGGTGGGTCATGAAAAGTCTGCAAGAAAACCACCAAGCTGAGAGAGCATCAAGGACCCCTCAGAAGCTAAGCAACGTATTCAGCTCCATAGACGCCTTCATTAGCCAGAACTGGATGCAACGGAACAAAACAGAGGCATACTCACAAAAACAGCTCCTTTAACCATATCTGGGACGGTCATAGGAATGAAACCCTGAAGGTAAAAGAAATGGTTGTTAAGGTCGGCAGGAATGCCTCGTGCCCCAACGCCTATAAAAAAAATAACCCATTTTTTTAGTTTGCTCTTAATGCAAAGGAGAAGAAAAATCAACATTACGGAGCGTTAGCTGATCACTCTACGTTTCTTTGCGATGAACTTTGGGTACAAACCAACGCAACAGCATGGCTGGCTGGGGAATTCTGGGAGCTGAAGTCCACCACAGTTCTTAGACATTCCAACTTTGAAAAACACTGATTTACGATGCTCGAGAACTCCATACCTTTTGGATCAGCTTGGAGAAAGTGAACTGGACCAGGGCTCGCTCAAGCAGCGCACCTGCCCCGCAAAGGTAGTAGGATCGTAAACCAGAAATATGTGCTAAGCGTCTAAGGAAGAGGTAGGAAAAAAGTGTTCAAGAGATCCCAAAGAGTGCATAAACAAAATTTCCAGTCTGATTAAGAAGAAATTTCAACTCCGCCTGTCCTATTCACATATGTCCATTTAGCAGATTAGTTGGAATAGACTGGAGTAAAAATGAATTTGAATCCTACAATTTGGAATGTTGCAATTTTTCATACTAACCTTTGCCTTATAATATCCAGGTTTTCTCCAATTTCTAGGTGTCCTTTTACCTTGAAATCAAATTCTGTTTCCAAAACAAAGCAAAGAAGCGACAGGCATTATATTTTAAAGCACCACAGGGTTGCGTTGACTGTGTAAGTATTATTTTTGGCTGTAAATGGGCACCGAATCTTTTCAGTGGCTTCTGAATTCTACCTCAATGGTAGCTCAGGCTATGGTTTCCTCACCTGGTTTTTTGCCAATGATCTCCACTACCCTGGGTTCAATCTCATCTCCAGATTGCTATGGGAAGAAAAGAGGCGAAGACACGGTATCAATTATTATTTCTGTCCAACTCAAGATGAAAAACACTAGGCCTAAGCTAAGTGACTGCAAAGCCAGAGGGCTCCACAACAATTTTATAGTAAAGATTCAGGAAATTTGGGCTGCCTCATTCATAGCTTATAGAAGAAGTGGGGCGGAGTGAAAAGAGGAATCAGCGTAGAATCCTTACATAGCCACAAAGTACTACGTCCAACACACACACACACACACACACACACACACACACACACACACGCGTTGAATCCTGTGGACTCTTTTCTGACTCCAAGCAGGTGCTAAGTTAGGGTCATGTGACCATGGAGATGCTGCAATGGTGTGAAAGTGTGAAATGCGGTTGTTAAGTCCCTTTTTTTTGTGCCATTGTAACTGCGGTCTCTAAACAAATGGCTTTAGTGACTACCTGAGTTAGCTTTTTAGCAATACATTGGTTTAATTGGACCTGATGTTCCATGCCTGCCAGAGCCCTAGAAATACCAAAATTTGCTTCTCTATTTTATGCTCCTTACCACATCAGGGTGAATCCTGTTGGGCAGCCTTAGGGCATGCAGATAGTATTTTTCTTGCAACTCAACCTCCTCCTGGCGCAAGGTATTAAGGCAAACACGGATTTCCCTCCCCTCTTTCACCAAGGCATTGTAAACAGGCAGCTGGAGGGGAGAGGGGAAAAGATGTCAAAGAATTCACGGAAGCAGAAAATATTCTCCATTTTTACCATTGCATCTTCTCCCCGTGTTTCTAGTTTTTTAATCTGTACCCACTCAGAACCAAATCAAGCAAATGCCAATTCTATATTTGAAACCCTGGATTGAAGTGATTAAGATCTATCTATCTATCATCTATCTATCTATCTATCTATCTATCTATCTATCTATCTATCTATCTCTATATTTATCTATCTAATCTATCTATATCTTTTTATATTTATCTATCTAATTATCTATATCTATCTATATTTATCTATCTAATCTATCTATCTATATCTATATATATTTATCTATCTAATCAATCTATCTATCTCTATTTACATTTGTCTATCTATATCCATCTATATCTGTTATATATACATGTAAAAGAAATTTCCTTACCGTCTGTAAAGTACTCTCATCATGGTTTTGCTACAAAGAAAAAAACAGGGGACTGTTATTCATAAAACAAACCAACGTAATGCTTGTGAATAATTAACTATCAACCAAGGATGTAAAGCTATTTTTGTCTATTCTACAAATACGAGAAGCAACCAATTAATATTCCAAAATTTGGGATAAACTATCTGAAGCAATGAGTCAATCCTTACCAGCTTTTTTTTTTAATGAAAAGTCCCCAGCAATCATAATTCAGACAAAAACAAAACAAGCTATTGAAGAGAAGTGGCTTTATTAATTCATTAATGTATTTTCCTACAGTAAATTCAGGGGTTATTCCAGAGTGATCATGATCGTTGGCTCTTACCATAAAATTGTACACTTCTGTCCTCACTCTCTTTCTTTCTGCGTTGAGTTTTGCAATCTCCTCTTGAACCTGATTCAGTCTCTCCCAAGCAGTAACCTGGTGGTTAGGATATAGGAGGAAAGAAAATTACAACAGTTAGTAAGGATTAAGCCAGATTGGTCAAAAGGAGACACCATGTATGAATGTTCTTTCACACCGCAGTTCTGGTAAATCAGAAGCACCAGGAGATTAAGTTTGTAGCACATAACTAAGTTTATATGTAAGAAGTGAATCAACAACTGTTTCGAAATGTCTAGATATTTTAAAAACGCACTTAAAAAGGCTTCCTATCACCCGGTAGGACTCAATTTCTTTAAATTCAAGCTTGAGGGACAAGGAGGAGAATGGAAGGATTTAACAAATATGAATGGAATTAATGGAAAATAATGTCAACCCGCTAAATTCTAGGTCACTTGATGACAGCATACAATCAGTCAAGATGAAGACTCTGTTCTGTACGGAAGTCAATATTGTCGGGAAAAGTGAAAGGAAATTGAAGGAGACTCACAGCCAGGTGGAAGAACTCGGTGAAAAAGGCAATGAGGCACTGTTGAAGACCTGAAGGACCAGGTGGGGCACAGATCATCCAGCAGATCTGCCTATGTGCTCTCTTAGAACCAACATTGGCTTAATGGCATGCAATTAATCACATCTCTTTGTTTGATGAACTCTTCATGGCTTAGAGATCCCAAGCTCTTTGACTGCTACAGGGTTCAAAATAACAGACAAATCCAAAGGTCATCTATTCTATACCGATGTCTTTCAAGCTCAGCCGCTTTCAGATGTGTGGACCCTATGCTGGCTAAGGAATTCTGGGAGTTGAAGTCCACCCATCTTAAAACATGCTGGCGGGGGAATTCTGGGAACTGAAATCCACACATTTTAATGCACGCCTGCTGGGTGGGGAATTCTGGGATTTGAAATCCACACATTTTAAGGCGGGGTCCCCAACCGTGGCCACTTTAAGACTTGTGGACTTCAAGTCCCAGAATTCTCCAGCCAGCTTTGGAGTTGAAGTCCACAAGTCTTAAAAGTTGCTAAGGTTGGAGACCCCTGTTTTAAGGCACGCCTGCTGGGGGATTCTGGGAGTTGAAGTCCACGCATCTTAAAAGCTGCAGAGGTTGAAAAATACTGATTTCTACACATAAAGGCGGGCGAGAGAGGGGAGGACACAGGACGCCTTTTAAGCCCCCCCGGCCCGAAGCCGAGATTCCAGAGCCCGCCTCAGCGGCCCTTTCAGCCAAGCCAATCCGGGCGACCCCACACACACACACACACACAGAGCTTACGATCTCATGCAGGTCCGGCGCCTTGAGAGGCCCTTTGCGCACCTCCAGGTCTCGCTCGCTCAGCCCCGCCACGTCCAGCCGCGGCCACGACGCCCACCCTTCCCGGGCGTATTCGTACAGGCGGCTCCTGGCGCCGCTGGAGCCGGCCCTCCGAGGCGGCGGCCGGCGGAGCGGTGGCTGCAGCGCCCGCCAAAGCGGACCCACGCCGCGACCCAACCGCAGCGGCGCCGCCATGACAGTCGGTCACATGACGCGACGCGGCGAGGTCGAGGTCTCCTGAGCCAGCCAATCCGAAGCGTTTGGCTGAGCCGCTGTGGTCGCCATGGCGACAGAAAGCTGTTTGAAGACGGCCCGAGTGGTCTAAGCATCCGAAGGAATGGAGACTCTGCGCATGCTCTCTGAGCTTGGTGGGCGGTTGGGCGGTTGGGCGGACGTTTCAGGACCCAGCTAGGTAACATCATCAGTTGCTAGTGGGGCAGCAAACCCCATTCTGCCTGGAACTGATGAGGTCGCCTACCATAGTTGGGTTGTGAAATGTCTGCAAGCAAGCCACCAAGCTCAGCCGCAAAGAGCTGTGCCGTGGATAAATGTTGGAGGGACACTGGGGAGACCCAGAATGGGGTTCCCTCATGGCCACAGAAGCTCCCTGCCTGAATTTGAACCGGTCACTCTCTCAGCCCAACCTTTACAAGACTATTGTGGGTGGACGGACGGGTGGATGAATACGTAGACAGACAGACAAGGATATGGATTGAATTGGATAGGATAGGATAGGATAGGATAGGATAGGATAGGATAGGATGGATGGATGGATGGATGGATGGATAGATAGATAGATAGGACTAGATAGATACAGTAGGTAGATACGGTAAAGAGATACATACAGTGGATATGGCAGATAAACAGTTACAGTGGATGGATGGACAGACAGACAGGCAGGATAGATAGGATTAGATAGATATGGTAGATAGATACAGTAGATAGATACATACAGTAGACATGATAGATAAACCAGATACAGTAGATGAATGGATAGATGATAGACAGACAGGATATAGATAGATGTATAAATAGGATGATGGATACAGACAGAAAGATAAGAAGACAGAGATAGAATCACTATGGATGGATGGATAGAAGGATAAATATAAATAGGGAAGACAGAAAGCTATAGATGTTACCTTCCACTCCTGGATAAAATATGGGATATATACATCTTTTATAGTACACAGGATTTCCCCAAATGTAACAGATAACAGATAATCAGAGTTGGAAGGGACCTTGTAGGTCATCTAGTCCAACCCCCTGCCCAAGCACCATTTCTGACAAATGGCAGTCCAATCTCTTCTTGAAAGTCTCAAGTGATGGCGCTCCCACAACTTCCGAGGGCAGCTTCTGTTCCATTGTTCACATCAAATGTGTTGGACTTCAATAATTTTTCCCGGTGTGCAATCGCAGCAAAGCGATATGTCTATGGAGACTTTCTGTCATCCAGGTCAATGATTGTCCCAAGGTGCTTTTTCAAGAGGCAACCGGACTGTCTTTGTTTTTCCTTGAAGACGCTTTGCTTGTCATCCAAGAAGGTTCTTCCACTCTGACATTCAGCCAGAGGCTTTGTGGGTGAAAAGTGAAATGTCTTTAAGGAAAAGCCCAGCTGCCATTGGAAACAGTACCTTTGAGGTGGCAAAGCTATAAAAACAGGCTTATACTCTTTTCTGAACTAGAAGTTGGGTTCACACAGATTCTGAACCCTAATTGGTTTGAAGTTTGCTTGGTTCTGGCTTTCAACCCAGCTATGGTGGTTTATGTTGCAGTTGACAATATGTACAATCAACATACGGTAGTTGTTGTAGAGCTCCAGTGTAAAATTACATATATATCCTTGAGGAATAATGGTGCAAAGGAAGAAAAATAGTTGAATGTAGATCCCTTCCATCACGAACCACACAGCTAAATGTCATTGTGTATTCCTAACCCATTTTCCCTCCTCTGGGGATCCTGTGTGTTATTCCACAACACTGACATTTTACAACCAAGCCTGTAAAAGGGCATGACAAATATCAGCAATTTTGTAATTTTGAGAAACGGCTATTTTTTTTTAATGCATTTCGCTCCTTTTTTGTTTACGTTATTTACTCTGTCGTGTGCAGTTTTGGTTGTCTCATTCAGCCTCCCCATTCTGGGGCTATTTCCTTTCTCAAAGTTTGTTCAAAATAATTGTTTTTGTAGAACACCGAACCACAACTGAGTCATTCCCCATTTAGATGAATATGTGTCACCACGGTAATGCAGAGGGCTGGATTCATTGAATTGCTCTGCCATTTGTATGAAGTCACGGGTATTTAACTGTGGCTTATTAAATAAGCTATGGTAGAGTAAGTTCAAAGCTGCTAAGCCATAAACCAAAGCTTATAGACTGTAATGAGTTCACCCAACACATTAAGCAAAGAGCAAAGCAATCTACATATGGCTTAAGCACGTTAACATGAGAAGCAATACCAGATAGACAGTACTGACTTAAGGACGTTAAATTAATGTCTTCTGACTAAGGGTAGATACTGACTACTAGTGCTTTAGTCAGTTTGCAACAGCAATTAGAAAACATGATGAAAACTCTTTAATTGTACAACGTGTGGATAGACTTTGGCATTCCATTGGGAAAGTGTCAGCATCTTAGACAAAGCCAAGTCCAAAAAACTTTAAAGAACTCCTGGAAGTCTGGCCCACGGACAAAACATCTATCAACAGACACATAGAGGTAAGCAACATCTACATACCATTCAAAGGAGACAATTAAAAAGCCAAAAAGAAAACAAAAAGACAAAAACATCTCACCAGTAATTAACACTCTATAACAAGCAGAGATTAACGCCAAGGTTAATACTGAATGAACAATCATTGAAAAAGTCTGTAGAGATTCTCAGTCAATCAAGCAGTAAACAAGACCCCAATCAAGGAATTATTAACTTGGACAAACAAACAGTACACAACACCTTAATCAAGTAACCATCAGTGTTACCGTGTATTACTGTAATGTTTTAATGGCCTTTTAATTTATTTTTAACCCTAAGGGCTCCTCCAAGAGAGACAGATGGCATATAGGATGAATAAACAAATAAGTAAACCGCCACAAACACTCCCAACATTAGCAGGACAAGCCACTTGTATCTAAACAAAGAGCAAAACCGACTCCCATCTAGCACTGATGATGTTACCCAATTGGGTCACGAAAGATCTGCAAGAAAACAACCCCAGGCTCAGAGGGCACCAAGGACCCCACAGACCTCATTCTGACCCTTCTCCTTCTCTTTCGTCCCACAAACCCCTCTCTCTTCTAGCGCCGATGATGTTACCTAGCTGGGCCGCGAAACATCTGCAAGAAAGCAATCTCATCAGCACCCTACTGGATTGACAGTCTACAGTAGAATAACTGGGTCAGCTGTCACAGGGGACAAGGCCCAGGTAAGAAACTCTTCACGGTAGGTCTGTTGTGGTTTTTTTCCCCTTTGTGGCAGGTGTGCAGAGGAAAGTTACCAACTAGCTTTGATGCGTCACCGGAAACATCTTCAGACCAGATATTTAAACCCTCTATTACCTTTTTTTGGGGGGGGCTTTTTACCCCTATCCTTTCCTTCTGATCTCAGTTGGGGCGGGGTATGGCTTTGTCTCTTATTGAGTCATGACATAATGGCGAGATTTCCAACACCTTGAAGAGTCGTGATGCTTCGCTCAGGCTTGGCCTCCATCCTCCAGAGATATCAAAGCAATTAGGTTGATTCAAGGGTCTCTGGCGCCCCAAACCTCATAAATCACCATTAAAGGTAGCAATTCCTAACCTTTAGAATTCCACAAATGGTGGCGCTCATAAGTGCTAATTGTAAATGCCAAGCACAGGTGCTTTAGTTCAGCCCACACCAACGTGCATAAATGCACATCGCTAGCAATCTAGTCCATTATCTAAATTTGTTTGCTTTACTACAAACTGCTTTGCTCCGATGATTTGAAAGCCAAGAAATGTTGATGCTTCGGGTATTTTCGGTGCAAATAGAATCAGCGCACACAACATTGGCAAGGAATATTGGAGGTTAAACCTGAGCCCATATGGCAATAATCGGGTCAGTCAACAGATTGCAAATGGTATTTCAGGTAGGTACCCCAAGTTGGGCTTTACTCAACCCGAACCCGATCAACCCTACTGTGGTTTCGTACGACTGAAGAACCAGGATTAATGCTAAGATTGTTTAGCTCTTGTGTGAATTGGGCTCCTTCAAGAGACGATTGGCATCTTTTGCAAATTCAGAATATTTTTATTTTATGTATTTCTTTATTTTGATTTGTCGATCGCTTACAAGGTAATAGGTTTAAGAATAAACATGAGTATGAATACAGGAAATAGGTACGAATCAATGGGGACAATAGGACAGGCAAATGCCACCTCTGACTGACCTTGCCCCATCTATTCTCTGCCTCCCGAGTCCCAGCTGATTGGCTGTGTCTTTTTTTGTTGCTCTTCACAGGAGAATGGAGCTGGAAAGCAGGTTAGTGTGTGTGTGTGTGTGTGTGTGTGTGTGTGTGAATCCCACCACTGGGTGGTGTTTGGGGATTGTTGTGTGTGTGTGCATGTTGGGTCTGGTCTCTGGGTGTTATGTGAATTTCATTGTGTGTATACTGTGTATATACATACAATGACAATAAAGAATTCAATTTCAATTTCAACACCATCAGTGCTAGAAGGAAGTGGGATATGTGGAGAGGAGGAGGAGGAGGAGGAGGAGGAGGAGGAGGAAGAGGAGGAGGAGGTTCCTTGGTGTTTCCTGAGCTTGATGGTTTTCTTGCAGACATCTCATGACACCAATGACAATAAAACATTTGCAAGCAAACCATCAAGCCCAGAGAGCATTTATTTCTTCATTTATTAAATTTATATGCTGCCTGCCTCAAGGACATCACTAACTGTTGTGGTTAGCTGGCAGCAGGTGAGGACGGCTGAGGAGAGCAAGGACTCAGGTGAGGGGCCAGGACCATCAGGGAGAGGACTGCTGCCTTCAGAGTTTGTGGGGGCTGGCAGCAGCGATGAGGAGGTTCCCGAGGAGCCTGTGCCAAGTGCGCATGCACACAGGATTGCTCACAGGAAAGAGCAGCTGCAACAGCACAGGTGACTCGGGAGTAAGTCTGCAAGGTAATGGCCCCTCCTTCAAGAAGATAAAAGCCAGCTGTGAAACAAACGTTTTTTGCAGGAAGCAAAGACGTTTTGAAACTCAGCCTTGGGGACATTGCAGTATCTTAGTTGGTATTTGAAGACTCTTGTGTTGTAAAATATTTTTAGGTAACTTTATTTTTGGCGAGGCTCATGCTTATCAAAGTTAATTACTTTGCAGCAACCTTTTAACCGGGGATTCGTAAGAATCATTAAAAGGTTTCTTTTCCCTTTGGTTCGTGTTTGTTTTATTGGAAAAGGGTTTGGGTCAGAAGACTAACTTCTCATCTGGATCTTCCACAACGATCGGCCTCAACATTACATCTCCACAATCTCAAAGTCTTAACTTCATGACCAGGACTGCCAGAGACAGAAAGCAAACAGAGTCTTTGGGCAATATAAGAAAACTGGTGTGTTCACGATACTCTGACATAAGCTTTGATGAACTAAAGATCAAAATCATCCTTTGGCAGGTGCCGTGAATACAGCCGCAAACGCTAAGGGCCAAACTAACACCAAATGGGAAAGGTACACTCTGTGATAATACTACATGAAGTTCAGTTTACCCCAAATAAGCACGGACGTTGTTCACTACAGCAGGTGCTAGCTAATAATGTCCCATTCCCAGCTTGGATATCTTAATTGATTCTTAGAGAAGAAGAGGGAATATATTTGCCTCGGATTAAAGCTTCAGCAAATAAAAGCCAATTCTTTGATAATGGCTCCGGGAGATTTTTGAAAGATACGAGCAAGGGGACACTTTGAAAACTGATAAGAGAATCTGGACGGTGTCTCTTTGGTGAGTTAGGAACTGGAGAAGGAATCAATTTCCTGAAAAATGCGATGTTCATTGTCAGGTTTAACGTTAAATATCAGCAAGGATAAAGAGAAAACGAGCAAACTCTGATTAAAATGATAAAAAAGCCATAAAGATATAAACTTATGAATGGTTGTTGATTTATTTAAATTAAGAGTAGCTGCTTATCTTGTTGGCTTTTGTAGCTTATATCTATATTTCCTTTATTCCAATGCCTTTAATAGCCTGACGATCTGTCAGAAAATATCCTGTTTTAATTATTGCCTCCTCTGGATTGGAAATTTCAGCATCTGATTTTTAGAGATCTGGCTATCGATAGTCCCTAGAAGATGCCAGCTGTTTCTTTTTGTGAACATCTGGCACTCCTGCAATTTTATTTTTTTATATATAATACATTTTATTAAGTTTTGCCCTTTAGAGTACAGGCTGCAGAAGGGAGGAAGGAAGGAAAGAAGGAAGAAAGGAAGGATGGAAAGAAGGAAGGAAGGAAGGAAGGAAGGAAGGAAGGAAGGAAGGAAGGAAGGAAGGAAGGAAGGAAGGAATCTGTTATATATTTGCATACTTACCTATGATAGGTTGGTCCATGGTGGCGGGAGATTTGAAGAGCCATCATTGGCCACGAGCCGCGAGCAGCCGGCTATAAAAAAGGCTGCCGCAGTTTCTCTGCATGCGATTACTAGAAAGAAAATAAAAAGGGAAAAAGTCAACTGGGTCTCGAGTCTCTTTTCCCACAACGCCACAGAATCTCTACAAAACTTCTTAAATAAACTAAGTTTCCTAAAGCTCCCTTTTTACAGATAAGTTACTTTTGCAAGCCAAACAAACTTTGGCATTGCTTCAATATCATTAAATATGATGGGGATGAACCCAATGGAACAATTTGCATTTTCTCTAATGTTTTCCTCCACTGCACGGTAGCTTGTTTGTTTTTTGCATTTTCCATCCTGCTCGTAACACGACAAACACGGAATATGTGAAAACATTTCCTCCCCCATCACCCACCTACTCCTGGTTTGCTACCTGGAAGCGAGACCCTGCCCTTTTCTGGATGACATCCAAAGCTGGGGTGAGCCTCTCAAGAGATGCCCTCCACCCCTGCTTGCACCCTCCCCAGGGGGATGACGTGAGAACATCCCCCTCCACCCCTCTTCTGACTACTTTTGCACTCGGCTCAGGCCACCCACTCGAAGCCTTGATAAGGCAAGGGCATCAGCCTGGAAGCCTCTGGGTGACTTACCTTTTGAACAGGTAAAACGTCCCTCTGCTTTTCCAGCTCCTGAGACCGGCTGAAGGTAGGATTCTCTGACTTTTTCGTGAGCGCGTTCCTGTTTGGCTGTGGGGTTGGTTCTCCTTCTAGCTCTCGGTTCAAGACTGCTTTTGGGGGGACAGGTCTGTTCCAAGGCTGTGAGAACAGTTGCAGGAACTGGGTACGTCTAATCTAACAGAGAGAAGGACTAGGGGTGACGCGACAGCTGTCTTCCAATATTGGAGGGGCTGTCACAGAGAGGAAGAGGTTGAGATGTTCTCCAAAGCACCAAAAGGCAAGAGAGGATGCAACGGAGGAAAACTAATCAGAAGAGAAGCAACCTAGAACTAAGGAGAAATTTCTTGATGGTGAGGACAATCAACCAGTGGAACACCAGAAGTTGTGGGTTCTCCATCACTGTAGGTTTTTAAGAAGAGACCAAACAGCCATTTGTCCAGATGGGATAAGGTCTCCAGCTTGAGCAGGGGGTTGGACTAGAAGACCTCAAAGGTCCCTTTTGACTCTGTTATTCGGAGATGTTTCCAGGATAGTGTGAAATTGCTTTCGGGGAGCTGAGCGGTAGCTGCTTCGTCTGGCAGTGTTATGAATCTGTACGTACACAACTACTGTATGTCTCTTGTGAAGTTGAATCTCTTGTTTTTCAAACCGCTATCAAGCTATGTTGTTTTTTTTAAATTCCCTGTTCATTTGGCAATTTGCTTTTCGTCGAGTCGAGCAGGGTTAAAAAAAAGAAAGAGGAAAAACTTGGGGAAAAGCGCTAGAAGCAATTTTGAAGTGGGTGTCGAACAAAAAAAAAAAAACCCATCATCCCGTTTTCAGTTTACCTAAGGAAACGTTTCAGATGGCACCGTATCGATTGTCTGGTGGATGAATTATAGATCCTTCTCCAAACATTGTAGGAAGCCCAGGAGTGGTTTGATTGTGTACATGGGATTTATGGATTAAAATGTTGGAGAAAGGGCAACCCAAGTAGATGGCTAAACAAGCCATGTTGTATGAAGCTAACCATCATCTCTTGCAAATGAAAACAAACAAACAAAGGAATAGGAATCATATATAGGAATAGATGTAAGAGGAAGATATTTAATATATTGAATGACTCCTCTCATCCGGGACATCAGCTCTTTGAACTATTACCATCGAGAAGGAGATTCAGGGTATTAAGAACAAGGACGACTAGATTTAAGAACAGTTTTTATCCAAGTTCAGTTTTGAGTTTGAATGCAGGGTCATAAGATTTTTGTGGAATTTAATGGCTGAGAGTAATGGGGTATTTACATTTTTAAATTGTATAGAGATTATTGTATGGTCTGTTGTGTTTAATTTTATTTTTCTTTCAATGGTGTTGTCCAGTTTTACTTGTGGAAGAGCACCTCATTTCGTTGCACTCGCTTGCGAGTGTAATGACAAATAAATTCTTATGTCTTATGTCTTAAAAACTCCAGAGCCAGTGGAACTTTTAGACCTGATCTTTTAATTGAAGAAATTGAAATGTCCCTCCTGTGAAATTCAATGAAACTTCCCTATCTCGCAAGACAAGGTAACCTGCGGGAATGAAAAACAAGGGTGGGATTCAAATTTCTTCACAACCGGTTCTGTGGGCGTGGCCTAATTTGTGGGTGTGGCTTGGTGCTGATGTGACTGGCTGGGCATGGCTTGTGTTAGGCACCCAGAAATTATCCTATCAGCTCTGAGATTCAGCTGCCAGCCTGTATGTCAATATTATAAATATTGATGTAAATATTGATTTGTTTTTATAAAAAAAGAGCAACTTTTACCCCAAATCAGGCAAAGCAGCCAGGTAGTAGAACCGGCCAGCTGGCCCTGCCCCCCTCCTCTCCCCCCGCCCCAGGAGCCTCTACATGGCCCATTTTGCAGGGTCCACATGGAGGCTTTGGGAGGGGAAAAAATGGGCCTTCTGGAAGTCCAGAAACAGGCCAGCTTCTGGACGGCCTCCAGAGCCCGGGGGGGGCTGTTTTCACCCTCCCGGAGGCCTGAGGGAAGCCTCCGGACTCTGGGGCAGGCGAAAAATGGCCCTCCAGGAAGTTCCGGCAGTCCACACCCACCACGTCCACGTCCACCTAGCAACTGGGCAGCAAACCTGGTTGCTGGTGATTTTTGAATCCCACCCCTGGTTGTGAGTATGAAAAACACTCACAAATCACATTTTTTCCAGTGCCGTTGTAACTTTGAGGGGGTCACTAAGCGAACTGTTGTCAGTCGAGGACTACCTGTGTTACACACAAGATGTCTTATTTCTGGGCAACCTCCGTTTTGGTCCTTTTTCAGGCTGGACAAGTTGATGAACGTGGGCCAGAGATCTTGGTTGAATAAAGTGTCTTGAGGTGGGAGCTTCACTGATCTGTAGCCCCCACAATTCCACCCTCCCCAGTATGCAGAAAGCCCTGGCGCTCTTCCTGCTGTTGATTCAGATCTACCAGACAACAGAGGTGAGCAGTTTGAGGATCGGTGCCCTGGGGTGAGATTCAAATTTTTTAACAACCGGTTCCGTGGGCGTGGCCAGATAGGTGTGGCCAGGTGGGCATGGCCATGTGACTGGGTGGGTGTTTCTTCTTCTTCTTCTTCTTCTTCTTCTTTTGCAGCAACCCCCTTCCTTCCTCCCTCCTTCCATCTCTCCCTCCCTCCACCCTTCCTTACTCCTTCCCTCCCTCTTCCGTCCCTCTCTCCATCCATCCTTCTTCCTTCCCTCCGTCCAATCACCCTCCCTTCCTCCCCTCCCTTTCCTTCCTCCATCCCCCCTTCCTTCCTCCCTCATTTTTATTTTTATATTGTTATTATTATGTGTTGTACCTGATGATTCTTGACTCCTGACGAATATATTTTTTCTTTTATGTACATTGAGAGTATTTGCACCAAAGACAAATTCCTTGTGTGTGTCCAAACACACCTGACCAATAAAGAATTCTATTCTATTCTATTCTATTCTATTCTATTCTATTCTATTCTATTCTATTCTATTCTATTCTATTCTTCGTTTTCAAACTTCAAAATTTGGGGGGAACGTACCCCTCTTCTCCCTCCTGTGTTTCAGGCTCACCCCACGGGGTCTTCGCTCCAAGAGATGTTGGAAGCCTGGCAAGGATACCAAGAGGCCTGCATTCGAAAGATGACAGAAGAGCCTCAACCAACAGGTGCAGAAACGCTTAGATGCTTTATTTTTTCAGTCTTGTGAATCCATATCCACCTCAGGCTTCTCCCAAATAGAGCATTCTTTAACCTTGGCAATTTCAAGATGTGTGGACTTCAACTCCCAGAATTCCTGAGCCAGCATGGAATTCTGGGAGTTGAAGTCTGCATATCCTAAAGTTGCATGCTGCCTAAGGAAATCTGGGAGTTGAAGTCACATATCTTTACATTGCATGCCAACCAGGGAATTATGACAGTCCACCCCTCTTAAAATTGCATGCTGGCTGGGGAATTCTGGGAGTTGAAGTCCACCTATCTTAAAATTTAATGCTGGCTGGGGAATTATGGGAGTTGAAGTCCACCCACCTTAAAGTTCCTAAGGGCAAGAAACACCATATGCTATATACAGTAGTTTCTCCAGCAGCCATTTCAGCCTTTCTGTTCAAAGGATGCTCATGCAGACCAATAGTTTATTTTGCAAGGTGAAATTTTCTTAATGCACATCGCAAACATTGTCCGGCCTGTCCTCAAAGAAAAAACAAACTCTGGTTTGTTTTTGTTTGTTTTGCAGCTGCTTGCATTGTTTGGGAAATGATAAAAGAGGCAGAGATATCATCTGTGTGTAAATAACACAACAAGAAGCGTTTCAGCCCCGGGGGTATATTTGCAATATGCTAATTTATAACGAGCTCACAGCCAACCCAAACGAGGTGTACGCTGCACCAGTGCGGCCAAAACACCAAATTTTGTACTGGTTTTCCAAAAGGCAATTTGGAATATTGACTTGGCATCAACCAAGGACAAACGTCTCACTCTTAACGGAGGTGGTTGTAACAGTGGTGGGATTCAATTTTTTTTACTACCGGTTCTGTTAAGTCCGGTAGATCGGTCCCGAGTAGATTCGGTCGCATTGAGAGGCGAGACTCAAAGTGCACATTCAGCTCTTTATTGAATATACAGTTCGGTTCAAGACCTGCGAGCCGCTTGGCTTTATTCAGCCGGCCGGCGGCTCGGCGGCCAAAGGCAGCGCTTTGAATTTCCCACGATCGGCTCGGCCAATCGCGGTAGATTCTTAGCGCACCAATCACAGGAGTTTAGTTAGCCAATCAAGTTGCGGTCCGTATGGACCAATCAGGATTCAGGGTTTCAAGAATGTTAATATAGAACAGGTTCTGTGGGTGTGGCTTGGTGGGCCTGACAGGGGAAGGAGACTGTAAAATCTACAGTCAGAGGTGGTCTTTGCCGGTTCTCCGAAGTACTCAAAATTTCCGCTACCGGTTCTCCAGAACTGGTCAGAACCTGCTGAATACCACCTCTGGCTTGTAATCTTTAAAAAGGGTGTGGAAAAACTTGCAATGTCTCACAAGCCCAAAAGATGGTGCAATGCACTTTTTGGGCTTGTGGGTGAGTAAATTTCAAAGATTGTTATTGCCATATTTTTGCTCTTTTCCATAACAAGGGGAACAGAATCCGTTATGCAAAAAAACCCAGATATATATTCCTAAGAAACCGGTTTTCGTGGCACAGATGCTATCAAG
Source organism: Pseudonaja textilis (assembly GCF_049901715.1). Lineage (NCBI taxonomy): Eukaryota > Metazoa > Chordata > Lepidosauria > Squamata > Elapidae > Pseudonaja > Pseudonaja textilis. The sequence continues at coordinate 24,137,684 of NC_141999.1, forward strand.
GAAAAATTGCATCCTTTTTATTGTCAAATGCAAAATTGGGTCACATTTTTCAGCCTGGGATCTAACTATATTTGTTTTCACCTGTGATTTTTAATGTATCTATCAGGTAATAATTATGCCGTGATGATGGAGCTTTTCAACCTGAGTTGATTGCTGCTGGCTCTGTTTTTCTTGCTGTGTGTATTTCTATCCTCTTTGTCAAAGTAGTGACGTTTAAAGCGCCTGCAATCCTGAAAAGATTTAGTGGTTGGCAAGCGGTTTGAAAAAGGGTTAAGGAAAGAAATAATGTGTCTCACATTATATCATTAATGGGTACCTCTTGATAGGCACCTTAAAGAGTTCTTCTCAGCCACGGTAACTTTAAGATGTGTGGACTTCAACTCCCAGAATTCCCCAGCCAGCCACCTTCAAGTTCATTAGCATGCCGGCTGGGGAATTCTGGAAGTTGAAGTCCATCTATCTTCAAGTTCACTAGTTTGCTAGTTGGGGAATTCTGGGAGTTGAAGTCCACCTATTTTCAAGTTTATTAGCATGCCAGCCAGGGAATTCTGGGAGTTGAAGTCCACCCATCTTCAAGTTCACTAGCATGCTGGCTGGGGAATTCTGGGGGTTGAAGTCCACCCATCTCCAGGTTATAAAGGTTGTGAAGCGCTGACCTTAAGAAATATCGATGAATGGGGGTTCTGGGGGCATGGGGTGATTAGATAGCATATGTGGATGTTCGCCATCCTCAGTGTGATGGTTGATTTCTCATCCTGCTCATTCCCTTCTTCCTCTCTTTTGTTGCGTTGCAGGCCTGGTGTGTAACCGTACGTTTGATATGTACGCCTGTTGGGACGATGCCCTCCCTAATACCTCGGCCCAGGTTCCTTGCCCCTGGTACCTCCCTTGGCACCAGCAAGGTGAGTGCAGTTTGAGGCAGGTAGAAAGACTCAATCTATACTCAATCTAAATCTATGTATGTATCTATCATCTATCTATCATCTATCACAAGGGTCTTCCAACTTGGCAAGTTTAAGACTTGTGGACTTCAACTCCCAGAATTCCTGAGCTAACATGGACTGGAGGAGGAATCCTGGGAGTGGAAGTCCACAAGTCTTAAAGCTGTCATGTTTGAAGATCCCTGATCTAATCTTCTATCTGCCTGCCTGTCTGTCTATCTTTCATCTCTCTCTCTCTCCATACCTACCTACCTATTTATCTACCTACCTACCTATTTATCTATCTATCTATCTATCTATCTATCTATCTATCTATCTATCTATCAATCAATCAATCAAGACTCTGTGGTTTCTTCCCCAAACCCCAAAAACTTTAACCTTAGATTTTCTACTATTGACCTCACCCCTTTCCTAAGAGGTCTGTAGGGGGCGTGCCTAAGCGCACCAACGTGCCTACCGTCCCTGTCCTATTGTTTCTTTTATATTTTATTTTCTTACATGTATTCATAACTATGTTTTTACTTATACCTATTATCTTGTAAGCAATTGACAAAAATAAATAAATAAAGTAAATAAATAAATCTATGTATGTATCTATCATCTATCTATCATCCATCACAAGGGTCTTCAAACTTGGCTAGTTTAAGACTTGTGGACTTCAACTCCCAGAATCCCTCAGCTAACGTGACTGGAAGAGGAATTCTGGGAGTTGAAGTCCACAAGTCTTAAAGCTGTCAAGTTTGAAGATCCCTGATCTATACCTTGGAAAAATAGGTAGATAGCATTGATTTCTTCAATTGGACTGGACCAGAACACAGGTGGCTCTCGAATTATGGCCGCAAATCAGGACCAGAATTCCAATCGCTCAGTGATGCAATTGTTAAAAGGAGTCATCATCAGATTTTTGCAGCTTTACCACAGTCCTTAAACGAATTGCAGCATTGTTCAGTGAATTCTGCAGTCCTTAAGTGAATCGCCTCCTTTAATAGACTGCTGAGAAGTTTGACAATGCGTGATCAGACACCGCGACTGTCAGAAATAAACCAATACTGGCCGCAAAAAAAAAGAAAAAAACCTATCGCAAATTGTGATTCCTGGATAAGAGCCCCCTTGGTTGGGCTGGCTGTGGATGATGGGAGTTGTACTCCAGACTGTCTGGATCTCAAGTAGGGGCAAGGCAGGGCGCTAGGCAACAAGCAGGCGATGTTTGATACAACTTTTAAAATGTAGAAGGAGACGTTAGTCGGCTGTTTAACCGGCATCATCGGATTCAACCTCTTTCTTTCCCTGGCAGTGCAAGATGGGTTCGTGTTCCAGAAATGTGGCGCAGATGGGCAGTGGGTGGTTGATGCCTCTGGACTGCCGTGGCGGGATCATTCCCAGTGCGTGGGCCCCCGCGATGATCTCCCCTTGCAGGTAAAATCTATTAAACCAGAGATGGCCCCATCATGGCAACTTTGAAGAACTGTGGACATCTTCACCTCCCAAAATTCCCCAGCCAGCATGTTGCCTCTTGAAAAAGCACCTTTGGGACACCTTAAATTCAGTAAAAATGTCACACGTTAACTAAGACTGCAGCCACAGATAATTATTTATATTTATTTGACTTTTAACCTGCCTTTATTGTTGTTTATAAATAACTCAAGATGGCAAATATACTGAATAGCAATAGCACTTAGTCTTGTACACCTTTCTCCTCTATTTTTCCCACAACAACAGTAGCAACCCTGTGAGGGGAGTTGGGCTGAGAGAGAGGGACTGATCCATTGTCACCCAGCTGGCTTTCATAATTAAGGCAGAATTAGAACTTCCAGCCTCCCAGTAATTGGCCCAAAGTCAACCAGTTGATTTTCATGCCTAAGGTAGGACTAGAACTCACCGTCTCCTGGTGATTGGCCCAAAGTCACCCAGCCGGTTTTCATGATTGAGGTGGCACTAGAACTCCCTGTCTCCTGGTGATTGGCCCAAAGTCACCCAGCTGATTTTCATGCCTAAAGTGGGACTAGAACTTCCAGACTCCTGGTGATTGGCCCAAAGTCACCCAGTCAGCTTTCATGCCTAAGGTGGGACTAGAACTCCCTGTCTCCTAGTGATAGGCCCAAAGTCACCCAGCCGGTTTTCATGATTGAGGTGGCACTAGAACTCCCTGTCTCCTGGTGATTGGCCCAAAGTCACCCAGTCAGCTTTCATGCCTAAGGTGGGACTAGAACTCCCTGTCTCCTAGTGATAGGCCCAAAGTCACCCAGCCGGTTTTCATGATTGAGGTGGCACTAGAACTCCCTGTCTCCTGGTGATTGGCCCAAAGTCACCCAGCCGGCTTTCTTGCCTGAAATGGGACTAGAACTCCCAGTCTCCTGGTGATTGGCCCAAAGTCACCCAGTCAGCTTTCATGCCTAAGGTGGGACTAGAACTCCCTGTCTCCTAGTGATAGGCCCAAAGTCACCCAGCCGGTTTTCATGATTGAGGTGGCACTAGAACTCCCTGTCTCCTGGTGATTGGCCCAAAGTCACCCAGTCAGCTTTCATGCCTAAGGTGGGACTAGAACTCCCTGTCTCCTAGTGATAGGCCCAAAGTCACCCAGCCGGTTTTCATGATTGAGGTGGCACTAGAACTCCCTGTCTCCTGGTGATTGGCCCAAAGTCACCCAGTCAGCTTTCATGCCTAAGGTGGGACTAGAACTCACCGTCTCCTGGTGATTGGCCCAAAGTCCTCCGGTCAGCTTTCGTGCTGAAGATGGGACTAGAACTCACAACCACCGGGTTCCCAAGCCAGCGCCTTAACCCCCAGACCAAACAGGCATCGGCAGGGAAAAATCTGGTTTGAAAAATCCTCTCTTGGTCATCATCCAAGCGGGATCCATTCGTACATTCCTCTTCTTACAGGGGTGCTGATGTTTTTAGATCACGAGCTCCCCCCTGGATTTCTCTTTTCCTTCAGAAACGTTTGTGGATCCTGGAACAATTCCGCTGGATGTACACCGTAGGGTACTCCCTCTCGCTCGTGTCGCTCCTTGTGGCTTTGACACTGCTGGCAGCCTTCAGGTAGGGGAAAACTGGATCCACAATGCATTGCTCCGGGCTCTGAAATACAGGCCGTCCTTGACTTACGACAGTTCGTTTAGTGACCGTTTGAAGTTACCATGTGTTCTGACCCAAATCTTTTTCCAATAATAAAACAAAAACGAACCAAAGGAAACAGAAACCTTTGAATGAGTCTCACGAATCCCCGGTTAAAAGGCTGCTGCAAACAAATTAACTTTGATAAACACAAGCCTCGCCAAAACTGTGCGAGGCTGCCAAGAATCACAGATAAGAAATATTTCACAAAAACAAGAGTCTTCAAATACCAACTTAAGATACTGCAATGTCCCCGAGGCTGAGTTTCAAAACGTCTTTGCTTCCTGCAAAGAACGTTTGCTTCACAGCTGGCTTTTATCTTCTTGAAGGAGGGGCCATCACCTTGCAGCCTTACTCCCGAGTCACCTGTGCTGTTGCAGCTGCTCTTTCCTGCGAGCAATCCTGCGTGCACGCGCACTTGGCACAGGCTCCTTGGGAACCTCCTCATCGCTGCTGCCAGCCCCCACAATCTCTGAAGGCAGCAGTCCACTCCCTAATGGTCCTGGCCCCTCACCTGAGTCCTCGCTCTCCTCAGCCGTCCTCACCTGCTGCCAGCTAACCACAAAACCATGGCAATGAAAGAAGGGATGTTGGGCTGTTTTTCACACTTACAATTCCTGCAGCGTTCCTAAGTGAACGGTTGTAAGTCAAGGGCTCCCCATGTTTTCAGACCTGCAACGTTCTGACAATCATGTAGAATTTGTCTCGTGGGATTTATGTTCCCTGTCTGGTCTTCTTCGGAGGCTGACCTGAGAGTATGGCAATGCACACCACGTCTCTTCCCCCAGGAAGCTTCGATGCATGCGCAACTTCATCCACATGAACCTGTTCCTGTCCCATGTGCTGCGAGCAGCCGCCATCCTTCTCCGAGACTCCCTGCTCTGGCTACACTTCCCCAGGGGCCTCCAGGTGGATCTCTCGGATCTTCCAAGGGATCAGGTATCTCTTCCTGCCATGGAGGATCCTGGAGTCAGATAGGAAAGAGGCAGGATGAAGGTGGGAGGAGAAGAGGAGTTGGAGGGTTCTGGGTTTGCGTTCAATTTTCCTTCCTTCCTTCCTTCCTTCCTTCCTTCCTTCCTTCCTTCCTTCCTCTTTCTTTCTTTCTTTCTTTCTTTCTTTCTTTCTTTCTTTCTTTCTTTCTTTCTTTCTTTCTTTCTTTCTTTCTCTCTTTCTTCCTTTCTCTCTCATTCTCCCTCCCTTTTTTCTTTCTCTTCCTCCCTACCTCTTTCTTTTTTTCTCTTTCTCCCTCCTTTTTTCTTTCTGTTCCTTCCTGCCTTCTTTCCCTCTTTCATTCTTTCTTTCTTCCTTTCTCTCTCTTCCTCCCTTCTTTTTTCTTTCTCTTCCTTCCTTCCTCCTTTCCCTCTTTTTCTTCCTTTCTCTCTTTCTCCTTCCCTTCTTTTTCTTTCTCTTCCTTCCTCTTCCTATCTTCCTTCCTTTCTTTTTCTCTCTCTTTTTCTTTCTTTCTTGTTCTTTCTCTTTCCTTCCATCCTCCTTTCCCTCCTCTTTCCTTTCCTTTCCTTTTCTTCCTTCCTTTCTCTCTTTCTTTCTCCCTGCCTCCCTCCTTCTTTCTTTCTTTTTCTTTCTCTCCTTCCTTCCTTTTTCCTTTCCCTCTTTCTTTCTTTTATTTTCTTTTTCTCTTTTCTTCCTTCATTCTTTTCCCTCCCTCCCTCCCTCTTTCTCTCCAGGCTGTAACTGGCTGTCGGCTAGCACAAATCCTAACCCACTATTGTGTCTGCGCAAACTACTTTTGGCTACTAGTAGAAGGCCTCTACCTGCACAACCTTCTCGGACCTATGGCCTTCTTGGAAGAAAGTTACCTCCCTGCATACCTGCTCCTAGGATGGGGTGAGTCACTTAGTTGGTATTACATTTCAGAAGGAAACTGAAGTGAAATTTTTAATTGGTGTTATTTATTTGTCTTCATACCCTGAGGTTTAATATGCCGGCCTACCCAGAAGTGGTGGGCAATTAGCAATTAAAGAACCGTGGAAGCATGTCATGATATTAAACAATCCTGGCTATAGGAACCTTCTATGGATAGTCCTTGACTTATGACCTCAATTGGGCCGAGAATTTGGGGAGCTGAAGTTTACAGATCTTAAAGTTGCCAAGCTGGGAAACCCCCTGTCTTAGGTATTTTTATGGAAGGAAAGTTATAAAAAGTCATCTTATCCCAAATGAAAGTTATAAACGGTCTTATCTTACCCCGGAGAAGATGCAGTCAATAGTTCTACCTGTAAGACAGGTGCAAGCTGCAGCTACCTGGATTTCCTTAAAATCGAAGGAAGAACATCCTGACCTGTGAACGTTTTCTCTTTCTCTAGGGACACCTCTCTTTTTTGTCATCCCGTGGGGGATCATGAGATACCTCGATGAAAACAATGAGTAAGTTTAGCTGGAATAAACCTTCCGTTGCATCTTATTATGCGAACTACAAATAGACGAACATAAATAAATATCCATGATTAGGATTATGCATCAATCCAGAACAAACAGGAAAAAAGTAACTTGGAGCATGCAAGTTACAGAGAACTTTTCATTCACGCTTTAAACCAGGGGATGTCCAGTTTTGGCCACTTTAAAATTTGGGAATTGTAGTCCACGAATCTGAAAGTCACTAAACCAGAGGCCTCCAAACTCGGCAACTTTAAGATTTGTGGACTTCAACTCCCAGAATGCTATGCTGGCTGGAGAATTCTGGGAGTTGAAGTCTGCAAGTCTTAAAGTTGACAAGTTTGGGGACCCCAGCACTAAATGAATGTTAGTCAGTCAAGCACTACCTTGTATTTTCAATTTGGGAACCAATCCTGTTCAACCCAGCAGGTTTATTACGGTTAAAAACCCACAGGTTCCCTCAGTGAGTCAGTGACCTGTTAGGGCCAGTTAATTAATGACTCGATTTAATCTGCTTAAATGCACATCCCAGAATAACCAATTGTTCTAAAGGGGAGAGGGAGGAAGGAGCCGAGTGTTATTTTTAGCTTCGCCGTGTGTGGTTTTCACGGAACAAAGTGCCTCTTTTGAATTGCCAAATTAAAGATTTCTCAGTAGACTTATTGCTGCTTGGAAGTTCCTTCATTTTAAGTCCTGCCAGGTTTACTAAAAATATCTCATTTACAAAAGAAAAAAGAAAAAGAAAAGCAGATTATTCCTGTAACATAAATAGCCTTCTTCCTTCTAAATTGTGGAGTTGTTATTGTTATTGTTATTGTTAATTTTTAGGTGCTGGGAGAGAAATGACAACCTGGGCTACTGGTGGATCATCCGTTGCCCAATTTTGGTATCAATTTTGGTAAGTCCCAAAAGAGCCAAAAGCTCTTGTGTTTTCTTGCAAGACCAGTTCCATCCTGGCCGGTAAGATTTTAATACCAGTAGTCCTTGACTTAAGACAGTTCCAGTGGTGGGATTCAAATTTGTTTACGACTGGTTCTGTGGGCATAGCTTGTTGGGTGTGGCTTGTCACCCTTGAGCCTGATTTCCCACCCCTACCCCCTGCGTGTATCGTAATTCCTATTCTCCAACGGGACACCTCCATAGCCAAGAGTCATCAATCATGCTCTCCAGTTAGAATTTTGTGCGGCAGAAACCTCAGTCACCTAGTTACCATCTTTGAAAAACTATTTATGGAATGCACTTTCAATTTCCAAGCTGCCGCACTGCTCCCCTTTCCCTTTCTGTTGGCAACTCTAAAAAGAGCATAGAGATATTTTATGAGTTGACATTTGGCTCCCCTCACTTTTTAAAGGTGACCTTGTGTACAACACACACACACACAAAAACAATTTATTGCAGGGTTGCGAATACCCCCCACCCCACCCCACCCCGCAGGCTTGGTTGGGTTTTCTGCATGGAACCTTGTCACAAGGTGATCACTGAACAACTGTCTCGCTTAACAACAGACATGTTGGGCTCCATTGCAGTCGTAAGTCACCAGTACAAACTGCCAAGAAACCCTGAGCTGGTTTTCTGCATGATAAGTAGGTGACAGGTGACAGGAGTAGGCTTAACAGGAAGGCAAACACTAAAAACACATTCCTAGATTTATTATACCTGTATATTGGTTTGTTTTCTGCATTCTTGCTTTTTTTTACTAGGTTTTGAAATGAGTCTTTTAAATTCTTGTTTCTACCTGTATGCTTTTCCTTGGGAAAAAACGGAGATGTGGAATTGAGGCTCCTCCCAAGTAAAAAATAATAATATCTTCAACTTCCTTTTCCATCCAGATTTCTGGGGGCTGAAATATAAATGGGATAAATATAAATTTTGCGCCATCTGTCAGAAACCATGTAAAACAGAATTTATTTATCTTAGAAACTTTCAGTTGATGGCTGGGGCATGCTGGGAGCTGAAGTCCACAATTTTAAAGTTGCTGTCTGGGGGATTCTGGGAATTGAAGTCCACACATCTCAAGATTGCCAAGTTCAGATACACTGGTCTAGAAAAAGCAAAAGTCCAGATGTGATGGGTGCCCATAGAATGGAGCTACATTTTGGGAGGTTTTTTTTTTTTAACTATGCCGTGCAACGTTTATAGTAGTTTCTTTTAACATATCATGGGTGCCTCTGTCGAAGTGCTCTAGAGTCTACTGGATGAACGCAGCAAAACTGGGATTATTTGTGAAGATCCAAATTATTTTTTTTTCCCACCCTTAGGTTAACTTCGTGATTTTCATCCGGGTGCTTAAGATCGTGAACTCCAAGCTTCGGGCCCAGCAAATCCATTACACGGATTATAAGTGTAGGTGAGGAATTAACGTCCAGATAAGACGGAGCCATGATGGGGTGGGAAGGCCAGAAGAATTTTTATTTCTGTATGTATTTATTCCCTGCTTTTATTATTTTTAAAAGCAAAGTGGCAAGCGTGCCTAATATACCCTCCAACCTCCTTTTATCCCTCCAACAACAACCCTGTGAGGTGGGTTGGGATGAGAGAGAGAGAGAGAGGGACTGGCCCAAAGTCACCCAGTCGGTTTTCATGCCCAAGGTGGAGCTAGAACTCACCCCCTCCTGGTTTTTACCAGACCTTCACCAGAAGGCCAAGCTGGATCCCATCCCTGGGTTTGGCTTTGGGTGTGAATAGAATAGAATAGAGTAGAGTAGAGTAGAGTAGAGTAGAGTAGAATAAAGTAGAATAGAATAGAAAACAGTAGAATAGAAGAATAGAATAGAATAGAATAAAGTAGAGAAGAATAGAATAGAGAAGAATAGAATAGAGTAGAGTAGAGTAGAGTAGAGTAGAGTAGAGTAGAGTAGAGTAGAATAGAATAGAATAGAATAAAGTACAGAAGAATAGAATAGAGAAGAACAGAATAGAATAGAGAAGAACAGAATAGAATAGAATAGAATAGAATAGAATAGAATAGAATAGAATAACAAGAGTTAGAAGGGACCTTGAAGATCTTCTAGTCCAACCCCGTTTAGGCAGGCAACCCTACACCACTTCAGACAAATGGTTATCCAACATCTTTTTAAAACCTTCCAGTGTTGGAGCATTTACAACTTCTGGAGGCAAATAGTTCCACTGGTGAATTGTTCTCACTGTCAGGAAATTCCTCCTTATTTCTAAGTTGCTTCTCTCCTTGTTTAGTTCCCATCCATTGCTTCTCGTCCTGCCTTCTTTTGGTGCTTTGGAGACTAGCTTGACTCCCTCTTCTTTGGGGCAGCCCCTCAAATATTGGAATCCTGCTATCATGTCCCGCCTAGGCCTTCTTTTCGTTATACAACACAGTGCGCGTGTGAATGTTGTCTACAGTCCCTTTTGCAGTCAGACGACAAATGCTTAAAACGCAGCACCCACGTTTCCCAGCCGGAACGACAGGTGAGCTACGCTAAGGCCTCTCTCTCCTTCTCCCTGCTCAGGTTGGCCAGGTCGACTCTGACCCTCATCCCGCTGCTGGGCACCCACGGGGTGGCCTTCGCCCTGGTGACAGAGGAGCAGGCCCTGGGCCCCCTGCGCTACGTCAAATTCTTCTTTGAGCTCTTCTTCAACTCCTTCCAGGTGAGGCGGCAATTGGGGAAGCAGCCATAGAGTTTTTGGGATTAATGACAAATAGTCCTCGACCCGCGACCGCAGTCGAGCCACACGAAACTTCTGTCGCTAAGCGAGACATCAGTGGAATGAGTTTTTCCCCGCTTTACGACCTCTCTTGCCGCAGCTGTTCGGTGAAATCACGGCAGTTGTTCGGCTAGAAAAAGGGGATTCATTCAGTGAATCTGGCTGCCCCTTTGACTTCGCTTGTGATCGCGTGATTCTGCGATGGTCATAAAGAGGAGCCGGTCGCCGAGCTCTGAATTTTGATCATGTGACCAACAGTCATAAGTGTGGAAAAAGATCCTAAGTCACTTTTCCCAGTGCTGTTGTAAGTTCAAACAGTCATTAAATGAATGGCTATAAGTCAAGGACTACCTGTCATTAGATTTATACAGCTCTGTAATTAGAAGCACAAGGGAAAACCCAAATGGTGTTTTCTTTAAAGGATAAACTCTCCAGAACCGGGCAACCTCTAAATTTAAAAAAAGAAAACCAACCCCAATTTATCACAGCTGGTGGGCTTTTCTTCCCCAAAGGGGCCTGAAATTGCTTAAAACCAGCCAAATAATTCCATTTTTTTTTCTTGTTTGTTCATTTTCAGGGTTTGTTGGTGAGCACGCTTTACTGCTTTGTCAATAAAGAGGTAAGTCATTCTCCAGCTGAACCTTTTTGCGATGCAGGCATAAGGCTGAGGCCTGGCTGCTCAGGGGTCTCAGAGGGCTGGGAGGGAGGCTTAAAGAATCCCAGAATTGGGCAGGTCTCCCTCGAGGTCATCCAATCCAACCCCACGTCACTTCTGGAACTCAAAGGAAACCAGTCGTCTGTTTATGAAAAACAAGTGGAAATCTTTCGTTTCTCTTCTTTCTCCAGGTCCAGTCCGAGATCCAGAGAAACTGGCGGATGTGCCAGGTGAACATCGGCCTGCTGGAGAGACCGGGATGCCATTTTGGCCCCTGCTGTTCCTGGTGCAACCGAAAAAGCCCGACCAGGAAGCCCAGCTGTGCTCAGATTTACATCCAAGTAGAACCCAATGTTGCCCCGAGGGACTTGGACAGTGGGGTGGGCACTCCGTTCCAGCAGGCGCCCGCAAACTACAACTCCCATTGGTACATCCCCGTCAGGATGAAAGCGGAGAACTAGCACAGCGACCGTGTCTTCAAGACCAGGGCTGAGACCGGCTCCCTTTCAGCAGTGGTGGGATTCAAAAAAACTTTACTACCAGTTCTGTTGGCGTGGCGTGGCGTGGCTTGGCGTGCGTGGCAGGGGAAGGTTACTGCAAAATCCCCCTCCCCTCCCCACCCCACTAACCTGCTTTCCAGCTCTGTTCTCCTGTGCAGGGCAACCAAAGGACACGCAGCCAATCAGGTGGGACTCGATGGGAGGCAGAGAATAGATGGGGTTGGTGGGGCCAGGCAGAAGGTGATACTTGCCGGTTCTCCGAACTACTCCAAATTTCCGCTACTGGTTCTCCAGAACTGGTCCGAACCTGCTGAATACCACCTCTGCCTTCCAGATGTGGGGAAAGTCTGCCCGCCATACCAAAAATGAAGAGACCTTCAGATAAGACAAGAAGCCAATGCAGCTGTGAACATCTGGAGGAACAGGGGAAGAAAATTGTCCCTTGCCTGCAGGCAGAAAAAAAGTGACCTTTAGGCGACTCACCATGAAAACTTTGGAAACTACAAGATTTTACTTTGCCTTTTTGGGTGGGTTACTAAGACAGCAGGTGAGACTTACACCCAGCTGTTGTGACAGACACAATCTGGAACAACGGGTCGGAACTTTTGTGATCTTGAGATCTCACAATGACTTTACACAAACACCATATTTTGTTTGGGGCAACAGCATAGAAATGGTTTTCCAGTGCCTGCGTTCTGAGATTTCACGTTCCCATCCCATTGTCACTCTGGACTGAAATCAGAATCCAAGATGGGGCAGGACCTGAATTACAAAAGCTCTTGGATCTGCTGCTAATGTCAAAATCCCTCTGGATTAAAACTGCTGAGATCAAGAGGAGTTACAAGAATTATTTTGTTGACCTCAACTGGTGCAGACTTAAACTGTGGTGCCCAAACCCCCAGGGCTGATGCAATCTGCTAAAATAAGATATCTCATCCAACCTTCAGATTTCTGGATACAGGAATATATTGACGGGTTCCTTGAATTAACTGTAAAACCAATGGACACATTTTCACTGGGATTTCCAGGTTCCTTGAAGACATAAGAAGTTTGGGACTTCTTATGACGTAGTTTTCTTGCAAGTTAATCTCTTCCTGGTGCAATATTTTATTTATTGTTGTGAATTAAAAATGGTGGTCTCTGCAGCTTTTGTGGGCACAGTGCAATTATTGCCTAGATAACTCAACTGGAGATCCTGTGTTTACTTGGATTGGAGTGGATTTGGGGTAGGTGATGGCTGGGGAATTCTGGGAGCTGAAGTCCATTGCTCTAAAGTTTATCAATTATTACAAGTGTTTTGGAACCTTTACCCAATTAAGTTACATTTAGAGTTACTTAAAAGCGGCTTAGTTTTAATGCAAACCGAAGAGTTAATGCCAGAAACAGAATCAATAAGGATATTTGCTTGTTCACCATAATAAATTTTGGTCAACTTTTGGTCAACATTATATAAAATGTTGGTCAATCAACGAGAATTGGATAAAGTTTTACAGAGGTCAGAGAGAAAAATGATTACCAAAATGTACAAGTATTTGTTCAGATATAAATTGGAAGAAGAAATTGTGAAGGAAACAATGATAACCTGGGCCAAAATTTTTGGATACAGTATTAATTTGGAAGATTGGGAAAAATCTGTGGAAAATAAATTATAAATTAACTCTGTCAGCAACTTATAAGGAGAACTTATATAAAACATTTTATTGCTGGCAATTACCACCAGAGAGACTTGCAAAAATGTTTCCCAATAATTCGGCAGGCTGTTAGAAATGTGGCTATGAGCAGGGAACCAACTGTGGTATGTGGTGGAGCTGCCCCAAAGCAAAAAAATATTGGTGGAAAATTAGAAATTGGCTAGAAGAAATTCCAAATGTTAAAATTGAATTGAAACCAGAGATATGTTTATTAGGAATTTTAAAGCAAAAAATTAGTAAAAAAATATTATATATTATACTCCATATATTAACAGCAGCAATGCTTGCCTTTGCACAAAATTGGAAATGCGAAAATACTGCTCCCGATGTTATGATTATAAAGAAAATTTTGGAATGCGCAGAAATGGATAGGTTGTCAATGGAACTTAAAAACAAAGAGGAGTTAGAGTACTATGAGATTTGGAATTTATGGTACAGTTGGTTGGAAGGTAGACATGAAATGAACAAAAGAAAGTCAAATAAGAAGTTATGATGGAAATTAGTAATATCACATGCAATCAGATATACATTTGTAATATATAACTAGATGAAGCTTTGTGTTATATATTCATGTAATAAGTGTGAATGATTATTTTACATAATTTGAGAGATATCAGATTGAGTGAACACTACCATGCTCACATTGTGATAAGCAGAAAGTTTGGTTTTATTGTATTTGTATAAAGTTGCTCAATAAAGTATTTTTCTCATTAAAAGTAAAATAAAATGTCGGTCAACTTGGTCAGATGCTTAATCTGAGGTTTAGGTTCACCTATCCCAGTAGGATCAGTTGATTTATTACCCACAGTCATTTATAAATCCCAGTTATTATGGCAGGTAGAATGGAGATTTTTGAATAACAGAGTAACAGAGTTAGAAGGATCCTGGAGCTCTTCTAGTGAATCTAGAACCCCACAACTTCTGGTGGCAAGACATCCCACTGATTAATTGTTCTCCATGTCAGGAAATTCCTCCTTAGTTCTAGGTTGCTTCTCTCCTTGATTAGTTTCTGTCCATTGCTTCTTGTCCTGCCCTCAGGGGCTTTGGAGAATAGCTTGACTCCCTCTTCTCTGTGGCAGCCCCTCAAATAATCTTTTATTTCAAAATAAAATTTCCTGAGGAAAGATACTAGATCCCCCACCCACCCCCCAAAAAACCATCAGACTTCAAATAAGACTAGCTGTCAACTCATAAAAAATTTCTGTGCCCATTTTATAGTTGCCAACAAAAAGAAAGAACGGTGCAACAGTTAGGAAACAAAAGTGCATTCCATTCATATCTTGCAGAGATTGTAACTAGGCGACTGAAGTTTCTGCTGCAGCAAATCTCTAATTGGAGAACATGATTGATGACTCTTGGCTATGGACGTGTTTCATTGGAGAATATGAATTATGATACACCCAGAGGGGTGGGGGTGGGGAAACCAGGGTCAAGGATGACAGTGAATTACGTGTCTCAGAATTGGGGGGAGGGGGGGCGCACAGGTCATACAGGTCATGTTAGCTCCTAATAAATCCTCTGGAGTTTTTGAAGCTTGGCTCCAAGCTCATGATTTACAGTAATTAGGGCCACTGCTGGAATCCTGACACTAGCTAGTGGGGGAAAAAGTGTTTCCAGACTCCTGATTTTTTTTAAAAAAAATCATGGTAGGTAGACTAACACGGATCTCCTCCGACAATGACTCGATACCAAACTAACCCAACATTTAAGAAACAAGGTTCTAAGCGTACGAAGTTAAGATAATAATAAGCTTATGACTAACTCCAAAGACAATGCTAGATAAGAACGACAAAGGACATAATAAAATGATCTCTTTGTTTGGCAAGATCTGGAGATTGCCACAATCAGGACTCTGGGACCGTAGATGCCATCGTTCAAGGCAGTTCAAAGGTTCCATGATATCAGCCAGATTAATCACTCATCAAGAGACCATAGGTGTATCTGCATTCTTCGGAAAGGACTTTGGAAGAGGAACAAGAGATAAGAAAGGCAGGAATCAAAAGTCGATTTTTTCAAAGTACAGGCTGAACGGGAGTGTCCTCTTCCTCTTTTCTTTTTTTTTCAGCCTTCCTTTTATGAAGCAGCAGACCGCCACAGAAGGCAAATTTAAAAAATCAGAAAGTATTACACAAAATAACCCATGCTGTCAGGATTCCAGCAATCGCCCTCATTGAATAATGATTCTCGAGCCAAAGTTCAAAAAACTTCAAAGGATTTACTAGATACAACAGTGGTGGGACTCACCTCTGGGGGGAGGGATGAGTCTGCCTAGCGAGATGAGGTGGACCAATGTTTGCTTTCATGGTGTGGAGACCATAACTTGGTCCTCAACACCGATAAGACCAAGGAGCTCATAGTGGACTATAGAAGGAGCAGATCAGGCCTCCAGCCCTGGCTTCTCAATGGAGACCGAGTGGAGCAAGTGGCCAATTTTAAGTTTCTGGGTGTTATCCTAAAAGAGGACCTGACCTGGGGTGCCCACATTGCAGCCCTGGTCAAAAGGGCCCAGCAGAGATTAGACTACCTGAGGTTTCTCAGGAAATGACAACTGGATGAAAAACTGTTGGTGACCTTCTACCGCTGCACCAGAGAGAGTATCTTAACTTACTACACCCCTGTGTAGGGTTTGCCACTTGCACAGGGGCAGATAGGACAGCACTCCAAAGGGTGAACATCATTGCCCAGAGGATCCTGGGTTGTCCTCTCCCCTCTTTGGAAGAGCTTTACAGCTCCCGCTGCCTTAAGAAAGTTCAAAACATTCTCCAAGATCCATCTCATCCAGGTCTCCCTTTTTTTTGAACTATTACCATCTGGAAGACGGTACAGGACAATAATAAAAACAAGGACAAATAGTCTGAAAAACAGCTTCTATCCCAGGGCAGTAACTCTATTGAATTCTACTGTATAGTGCAATAATAATGCAATATCAGGGGTTTTCAATTCAATGTAGAGAATGCGAAGGAGGTGTGTTTGTGTTTTATTTTTATAGTTACAATGCGCGCTGAAGATGACATTTAGTTTCGTTGTACAATGTGCAATGACAATAAAGTTAACTAACAACTAGAGGTGACATCCTGGCACTGCCCTGTATGGAGCCAACTCTGGCATACGTAATTTGCAGTCCCCTGTAATCCTGTTTCCCCCCCTCCCCCCCGGGTATGTCATAAATCAGATTCTCCAACTGAGCACCTTCACAGTCTGGGTGTCCTCATTCATGTTCTCCCATGAAATATATCGGTGGGCAAAAACTCTGGTATTTCAGTTATAATCTTTTAAAGATAAGAGTTGGAATGTACTTCCACTTTCAACTGCTCTTCCAGATTTCCTTCCCCGCCACACACCCTTTTTTATGGCAACTACTAAAACAGGCACAGAAATGTTTGATGAGCTGACATCATCTGCTTCTGGAGGGATAGTCAAGATAAGCGACCGAAACTAAAATATCGATCGAGTGGCATTTTCTCTCTCCAGATTCCCTGCTGTGCCTGATGGATTGTCATGCAGTAATGATTGATTAGTAGTCCTCGACATATGATCATAATTGAGGCCAAAGCTTCCGTTTGTTACTGTGATGACCCAGAGTGTAACACAAATGTAACAAACTCCAAAATGTAAATAAATGTCCTTTAGTGCCTCCAACTTGGCCCCACTGTTCAATAATTCTCAGTTGGAGATAAAATGTATTCAAAAACAGTCTTCAAAAGAAAGCAATACAGTCCAAACTTAATGATCAGATAAAGGTGAAATAAAAAACCCAAAACAATCTACTACAAAGGAAATTCCACAACTGGACCTGGATAAATAATTACCAACTTCAAGGGACAGTCTGTTGGAAGGACGCCAACCAAGATAACTTCAGCCCAAAATAACACATGCCCGTCTCTCTTATATACTATTCTCCCCAACCGCAACTAATGAGGGGGATCATGGCCGCTTCTTCTCTTGTAAGCCAAGTTGTTTCCTTCTCCGTTCCTCCCTGTACGTCCTAGGATGGAGAGGGGATGGGTCTGAGTCCTCCTCTGCCCACTGTCCAGCTGGCCTGTGCCCTTCTCCAGCCTCCTCCTTACCTTCTTTTCTTCTCTCTATTTATTTATTCCAATAAATGAGAATGTTTGTTCTGATATTAGTTTAGTTTAGTTTAGTTTAGTTTATTGAAGCTCATACAACGAAGTCAAACACCTTCTTCATGACCATGAAAATAAACACCAATACACATCCTTCACACTCCACACATTAAACCGAAAACCCCCAACACCGCACTAACACTGCACTATACAGCAGAATTCAAAAGAGCTACTGCCCTGAGATATAAGCTGTTTTTCAGCCTGTTTATCCTTGTTTTTATTGTTATTTTGTACTGTCTGCCAGAGAGTAATAGTTCAAAAAAGAAGGAAAAAGGGGGTGACCAGGATAAGCTGGATCTTTGAGGATGTTTTGAACTTTCTTAAGGCAGCGGGATCTATAAAGCTCTTCCAAAGAGGGGAGAGGGCAACCAAAAATCTTCTGGGCAATGACATTAACCCATCTGGAGTGCTTTCCTATCTGCCCCTGTGCAATTGGCAAACCATAGAAAGGTGCATTAAGATACTCTCTATGGTGCAGTGGTAGAATAATATAGATTCTGATGGGTGAGAGTATTATTTATTCTATTCTTGTACAGGGGTTACAAACTGTTCATGCAAAATCCTAAGGCAGCTTTCACCTGTAGCTGCACGATGCACTACAGCTAGTCCTCGACTTACAACAAGTTCATATAAGCGACCGTGCAAAGTTACAACAGCACTGAAAAACGTGAGTTATGACCATTTTTCACACTTATGACTGTTGGAAGAATTATCCTTCTGGATTCAGTTCCAAATGGGGAAGAAAGACACTGGAAACATGGAGGCTGTTTGGAAAGATGGTTTAATGGTGGACAGGACCACCTGGCTTGGGGCTCCAAAGTGAAAAGGACAATCCCATGCTTCAAGAGGTTGGGTGAAGGAAAAGAAGGAGGGGCAGGATGTTGAGAGACCCTTAATTTTATACGCTCTCTTGGGCCCCGTCTTAGTGTTTCCTGTTCCTCTGTAAGAAATGTATTGGCTGTCATTGGCTGTCAGACTCCTGAGGCCAGGGGATCTTAGCTGGACCACATGGCTTCACCTGAGCGATGGCTGATGCAATCTTCCCAGGCCAGGAGATGAGATGGGTAAAGGCCCTTTGTTATGTAGAATAGTCTGGCCCAGGCCTTAATGGCCTGGCCATTAACAAAGGTGGGGGCTGAGTTTCTGCCTCTCTGAGTTTCTACTTTCCTTTTTAAGGGAGATATTCTGCCTTTTTAAATATTTCCTAGGATATTTCATTTTCCTAAGAGAGGGGTGGGTGCTAACTTCCTACATGACCGTTGCAGCATCTCCCTGGTCCTGTGATTTACATTCGGGTGCTGACTCATATTTACGACGGTTTGCGACTTTCTGACGGGCCAAGTCAACAGGGAAGCCAGATTTCACTTAACGGCCGTGGTTTTACCGCTTTAACAACGGTGGCAAGGAAGGTTGTCAAACGGAGCAAAATTCACTTAACGAATGTCTCGCTTAGCAACAACCACAAATTTGGGGCTCAGTTGTGGTTTGGAAGTCCAGGACTATCTGTCCATGCTCAGAGGCACCGAATTTTTGAGCCTAAGCAATGCAACTTCCCCCCCCCCAAAAAGAAGAATCCTGCATGATTGCAAAACTCCAGGGAAAAAAAAAAAAGGAAGGTGTGGGGGGTCTCTATTCTTTATTATCAGCTGGTTCAATTAGGAGGGGGAAAAAAATCCTCTTCCCCCCCCTCAAAAAAAAAGCTTTCCTGTCCTTCCCATCCGCACGGCTGCACCAGAGGCTGCCAATGCAGCTCCAAGAACTCTAACTCCCAGAGGCCTTCGCGACTCGGGATCCCGAGCGGGAGGGGGAGGAAGGGCAGCCCATTGGTCGGCTTAAGTCGGAAAGTGGGCGGTTCGAGGACGGGCGCCTGCGCAGAGGGGGAACCAGGAAATGCCGAGGAGTCCACTGCTTTGCAAAGGGAGAGAGAGAGAGAGAGAGAGAGGAGAGAGTGGAGGTGGCGGGCGGGCGGCCGGTCCCGCTGCGTGGAAGGTAAGAGGCGCCGGGGTGCAAGTGCATCGGAGGCTGGAGCGGGGCGAGGGCTCGGAAGGCCAGCCTAGAAGAGGCGGGAGGGGCTGGAGGAGACAGGAGGAATATTGATGAAGGTTGCCAACTGATCTGCCCCAGCGTTGCTCCTCTGCTCTCCGCAGCAGCCCCAGGACCGAGAGCTGACAGCCGCGGGTTAAAAGTAAAGGGCAGAGGCTCCATTTCACCAGGCCAGGTTGCTGCTGATGCTGCTGGGAGAGGCAGAGGAGCAGCCCGAGAGAAAAGCAGGTGGCAACCTTTCCTGAGACAGGGGTCCGTCCTCCCCACTTCCCTTCTCCTGCCTCTCCCCCAGAAGCACAATCAGATCCCCTGGGTGCAATGGAAAAGGGTCTTCGGAAAGTTTCTCCCTGGGTGGGCTGAGTTTGGCAGCTCGGGGTGGGTGCGGGGTGGGGGCTGGTCTAGAAGACCTCAAGGGTCCCTTCCAGCTCTGCTCTGATTCTGAGCTCTTGGCGATTCCAAAGGGCCGAGGGGTTGTGTGTGTGGGGGAAGGTACAAAAGTTCTGGAGAGGGGCCTCTGATTTTGCACAGAATCCCCCAGCAAGAGACGTTGCAGCTTTCAGGCTGGGCTTGCCGTAACTCGAGGACCGTTAACGCGCCGCCGTCATTGAAGAGCAGCATCCGTTGGTTTATGAGCCGGCTTTCCATCTGGATCTTGGCACGGCTGCCGTGTCTGGGGAGAAAGGAATGCAGCTTATCCCTGAAGCCCCAAGTTTAGGAGCTCTGCTTTTGGGGGGTTGGTGCCAGCTCTGTAGCGGGAGCCCCACTGACATTGGTGGCTCTCGGTTTCAGGCCCCCCTATTAAGTGGAGGTATAATCCACTTGATTGCAAGACCTGGAAGTGTATCGTCTGCCCCATATGCTTGTTCCTGATCCAAACTTGGCAGAGGGTGAATCAAAAGAAGATTCTTCCAATTTGGGGGCAGCGGTGCTCTGGAGTGGACTGTACCTCTTCCTTCTTCCAAGGGTTTTGGACAGAAGGGAGGGAGGAAAATTATTGTCTATCTCATCTATTCTTCTATCTCTGTCTCTATCATCTGTCTGTATTGTCTGTCTGTCTATCTATCTACTATCTACATCCATCCATCCATTTCTATCTGTCTATCTCTCATCTGTCTACCAGTTATCTATCTATCTATCTATCTATCTATCTATCTATCTATCTATCTATCTATCATCTATCTATCTATCTTCTACAGCCATCCATTTCTATCTATCACACACTCTTTCTCTCTCATCTATGTCTGTCTGCCTCTACCTACCTACCTACCTATTTATCTACATCCATCCATGCATTTCTATCGTCAATCCATTTATCATCTCTCTGCCTTTTTCTTTCTGCCTCTGTCTGTCTGTCTGTCTGTCTGTCTATCTATCTATCTATCTATCTATCTATCTATCTATCTATCTATCTATCTATCTATCGCCATCCATTTCTTTCTATCTCCCTATCACACACTTTCTCTCTTATCTATATCTGTGTCTGTCTGTCTGTCTATATCTTCCCTTGATTAAGGACGGGTCTCCATCTCTGTCCTGGGTACTAACACCATCCAGAGCGCCCAAATGGCATCTTCCCCTCCCTGCCTTAAGAAGACCCCTCTCCCAGACCACCACCACCCCCGCCCCCCGCAAAAGACAAAAGAGGACAGCGGTGTCTCCAAACAAACAAAAGAAAACCATTTAGGTGTGCTTGTGAATGTTGTGCCTGGGAGCGCTCAGTTGCTGCCTGTGTCACTTTCACCTGGCTTGTGCAATCCGCCCTAATTTTACAGCCTTTCGGTGCGCTCTTATCTCTCCCGATGTTCTGCCTTGGTGAGTAACACAGGCTTAATTATAGGCTGGTGGATGTTAAGTTAATCATAAACATTGCGCTTGGCGTGAAGCCAGCCGACACGGCGGAGAAGGGCTTGCCTTTTTCAGTTGAGAAGGAAAAGCACGATTTCGTTGTTACCCTGGAGGTTTTGGCAAAGAGACTGTGGCCAACCATTTGTCTGAAACGGTGTGGGCTTTCCTGCCTGAGGAGGGGGGGGGTTGGACTAGAAGACCTTTTAAGGCCCCTTCCAACCCCGTTATTCTGTTTTTAATACAGATAACCCTCCACTTAACAACAGTTCCTTTAGTGACCGAAGTTACAACGGCACTGAAAAAAAAAATACTGACTTAGGGCCATTTTACACGCTTAATGACCAAAATTCAAAAGGCTTGGCGATGGGTTCATACTTACGACCGTTGCTGTGTCCCCCCAAGGTCATGCAATCTCCTTTTGCGACCTTCTGACAAGCAAATAGGGAAGCCCGATTCACTTAACGGCCGTTTTTACTAACTTAAGTGTGGCCAGAAAAGTGGGAAGATGGGACAACATTCACTTCACAAAGGTCTCGCTTAGGTATAGAAATTTGGGGTTCAGTTCTCGTAATTTGAGGGCTACCTAAATTGTGGGACTGCTGGTCCTTTCCTCAGTCTTACAGTCCCACCCCACCGGCCAGTGAGTGGCGTTTCTATTCTTAATTGTCTATAGAATAGAATTCTTTATTATTGGCCAAGTGCGATTGGACACACAAGGAATTTGTCTTTGGTGCAGAAGCTCTCAGTGTACATAATGAAAAAATAAAATACATTCATCAAGAATCATAGGATGCAAGACTTAGTGATGGTCATAGGTTACTAATAAGCAATTGAATCATACTAGGGAGCAAACAAAACAATATAAATTGTAAAGATACAAACAACACGGTTATAGTCATAAGTGGGAAGAGAGAGGTACTAGGAAGGATGAGAAGAGTAATAGAATTCTTTTATTGGCCAAATGTGATTGGACGGACAAGGAATTTGTCTTTGGTGCGAATGCTCTCAGTGTACATAAAAGAAAAGATACGTTCATCAAGAGTCGAGAATCATAAGGTACAACACTTAGTGATAGTCAGAGGGTACAATAAGCAATCCAATCATACTTGGAAACGGTCCATATAAATCGTAAGGATACAAGCGACAAAGTTGCAGTCATGCAGTCACAAGTGGGAGGGGGTGGGTGATAAGGAGTGATGAGAAGATTGATAGGAATAGCAATCAGACTTTGTAAATAGTTGGACAGTGTTGAGGGAGTTATTTGTTTAGCAGAGTTCACAGAAAAAAAACTCTCCTTGTATCAAGTTGTTCTGGTGTGCAGGGCTCTATAGCGTCGTTTTGAGGGTAGGAGTTGACACAATTTATGTCCAGGTTGTGAGGGGTCTGTAGATATTTTCACAGCCCCCCCTGTTTGACTCATGCAGTGTTATACAGTCCTCAATAGAAGGCGGGTTGGTAGTAATTGTTTTTCCCTGCAGTTCTAATTATCCGTTGAAATCTGTGTCCATCTTGTTGGATTGCAGAGCCAAACCAGACCGTTGTAGAGGTGTGGTGTATTTATGTCCAAGTAGACACCAATGAACCTAGAGGAATTTTTTTCCACGGGTCTAAGGTTTGCCTGGAATCTGGACTGAATATTCCCGGGGAATAACTTTGGTAGAATTACTCAGCACGTCCTCCTTCCTTTTCAATATGGCCGTTGGATTTATATCGATACTGCCCTGATACAGCATTTAAGAGGATGTACACCTGCCTCCTTACCTGGAAGTGGCCGTCTCACGCACATTTACGAAAAGCTGGGACCCGCGAGAATGGCCTGTTAAAAGGGTTTAAAAAGTTCTGTACTTTTGCTGCAGTGTGGGTATTCCTCTTTGCACCTTAACTCCCTCATCTGCCTTCAGCGGCAACTACCATTTTTTTTTTAAAGGAATATAATGGGGGGCGGGGGAAGAAGCTTTTTTGATCTTTGGAGCTCAGGGAATTAGGAAGAGGCCCAGAAAAAGACTTCATCAAGAAAAGAAGGGAAATTAATCTTAAGTTAGCTATAACAGAAAGTTGGCAAAGAGAGAAAGACCCCTTAAGGCGGAGGGGGAGGGTCTCCAACCTTGGGAACTTTACGGCTTGGAGACTTCAACTCCCAGAATTCCTCAGCCAGCATGACTGGGGAATTCTGGGAGTTGAAGTCCACTCGTTTTAAAGGCTGGCTGGCTGGCTGGCTGGCTGGGGGAATTCTGGGAGTCGAAGTCCGCCAGTCGTAAAGTTGCCAAAGATTGGAGACCCCCCTGCCTCAGAAGTTCCCAAACCTGGCAACTTTAAGACTGGTGGACTTCAACTCCCAGAATTCCCTAGCCAGCAGAGCTCGATTAACCTCCCTCTTTGGTGCTTTAATTCCTTGCGCCTTGCAGCTTCCGGTTCTCATTTCTTGGATGAAAGGGCAGGAAATTTCCCACTGTCAGGAAATAAGCCTGCTTCTGATTCAAGATTTGGTTCCTGGGGAGGGCTGCGCCTATCCAAGTGTGGCTGAGCTACAATTCCTTGCACCCTGGGACAAAAGGGCCGAAGCTTGATTGCATCTTTCTGCCTTGAGAAACCTGCCTGGGTGTATGTGTGTGTGTGTGCGTGACTTGAACCTTGAACCCGTTGCAACCTCCCCCCCCCCAAAGAATTCCCAGCTAGAATAAGGCCAGGCTAAATGATCTCGAAGGATCCTCGCGGCTAGAACTAATGTAGAACTAGGGGAGAATTTCCTGGCGGCGAGGACCATTAACCAGCGGGAATGGTTTTTCCTTCAGAAGTTGTGGCTGCTCCATCCCTGGAGGCTTTCAAGAAGAGACTGGACAGCCATTTAAATGTGTCTGGAACCGTACAGGGTCTCCTGCTTGAGCAGAGGGGGGTTGGGCTAGATGACCTCCAAGGTCCCCTTCCAACTCTGTTCATTCTGTGATCAGTTTGGAGAGGCTGGGAGATTCAGTCCCCGTCTCGCCCCCAAACTATCAATGCTCTCTGTGATCTAGGAAGGGGAACACAGCCGCTGGTCTGAGAAGAGTCTCTGGCTTCAGCAGGGGAGAGGGTTGAACTAGATGACCTCCAAGGTCCCTTCCCATTCTGCTATTCCGCGTTCAGACTGGAGAGGCTGGGAGATCCGGTCCCCATCTTGCCCCCACCCACCCACCCCCGAGATTATCAATGTGTCTCTTGTGATCTGGGAACGCAGCCGTGGTCTGAAAAGTGGTCGAGAGCACCGCGGGGGGGTTAGACTAGATGACCACCAGGGTCCCTTCCAAGTCTTGTTATTCTGCATTCCGAATGGGTTACGGTTGCTCCTGTTGCAACACCTAGCCAGAAAATACATTCGATCTTGCGGGGCGGGTGGGAGGAGAGCTAAGAATCGTGTTAACAGCCGGGCAAGTGGCCTTTTGTTCCTCTGGCCGAGGGTGGAAATTGCACCCGGATCCCTTGGCTGGCTTGTGTTGGCAGGCTGGCAGTGGGGATTTAAAGGGGGGGGGCAGGAAAAACACCAGGAGGAGGAGAGGCCAGAACTCTGCTGTCATCCATATATGGGCATGCCCCAAACTCGGCTTTCTGATTGGCCGCTCGGCCTCATGCATATGTCTGTCAACAAATGGCTGAACTTGCTGATGGTGTTTGTGTGTGTGTGTGTGTGTGTGTGTGTGTGGAAGAGTGGGGGGGGAAGAGTTACAATCTGGTGCATTTCAAGGCCCCTTATTGAGTGCAGGGGGGTGGGGTGGGGAATCTGCCCGCCCTGGCCAGTGGAATGGGGCAGCTGGCCCTTTAAGAGATCCAGGTAGCATGGAGTGGGGGGGGGGGAGCGACCCATTCTGTCAGCGGGAAGAGGAGGCGCCTTCTCGGGTTGGGAACAATATTCCCACTTTCACACCCACCCACGCCCCCATTTTGGACCGTTCCCTCCCTCCTCCCCCCCCCCTTTTTATCCCTCCCCCCCCCTCCCTCACTCTCCCTGGCATTGCGAAAGGACCTGTGGATTTATTTATTGCTGATGAAGATGATTTAAAGAGAAAAATAATAATAATATTATTTTGCAGGCTTCCAAGCAAGGATGTAAGGGCCCCGTTGAGGCTCCTCCCCTTCCCTTGGCTGTGGGGTACCAGGTAAGAAGCGCAGGTGGGGTGGGGGGGTTAATTGGAAGGGGAGAGAATTTGTTAGCAAAAGAGGGAAGGGATGATGCCATCGGTGGGAGGGGGAGTTCAGCCTTGGGGTGGGGGAGGGAGGAGGAGGAGGGAGGAATTGCTGGAATTGTTGTGATTATTGCGATGATACTAGTCGAATTCTTTTTGTTTTTCCGTGCACGGAAAAGCTGAGTTGGGGAATCTGGCCTTGAGGCTGGTGGTGATTGCATTTGGGGTGGGGGTCTCAAGGATGCGCTTGCAAGGCTGTGTGTGTGTGTGTGTGTCCATCGAGGACAATTCTTGCACGTTCTTCCCTTGCACACCCATCGAGCGGTGTCTTTGCACAATCAACAAGTGCACGTGTGACTTTTCGGGGGGGGGGGCTTCCATCACAATGACAACATAGGCCCAAGGAGGAGGGGATGGCATTCCAGCATGCCTCTTTCCCTCTGGCCCCCTCTGACCCCCCTTTCCACAGGTTTCCAGGGGGAGATGGGGCCCGTTTCCAAGCTGTCAACCCCCCCACCCCACCCCACCCCGGCCAGGGGGCTCTGTGGTCCTTTGCAAAAGAATCTCCTGGGTTTGAACAGGGTGTAGTGTTCAGCTTAGGAGGGGCTGAGAAAGGGGCATTTTTTTATGGGAAGGGGTAACATGCGCCATGCTGCGCAGCCATCGCTGTAAAATGCTCGTCGCTTTGGGAGCCTGGTGGTTTCCTTGCCAATGTTTTGTGACCCAGCTAGGTAACTTCATCAGTGTTTGAAGGAAGGGGATTTGCAAAGGAAGAGGAGGAGAACTGTGGAGTCCTTAGATCTTGGTGTTTTCCTTGCAGACGTTTCATAACCCAGCTAGGGAACAACATCAGCGCTACAGCATGGTAAGGAAGCATCTGCCAGGAAACCACCAAGCTCAAGAGGGCACTAAGGATGATGGTTCAACCTTGCATGGAATTTGCCGGGTTGTCTGGGGTGCTATATATCCTCTCCACGGCCTCTTTTCCTTTTTACCGAAAATCTAGGTTCTATCAGTTGTGTCCCATGTACATCAACTTTGTGAGCTCTCAGGTTTCCTCTTTCCGCTACGTATTCAAGATGGACAGTGATTAATATACTGCATATATACAAAGGGTCTTCCAACTTGGCAAGTTTAAGACTTGTGGACTTCAACTCCCATAATGCCTGAGCTAACATGACTGGAGGAGGAATTCTGGGCGTTGAAGTCCACAAGTCTTAAAGCTGCCAAGTTTGAAGACTCCTGGTATATACATATATACAAATGTATGGGTGTAGGGGTGTGTGTGTATGTATGTATGTATATGTGTGTGTGTGTGTGTATATATATATATATATATATATATATATATATATATATATATATATATATATATATATATATAGATTACATATAGATAGATACAGATAGATATACATACATATATACATATATATACAGTATATACGCTGAGAGAAAGATGGTTGTAATGTATGTATATAGAATGTATATATGTGTGTATTGTATGTATAAGGGTAGATACATACTTTCTTTTGAGATTAGGAAACAGAATTTCATTCAGTAAAAAAAAAAAAATGACAATAAAGGTTATCTGATTTCCTAAAATTCCCCAGCCAGCCTGATTTAAGAAGTATGGAACTCACCTCCCAGGATTCCCCAGCCAATATGATGGGGAATTCTGGGAATTGGTGTCCACATCTCTTCAAATTGCGAAGGCTGAGAAACTGTCTTTGAACAGCCCTTTAAGGTAGGCCAATATGTTGCCATGACTACAGAGGTCGTTGGTGTGGCAGAGGCCGAGCTGATGCTGACCTCAGATACATGGGACTCAGCATGGCTGGCTCAGGAATTCTGGGAGTTGAAGTCCACAGGCCGTAAAGTTGCCCTCTAAACTGACCATGGATAGGTGAGAACCAACATGGCTGGCTCAGGAATTCTGGGAGTTGAAGGCCGTAAAGTTGCCCTCTAAACTGACCCCAGATAGGTGAGAATCAACATGGCTGGCTCAGGAATTCTGAGAGTTGAAGTCCACAGGCCGTAAAGTTGCCCTCTAAACTGACCATGGATAGGTGAGAATCAACATGGCTGGCTCAGGAATTCTGGGAGTTGAAGTCCACAGGCCATAAATTTGCCATAGTTGCTGACTCCTGGTATCAGCTCTGATGTCCCTCTTGGGCTGGTGGCATCCTGCCAGCCATCTGCCGCAGCAGGGGCCACCCACGTGGTCCTTTGCTTGCCCTTGGCGTCTGCAACGTTGGCGTGTTCCCTTTGAAGCCGTAGGAATAAATTATGCAGAGCGCCCCTCCCTGAAACTTCCGAAGCTTGGACAATTTACTCATGGATTATTTCACAAATGTATAGGGCTGCCCATCTACCCAAAGGAAGAAAAGCACTGGACAATCATTAAAATAAAATAAAATAAAAACACCTGAAACGATTGATGTCCCAATAAAATTGGCATCCCTAAATCAAAGCCCCCCCCGCATTCTTTACGACTGAGAGTCTGGGTGCAAGACAAGGACAGTGAAAGATACTACTTGTGTAGGATTGGGCAGCTCCAGGCGGTCTCTGGACTCCATTGCCATGTTTTCCTTTTTACTGGGACCATGAGGACTAGCTACAGGTCGCCCATGATTTACAACTGTCCTGTTTAGTGTCCATTCGAAGCCACAACGACCACTGAAAGAATTGACTTATGGCTGTTTTTTCACACTGACGACCCAGCATCCCAGTGGTCCCAGGATTAAAATTCAGACACTTGGCAACTGGCATGTACTCATGACGGTTGCAATCTCTTGGAGGGGTGTGTGTGTGTCAGATAATCCCCCTTTGCGACCTTCTGACAAGCAAAGTCAATGGGGAAGCCAGATTCACTTATCAACCCTCTGACCAGCTTAACCAGCTGCAGGGATTCACTCAACAGCTAAGTTGTAAAATGGGGCAAAATTCACTTTTTTTTAGAATACAATACAATAAAGTGGAATAGAAATAGAAGAGGAAGATTAATAATGGAATAGAATAGAGTAGAATGGAATGGAAGAGGAATAATGGAATGGAATGGAATGGAATGGAATAGAATAGAATAGAATAGAATAGAATAGAATAGAATAGAATAGAATAGAATAGAATAGAATAGAATAGAATAGAAAAACAATAATAGAATGTAATATAATAGAGTAGAATAAGAATAAAACAAGAATGGACTAGGATAGGATAGGGTAGGGTAGGGTAGAGTAGAGTAGAGTAGAGTAGAGTAGAGTAGAGTAGAATAGAATAGAAAATAGAAAATAAAATAGAATAGAAATAGAATTCTTTATTGGCCAAGTGTGATTGGACACACAAGGAATTTGTCTTGGTATAAATGCTCTCAGTGTACATAAAAGAAAAGATACATTTGTCCAGAGTCAAGAATCATCAGGTACAACAATTAATGATAGTCATAGGGTATAATAAGCAATCAAATCACACTAGGAAACAGTCAATATGAATCATAAGGATACAAGTGACAAAGTTACAGTCATACAGTCAGGAGTGGGAGTGGATGGGCGACAAGGAGTGATGAGAAGGTTAACAGTAATAGTAGTGCAGACCTTGAAAATAGTTGGGACAGTGTTGAGGGAGTTTAACACATGTCTCATTAATTGGGCTCAATTGTGGTTTTAAGTCGAGGAATACCTCTAGTGATTCCCTCCCCCCCCCCCCATGGAAAATAAATTCTAAGGTAGCCAAGTGTTGCATGCGCACCTGTGTCCTGTGCTTTGTCGACAGTCTTAAATCTGCTGCATTTTGCACGCCTGATGGGTGTCTGTTTTTCCTTCGCTTTCCCGCAGGCTCCTCCAGGGCCCTGGGAAGATCCACAGGAGCAGCCGATCATGCGCTAGAGGGGAGGACCGTCCTTCCCCCTCCTCTCGGCCATGAGAGCGTGATGGATCACAACACCTTCTCCCACATCCAGCTGTGGTGTCCCCGCCCATTTGGCACCTACTCAGAGAACAAGCCCTGCCGTGGCAACCAGGGGAAGAAAACTTTTGGGGACTTTGCCTGCAAAGCCAAAGAGGAGGAGGGGGACAGTGGCGAGGTCTCTTCGGAGAACACCCCCCGGCTCCGCCTCCCCCGCCGCCCCCCCTAGCGGCTGCCTCCAATCCCAGCCAGGTGGAGGAGGGCCGAGTCCTCTTGGACACCTGGTATGTGATCAAGCCAGGCAACACCAAGGAGAAGATTGCCTTCTTCGTGGCCCACCAGTGCAGCAGCGGCAACAGGGCCAGCGCCATGAAGGTCAAAGGAAACTGGGGCAGCGACAGCTCCAAGGCGAAGCGCCGGCGGAGGTCGCACGATCCTGCCCGGAGTAAAGCCTGCCCGGTCAAACCCAAGGACGGTGGCAGCAAGGAAGCCGAGGATGTTTGCCTTTGGCCCGAGTCCCACACTGATCCTGCCAGCGGGGATGCCACCGACCTGCTCTCGGTGGCCGAGATGGTGGCCTTGGTGGAGCAGCGGACGGCGCGGGCGGAGCAGAATTGTTCCCGGCCGAGCGCCCCGCCGTCCCCGATGGTTTTTGTGTCTACGGAGCAAGAGGAGAGCGGGGAGAAGAAAGCGCCAACCTCCGGGGGAAGCTCGGACTGCAGCCGCGTGGCTGAGGCCATTGCCCACTTCGAGTCTCGAGAGCGCAGCGTCACGTGTCAGAACGGCCTCCGCCGGGAGTCCGCTGAATGCATGGCCAACTCCCAGCACAGCCCCGGCGAAGTCCGCATTGCCTTCCGTATTTCCAGCAGCCGAGACCCCCGTTCGCCCTCGGAGAGCAGCTCCGTCCCCCGGCCCAACTGCATGTTCATGAGCTGCGGAGGGTCGCCCACTGGCACCACAGCCCGGTCGAAAGACAAGATAACCTGTGACCTCTACCAGCTGATCAGTCCCTCTCGGGATACCCTCCCCAACAATGTGGATTTCCTGTTGGCGAGTGCCTCCCCCAAGGGCTCAGAAGGATCCGGCCGCGAGCCCGCCGACACGGAGATGGCCCAGACTGGCTCCGTCAAACTGGACACGATCCCCGAAGACGTCCGGGCCCCCGTGGAAAAGATGGGAGGCTCCCCAGCCTCTGCGGCCAGAGACTGCGTATCCGGTTTCCACGTGGACGTGGTGGTCACGGGGGTGGTGGACCAGTGTGTCTTCTTCGGCAAGGACAGCACCAAGAACATGAAGGAAGAGACGGTGTGCTTGACGGTGGGCTCGCCAAGCCAAGAAGGGTTGTGCGCCTCTTGCGATGACCCTCCGCCAGGGCAGCTCTTCTTCCTCCACACTCCGACGCCACGACAGGAGGACAGCCGTGACGCGGACAGCGCCTTCCTGGACTCGTCCAGTGAGGGCGGGCTGGAGAGGGCCGATGGCTCCGTCTTGGAGCCTTCCGTCGCTGACACGTCCTTGTGCCGCCTGTATCGCCACGTCTCGCACGACTTCCTGGAGATCCGTTTCAAGATCCAGCGGTTGCTGGAGCCTCGCCAGTACATGCTGCAGCTCCCCGATCACATCATGGTGAAGATCTTCAGCTACCTGCCCACCCAGGCGCTGGCGGCTTTAAAGTGCTCCTGCCACTACTTCAAGTCCATCATCGAGACCTTTGGTGTGCTGGCTACGGACTCCAAGTGGAACCGGGACCCCTTGTACCGCGACGACCCCTGCAAGCAGTGCAAGAGACACTACGAGAAGGGCGACGTCTCCCTCTGCCGCTGGCACCCGAAACCTTACCATCACGACTTGCCTTACGGACGCTCTTACTGGATGTGCTGCCGCCGGACGGACAAAGACACGCCGGGCTGCCGGGTGGGACTGCACGACAACAACTGGGTGCAGCCATGCGATATGTTGAGAGAGAGGGCAGCCCGGAGGGAGGATGGGAGGTGAGGGGCTTCAGGAGTGGCGGGGGGGACGAGGGCGCCCTCCTTTTCTCTCCTGTCTTAATTCTCCATGCGTGTGCGATGGGAGTGCGAGTGCGTTGGACAACAGCTCTGGCCTGCGTGGTGTGTGTGTGTGTGTGTGTGTGTGTGTGTGTGTTTTAAAGAATGCCTTGATCCTGTCAGTGTGTGGGGCTCAGATGTGGTCTCTGCTGGTCCCCCTCCTGCTCCAAATGAGCCGTGGAAGGAAATTGAAGAGGAGGGAAAAAGAATTAACACCCATGTATTAAAAATATATGTATAACGTGTCCCGAGGCCCCTTTAAAATATATATATATATGTAGGGTTGAGGAAGGAGAAGGGCGTGGATCGGCCAGGCAGTGCCGCTCACCAGATTTGGGGAGACTGCCCCAATAAGCTCCTTTATCCTTTAAAAGAGGGGTGTCCAACCTTGGAAACTAGAAGATGTGTAGACTTCAACTCTCAGCTGGCTGGGGAATTCTGGGAATTGAAGTTCGCAAGTCTTTAAGGTTGTCTAGATTGAAAAAAAAAAAACTGGATTAGGATCCTTCTGGTCCCTTCCAACTCTTATTATTCATGGCTGGCTAGGGAATTCTGGGAGTTGAAGTCCACGGGTCTTCAAATCGCCAAAGTTGGACAGCGCCGAAGTAAAATCAGAAATGAGTTTCCCATCTCCTCTTCCCTCCTCTTGCCCAGAGCACAAGCCCATTAAATGCATTTTCAGGAAGAATGTCTTTGTTGCTATCGGGGAGTTTGAAAAAAAAGAGGAAAAAAAATACAACTTTGGGATCTGCTTTTTCCCTCGATCGTGAAAATATATATATATTTCCCCCTCTCTCCTGGAGGTTTAAAAACTCTTATTTATTCTAGCTAAAATGAAACCCATCAACGATGTTTCTGCCTTACTTGAATTGTGACCCAATTGGCTTGGGGTTGGAAAGACTAGCAAGGAAGAGCGTGCAAAAGGGTCTGTAACAGAGGTCTCTAAACTTGGCCCCTTTAAGACTTGTGGACTTCAACTCCCAGAATTCCCCTGCCGGCCATGTTGGTGGGGGAATTCTGGGTGTTGAAGTTCCACTTAGATCTTAAAGCTGATTTATATCATCCAGAGCGGAAGTCTCCAAACTTGGCGACTTTAAGACTTGTGGACTTCAGTTCCCAGAATTCTCCAGCCAGCATAACTGGCTGGGGAATTCTGGGAGTTGAAGTCCACAAGTCTTAAAGTGGCCAAGTTTGGGGACCCCTGGTCTATAACATGGCCAATGTTTTCCCTGGAAAATGCCAATATTGTACTCGGCGGGTGTGAAATCCTGGTTGGGCAGCTGAATTCATCTGAGCTTGACTAATCAAATCGTGGAGTTGTCTTTCTGACCTTGTTAACAATCCTGTAGATCAGAGGTCCCCAAACTTGGCCGCTTTCAAACTTGTGGACTTCAACTCCCATTCTCAATTCTGGGAGTTGAAGTCCACAAGTCTTTTAAGTGGCCAAGTTTTAGAGATCTCTGCTGTAGATTTCGGGACCCATAACGTCATTTGTTTTCCTTCGTTGGCCTCTTGTGTGGAGGTCTTCACAATCTGGTGTAAGCTAGTAGTTGGGGAGGAGACCAAAATGTTTAGAGCCTGCTTTCTGGTCTTCCCCTTCCCACCAATCCTGGGGTCTTCCTTCAGTCACCTCCTTAGGGTTCCTTTGTCTTCAAAAACTCACTGGTATTGTCTTAGGACTTGCTCCAGATCTAAAGGGGGTTTGGGTGACCATGAGTTCTTCACCATGAGAATGGTGGTTGGGCTGCTTCTTGGTGGCCAAGAGCTACTCCCCTATTTAGTGTTTGTAGACTCTCCAAACTTTTTTCCCGCTTGCCCATCTTCAAGGAAAGGTCTGAGGACACTGAGAAGGCATCTCTACACCATAGAGGAAGGCATCTGTACACCTGGTTGAGCCCACAGAAACCCTAAGGGCTGGAGTGGAAAGTCAAAAGGCCACCTTGGAAGACATGGCACGCTGTCTCCATCCTTAGGCATCTCTACACCATAGGAAGACCCTTTGACCCCCTACTAACCTGGTTGATACTTGGTTGGGAGCCCACAGGAACCCCAAGAGCTATGGGCTAGAGTGGAAAGTCAAAAGGCCACCTTGGAAGACAGCGGCACACTGTCTCCACCTCCTTAAGGTCCTCACCCAAAGTCCAAGTTGAGTTGGCCTTCATGTCAAGGGCTCTTACGATCCCAACTTCTTGAGGTCCCCGCTCCAGCTACCTCTTCCACACTCTTCTATGCCTTGTTCCTCCTAAAATCTTTCTTTAGCTCAGGAATTATTATTTTTTTACCCACCGTTTGGATGTTTACCCTTACTAGCGTCCAATTGGACCCACCACCGAGCAGGGCAGAAAGCAGTTTGATATTGAAAGCACTGTGTTTTGGGGGGGGTGAAAAGCATTATGGGAGTGTTTCTCAACCATGGCCATTTTAAGATGGGTGGACTTCAACGCCCTGCTGGCTGGGGAATTCTGGGAGTTGAAGTCCACCCATCTTAAAAATGGCTATCATGTTCCATTGGAATATAATTTCCCCGCCTCCTTTCTCTTCTCTTTTCTTTTCACCTGGGTACAGATTTGCTTCTGCGCACGCTTTGCTTGTAGGAATAATTGCAAGCCACATTCCTGACCTGGGATTTCAGTCTTCTCAGCCCTCCCCCTTTCTCCTGCACGCCACCATTCTTCACAACTCCACCTGTCTTCCCTTCCCCGATGACGGTTGTCATTTCTAACTATTTTATCTTCTCTCCAGCTCCCCTTCCCTTCCACGACAGGATTCGCGTTGTTGTTTCCCCTTGGATCAGATGTTGATTTGCAGTGATTTGATGCCAACCTGCTGCTTCAGGTGACGCTGGCCGATTGGCGCCGCTGAGGGGTGGGCGGTGGGGGTGCGCGTCTGCGTGTTCAGAGCAGGACACTTTTGCTACTTATTCACACTGGTATTTATAAGCTTGTTTGTCTGTATACATGTGTGGCATTTTCAAAAGGAATGTCAAGTGGAGAAAAAAATAAAATAAAAACAGGAAAGAAACGAAACAAAGCCTCACTTTCTCGTTTCTGGAAGAATTTGGGAATAACAGTCAGAAGGGACCTTAGAGGTCTTCTAGTACAACCCCCGCAGGAAACCCTACACCCGTGATGGCGAACCTAGGGCACGGGTGCCACAGGTGGCACGCAGAGCCATTTGTGCTGGCATGCGAGCTGCAGGCAGACTTACCTCATTGGGCATGCATGCGCCTCACAGCTGATTTTCGGCCTCCCGAAGGCTTGAGGAAGGCTTCTGCAGGCTTTGCAGGCCGAAAACTAGCCCCGTTTCATCACTTCCTGTTTTTCTGAAAATACCAGAAGTGACGAAACAGGGCTAATTTTCGGCCTGCAAAGCCTGCAGAAGCCTTCCTCAAGCCCTTGGGAGGCCGAAAAAGACCTCAAACTGCCCCAAAATCAGCTGTGAGGTACAGTGCAGGTAAGGGGGCCGCAGAGGTGGGTGGGTGGGTATTACGCACGCATGCATAGGGAGCATGGGGGGTGGGGCACGCATTGCCTTCTTGGGTGTTGGCACACGAGTGCAGGCGTACAAGCGCACACAATTTTTGGCACAGGAGCCCAAAAAGGTTAGCCACCACTGCCCTATAACGTTCCAGACAAGTGGCTGTCCAGTCTCAACCTCCAGTGATGAAGCTCCCCCATGATTTTTGAGTTCAGACAATCCATCTGCATAAAGCATTGTTGGATCTTGGTTTACACACTACATCAGGATCTCCAAACTTGGCAACTTT
Source organism: Pseudonaja textilis (assembly GCF_049901715.1). Classification (NCBI taxonomy): domain Eukaryota; kingdom Metazoa; phylum Chordata; class Lepidosauria; order Squamata; family Elapidae; genus Pseudonaja; species Pseudonaja textilis. The sequence continues at coordinate 24,172,524 of NC_141999.1, forward strand.
AAGACATGTGGACTTCAACTTCCAGAATTCTCCAACCAGCTAGCTGAAGAATTCTGGGAGTTGAAGTCCACAAGTCATAAAGTTGCCAAATTTGTACTGCATGAACATGGCTTGTGGAAAACTTTGGAAAAGTATTTTAAGATGATAGTCCCAAAGGTGCTTTTTTTTCCTTTCTTTTTTTAAAGTCTTTATTAGTCAAATTCTACAATTAAAAACATATTTCCATTCATTTCAGCATGTTTGTAGTGGTGTTCACTCACACTGACATATTCTTGTATGTAGATTATTTCTACGTATTACAATTATTTTACATTATATATATCGTCCCAAAGGTGCTTTTCTTTCCTTCCTTTTTTTTTTTTTCAAGAGGCAACTGGACTTTCTGGTAAAAAAAAAAAATCCAGAAAGTCCATTTGCTTCTTGACAAAAAACATATATGGAAAAAAACATATTTGGGACAACCATGATCTGGATAATTGAGAATATCCATAGACCTCTAAGATGATATAGATCACAACTAAACGAACCGTGCAAGAGGTTGCACTTAAGGCAAGCCAACCTTAATACCCAGAAAACTGGTATTTGCAGATTGCAAGGCTATTAACTACTACAACCGTTTAAGGTTATCATTGTGGAGGTGTAACATATGGGGGGGGGAATGGTGTGGCTTCCATGTTTACACAACACAGGTGTTACATCACTCAAGGACGTTTTTCCCCCCACATTCTTTTTTTTTTTTTTCAAAAAAGATTTTGTAACAGAAAGAGAAAAAGAACTTAGCTGAAACCAGACAATCCCAAAGGAAGATAATTTCTGGGTTTTTTTTCCCCCGCAACTGAGGATTTTGAAAACGTCTCTCTGTGCTTGCTGGAATTCAAAATAACTGTCACCTCTTTTTAAAGTATTATTCTTTTTTTTTTTTCATATAAATTTTATTGAATTTACAATTAAAAAAATAACATAACAACATTACATAAGAAACAGAGAGAGAAAAAGAAGAAAGAAAGAAGAGAAAGAGAGGAAAAAGAAAAAAAAAAAGCCGGTCTTGCGACCGAAAAAGGAGAAGAAGAAGTATAAAAGAGAAAAACAAAAAACAAAAAAAACAAAGAGACGGAAGAAAAAAGAAAATACGTTAAAACCAGACAAATATTCTTTTTGACAGTCTACAAGATCCAATTCTCCTACCTTACTTTAAATATACACATCTTATCGCTATTTATGGATATTTATGCTTATTTATGCTCATTAAACAGTTTATCTCTGATATAACCAATTATACCATGCATTCCAATTATTATCAAATGCTGAAGACTCTTTATTTTTAAGAGCTATGGTTAAATTGTCCATTTCTGCGCAGTCACATATTTTCTGAATGACCAATTGATCTGTAGGTAAACGGGATGATTTCCAGCACTGGGCAAATGCTAATCTGGCCGCAGTTAGAATATGAATTATTATGTATTTCGTCTTTTAGGAAAATGTTTATCAGAGATCCCTAGTAGGAAGAACTCTGGTTTGTATTCAATTTGATCTTTGGTTATCTCCTCCAGCCATTTTCTAATTTTTTGCCAGTATTTCTGGGCTTCTTTACAGGTCCACCACATATGAAAGTAGGTTCCCTCTATGTTTTTACATTTCCAACATTTTGGACTAGAGTTTGGGTTCATTTTCGCTAACCTCGAAGGGGTAAGTGCCATCTATATAACATTTTATACATATTTTCTTTGTACGCCGCAGATTTCGTAATCTTAATGATTCTATTCCAGATCTTTTCCCATTCTGTTAATGTAATGCTTCTTCCAATATTCCTACTCCACATTATCATGTTCCCTTTCACTATCTCTTGCTCTAATTCTACCTCCAATAAATATTTATAAAATTTAGAAATATTCTTTTTATTTGATCCTAATAAGATTTTATCTAAGTGTTGTAATTTGCTATAAATTCCAAACTCTTTGATATCTTGTTTGTATCTACTATGGATTTGTATATATAACCACTGATCAATTTTAAATCCCTGTTCCTGTAAGTCCTGTCGAGTTCTTAGTTTCCCTAAAGGATCTAATAAATCTTTATATTTAGTCATTTTGTTATATCCAAATTGTTGGGATGAACCATTGCCTCCATTGTTGAAAGCCAAATCGAATTTTTAAATAATGTTTTTACATATTTTTTTCCAATTAGTTAATAGTGAATCTCTAATAAGATGTCTATGAAAGTACGCCTGTTTAGTTTTCCCCACATCCCATAGAAATGCGTGCCATCCTCTCTGAAGGTCGTGCCCTTCCAAGGCTAGAGTTCTTTTATTCCGTAAATTGACCCAGTCTTTTAACCATAGTAAGTTGGCTGCCCAATAATATAATTCCCAGTTTGGAAGCGCTAGCCCACCTCTACTTTTTGCATCTTGTAAGGCCTTAATACTGATTCTAGCTTTTTCCCTTGCCAAATAAATTTAAGAGTTACCTTATTTATATCATCAAAAAATTTTTGGTAATTTTATTGGGATTGTCTGGAATAAGTAAAGGAGTTTTGGTAAAATGTTCATTTTGATTGTGGCAATCCTGCCCAGTAAAGAAAGCTGCAACTTATTCCAGGATTCTAGATCTTTCTTAATTTGCTGTAACAGTTTATCATAATTATTCTCTTTGAGTGATTTACTATGTGGTGTTAACCATATGCCTAAATATTTGACCTTTTTTTGTTACCTGTATCCCCATGGTTTTTCTAATTCTTTCCTCTGGTTCTCTGTTAGATTTTTAGTCAGTAATTTCGTCTTATTTCTGTTGATCTTTAGTCCTGCTACTGAACCATATTGTTCTAGTTCTTTTATTAGATTATGTCCTTTCTCCATGGGATCCTCTAGGAAGAAAACCATATCGTCTGCAAACGCCTGTAATTTATATTCCTCTGCCTTGACCCTAACCCCTTGAATTTCAGGATTTTGTCTTATCCGCGTTAACAATGATTCTAAAGCAAATATAAATAAGAGGGTGAGAGAGGGCAACCCTGTCTAACGCCCTTTTCAATGCTTAGTGGGCCTGTTTGTTCACCATTAATTAGTATATTGGCTTGTTGGGTATTGTAAATTGTTGTGATAATATTCTCGAATTTAGTGCCCAGATTCATGTTATAGATTTTTGTATTAAGAAGTGCCAATGTAAGTTATCGAATGCTTTCTCCGCATCTAGAAACAAGAGTGTAAATTGTTTCTCTGGATGAGCTTCATAATATTCTAAGACGTCAATAACGGTTCTTAAATTGTTTTTAATTTGGCGGAATGGAAGGAAACCATTTTGGTCTTCATGAATGTATAAATTTAAAACTTGTTTTACTCTATTCGCAATAATTGAGGTAAATAATTTATAATCGGCATTTAAAAGTGAGATTGGTCTATAATTGTTGATATATCTGGCATCCACATCCTCCTTCGAATTAACGCAATCAACGCCTCCCTCCATGAGTCTGGCATTTTGGCAGCGAAAGTACTTCATTAAACACTTCCAGCATCAGAGGCCCTACTAAATCTAATGTGGCTTTATATAATTCTACTGGAATCCCATCTGGACCAGGGGATTTATTATTACATTGATTTTCCATTGCAGATTTTAACTCAGACCATGTAATATCCTTATTTAGTAATTCTTTGTCTCCTTCCCCTATTGTTTTATCATTCGTATTCTCCAGATAAGTTCTTATTTTATCCTCATTGATTTCTTCTTTTTTATATAATCTTTGGAAATAGTTTAATATAATATCCTTTTTCTTCTCAATCTCATGTTGTGGGATGCCTTTCTCATCTATTAATTGGTGTATCAATCTCTTTTCTTTTTCTTTTTAAGTTTATAAGATAGCCATCTTCCTGGTTTATTGGCGTGTTCAAAATAATTTTGTTTGGACCTTCTCAAGCTAACTTCTAATTTATCTTGTTCAATTAAATTCAGCTTATGTTTGGCTAGTATTAACTGATTTTGTAGTCCTTGGGTCTTAGGGGTTTTTGTAATTGTGTTTCTAAGTCTTGGATTTGTTGTTGTAACGCGTTTTGTTGGGCATAAATTCTCTTGTTTCTCATAGCATTATAGGAAATTGTTGTGCCTCTTATAATTGCTTTCATAGTATCCCAAATGTTCTGTTTTGAAGTTGTTTCATTATTATTATCTTTTAGAAAATAATTTAGCTCCTCTTTCAGTTTATTAATATACTCTTCTTCGTTTACAATTTGGTTATTTAGTGTCCATCTTTTTTTATTCGTCTCCTATCCCTCCAAATTAGCTGTATTGGGTTATGATCAGCCCATTCATTCGGTAGAATTTTGATTTCTTTTATTTCATTAGCCAAGTCCAAATCCATCCAAGCCATATCTATTCTGGTCCAAATCTTATGTGGGTTAGAATAATATGTAAATTGTTTTCCTTCAAGATTCCGTTCCCTCCATAGATCTTTTAAATTTAACTCTCTCAACATTTCCTTACATGCTGCAGAGAGTTCCCTTTTCCCCCTTCTTGTTTTTCCCCATATTACTATGGTCTTTCTGGTAGTCTGCAATGGAGTTAAAATCGCCAATCAAGCAAATGTTTCTTTTTCAAAGCCTACTATTTTTTGGTGAAGGTGTTTAAAAATTTCCCTGGTCATCATTTGGGGCATAGATTGCTACAAGTAAAAATGTGATGTGGTTTATCCAAACTTGTATAACCAGAGTTCTTCCTTCGGGATCCGACCAGATTAGTTCTGCCTTTACATCTTGTTTTACATAAATTGCAATTCCTTTTTCTTGTGTTGGTCGGCCGGTGCTGTAAAAAGTTTACCTAATTTTGGACAAATTAGATATCTTTCATCATTCTTCGAAATATGTGTCTCTTGAAGACATATTATATCTGCGTTATGTTGAATAAGTTTTGAGAATATCCTTTTCTTTTTAATAATGAATTTAATCCGTTTATATTGATGGAGAGCAACTTCTTCCCCTCCACCATTTATCTACTTCTGCTTAGATTTTTGCCTAGTAATGATTCGGTTCTCTTGTTGTTGTTGTTGTGGGATTTGCTCTTCTCTCCCATGTTGTGGATTATCACTTCTTGAAATTGGAGAAAGTCGTTCCTTTTGGGTTCTGTGATAATATCGGACCTCCTGTGGTCTTGTTTTAGGTTCTTCTTTGGTGGGTTGACTCTTCTTATCTGTGAGCTGTTGATGAAAAACTTGGGCCTGTTCTATCGATTCTATTTTGATTTTCCTCTCTTTCCATGTAATTAACATCCCTTCCGGGATTAACCATTTAAAATGGATTCCTTCTTTATTTAAATCATTAGCTAAAAATTTATAATCTTGTCTTATCATCCTCACTCTCTTTGGAATTTGTTTTAAAATCCTAATTTCTCTGCCCTTATATGATATTGTTTCCTCCCTAGACATTTTCAAAATTAAATCCCTCAGACATCTCCTAGAGAAGCAGATATGAATTTCTCTTGGACAGTTGTTACGCCTGGCGTAGCTTGTGCTAACCCTATATACCTCATCAAACTCTTTAATTAGATCATCTTTTTCCTTTCCTAGCCATTCAGCCAATATTTCTGCCATCAAATGTTCCAATTCTTCATTTTTGGCTTCCGCCACATTCTGGAATCTTAAATACGCCATTGCTTTGTCCATCTCGAGGTGGATCAGAGAGTCTTCCGTTTCTCTAAGTACATTTTTAAATTCCTCATCCATCCTTTCAAAGTTAGACTCCATGCGTGTTGTTCTACTCTCTATATCTTTTATTTTCACTTCGTTTCTCTCCATGGCCTGCTGTAGAGACCCTATCTTACCCTCCACCTTCGCTATATCCGCTTTCATTTCAGCCTTCATTTTCCCCATCTCATCTTTCAATTCACTTATATCTGCTCTAGTTTCCTTGTGATTATTAATCATCATTTCTTGCATTTTAGATATAGCTTCCTGCAAGGCTAATATGGAAGTTTGTATATTAATATTGGGGACATTGGGCTGCTTTTCCCCTATTAAAGACTCCTCGATAGTTTTTTGAGATGTTGGTGGGGTGGCTGTCAACGTAGTTGATAGGGTCGGGATAGCCTTCTTTCCTGTTTTTAAGGCCATAGTTGTTGTGGATGTCATCTCTCTAAGTATTTGTTTTTGTTGATGCACAATATTAAATATATTAAAGTATTATTCTTATGACAGTTGTTCGCCCAGTCAGCCAGATCTTGAGACTGGATTTGTCACTTGTATCGAGTCCTTCCCAACAACCTGGGATAGGCAGATGTGAATGCCTGGTGGTCTTAGAGGGATCAGCACGTGATCTTTGGAGCAAAGCTGCCTTTTGCAATTGACTGTGAATGTGTCAACGCCAATGGAGTTCAGTTGGTATACCGGATGTTTTGGGATTGCAGTCAAGGTGCCTATTCCTCTCTCCCTTCCTCTTTTTTTTCCTTCCTTCCTTCCTTCCTTCCTTCCTTCCTTCCTTCCTTCCTTCCTTCCTCTTTCTCTCCCTCCCCACTTTCCTTCATTCCTCCCCTTTTTCCTCCCTCCCACTTTTCCTTCCTTCCTCTTTTCCTCCCTTCTTCACCACTTTCCTTCCTTCCTCCCTTTTCCCTCCTCTCTTTTCCTCCCTTCCTCCCCTCTTTCCTCCCTCCAGCCCTCTTTTCCTTCCTCCTTTTCCTTCCTCCCTCCAGCCCCTCTTTTCCTTCCCCTCCTCCTTCCCTCCCTTCCTTCCTCGACTTCCTTTCCCTTCCTTCCCTTCCCCTTCCTCCCTCCCTCCCTCCCTTTTCCTTCCTTCCTCCTTCCTCTTTCCCTCCCACTTTCCTCCCTCCCTTTTCCCCCTTCCTCCCCCTTTTCCTTCCTCCTTTTCCTTCCTCCTCTCTTTCCTCCCTCCAGCCCTCCTCCTTCCCTCCCTCCTTCCCTCCCTTCCTTCCTCCACTTCCTCTCCTTCCCTCCCCTCCCCTCCCCTCCCCTCCGCCGGGAGCGATGGGACCTGTAGTCCTATCAAATTAAGAGCAACCTCCCCCCGCCCCTCCAGGCGCCGCTCCGCTCCCCCGCCCGTCCGAATCCGCCGACTCTGCCCATGTGGCCTTCCCCAGGAAGGGGGCGGTCCCCCGAAGCCGCGCCCCTTTCCCTCCGCAGCCTCGGATTGGCCCAGCCCGCTGGGGGCGTGGCCAGGCGCGGACCTCCCGGCCCGGTCGAGGCGCTCCCCCGCCCATTCCCGGCCAGGTCGGCTCCGGCCATGCGGAAGGGGCCGCGCAGGAGCCGGGCGGGCGGGGGGCTCCCGGACGGGCGCGGGATGGCGGAGCTCGGGGCTCTCTCCGCGGGCCCCCAGCGGCGCCCGATCCGGCGCTTCCTCCGGCGCTGGGCGCTCCCGCTGGGGCTGGCGGCGGTGGGCTGCGCGCTGGGGCTCTGCCTCCTCTGGAACGGGCAGCCGGGAGCCGAGCAGCCAGCGGAGCCGGGCAGCCAGGTAGGCGGGCCGGGTAAGGCTGGGAGGGGCGGGGGGGGGGTGTCCTGGCCCGGCTGAAAGCTCCCTCGCTCCCAGGTACCCAACAGTGCCTCAGTGGGGGACCACAATCCCCCATAAGGCGCAGTCAGGTGGACAAAGGTCAGGTCATCAAAGTTGGAAGGGATCTTGGAGATCATCTAGTCCAACCCCCCCTCCCCGCCTAAGCAGACCCTCCCTACACCGGGCTCCGCGCTCTGCCTTAACGAGAGGAAAACGGACCGGCAAGCCAGGATCGGATCTCAGGCGGGGGGGGGCGGTCTGGGATGCCAGGTTGGGCCGCCTAGCCTGGCATCGGGGCTGCTGTGCCTCCAGGAGTTGGAAGCCACCCCCGGGGGCGGGGGGAGGAAGAAGGAGCAGGGCAGCCGAGCTTACAGATACAGATTAACAGAGTTGGAAGAGAGATCTTGGAGGTCATCTAGTCCAACCTCCCCCTATTGGTGGGCTCCTCTTCCTTCGCCGCAAAGGAAAGAGAGAGAAAAAATAGAATAACAGAGTTGGAAGAGAGATTTTGGAGGTCATCTAGTCCAACCCCCCCAATCGTTGGGCTCCTCTTCCTCTGCCCCAAAGGAAAGAGAGAGAAAAATAGAACAGAGTTGGAAGAGGGACCTTGGAGGTCTTCTAGTCCAACCCCCTGCGAAACCCTATGGATCGGAGCCCCGTTTCTCAGCTGCCCAGGAAGATAAGAAGAGCTGGCAGACCCCACTGAGGCCAGATTAAGGCCATCGATGGTGCCCCACAGCCCTGCCAACTCTCTGCCCACATTAAGACATGAAGGTGCAGGTTAGTATACTATAGCCCAGGGGTCTCCAACCTTGGCCACTTTAAGCCTGGCGGACTTCAACTCCGAGAATTGGGGGAGAATTGGCTGGGGAATTCTGGGAGTTGAAATCCACCACGCTTAAAGTGGCCAGGGTTGGAGACCCCTGCTTTAGCCCTTCACGGCCACCACAGAAAATGCATTTGGGGCATTTCCAACAATGCAGATCGAAGTCAACCAGGGCACACAAGGACCCTTGGCCAAAAATAAAAATAAAAAAGGAATGAAAAGTCAAATGGGCCAGTGAAGGGGGGCTTGGTATAGTATGCCAGCTAGGGAATTCTGGGAGTTGAAGTCCCCCCATCTTAAAATTCACTGGCATGCTGGCTGGGAAATTCTGGGAGTTGAAGACTACCTATCTTAAAGTTCATTCACCTACTAAGCCAGGGAATTCTGGGAGTTGAAGTCCCCCCATCTTAAAGTCCACTGACGTGTTGAACTGGGGAATTCTGGGAGTTGATCCATCCATCTTCAAGTTGCCAAGGCGGCCTTCGGAGGAACACAAAACCCATACGGCTGCTTTGAAATGCTCCCATAAGTGAGGAATAAATAAATGGTGGTCTCCTTCCCACAGCTGATCCATAAACCTCGAAGTTTGTCCAGCAACCAGTTAAAACATCTGACGTCCCAGCTGGATTTGCAACGCCTTTGGACGACTTACCTGCAGCCCATGTTGGTGGAGAGGTATTCAGGCAGCTCTGGCAACGTCAGGATACGGCAGGTGAGTTGGTACCCACCGTGACATTTTGCACCTGGATTCTGTCCTTCAAATGTTGCTGCGTATATGAATACTAGCTCGATACCCGTGTGCTTCGCTATGAAACTATGTGGTGGGGCTTGGTTTTGGGGGAGGAAAATAAGGGAAAAAATTGTGCCTCTGCCTACCAGCATCCATCGGTATTCACCTGGCTAGCGTCCTGTCAGCGTGTGAGAGAGTTGAGGACTGTTTGGAAACTGAAACAGTATTTGCTGTGTGAGCAAGGAGACAGCAAGGAGCCTGGGCATGGCTTAGCTCAACTGCAGTTGGAACATATTTCTTTTCAGGTGAGGAGTGAGAGAGTTGAGGGCTGTTTGGAAACTGAAGCAGTACTTGCTGTGTGAGCAAGAAGGAGACAGCAAGGAGCCTGGGCGTGGCTTAGCTCAACTGTTATGTACTAAAACTGCTTTCTGCTCTGAAACCGAAACTCGGCTCCTCTGCTTGGGTTTTGCATTAGGAATAGATTTCAGGTGGGGAGGGGGAGTAGAGCTCCTTAGCATCAGAGCGTGTTAATAATAATAATAATATAGGAAATATTAATACTCTGATGGTCATTTGGAAAAATCCTTCCTTAGTGAGCATCTAGAAGCCAAGAGGAAGATACGTGCCAAATTTTAAGTTTGTAGGCTTTACGGTTCTGGAGATTTTGGGATGATGCTTGAGGGGCATTTTGCTTTTATATAGATAGAAGATATGCAACTAAAATACATCTTTGGCCAGATCCTGAGAGAGACACATATGAGCGCCCTGCTCAATAATTTATTTATTCAGTATTTTGTATACCACATTTTATGTGTCTTGAGGCTCCCCAAGTAAAAGTGGTTTTTAAAGGGATTAAAAGGAATTTTTAAAAATGGCAGACAGCATCCAGAAAGCTCGTCGGAGAATATGCTGTCGCAGGAAAATAACATTTTTATTATCTTTAGAAGCTTCTAGCATGGTTGCTTGGCATTTTGAGTTATACTAAATTTATATACAGGTAGTCCTTGACTTACAATGGTTCATTTAGTGACCGAAGTTACACCAGCACTGACTTAAGGCTGTTTTTCACGCTTGTGACTGTTGCGGCTTCCCACACGGTCACGCGATCAAAATTCAAACTCTTGGCCACCAACTCATATTTATGACGGTTGCAACGTCTCAGGATCCTGTGGTTCCCCTTTGCGACCATTCCGATGAGCAAAGTCAACGGGGAAGCTGGATTCACTTAACGACAGTGGTGTTCACGACAGCAAGAAAGGTTATACAATGGGGCCAAAGCTCACTGAACAACTGGCCATAAATGTGTGGCTCATTTGTGGCCATAAGCCGAGGACTACTTGCATTATCACTCAGAGAGGACGAGAAACTTGACTAAGCGACTTAGCTGGTCCTGATGTTTTGTTTTTTCCCCCGGTTTCTCTCGAGTTCATCACGGAACGGCTAAAGGCCCTGAAGGCTTCTTGGCAGGTGGAATTGGATGCTTTCAAAGACCGGACTCCGCACGGCACGGTTAGCTTTGCCAACGTGGTGGCCACGCTGGACCCCGCGGCCACCTGGCGCCTGGTTTTCGCCTGCCACTACGACTCCAAATACTTCCCCCGAGACAAGCACGGACGGGTTTTCGTGGGGGCCACCGATTCAGCCGTGCCCTGCGCCATCCTGCTGGAACTAGCCACCGCGTTGGACCAACGGCTCCGGAAGGCCAAAGAGCAGGTGAGACGGTCAAGGTGGGAAGCTGGGAAAGTGTCAGGAGGAGGGAGTAGAGACTAGAGGTTAGAGCTGGCAGGGTGACGTTTATCATCCTTGCCGTCTGTTTGGGGTGAGATGCTTTTCAATGCAGAAATAAATTGCATTTCTTTATTTTTCCCCCAAAGTATTGTACAGGCTTCCATGGCCTGCAAAATGTTGATTTTTAAAATTTGCACATTTAAAAAAAAAACAAGGAAGTTTGGAATTGGGCAAGAAAAAGTTGGCCAAAAGATAAAATTGCATTTCCTGAGAAAACTACCTGCAAAATATTTGCCACGGGTATTAGGAACCTAAGAGATGGATTTAGATGAATAAATCCCCAACCGCGGCCATTTTAAGACCTGCGGACTTCCACTCCCAGAATTCCCCAGCCAGCTATGACCTGGGCAGGATGATCAGCTATGACCTGATCAAGCAGGTGACATCATTGGGGCTTCGACCAGTTCCCTCTAGTGCAATCTGGTTGGCATGCTGGCTGGGGAATTCTGGGAGTTGAAGTCCGCAGGTCTTTTTTAAAAAAAAATTAAATAATTTTTGTTAAACAATTTTTCTTATATACAACATTTCCATTCATTGCAACACTTCCGTGATGGTATACATACTTTTACATTTGTCTATATTCCTTAACCTATCTTTGTGCACTATACCCTTTGCCTTATTATCCTATTGTCATCTCCTCTATTCATCTCTGTATCTGTTATTTAGCTAATCATACAATGTAGTCCACGTCAAATAATAATCCGTTTCCTCTCTATCTTTTATCTCCATGGTCAACTTACCCATCTCGGCACACTCTTAGTACCGTGATGGCGAACCTGTGGCACGCAGAGCCATTTGTGTGGGCACATGAGCCCCAGAAAACTTACCTGCACTGCGCATGCGCGCACCTCCCAGCTGATTTTCAGCCTCCCCATTTTTCGGCCTCCTGAGGCTGCAGAGGCTTCCCTCAATCCTCTGGGAGGCCGAAAAACGCCTCAAACGGGCCAAAAATTAGCTGGGAGATGTGTGCATGCGCAGTGCAGGTACAGGGGGCTGCGCACATTGGCTTCTGGGTCCTGGCACGCGAACACGCACGCAATTTTCAGCATGGGAGCCCAAAAAGGTTAGCCACCACTGCTCTAGTATCTTTTTTTATCACATTTTCCCCTAGTGGCACACTATCTTTTTTCCAATTTTGTGCATAAGTTATTCTTGCTCCTGTTAATAGATGTCGCATTAGATATTCTGTTTTCTTAACATAGTTTCCCATTATTATACCTAATAGAAAAGTCATCGGTCTTAGTTCAATTTGTTGTTTAATTATTTCTTCTATCCACTTTTTTTGTCCTTATCCAGTATTTTCTTGCTACAGGGCATGTCCACCACACATGGTAATATGTTCCTTGAATTTGTTGAATTCAATTTGTTGAATTTGTTTGAATTTCCAACATTCAGATGATCTGTTTGGGAACATTTTTGCTAATCTAGCAGGGGGTAGGTGCCATCTGTAGCACATTTTGTATAAATTTTCTCTAGATGCTGCCGACATCGTCAATTTATAATTCTTATCCCACATTTTTTTCCCCATTTCTCCAATTCTCTCACGTAGCCAAAATTTTTCGCTCAACCCATCGTCGTTTCTTTAACCCTCTCCTCTTCCATCTTATATTCCAACAGATAATGATATAATTTTTAAAATCAATTTCTCCTCTGGACCTTGTAGTATCTTATCAAATTGCGATGGTTCTCGATGAATCCTGTACCTTTCTCGATCTTCCTTGAATCTTGACGTCCGTAGGTCTTAAAGCGGCCAAGTTGAGATGGCTGTTGATCCTCTTTTGTGACTTTGTGGCCACAACACACAACTTAATCCACTTCCTTTGTGGTTTCAGGCTTCGAAAATAACCCTGCAGCTGCTCTTCTTTGATGGGGAAGAAGCCTTCCGCGAGTGGAGTGAGACAGATTCCCTCTATGGGGCCCGACACCTAGCTGAGCACATGGGCAAGACCCCACATCAGCGGGGCATCACTCACCTCCAGGCGATAGTGAGTCCCTCTTTCTCTCTCCCTCTGGGAGTGGATAATGTGGATAGAAATCAGAAGTAGAAGCCATGATGAGGTCATCAAGCAGGTGAACTCTTTGTCACCTGGGGCAGGTGACATCATTATCATCTCAGGTGACATCATTGAGGATCCAACCAGTTCCGCCTTGTGCAATCTGGTTGGCATGCAGACTAGGGAATTCTGGGAATTGAAGTCCACCCACCTTAAAGCAAGCTACTGGGGAATTCTGGGAGTTGAAGTCTGCTCCCTTTAAAGCATGCTGGTTGGGAATTCTGGGAATTGAAGTCCTTCCATCTTAAAGGAAGCTTTTTGGGGAATTCTGGGAGTTGAAGTCTGCTCACTTTAAAGCATGCTGGCTAGGGAATTGTGGGAATTGAAGTCCACCCACCTTAAAGCATGCTGGCTGGGGAATTCTGGGAGTTAAAGTCCATTCATCTTAAGGGAAGCTTTCTGGGGAATTCTGGGAGTTGAAGTCCACTCACCTTAAAGCACACTGATTGAGGAATTCTGGGAGTTGGAGTCTACCTGTCTGAAAGCATGCTGGCTGAGGAAGTCCACGACTTGAAATCCATCCATCCTAAACTATGCTGGCTGGGGAATTCTGGGAATTGAAGTCCACCCATCTTAAAGCATGCTGACTGGGGAATTCTGGGAGTTGAGGTCTGTCCATCCTAAATTATGTTGGCTGGAGAACTCTGGGAGTTGGAGCCACTCATCTTAACTTTAGAAAACCGGCAATTTATATATATATATATTTTTTCCCTTGCAGTCTCTCTTCGTTTTGCTGGATCTCTTGGGCGCCCCTCAGCCATCCTTTCAAAATCACTTCCTTGCAACATCCGGTTGGTTCGAGAGGCTTATTAGCCTCGGTAAGATCCAGAAACTGAGTTAGCAGAAGTTTACAGGCATTTCCTGATTCCCACGCAAAGGTTTCGTTACCAGCATCATCCGTGCCATGGGAGAATGAAATTTGCAAGTGAGAGAATGTAGCAGGACCTCAGCCAGGCCTCTACCTCAGGGACAGGCAGTTCTCGGCTTGCAAATCCTTTGCTTAGCGACACGTTTGCAATTAAGACAACCCTGAAAACAAGTGACGTACCATCGGTCCTCGCACTTACAACCGCCGTAGCATCCGCACGGCCGTGGGGTCAGAATTTGGGTGCTTGGCATTTACCATAGGATCTCTGGGGGTCACATGGTCGCTATTTGGTGCCCGGCAAAGTCAGTTGGGGGTGGGGGAGTCAGATTTGTTTAACGACCGCAAGATTCAGTTAACGGTTGCAGTGATTCATTTAACGACGTGGCCAAAAGAGTCGTAAAAATTACGCACGATTCCCTTAACAAGCTCTTCGCTGTGCAACTCTGGTCAACAAGTGTGATTGTAAGTACCCTGTCTCCCTGAAAATAAGACCCAATTGGAAAATAAGCCCTAAGCATGATTTTTCAGGATGCTCGTAATATAAACCCTACACTCAAATCAGCCCTGGTTAAGATTGTCAGCCAGATGGCTGCACTTAGAACCGTATTTTCCCCCTGTGCAACTCCGGTCAACACGTGTGATTGTAAGTACCCTGTTTCCCTGAAAATAAGACTCAACTGGAAAATAAGCCCTAAGCATTTTTCAGGATGTTCGTAATTATAAAAATGCCCCGAAAATAAGCCCCAGTTAAGATTGTTAGCTGGACGGATGCATTTGGTGCCCCGTATTTCACCCCCCAAAATAAGACTCAACTGGAAAATAAGTCCTAATGTATCTTTTGGAGCAAAAATTAATATAGGACCCGGTCTTATTTTCAGGGAAACATGGTAAGATTGTCCTGAACTTGCAGGAATGCAGTCCTGGCTCAATAGCCAGAATAGCCCCTTGTAGGCAAGCAGACCTGGGTGCAAGGAGACTCTTTGGCTAATCCCTGCTTTGCGTTCTGTAGAAAAACGGCTGCACCGCCTTGGACTGCTCCAATCTCATTCCCAGGAACAGCTGTATTTCCACAGAGGGTCCCTGTACGGCTCTGTCGAAGATGACCATGCCCCCTTCCTCAGGAGAGGTACGTTCCCAGCCCCCAATCCCCTTTGACATACACACAGAGACACACACACACCGTTCTAGAGGTGATTCTCCAGTTCTGGAGAACCGGTAGCGGAAATTTTGAGTAGTTCGGAGAACCAGCAAATCCCATTTCTGACTGGCCCCACCCCCATCTACGCTCCACCTCTCGAGTCCCAGCTGATCGGCTGGGTCTCCTTTGGTTACCCTGCCCGGGAGAACAGAGCTGGAAAGCAGGTTAGTGGGGTGAGGAGGGAAGGGGGATTTTGCGGTATATCCTTCCCCTGCCACGCCCACCAAGCCACGCCCACAGAACCGGTAGTTAAAAAAAAATTGAATCCCACCACTGCCCCGTTGCCTTCTTTGGTGCTTTGGAGAATAGCTTGACTCCCTCTTCTTTGGGGCAGCCCCTCAAATACTGGAACGCTGCTATCCTGTCTCCGCTTTTTTATTAAACTACAGAGACCCAATTCCTGCAACCGTTCTTCATATATTTTAGCCTCCAGGCCCCTAATCACCTTTGTTGCTCTTCTCTGCACTCTTTGTAGAGACTCTTTCTAGAGAAACAAGCGTACTTAAGTTCTTTTCTTCGAGCACGCTAGTCCATTTTGCCATTGCCGCCAACTTCTGCATCCAGTCTTCCCTGGTGGCTATCCGAAGCACCTTCCTATTTGTGTTTTTTTTCTGTATTTATTTCTGACTTAGGCGTCCCAGTCCTCCACCTCATCGCCACCCCGTTCCCCAAGGTCTGGCACACCCTGGAGGACACCGAAGCCAACCTGGACCGCCCCACCGTGGAAAACCTGAGTAAGATCCTGGCTGCCTTCCTGGCGGAATACCTGGCCCTCTAAGGCGGACGGAGGTTCTTCCAACCTTCGGAAGGTCTCCTCGGTTCTACCAGACGTGGACGTGGACGTGGCTGGGATGAAAACGATGGCGCTGGTTTCTTGGGAGGCGACGGCTGTGGCCCAAGAGGCAGAGAGGATTGCAAAGCTGTGGAAGAGGGGCGGGTTCTCCTTGGAGCTCTGGAAGTGGATCTACCACGAAGGTTGCGTGGAGTGTGGCTGTCTCCCCCGCTGGTGGGAACCGCCAAACCAAAATGGCGGAGGGAGAAGATCCAAAATTGGCCTTCCTGCCATTGGGATGGGATGGGGGGGCCTTAAATAAGTGAAAGATTCGGAAGGGGTGTGTTCTGACCCACGCTCTTTTCTGACAAATCAAACACCATCCCAAAAGAACAGAAACCTTGTAATGCTTTTACAAAATAATTAGCTGCGATAAGCACAAGCCTTGCCAAACTGTGAGAGACTTGCCAAAAGATAACAGGCAAGAAATAATTTGCAATATAAGAATCTTCAAATACAAACTCAGGATACTGGAATGTCCACGAGGCTGGAGTTTCAAAACGTTTTTGTCTTCTGCAAAGTATGTTCCTTTCACAGCTGGCTTTTATCTTCTTGAAGGAGGGGCCCTTACCTTGCAACCTTACTCCTGAGTTGCCCGTGCTGTTGTAGCTGCTCTTTCTTTCGAGCAATCCTGCATGCACACGCACTTGGCACGGGCTCCTCGGCAACCTACTCGTCGTTGCTGCCAGCCCCCAATCTCTGAAGGCAGCAGTCCACTCCCTGATGGTCCTGGCCCCTCATCTGAGTCCTCGCTCTCCTCGGCCGTCCTCACCTGCTGCCAGCTAACCACAACAGGGTGGGTTTCTTTCCCTCCTCAGAACAGCGGTTGGGCACCGCCAACCATTGGCCTTCTGCTCGGTCCAGATTGTCTCTTGAAACCAAGCACGGCTTTAAAATAGTCGGTGCAAAAAAGCCAGTCCTTGATCCCCCAGAGTGGACAAGGGGTCGTAAGTTTCCTACTCCCCTACCCCTTTTTTCTTTCTTGTTCTGAGAAAAGGGGGACTTTTTAAAAAAAAAATCTGGATTTTTATTTTTAAAATCTCACCAGAAATCTCTGGGTGGTGCACGCTCCTTTCTTTCAAAATGGAAAGCATCCTTGAATTTGGCGATGTAAACATGGGAGAAGTAATGGAACAGGATGCAGTTTCTGAGCATTTCCTGTTGGAAACGCCACGCAAGTAAAACAAAAACCAAAAAAACAGCTAGCCCGTCAGTGATCTGAAGAGCCTCGAAGGTGTCCAACCTTGGCAACTTTTAAGACTTGTGGACTTCCAACTCCCAGGATTCTAGCACAGCTGGCTGAGGAATTCTGGGAATTGAAGCCCACAGCATCTTAAAAAGTTGCTGGTTGGAGAATTCCGGAAGAAGCCCTTTTAAAAGTTGCCAAGGGTTTGCACACCCCTTGCCTTAGCCCCTTTCTTGCCAGTCAAACTGTCTGTCTTACTTACACAAAGCAGTTGTGTGTTTTTTCCAAGTAACATTCCTCTTTTCATGCGATCTATACTTTCTGCGGTATAACTTGTTTTTCCACCGCAGGATTTGAGCAACGCATTCGTTCCTGCCTGACTTCCTGTCGTTTCATGGGTTGATTTCAGCCCCTCGGATTTCGGTTTGGAGTGGGGGAGGGAAAAAAACCCTTTCTAATAAAAGTTGTCTCATTTTGTGTGTGTGTGTGTCCAAATTTCTTAACCCCAGGGATGATTTGGTGGGCGAAATGGAACAAAGTCAACCGCTCTGTGCTCTGATGGAATTCCGACATTTGGGGAAAATTAAGGTGTCAGGATTCCAGCAATCACCCTAATTAAATCAGGATTCTCGAGCCAAACTTCAAAAAAACTTCCAAGGATTTGAATGGGATTCAGGATGGCTTGGATTGGAAGAAAGCAGATACTTAAAAAAATAAAATAAACCTGTAAAGCAGAATTTCATAGGCGAAAACAAATGGCAGGTGGACTCTTTAAAAAAAAAACACGGAGACGCCGGATGCGAACTTTACAAAGGAGAATATAGCAAAATGTAGCCAAGGGGGGGCCAACTTGGCCACATGGCTGGCTGGGGAATTCTGGGAATTGGAAGTCCACTTAGATTGGACTTGCCATTGTCCAATCAGGGACAGTGTAGGGCAGTGGTGGCGGCTAACCTTTTTGGGCTCCTGTGCCAAAAATTATGCGTACACTTGTGCTTGCACGCTCATGTGCCAGCACCCAGAAGGCAATGTGTGTGCCCCCAGCCCACCTCCACAAGCACACAATTCCCCCTGCCGCCGCCACCCCCTTACCTACACTGCACATGTGTGCCCCTCCCAGCTGAATTTTTGGCCTGTTTTGAGACCTCTTTCAACTTTCCAGGGGCTCAAGGGAAGCCTCTGCAGGCTTTGGAGGCCGAAAAATGGGCCTGTTTAGTCACTTCTGGTATTTCCGGAAAAACAGGAAGGGATGAAGGGCCTGGTTTTCGGCCTCCAAACGCTGCAGAGGCTTCCCTTGAGTCTCTGGGAGGCCGAAAAAGGCCTCAAACGGGGCCGAAAAATCAGCTGAGAGACGCACGCGTGCGCAGTGCAGGTAAGTTTGGCTGGGGCTCGCGTGCCGACGCAAATGGCTCTGTGTGCTACCTGTGGCCCATGTGCCATAGGTTTGCCATCACGGACCTACATGGTCCCTTCCAACTCCATTACTCTTATGTTCATCTTTACAGCTGCTGAGCTTAAGAATCACTGCCGTAAAAAGGATTTTTGCAAGAAGAAAAAACTTCTCAGGAAGGTCGTTCTTAGAAACCTTTAATGAAATCGTTCTTAGGAAGGCTTTCCACCGCTGAGGTTCGGCAGGACAGCCGCCTCCCATTCCCCCTCCCCACCCCAGCCCTCCCCCCTTAAGGACGTAGCCGTAGAAGGAAGACCCACAACCAGGGTAGTGAGAGTGGAGAAAAAAGACGTCATCGACGTTTGGACCGGATCGAACTGGGCCAAAGCTCAGCTCCCTCGCTTGGGCTACGTCTGCGTTTCCAGCTTATTCATGTACTCCTGCAGCGCCTGCAGACGGGCGTCGATCTCGGAGAGATCCGCCGAGGGCTCATCGTAGAGGTTCTCTGTTGGGAGATGACAGGATCAGGTGGGGCAGCCCCGGGGGATCATCCCAAACTGCAAAAATAAGGGGGAGGGGAATTCTGCCTCCGTCGGCATTCATCTGGCTAGCGTCCTGTCAGTGTGTGAGAGTTGAGGGCTGTTTGGAAACGGAAACAGTATTTGCTGTGCGAGCAAGGAGACAGCAAGGAGCCTGGGCGTGGCTTGGCTCAACTGTTCTGTACTAAAGCTGCTTGCTGCTCTGGAACCGAAACTACTCCGCTTGCTGCTTTTTGCATTTGGAATAGCTTTCCTTCCAAGTGGGGAGGGGGAGTAGAACTCCTTAGCATCAGAGCGTGTTAATAATAATAATAATAATATAGGAAATACTCTAAATGCTCTGATGGTCATTTAGAAAAATCCTTTCTTAGTGAGCCCCTTGAAGCCAAGAGGAACATAGGTGCCAAATTTCAAGTTTGTAAGCTTTGCGGTTCTGGAGATTTTGTGATGATGCGTGAGGGGTATTTTGATTTTATACAGAGAGATTAAAATAAAATGGCTTGACCCAGAGATGGCCACCCACCTGAGTTTTCCAAGATCTCCTCCGCTTTACCTTTACCCCCGGCCTTGCCTGTATGTGGGGTGCTGGAGAAACGTTTCTTGTGAGCGTTGTCCACACGGGGACCCTGAATGCAGAACAAGAATTAGTGGGGGTGTCACGTGGTCTTTACAGGAGGGCTCGCCTGGAACCCAGGGCCAACGTTGGAAAGAGGAACCCTTTGTTGACCACTCACCGCCGTGGGGCCGTTCCAAGACGAAGAGCTGAAGGGCTTCCTGCTCCTGGCTAACCGTTTCCTGCCTCTGAACGAACAAGGACAGAATCCCTTAGATGGGGCAACACCAACGGTGAAACTGCAGATGTGTCAGATCTTAATTAACGGGAAACATTTTGTTCTACGTGGCTTAAAAGAGCCGCGTTCCGTGGGCAGACTAGAGCGGTGTTTCTGAAACTTGGCTGGTTTGCATGGACTCCAGCTCCCAGAATTCCCCAGCCATCTTGCTGATGAATTCTTGAGATATTTGGACTCCAGCTCCCAGAATTCCCCAGCCATCTTGCTGATGAATTCTTGAGATATTTGGACTCCAGCTCCCAGAATTCCCCAGTCAGCCTGATGAACTTTTAAGATGTGGGGACTTCAACTCCCAGAGGACTTCCCCCTTGGCTGGCTAGGGAATTCTGGGAGTTGGTCTAAGCAGCTTAAATTCACCAAGTGTCCTGCCCCTGGCGGAGGCTGACCCTGAGGAAGAGGAGGAACAGCCAACAGGGAGTGGGAGTGTGGCTCCGGAGGTTGTGGAGGAGGCTGGGGAAGGGCAGAGGCCGGCTGAGCAATCAGAGGAGGATCCAGGCCCATCCCCTCTCCATCCTAGGTCGCGCAGGGAGGAGAGGATCAGAGAAAAGTGAGGTCTACTCAAGAGATTACCATGATCCCCCTCGTGGCTTGCAGCTGGGAGCTATGTATATAAGTTTGCAACTGCACAGTCAGAATTGCTGGAGTCAATTTAGTGTTTCCTTTGAAAGAGGTTTATCTTTGCTGGCGTTCTTCCCATGGACTCTCCTCGGTTATTTTCCTGGAGTTTATGATTAATTATCTTGGCTTGCTTCAGAACTCTGGTCAATGCGGTTTGTTTTGATTTTCTGTTTGCCTCATTGTTTACTTTTGTGACTTTAAACTGTGCCTAATAAAACAGTGAAGTTAAGTTGAAGGCCTTACCGGACTTTTAAGGTATGTTTTGGGTTTGGGGTTATTTTGAGAGACGACGGGTCATTAAGGTTGAGATACACACTGCTATTACATACACCAGAATCGGGGCGTGAAAAGTTACGGTTGGAAATGTAGTAGATGGATTGCCAGAATCAGCTTAGCGGACCCCAGTGCCCCCCCTCTCCCCGCCCCGCTAATCCCTTACCTTGGTGCAACAGGTTCTGAATAATCCTCCATCTCGCTCCCTGAGCTGGCCGAGGTGCGTTTGCTGCGGAAACTTTCCACTGGGGGTAAAAAAAAAAGAAAGGAAAGTGGCATTTTGGGCAGGGTCTCACCAATCCCCCTCCAGGGGTGATTCCACGCTCGTGAGTCACCAAGTCTCCAATGTGGTTGTAAGTTGAGGAATACACCCCCCCTCCCCTTTTTTGCAGCCTTCCTTAAAAGAATGCCACGGCCGTTAAATGAAGCAGTGGCTCACGATAAGTGTGGTTTTTTTGCCAAAAATCAGAAATTCTGGAGGATTTTTGCGGTTTTTTTCTGCAAAACCATTGTAAACTGCGTTCAAGAGACTGTGGGATTCTGCCAATTGCTCTAACGGCAGTTCTATTGCCGAGCATACGGTCACATGATTGGAGGTGTGGTGTGGTTCGCCGGTAGCAGGTGTGACGGCTGAGGTCTCAGAAAGCGAGGACTCAGAGGGGCCTGCGTGTGATGTAGGGATGGGGCCAGGACCATCAGGGCGTGGAAGGCTGCCTTCGGAGAGGGTGGAGGCTGGCAGCAGTGATGAAGAGCACCCCGAGGAGCCTGTGCCCAGGGCGTGTGGGCGCAGGGCTGCTCGAAGGAAAGAGCAGCTGCAGCAGCATGGGCGACTCGGGAGTAAGGCTGCAAGGTAATGGCCCCTCCCTTTAGAGATCAAAGCCAGCTGAGAAACTGCAGCTCTTTGCAGGAAGCAAAGAAGTTCTTGCACTTCAAGTCTTGTGGAAGTTTGGACTTTCCTGGTTTGGAGACTCTTTGGGTTGGAATTATTGCTTAATAACTTTATCCGGTGTTCTTGGCAGCCTCGCACCACCTTGGCAAGGCTCGTTCTTACCTGGGACAATTCGTTTTAGTAGCGTTTTTACTGTGAACGAACGGAATTCACAGAGAAGCATTAAAAGGTTTCGCTTTTATCTCTGTTTGGTGTTTGTTTGCTTGGAAGGAGGCTTGGGTCAGAACAGGTGGCAACCTTTGAATCTAGTTTGTCAATTACACACACACAGACACACATTGCTAGCTTAGTCAGAGGTAAGCAATCAGTCGTAAGTTGGTGTTGTGGCCTGTTGGCCGCCGGTCCCTCCAGCAGCCGAATCAGAGGAGGCGGCAGCGGCGGTGTGGGAGTCTGGATCAGCACCCAGTCAACCTGAGAGCTCCGAGGGGGAAGAGGGAATGGCGCTGTCAGAGAGCGAGAGGCGGGGCCTGGGCCGTCCGTCAGCCCTCAGATGGGGAATCAACAGCCCCCAGGTCTGGAGGTGGCTGACGAGGAAGAGGAGGAACAGCTGCATCCGATGCCTGATGACATGGATTGTAGAAAGCAAAGGAGAGGAGAGAGCAGTGGAAATCTATGGGCCGGTTCTTGGGACGGAAGATCCAACAGTGATAACCAAGCTCCATCCTAGATATGGGGGATACAAGGCAGGGGGAGGAGATGAATAGATGCGGCAAGCAATGGTTCCTCTCTCTGCCGGACTGACTGGTTAGCCTGCGGTGAGAGAGAAACCTTTTGTCGGGGCTGCCGGCGTTTCTAATAATGGAATCTTTTGAGTTCACGTCGGTGAGTTTGCCTTGTTTGCGGAGCTCGGTCAGAACAGTTGGAGGACGACCTGGAACTGGATTGCTTCTACAGGAGCCCAGCATTTCTCGCTTGCTCACTTCCTTCTTGTTCCTCTGCCATTTCCTTCTCGAATACGGAGAGTTGAAGGACCCAATTCTTGCAATCTCCCCACCCACCTCACCCCTTTGCCCTGGCAAGAATAAAGGCTAAACTCCTGGAGCACCTGCCATACCTGAAGAGCTGCGGCCGCGCGGTTTCCCAAGGCTGCTTCCGCCGGGAAGGACCGAGGAGCCCCTGAGCTGCGTGTGATGGTACCAGCCGCTGGGCGGGGTGTCTCCCACGGCCCGATGGAGGTTCCGCTTGCTGGGAAGGAAGACCGGAAATGAAACGATCGCCTCTTCGGATCCGTTATCAGACAAAGCGTAGAGCAGATCGGCATGATAATCTTATTTTTCCCTTGTCAATATTAAACTTGCTTTTAACCGACCGGTTTCCGTATTTATTATGCTGTCTGTCGACCTCCCAGAGTCACTTGGGTGAGATGGGAGGTGTAGAAATTTGATAAGCAAAGTAACATGAAATTAAACATGAAATTTATTAAATCCCCCCCCATGGCCAAATTTTGCCGCTGTCCCCCCCAAAATATGCTACGCAGCCAGCTACCTAACAGCTGATTTGTGCACTAGCTATTCCATTTTTGAGCCTTGCAATTATTTTTAATTTGCCAACGTGGCACTTTGCCCCGTGGTTTAGTGGTCACTAACTGGATGCCCGTGCTTTGCCACAAAACTATGTGGTCGGATTTAGATTTTGGGAAGGAAAATAAGGGGAAAAAAATTCTGCCTCTGCCTACCGGCACCCATCGGTATTCATCTGGCTAGCGTCCTGTCAGTGTGTGAGGGAGTTGAGGGCTGTTTGGAAACTGAAAAAGTATTTGCTGTGTGAGCAAGGAGACGACAGCAAGGAGCCTGGGCGTGGCTTAGCTCAACTGTTCTGGACTAAAGCTGATTGCTGCCATGAAATTAAACCTGAAATTCCTTTGCTTGTGTTTTGCCTGTGGAAGAGATTTCTTTCCAGGTGGGGAGGGGGAATAGAACTCCTTAGCATCAGAGCGTATTAATAATAATATAGGAAATACTTTAAATGCTCTGATGGTCATTTCAAAAAATCTTTTCTTAGGGAGCCCCTAGAAGCCAAGAGGAACATAGGTGCCAAATTTCAAGTTTGTAGGCTTTACGGTTCTGGAGATTTTGTGATGATAGCATTTCGCTTTTTAATATATAGATTCAGGCCAAGTGTGGACAAGAACTCTGCTTAGCGGACTGGAGAAAAAAAGCCATTTGTGCAGGAAAGTCCACTCACTTTTTCTGTTCGATCTCCTTTTGTTTCCGTTCCTTGGCCTTCACGAAAGCTGTCGGGTCAAAGCGAGAGGTCCGGATACCTGCAGTCGGAAAAGAAGGCGAGGAATGGACTCGTAAGGAATCTGTTTTGGCTACAGGATGGGATTTCCAGACATAAACATTGTAAGGAAGAGCTATACTTGATCGTACATGTCATTACTGCGGCAAGAATGCTATTTGCCCAGAAGGGGAAGGAGAAAGAAATCCCTAGCGAAGATGGAAGCAATAAACAAAATTCTGATAAAAGCGCTGCAATGGATAGACTAACCCTAGAGATGAAAAATAAGGATGAATCGGAATATTAGATAATCTGGAATAGATTTTTATCATTGGTGGGGACAGAAAGGAAGGACCTAAGATGGAAATGAGTTGCTGAGAGGATATCCGAGACTATGAGACTAAGGATGTCGGAGGATGTAATTAAGGATGAATAAATGTATATATCAACTAAAAAAAAAATGCTCCTTTGGTCTTTTTAGTTGCCAGCAGAAAGGGAGAGGGGGAAAGCAGTGCATTCCTTAAATGCCTCAGATAATCACCCTGGCAGCCGAAGCTGTTGGCACACAAGATTATTACTGGAGAGCATGATTGGTGACTCTTGGCTATGGATGTGTCCCATTGGAGAATATACATCCAGGGGGTGGAGGGGAAAGACCAGGGTCAAGGGGGAAATGGATGATGTGTTTTAGTGTCGGCTGCACCCAGCTAACGCCGACATGGTCACTCCTAATAAATCATTTGTTTTTACTGAGAGATGTGTCTAGACTTATGATTTGAATGGGGGTGGATTTGTTGGAGCCCTGATAGTGTGTGTGTGTGTGTGTGTGTGTGTGTGTGTGCATACACACACACATAAAAATGTATATAAGATCTATATTATACTAGAATGTTGACCAAAAGTTATGTCAAAACAACTCCACCACGTTCAATGTTTTTAAATGTTATGTTTTATAAAAATTATTATTTTAAAAAAATGTGTTTTATGCTTTTCTAAGGAAGCCTAAGTCAGAATAACCCACCTGTCGGAGAAGGAGATTGGCGGGAGAGGCGGCTCTGTTGGCTCCCACTGCGCCCATCCCTGGAAGTGGATCGCGGCCGGCTGGCTGCCCAGGGTACGCCGCTGCTGCGCTCCTGGGAATGGGACCGTTCACATGAGGCAGAGCGATGGCCGCCTCGCTTTGGGATGCCGCCTCGGTTCAGGCTGGGAGGAGAGAGAGAGGGCAAGAGGAGGTTTTGAGAGGGGAGGCGGGTAGTTGTTGGCGGGTTCGCCAGCAGCAGGTGTGGGACAGCCGAGGTCTCGGAGAGCGAGGACTCAGGTGAGGGGCCTGCGTGTGATGCAGGGGTGGGGCCAGGACCCTCAGGGAGTGGAGCGCGGCCTTCGGAGATTGTGGAGGCTGGCGGCAGTCACAGGGCCGTTAAGGGGAACCCACGCTCCCAAATGGGCATTTTTGCGACTCAGGGATACGGCAGATGTTGAACCAGCTGCCAGGGGGCCAAAATGGGACCCAGTGACTGTGGAGGTAGCCTTGAGGAAGAGTTGTGTGTAACGTTTGGAGACGGCTGTAACTTTGAACGGTCGTTAAGCGAGGACCACTTGCCTTCCCTTTTTGTATAAAGCCAGCTCGTTGGTTAGGTTCTTCACGCGGATCCGGAGGCTTCTCTCGGCCGCTTTCACTTCGGCCAGCTGTGAGGATCGGAAAGAGGGATCAAAGCGGGCGTTGTGTGGAAGACAACACACAAACCACAACCATAATGGAAAACGTTTGTAAGCTCAGGGTTGAAAGTGGGCAGCGGGGGTGTCCTTGGTGGTCTTGGAGCTTGGGGCGTGGTTCCTGCAGACATTTCATGACCCAAACTAGGGAACGCGAGCTCTGACCCTCTAGTCATCAGGTAGAACTGATGGTGTTACCTGGCTGGGTCGTGAAACGTCTGCAAGAAAACCCTCAAGCTCAGAGGACACTGATTGAATGAGTGAAGAAAAGGAAGGAAGGAAGGAAGGAAGGAAGGAAGGAAGGAAGGAAGGAAGGAAGGAAGGAAGGAAGGAAGGGGAGAGGGAGAGGGAGAAGAAGAAGGAAAGAGAGGGAGAAAGGAAAAAAAGGGAAGAAGAGAGGAAAGAGGGAGGGAGGAAAGAGGGAAGGGAGGAAGGAAAAGAGGAAGAAAAAAGAGGAGGGGAAGGAAGGAGATGGAAGAAAGAGGAAGGAAAGGGAGGGAGGGAAGGAAGTAGATGGAAGGAAGGGAAGGAAGGAAAAGAGGGAAAGAGGAAGGAGAGGGAGGGAGAGAGGAGGGAGGGAAGGAAAGAGGAGAGGAAGAAAGGGAGGGAGGGATGATGGAAAGGGGAGGAAGGAAGGAAAAGAGGAAGGAGGAGGAAGCAGGGAAGAAGGAAAGAGGGGAGGAAGAAAAGAGGGAGGAAAGAGGAAGGAAAGGGGAGGAAAGAGGAAGGAAAGGGGAGGAAGGAAGGAAAAGAGGGAGGAAGGAGGGAAGAAGAAGGAGGGAGGAAGGAAACAAAAAAGAGGAACGGAGGGAGGAAAATCACTGATGTTACCTATTTGGGTCGTGAAATGTCTGCAAGGAAACCAC
The DNA here is from genome assembly GCF_049901715.1 of Pseudonaja textilis. Classification (NCBI taxonomy): domain Eukaryota; kingdom Metazoa; phylum Chordata; class Lepidosauria; order Squamata; family Elapidae; genus Pseudonaja; species Pseudonaja textilis. The sequence continues at coordinate 24,198,905 of NC_141999.1, forward strand.
TAAGGTCAGAGGCCACAGAGGGAGGGAGATCACTGAGGATGTTACCTAATTGGGTCATGAAACATCTATCCGACGCGGCCTTCCTCTTCCTCCTCCTCCTCCTTTCCCTACAACAACCACAACCCTTTGAGGTGGGTTGGGCTGAGAGAGGGAGGGAGAGGGACCGGCCCAAAGCCACCCAACCCTTTCATGGCTGAGGCAGGGCTAGAACTCCCGGTCTCCTATTTTTCAGCCTGGTGCCTTAACCACTAGATTGCACGTCCTTTCCGCAACCCGATGCGGTGGTGGAAAATCCAAACCTCTGAACTTGGAAACCGGGTGATAAATAGCATTTTTTTTCAAGGGGGCGTGTGTGTCTCTCTCTCGTAACCCCAAACGAGCAGCTCCCAGACCGGGCGGGGCTTCTGCCTACCTCGTCCGCCAGCTGCCGGCTCTCCTGCAGGCGCCGGGTGGCGAGGCGCTGGTGCTTGGCCCGCTCCTTGGCCAGCTGCTCTTCCAGCGTCTCCACCACCTTCTTCAGGATCTTCACCTCCTTCAAGCCGCTGCCCTTGGTGGCCAGCTCCTCCTGGGAGCTCAGCAGCACCGACTCCATCAGCTGCTTCTCCTCCAGAGCGCGCTGCAGCCTGCAGGGCGGGGCGGGGGCGGGTGAGAGAGAGAGAGAAAATAGAGAGACAGTTACATATTTTTTTTTTTTCTGAGGTTCTCGCGAGTATTAGTATGTGGATCTTTGGTTATTCGGGTTTCTCTCGCGTAAGATTGGAAGTATCTAGGCGACGTTTCGATGAAGTTTCATTCATCATCTTCAGGCTTGTGTCTTCGGCTCTGTGCTGCTCACTCTGAAGACACAAGCCGAAGCCTGAAGATGATGAATGAGACTTCATGAAACGTCGCCTAGATACTTCCAATCTTACGCGGAGAAAACCCGAATAACCAAAGATCCACATATATATATATATATAGATAGATATATAGATATATCTAGATATATATAGAGAGAGATAGATAGATATAGATATATATGGGGGGGAGGGAGGGAGGAGAGAGGGAGAGAGGCAGAGAGATAGACAGATGATATATAGAGCAGCAGATATTTTAGGTCATAAATGGAGGACTACCTTAAGATTTAATTTAATTGCTCTCTCCAATTTAACTCCTGGCTCTTAAGACCCTCAAGTTGTCAACTCATCAAATATTTCTCTGGTCTTTTTAGAGTTGCCAACAGAAAGGGAGGGGGGGAGCAGTGCAGCAGCTTGGAAACCGAAAGCGCATTCCATAAATGTTTTCAAAGATAGTAACTAGGTGACCGAAGTTTTCTGCCGTGCACAATCCTAATTGGAGAGCATGATGGATGACTCTTGGCTATGGACGTGTCCCATTGGAGAATATGAATTAGGATACACCCAGGGGGTGGAGGGAAAAACCAGGGTCAAGGGGGACAATGAATGATTTGTCTCAGAGTCGGCTGCTCCCAGGCAGTGCAGGCATGTTAACTCCCAATAAATCCTTTTGAAGTTTTGGAAGTTTGGCTCGAGACTCAGGATTTAATTGGGGGTGACTGCCGGAGTCTTGACACAGGCCTCCAATTCTATCCCTCTGTGTATTCCAAGGAGTGTTTGCAGACCCCCGCCCTCCTTTTCGGTCTCACTCACTCCTCCCGAAGACGACGGATCTCCACGTCCCGGAAGTCCTTGCCTGGCTTAGCCTTCAACATGGCCAATTCGTCCTTCAGCTCCCGGATCACTTTCTGCAGGACCACCGGATCCGGCTTTCCAACGTAGGGCAGGGGTAGGGGGTAATGGATCCTGCCGGGAATCGAGACAACCAGGCCGCAAGTCAGGAATGGCGGAAGACTGGGACAAATCCCAAACAGGCTCACAGGGTCGAGAGCCGAGGTCTCCTCGATGCCCCAAGGGGGGGGCGGGGGATCCCAAATCCAGCCGCCATTTTGAATTTCTGGCCATATACAACGGCGGGGTGATGGCAACTTTACAATCTGTGGACTTCAACTCCGCCAAAAGAAAATATTTAAAGCCTGGTTCCAGGTAAACCCCCCCCAAACCTGCCTGTCAAATTCCACGGAGTAAATCAGGATGAGGTAACGCTTGGAGTTCAAGGGGGAGGTTTTGGAGGCTGAGGGATGTCGGGGTCCCATCCCGATTTTCCTGTTCCGCAGCGCCTCCAGGTCCGCGTAGGTGAGGAGGTCCAACGTTACAGACTCGCTGCTCTGTTTTAAAGAGAGAAAAAGACACACCAGATTGCTCCCAGAATCGTTCACACAAACAGGTTTTGGAGTCCAAAAGCTTGTTACTAATCAATAAGAATGTCAGGGTTCCAACGGACGCCCTAATTAATTCATGAGCCGCCAGCCAAGTTTCAAAAGAAATCCAATTATTTATTAGGAGCAATCTGTCGGCACTTTTCTCAAGTGCAGTCGGTTCTGCCCTACGTAATTTATTGCCAGCCTATGACCCTGTTTTCCCCCCTCCTCCTCCCAGGGTATGTCAAAAATCACATTCTCCAACGGAGCCCTTTCTCGGGCTGTAGAAAATTCACTTTAAACGTCTCACTTGGCCACAGAAATGTTGTCGCAAGTCGAGGACTACCTATGTATAAGCAAACAGGAGGTGGCAGGGAGGCGGATGGAAGACTGGGCCAACCCCAGGCTTGATAAATCTTCGTGCTGAGCCAGAGTCTGAATGTAGGCCCAGAACCAGAGGTGATATTCACCTGGTTCGGACCGGTTCTTCAGAACCGGTAGCGGAAATTTTGACCAGTTCAGAGAACCAGCAAATACCGCCTCTGACTGGCTCCGGCCACCCGCCACACCCTTTCCTGTCCTATATTCCACTGATTTTTACCTCAGCTGATTCGTGCGGCAAAGCAGATTGCCGCGCCTCAGCTGAGGTAAAAAACAGCTCACCTCACCGAGGGCGATATTTGAGTTCTGCGCGCACATGTGAAGTGATCCTTGAGTTCTATGCACACGCGCAGAGATCTTTTGAGTGTCGCATGTGCATGCAAAGTGATCTTTTGAGTGCTGTGTGCGTGCAGGAAGTAATCTTTGAGCGCAGGGTGTGTGCGCGAAGCACACAGAATCGGTAGCACACAATTTGGAATCCCACTCCTGCCCAGAATGTGAAAGTGCTGCGTGGGGGGGGCACACGTACCGGAAGCTGGTTCGTGCCTCACCTGAGCCAGGGCGGATTCCAGCATGTTGCAGAAGATCCCAAATTGCTTGAAATTCCCCGTTTTGTGGGTCAGATCTTCAATAACTGCGCGGAGGGGGGGGAACGAGGGGAGAGAGAGAGAGAGAGAGAGAGAGAGAGAGAGAGAGAGAGATCTGAGTTTCTCAAGAAACGGCTGCATTTCAAGGACGGGAGGTTTGCAGTCTTACCTGCTTTCCATCTCTGGGGTCCTGGCAAGGGGCGGGTGAGTGTGCAAAACCCCATTTGCACAAGCAGCAGGCACACACAGTTCCATTTGCACTGAACCATCCTCTCTCTTCCCCATCCCCACCCTTGGAGCCACCACTGCGCAGAGCCAGAAAGGTTCGGGACCTGTTGCGGCCTGTTAGCCGCCAGCCCCTCCAGCTGCCAAATCAGAGGAGGTGGCGGCGTGGGAGTCAGGGCAACTGTGAGCTCCAAGAGAAAGACAGAGAGGCGGGTCCCGGGCCATCCGTCAGCCCTCAGATGGAGAGTCAACAGCCCCCAGGTCTGGAGGTGGCTGATGAGGAAGACTAGGAACAGCTGGGCCCAGTGCCTGATACATGGATGGCAGAAGGCAGAGGAGAGGAGAGAACAGGGGAAATCTATGAGCCGGTCCTTAGGACGGAAAAGTCACCACTGCTAGCAAAGCCCCACCCTCGCTCTGGGGAGAAAAGGCAGTGGGAGGAGGTGAATAGATGTGGCAGACAACTATTCACCTCCGTACCGGACAGGCTTATTCGCCCGCCGTGAGAGAGAAACGTTTTGTCGGGGCTGCCGGCATTCCTAATAAAGGAATCTTTCAAGTTCACGTCAGAGAGTTTGTCTTGTTTCGGGAGCTCGGTCAGAACAGGACCAGTGGCTTATGAGGATGAGGGGGTGTTTTCTTGACCACCATGTGCCCAATGACCAGGCAAACTAGACAGGTTTACCTCTGCAAAGCTTCCTCAAGATTCAGGATGACCACCCCCCCCCCCCCCGGAGCCTCTTCCCCACCATTGTCCCTCCCTCCCCCAACCTTCTCGCCCGTCCTCCCAGACTCACAAGCCGCGTCGAATTCCCCTCGCCACTGGTCAGTGGTTAGCCGGTCTTCCACCTCCACTTCGAGCAGGTTCCCTTCCGTTGTCATCCGGATGACGTGCTCCATTCCGCGGAAAACATAGTCGACCTGCAGGCCGTAGTCGGTTTGTTTGGCCATGGCGAGACCGGGACGCGCTCGTCACCTGCTTGGGGACAAGAGAGGGGAGGTGTTTCTACTGACACGCCAAAAGGGGACCTTCTGACCTGGTGCCATGGGGACTCCGTGTGGCCTTCACAAGTTGTGGGTGAAGCATCACGGGAGGTTTTTGAAGGTTTTTAGGGTTTCGTATTTGAGCAGCGGGGTTGGACCAGAACAGGGGTCTCCAACCTTGGCCACTTGAAGACTTGTGGACTCCAACTCCCAGAATTCCTCAGCCAGCTTTGCTGGCTGAGGAATTCTGGAAGTTGAGTCCACAAGTCTTCAAGTAACCAAGGTGGCTGAGAAATTCTGGAAGTTGAAGTCCACAAGTCTTCAAGTGGCCAAGGTTGGCGGAGGAATTCTGGGAGTTGAAGTCCACAAGTCTTCAAGTGGCCAAGGTTGGCGGAGGAATTCTGGGAGTTGCAGTCCACAAGTCTTCAAGTGGCCAAGGTTGGCGGAGGAATTCTGGGAGTTGCAGTCCACAAGTCTTCAAGTGGCCAAGGTTGGCGGAGGAATTCTGGGAGTTGCAGTCCACAAGTCTTCAAGTGGCCAAGGTTGGCGGAGGAATTCTGGGAGTTGCAGTCCACAAGTCTTCAAGTGGCCAAGGTTGGCGGAGGAATTCTGGGAGTTGAAGTCCACAAGTCTTCAAGTGGCCAAGGTTGGCGGAGGAATTCTGGGAGTTGCAGTCCACAAGTCTTCAAGTGGCCAAGGTTGGCGGAGGAATTCTGGGAGTTGAAGTCCACAAGTCTTCAAGTGGCCAAGGTTGGCGGAGGAATTCTGGGAGTTGAGTCCACAAGCCTTCAAGTGGCCAAGGTTGGAGGAGGAATTCTGGAAGTTTAAGTCCACAAGTCTTCAAGTGGCCAAGGTTGGCGGAGGAATTCTGGGAGTTGAAGTCCACAAGTCTTCAAGTGGCCAAGGTTGGCGGAGGAATTCTGGGAGTTGCAGTCCACAAGTCTTCAAGTGGCCAAGGTTGGCGGAGGAATTCTGGGAGTTGAAGTCCACAAGTCTTCAAGTGGCCAAGGTTGGCGGAGGAATTCTGGGAGTTGAAGTCCACAAGTCTTCAAGTGGCCAAGGTTGGAGGAGGAATTCTGGGAGTTGCAGTCCACAAGTCTTCAAGTGGCCAAGGTTGAAGACCTGTGGACTAGATGACCTCCAAGGTCCCTTCCAATTCTGTTATTCACTATTCCTGGGCAGACCAAGAAAGCGGGCCAGTTCAGTAACTTGGTTAAGCCCTGTTGTATGAACCCAAACGAAGGAACCATCCTCTATGTGTGTGTATAAGGGGGTTCAATGGGGGGGGCTAGTTTAGAGAGGGGGGGAGATGAGAAAGGAGGCAAATGCAGACTGGCTGGCTGGCAAGCGGGACTACACAACCCATCATCCCACGCAGAATGAGTCCCGCCCCCCCCCGTGGAGGTCGGGCCATCAGCTCCCATCAGCCGCCCACAAACACCCCCCCACCCCCCACCCGCGGGGGCCACCTGGCGACTCCAAAGGAAGACCAGGTGGGGGGTCGGACTACACATCCCATCCTCCCCAGCCACGGGAATCTCGACGGGAAGCCGCCTCCCGGGAGAGCCTGGCATCTTCGGGGAAGGACGGGGACCCCCGCCGCCCTCCCAGCTCAGCAGAGGAGTCTGGCTGGGGAGGATGGGAGGTGTAGTCCGCAACGCCCCGCGAGCTTCCGGCCGGGCAGGATTGAAGGCAGCGGAGGAAGGAAAACGGGGGCAGCCCGAGGAAACGGGGGGTCGCGTCTCAAGGGGGCGCAAGACGACGAGACACCCCCCACCCACCCCAAAAAATACTCTCACCTGCGCGCCGTCGAACCTCAACTGCCGCCTCTGGGGAGATGCTCCGCCCTCTTCCCTCCATTAGGCTCTGGTTCAACCGCTTCCGAGCTGTCATTGGCTCGTGGAAACGTCCATCATCCTTTCCTGTTCGTGGTAGGCCTAGTCGCCCGTCATTCAAAGAAATAGGGCCTACCCCCTAGCGAAGCCCCTCCCTTCGCTTTGTTGGTGTCGCGCCCTCTGATTGATAAAAGCCGCCCCATCTGCGTCGCGGGGGGTGGGATGGGGAGGCGGCAGCTCGTCCCTGATTCGCCCCTTGAGGACGCATAGAACTCCCGTTTGCCCGACTATTGGAGGCTCAGCTTGTCAATCCTGGAGCCGGCGGGGATGCTCCTCGCCCCTCCGAAGGGGCGGAGGAAAGGTTGAAAAAGGACGCCGCCTTTAGCGTCACCTAGCGGCTGTTCGGGGCGAAGCAGAGCGACCGGCCCTTTTCAGACAGAGACTTCGCAGGTTCGAGACCCGCCTGTGCCTGGCGTAAAGCAGGCAAAAGGATGCGCGTTGCAGAAACCGAAAGCAAAATTGCTTTTTTTGTTGTTGTTTTGCCTCCGTTAGTTTACGATATTCAATTAGGGATGCGCTTAACGCTCCAGTTTCCAAACAGATATGAAACTGGCATGTGGAGTTTTCCATGCATTGGTTATTTCATTGGACTGGAAATTTTAAGAATTCTACATGGTTAGACGTGCGGCTCTTTTGATTTAACGGGACAAGTGGCAACATGGGTATTTTCCTGGGCATTCAGTGAAATGTAGTGAATGGCAAATCAATAACTGTTCAGTTACTATGTAAGTAATTCAGTATCCAAGAGCGATGGATGGAGGCACATCAGGACACTTCACCTTCTCAAGCTTTAATATTTTCTGCCTGGTTTTCCAGAAGTTGCTTGTCTTTATTCCAAACCACTCCAGGCACCAACAGAAAATTGCTTCAACTAAGAAACCTGACCATTAAAAAAAAAATAAGAGCCAGAAATTGCAGAACTGAAGTCTGAATAAATTCTGGGGAAAAAAACGAGAACATCCAAATCCATATCCGATTTAAAAGAATCAGCATCATCAAGACTCCTTTAATGAAGAAAATTGATCCTCCTCTCATTAAAAACAAATTTCAATTAAGTATGGCAGCATGAAACTCCAGCAGGATGTCATCAGACATTCTGGAATACGACCCAAGGTAAATCCACAAATCCTTATAAGATCTTAGTTAGCTTTTGCATCAGAACCAACCTGTGAAAGGAGCAGAATTGTTGCAAATAGAAAACTTCAGGGGTCTCTCTCTTGTTTTTTTTTTTTAAGAGTGCACAAAGGATGGGAAAGCCATTCTCTGCTCCTTCGCCATTTCTGCCTGGAACTCTGAAAACAGAGAAAATAATGTATTGACTTTGATCTTGCCTTTATTATTTTTACAAAGTGGTAAACACATCCAACACACCTCCTAATTTTCCCGCAACAACAACCCTGTGAGGTGGGTTGCGAATGGCCCAGAGAAACCCAGCTGGCTGTCATGCCTAATGTTGGACTAGAACTCCCAGTCTCCTGGGGATTGGCCCAAAGTCACCAAGCTAGCTTTCAGAGCTATTTCTTGCCTGGGTGTAAAACCTTGTTTTTCTCCCCATTAAATTTAATTTTGTTGGATAGGGCCAATTGTTCAAGTCTGTCAAGATCTTTTGGGGAGGTTGGCTAGTCCTGCCAGGTGAGTATCACCTGCAAATTTGATGAGGCCCCCTTCTATTCCCTCACCCAAATCATTTATGAAGATATTGAAGAAGACTGGGCCTAAGATGGAACTTCGTGGTACCCCACTGCTTAGTTCCCTCCGTGTAGTACCATTAAGGATGACTCTTGAGTACGGTTTGGCAGCCAGTTACAAATCCATCTGGTGGTGGACGGTGCCTATCCCACTTTTTCTAACTTACTAAGAGGTAGGTTGTAGTCTACTTTGTCAAATGCCTTGCTGAAGTATAAATATACTATATCCACAGCATTTTATTCATTCACTTAGTCACTTTGTTGAAGAATTATTGTATGACTGTATGAATGACTGTATCAGTGGTGGGATTCAAATTTTTTTATTACCGGTTCTGTGGGTGTGGCTTGGTGGGCGTGGGGTGGCTCAGTGGGCGTGGCTTGGTGGGCATGGCAGGTGAAGGTTACTGCAAAATCCCCCTTCCCTCCCCAGCCCACTAACCTGCTTTCCAGCTCCGTTCTCCTGGGCAGGGCAACCAAAGGAGACCCAGCCGATCAGCTGGGACTCAATGGGAGGCAGAGAATAGGTGGGGTTGGCAGGGCCAGTCAGAGGAGGTATTTGCCGGTTCTCCAAACTACTCAAAATTTCCGCTATCGGTTCTCCAGAACCAGTCAGAACCTGCTGAAATACCAACTCTGGACTGTATGAATGTAACTTGTATCCTTACAATTTATATTGACTATTTCCTAGTATGATTGCTTATTGTACCCTATAACTATCATTAAGTGTTGGACCTGATGATTCTTGATGAATGCATCTTTTCTTTTATGTACCCTGAGAGCATTTGCACCAAGACAAATTCCTTGTGTGTCCAATCACACTTGGCCAATAAAGAAGTCAATTCAATTCAAATAAGATTGGTTTGGCATGATCTGTTTTTGATGAACCCATGTTGGCTTCTGGTTATAACTGCGTACTTCTTTTTACAGATCGGTTGCTTGATTATCTTTTCCAGGATCTTCCCAGATATTGATGTCAGGCTGATGGGTTTGTAGTTTCCTGGGTCTGTTTTTCCCCCTTTTTTTGGAAGATGGGAACCACATCAGCTGTTTTCCAGTCCTCAGGTGCTCCAAGACTGTTGAAAGATATGGTTCAGTGGTTCTGAGATCACACCTGCCAACTCCTTCAGAACTGTGGGATGTCATCTTCCCAACCTCTCACCCAGGGGTTGGTTGTGGGGAGAGGCAGCCATTCCTCATCAGAGGTGATCTGGAGTCTGTCATCTCAAAAAAGCCAACACAATCCTAAATTGCATCAACAGATACAGTCAAGATCAGGCGAGGTACTAATACCACTCTATAAAGCCTTAGTAAGGCCACACCTAGAGTACTGCATCCAGTTTTGGTCACCACACTATAAAAAAGATGTAGAGACTCTGGAAAGAGTACAGAGAAGAGCAACCAGGATGATGAGGAGACTGGAAGCTCAAACCTACGATGAACGGTTGCAGGAACTGGGCCTGGCTAGTCTAGGGAAGAGAAGGACCAGGGGAGACAGGAGAGCATCTTTCAATATTTGAGGGGCTGCCACAGAGAGGAGGAGTGGGTCAAGCTATTCTCTAAGGCACCCGAATGCCAGACAAGGAATAAAGGATGAAAACTGAAGAAGGAGAGAGATTCAACCTGGAAATAAGGAGTGGTATTAGTCCCTCTCTTGATCTCGATTGTATCCCTCTGTTAATGCAATTTAGGATTGCATTAGCTTTTTTGGCTGCTGCCGCACACGGCTGGCTCCTATTTGGCTGGTTGTCCACGAAGACTCCAAGATCCCTCTCACAGTTCCTGCTATTGAGAAATCTGGTTTCACGCAGACTATATGTGTCCTTTGGGTTTTCTTGCCTAAGTGCAGGACTTGACTTTTCTCGACATTGAATTTCATTTTGTTAGATACGGCCCAGGGTTCTAGTCTGTCGAGATCCCTCTGGATCTTCAGCCGATCCTCTTGGCTATTCCCGCCAGCTTAGTATCCTCTGCAAATTTGGTAAGTTCCCCTTCTATTCCCTCATCTAAGTCATTAATGGAGATATTGAAGAGTCCTGGCTCTAAGACGGAACCTTGTGGCACCCCACTGCCTACTTCCCTCCATGTAGGCTTAGACCTATGCTGAACACAGACAATCGGTCAAAGAGGACAACATCAACATCTGGAAATCTACCTAAAGTGGAAAGCAGTTTCAATGCAGAAGGTCATCGTTATTCTGAGGAATTTTTAGTGACATGTTTTGATTTCTCCTTCGTGTTTCAGCTTCTTACTGGAGGCCGATTCTGCCATTCTTCCCTGCGTCCTCTGATTGGATTATCGTCCCACGGGAGGGCCCTTGGGCCCCACCCACTTCCATTCAGCATGGGAACGACAACTCCGCCCCTTTTCCATTCATGATTTCCGTTCTTCCCCCCTTCCCTCGCTGACTCTGTCTGAAATAGAGGAGTTTGCAGGGAAAGGTAACACAACGGACACACACACACACACACACACACACACACGTGTGCCTGGTAGTTCGTCCTGGGGAGATCTTTGTGACAGGAAAACTTTGGTTTTGTTTTGAGTGAGCTCTTGAAGAGGGCCATAGATCTAGGGGCTTGACCCATCCCGAAAAGGCAGGACAAGGATATTTTCTTGGAAATTAGACAAAAATTCGGAGCCCATCCTGAATTCAAAAGTCCGAGCTTTCCTGGTGCAGGTTTTTGTCGCATTGAGTGCTGGGTGATGCTTTTCTGCTATCATTATAGGCTGGGAAACACCTATAAATAGCACATTGTAAAGCACGGGGTTGGACTAGAAGATCTTCAAAGTCCCTCCCAACTCTGTTAGCCTGTATTCTGTAAATAGGATAGAATAAGGAATGGAATGGAATAAAAGAGAAGAGAAAATAGAAGAGAATACAAAATATAAGAGAATATAATAGAAGTAGAAATAGAAGAGAAGAGAAAATAGAAGAGAGTATAGAGAATATAATAGAATAGACAACAGAGTTGGAAGGGACCTTGAAGGTCTTCTAGTCCAACCCCCTGCCTAGGCAGGACACCCTACACCACTTCAGACAAAGAGTCATCCAATCTCTTTTGAAAAACTTCCAGTGTTGGAGCTGGAAGTAAAGTTCTACACATCGCCCTCAGCTTACAACAGTTCATTTAGTGACCAAAGTTACAACAGCACTGAATAAAGGGACTTAATGACAGTTTTTTTTAACACCGTCGCAGCTTCCCCGTGATCACGTGATCAAAATTTAGACGCTCGGCCACTGGCATGGACTTATGACAGTTGCAGTGTCTCGGGGTCACGGGTCCCTTTTTTGTGACCTTCCGGCCAGCAAAGCCAATGGAGGGGATGCCAGATTCACTTAACAACCGCCAACCTTGAGCTGGTCAGGATCGAACTCTTGGCAGTGGACAGAAATAGCCCTCAATACTGCATTCTAACCATTGTGCCACCACAGCTGCAGGACCACGAGGTCCTTGGTGCTCTCTGAGCGTTGTTGCTTTTTTTCCAGATGTTTCACTACCCAACCAGGTAGCCTCATCAATGCTACAAGGCAGTTGGGTTTGTGGAGTAGAGAGGAGGAAGAGGAGGAGGAGGAGGAGGAGGACTTTGGGGTCCTTGGTGCTCTCTGAGTTGGTGGTTTTCTTGCGGACGTCAACCAATCAGTTCACATCACGAGGGCACTACTAGCCGGCAATTCTTTAAGAGAAAAATTGTCAATTAAAACTGTGGCCCCTTTTTCTCAGTTTTGTGAGACTTGACAGGGAAATCTCATCAGTTTCCAACCACAGTTGACAAACCATTTCCTCCTCCTCCTCTTCCACCACCATCTCCACCATCAATACATCACCTAAAACAGAAATGGGGTGGAACCAAATTTTAGACGGATCCCATGACAATTTTGCAGCTTTTGCGCTCAGGGTTGCCCAATGCCTAAGCTAACATTGCAATCAAACAGGGGGAGGTGGGGGAAGAGATGAGCTTTCTTCCTTGGCAGATCAAGGGATCTCTCTCGATCTGGTCAGGATCCACTCCAGGAAGATCTAGATGGAGACCGTTGCAAAGGAAGAGCTGTCTTCCCTGGCCATTTACATTTCAGACTCCACCTCTCCGGTGCAGTTATTAACCTTGTTTAAATTGCAGTTTAATGTGTGTGTTTGTGTGTCCTATGTTCATTCAGAGAGGGGGGCCTGGCTGGGATAGGTTGCCCTGGTCACCACGTTCTCCACTTCATCCTGGTCTTCTCCAGCTTGTGTTCCAGCTGTGGCCCAAGGGGTCTTTTTTGACTGATGGAAGGATTATTATCTCAACCTCTCCAAAGTGGTGATGGAGATCGTTGGGGAGCGGAAGAAGCTACAAAGGTTCTCCCCTCCTTGGAAAGACCCTCTGAACATCACCGTTCTGCATTGGGTGAATGGAGGCAACAAGAGCCCCAGTCCCAAGACCCACGGCACCCGCAGAGACCAACCAAGCCAAGGCACCTGCAACTTCTGCAAGCACAACGGAGAGTCCAAAAAGGTGTATTCTTCTCACACCTTGAAGAGGGCCGACGGGGTGGTAGTTTGCCCCATTCTGCGCAATTACACCTGCCCGCTTTGCGGGGCCACCGCCGACAAGGCCCACACGCTGAAATACTGCCCCCACAATAAAGCCAAGCAATCTTTGTACCGCAGAAGCGGGCGCAACTCGGCCGGGCGCATGATCAAGAGATAAAGGGACACCCCCGAGAGGAGCTACACCCCCCCTCCCTGATCCTTCTTCCAGTTTCCAGTTCTTCAAAAATCACAGTTGCAAAAGAGGTGATTTTGCATGACTTTAATGTTATTATATTTATATATATATATACATATGATGGGTGAGACCAAATTTTAGTTTTGAAAAAGAGGAAGATTTGTGTCTTTCAACTGCACCAAATTTCAGTTTCGGACAGAAAAAAGCAGGACTCTTTATTTTCCAAAATTAAACTTGTGTTTGTTTGTTTGTTTGTAATTGTCTTGAATAATAATGTGCAAGAGAAGTCACCGTTTGCCTTAAATTAACCATGATAAAAGGAAAATAGGTGGTGGGTTACTTTCCTTTTCTTGAAATGTTCCTTACTGGCCCATGTTAGACAAAGTTTTGAGCTACCTTGAACAGTATTTATATCTGGGTTTGTAATAGGTAAAGTTTATTATGATTGGGTTGTTTTTAAACTACCATGTTGACTTTTAATAAACAGTGTTTTTTTTCATGAGTGCATCAAATCACTGCTTCCTTTCTTTGTTTTTAATCCCTGGGTTGAAGTTTCCTGGGTTCTCTACAGTTGATTCTTTGTGTGATACTCAAAACTTCACATTTAATGATTTGGACCGAAGAAGATTTCACTTGGCTCAAGTTGCGTAGTTGTATCTTAAGATGCAATTCTTGTGGTATTTTGACGCACCAGTTGTGGGGGAAATCACAAACTGAAAATGATATTCTTTTTTTCTGCACGTCAATTCTGTTTTTTGTTTTGTTTTTGCAACCTCTGCAAATCTTGAAAACCAGCCATTATTTCTGCAATCCGCATAGCTTTTCAATGCTTGGGGAGGATCAAGTTTTTATTTCCAGCAGTGAAAACTCTCTTGAAAAATTCCAGATTCTCTTTTTGGCTCTTGAGTTTCGCACCATCATCATTTTGTCTTAGTTTGCACACATTTATTGTGGTATGGGTTTTGTATAGACTTAAATAGCACACAAAGGGTTGCAATCCATTGCTGATATTAGGTTTGCCTTGCTGGCATGAGAAAGAATGGAATTCTAAGCAGCTCCAAATGAAACCTAGAACTTAGAATAGCAGAGTTGGAAGGGACCTTGAAGGTCTTCTAGTCCAGCCCCCTGCCTAGGCAGGAAACCTTACACCGCTTCAGACAAATTGTTATCCAACCTCTTTTTAAAAACTTCCAGTGTTGCAGGATTCACAACTTCTGGAGGCCAGTTGTTCCACTGGTTAATTGTTCTCCCTGTCAGTAAATTTCTCCTGAGTTCTAGGTTGCTTTTCTCCTCGATTCATTTCCACCCATTGCTTCTTGTCCTGCACAGGACCCAAGCCCAGGCAGCAACACCTATTTGAAAAGTTTGGAAGCATCACAAAAACGTGCTGGATTCTTTCCTGCAAGAGGCAATCCCATCCGCCCAGCTGGAGGGGTTTCTCCCAACATTATTACCTGAGCGTTCCCAGGGGCTAGAAACTTGATTCGTTCATATCATTCCATCCTGCAAATCCAAATGAACTTTTCTCAGGGTTTGCAATCAGTGAGAGAGAGAGAAAAAGGAAAGGATTAAAAACAGTCAGTTTGGCAGTTGGACCAAGTTAGGACACAACTCTGCCCCAAAACATCAGGTGTTTGTTTGAATAGCAACAATTCTCCAATACCCTGTGAATGTCTGTGTGTGTGTGTGTTTGTGTGTAGGAAAGAGAAAGAATAAGATAAGGGAGAGGAAGAGCCTCTTCAGTCTTCCACCAACTGGTATTTTCACATGTGTTGTGATTGTAGCTCCTAAAATACTGTTTATATCACTCTAAATCAGTGTTTTTCAACTGATGAGTTGAAAAACACTGATTTAATTCAATCAGTTCGGTTGCTTTAAGATGTGTGGACTTCAAGTCCCAGAATTCCCGAGCCAGCATGCTTTGATCTTAGATGATTAGGAAAAGCAATTTGGCAGGAGAATAGAACAGCCTGTCCCGGCCTCATGGCTATGGCAGACCCTGGAAGATGATGGACTGGGCAGAAATTCCAGTTAGAAGAGTGGTTTCTCAGCCTTGGCTAATTGAAGATGGGTGGGCTTCATTGGCTGGCTGGGGAATTCTGGGAGTTGAAGTCCACAAATCTTCAACTTAATTAGCATGCTGGTTGGGGAATTCTGGGAGTTGAAGTCCACAAATCTTCAACTTAATTAGCATGCTGGCTGGGGAATTCTGGGAGTTGAAGTTCACCCGTCTTCGAGCAGCCAAAATCGAACAATCGAATTAGAACTTTCCCACCACACCAATGTCCTTCCAGAGCCGCACGCTTTCACTTCCTATTGTCCACCTTGAGTTGGGCGTGGTCAACCTCCTGCTCGGTCTTCCTGCTCCACCTAGAGAACCTCCAAGATCCGTTGGGGCGGAGCATGGGGGCTCCGCAGGTCCAGCACCTTTGCAGGTGACCCAAGCTGAAGGAAGGCGGATGTGTTTGCAGAGATCTGGAGGAGGGTCTGCCTTTAAATGCTCCTCCTGCCTTCCCCCCCCCCACCCCCCCGCTTCCCCCCTCCTCGTGGTTGGATGCATGGAGCTTTGATAGCCCCCATCCCACCCACCCCCAGGTGGTTCCTGGGTTTGCACGGCTGGGCTGCAGCTCCGGGCTGTGTTTCCAGCTCCTCCTTGCAGAAAACCCAGCCCTCCTTCCCCCCAGCCACAAGATTTCTGCCTCTGAGAGCAGAAAGTCCTGGGTCAAACTGGAATTTTGTATCTTTCAGGCAGACGACCCTTCTGATGAAATGCAGTGGGGGATTTGAAGTAGACACTCTCTTCAAACTGACCTAACAGCTACAGGGAGAAGAGAAAACATTTGGGACACCCCTGCCCTTCCCTCCACACACACACACACACACACACACCTCCCCATCCCACTCCATTCATCCCAAAATAAGAGGTTAGGGGTCTGGGGTCTGGTCTGAGCTGAGAGTTGGTAACAGACAATCAGAGTTGGAAGGGACCTTGTAGGTCATCTAGTCCAACCCCCTGCCCAAGCAGGAGACCCTACACCATGCGCCAAGCTACCAATGTTCGTTTCAACCCTGAGCTACAAATATTTTTGTTTTATTTATTTTGTCAAGCATGCTTTTGATCGTATACAGAAGTATAAACATGATTAGGATGGCATGAAATGGGTACGGATAAAAGCGGGGGGCATTAGGACAGGGACGGTAGGCACGCTGGTACACTTATGCACGCCCCCTTAAAGACCTCTTAGAAATGGGGGGTGAGGTCAACAGTAAACAGTCTGAGGTTAAAGGGTTTGGGGAAGAAATCACAGAGTCAGGTAGGGCATTCCAGACACTGACCGCTCTGTTGCTGAAGTCGTATTTCCTGCAATCGACTTTGGAGCAGTTTACCTTGAGTTTGTATCTATTGTGTACTGTTGTGGACCCTTTTAATGGTAACCAGAGGTTCATGGTGAGAACTCTCACAACCCCAAGCGATCCGTTATTCCAAAGCAGCTTTACTTAAGCTTGCTGGGGGCAAGGAGGGGCCTTAATCCTGGACTTCCTGAAGTCTCCCCCCCCCCCGCATTTTCCAGGTGGAGTCAGGCTGCAGCCGAGAGGGAGGGGACGTGGCTCCCTTGCACTCCACCCTTAAGGACCCCAAATGTGGGCTACGGCTCAGCATGGTGGGGGATGCCTGCAGATCCACAGGATTTGGGGGCTTCCATGCTTCCATGGCTAAGGTTGGGGGGGCACTGGCTTCCTTCGTTAGCTATGGGTTGAATGCGGAGATAATGAAGCCACGAAGGAGAATGGGCTCCCCGTGGTTTATTTTTTTTCCCCATTGTTCCTTTTGCAAGTAAATTGTTGCACTCAAGAATTCTCCCAGGAAGGAAAAAGAATGACAAAGTCTCTGCATCGGGGCTCACTTTGAGCTGCATGGCTTATCTTTTGCTATTTCCAAGTGCAAGGCTCTGAGAAAGGATAAAACCAACCTCCCTTCCTTCCTTCCTTCCTCCCTTCTTTATTTTTCTTCCTCCCTTCCTTTTTTCTTCATCTTTTTCTTTCTCCTTCCTTCCTTCCTTCCTTCCTTCCTTCCTTCCTTCCTTCCTTCCTCCCTTCTTTATTTTTCTTCCTCCCTTCCTTTTTCTTCATCTCTTTCTTTCTCCTTTCTTCCTTCCTTTCTTCTTTCCTTCCTTCCTTTTCTTTCTTTCTTTCTTTCTTTCTTTCTTTCTTTCTTTCTTTCTTTCTTTCTTTCTTTCTTTCTTTCTTTCTTTCTTTCTTTCTTTCCAGCTCTCTCTCTCTCTGATAGAGAGAGGGAGGAGAAGAGAGAGGCCTTCCAAAGGAGGGCAGTAGAGTTTGTTCCCATTATCAAACAAAATTCACACCCACTTGATGCATGTTTCCTTTTTTTTATTTTGTTTTGTTTTGTTTCCGTTGTTCCCATCCGGCGGGATAAACGTTTCTTTCTTTCTCTTCACCGTGTTTGCTACACACTCAGCTTTTAGGAAGTTGGCCAGGCCGACTGCCAAGCACCCCAACCAGCCAGCATCGGCAGAAGACGTTCAGCCTCTCTTCAGCGGTGTCTCCAATCAATCAGTCAATCAGAACAGAGCTGGAAGGGACCTGGGGAGGTCTTCTAGTCCAACCCCCTGATCATCACCTCCAGCGATGAAGCTCTCACAACTCCTGAAAGCCTTCCATCGTGCCCTGTTTCTCCCGGTTTTACCTGTGACAGGTCATCTTTGACTTATGACTGCAATTGAGGCCAAAATCTCTTCTGCCAAGTGAAATATTTGTTAATGGAGTTTTGCCCCATTTTACAAGCTTTCTTGCCACAGTTGTTAACTCTGTCCCCCCCCCCCAAAAAAAGAAGCGGGCTTGGGGAGAAACTGGGGTCCACATTTTCTTCTCCCCTGAACCTCAAGCATCACCATGACAACCTCGAGCATCTCTTGTTGGGGGCTGCCTCTCATCGCCATGGGGACAAGAAAGAGGAGAGAAGGGTGGTACCAAGTACCAGGAGGGGGAGGAGAAGGAGAAGAAGAAGGGAAGAATATCTGCAATAGGAAATCAAAACTGTCTGGCGACCAACAAATTCTAGACCTAGAAAACCTAGAACTACGCCGCCTCCGGTCCGATTGAAGTATAGTATATAAAACCATTCATTGCAATGTCCTACCTGTCCATGAATACTTCAGCTTCAACCATAACAACACAAGAGCACACAATAGATACAAACTCAAGGTTAATCGCACCAAACTTGATGGCAGGAAATACGACTTCAGCAACGGAGCGGTCAATGCCTGGAATCCTCTACCTGACTCTGGGGTTTCTTCCCCAAACCCCAAAAACTTTAACCTTATAGACTGTCTACTATTGACCTCACCCCTTTCCTAAGAGGTCTGTAGGGGCCAACCTTCCCTGTCCTATTGTTTCTTTTTATTTTTCTTATATGTATCCATGTATTCATAACTATGTTTTTACTTAGACCTATTACCTTGTAAGCAATTGACAAACCAAATAAAACAAATAAATAAATAAAATTAGCTAAAATGTATCTAAATTTATCTCCTACCTGTTGGAAAAAAGGATCGTACTATCTCCCAGGAAAAAAAGGATCGTACTATCATGTATGGTGGACTTGTGGGAAACCCCAGGATTTCTGGCATAAAATTCAGAGCTGGTTGGAGGAAATGGGCGAAATCAAACTTGAATGCAAACCAAAATTCTTCTAATTGGGAATTAATATAGAGAGACATAATAAAGATATGATGCACCTAATCATACCTGTGATTACAGCTGCAAGACTAGTCTAAGGCTCAAAAGTGGAAACTTAAGGAAATTCCAGATGAAATGGAGATAATTAAAAAGATATGGACATGCGCAGAAATGGACAAATTAACACTGGAACTAAAAAATAAAGATGAATCCGAATGTTACAACGTATGGGAAAAGTTTTACCACTGGTTGGGAAAAAGGAAGGACTTAAAAATTTAAATTAAAACAAGATAAGGACGTTAAGATGACAGACTAGGAATGTATAAGAATTGGTGATATTGATGTATATATTATGTCAGTATGTATTATTTACTAGCTATGTAAGACAACAGGATGATTACACCACGTTCAATGCTTTTAAATGTTTTCGTTTAATAATTTTAAAAAACAGCAACTGCCCAGTGGGAAGCACAAAAGATTCAAGCCACGATTGGTGGCCTGATTTTTAAACTTCATCATTTATCTAGATCCGTTGCTCCAGGAATAAACACTGGTCCACGAGGGCAGGGTTACTCCTTGTAGGAAGAGGCTGAGTTGTGGGCTCCCGCTTGGTCAGAGAATGTGGTAAATACAGGCGGTCCTCAACATTACAACAGTTCATTTAGTGACCGAAGGTGAACAACGGCACTGAAAAAAAGTGACATTATGACGCTTTTTTTCACACTTAATGACCGTTGCAACCTCCCCACGGCCGCCTGATCAAAATTCACTGGCTCATACTTATGATGGTCGCCGCATCCTGAGGTCACGTGATCTCCTTTTGCGACCTTCGGGCAAGCCAAGTCAAGCGGGGAAACCCGGATTCACTTAACAACCGGGTTACTAATTTATCAACTGTCGTGATTCCCTTAACGACTGGAGCAAGAAAGATTGTAAAAAGGAGGCAAAACTCACATAACCAATGTCTGATTTAATGGCAGACATTTGGGGCTCAATTATGGTCATAAGTCCAGCTCCACCTGAAATTCCGAAAGAGAGAATGATATTTTAGGGCCAATTCAGGTCCTGAAAACGTGCTGGTTCCAAAGAGTCCACTAGGGGGCGCCACGTGATCATGATGCTGAATTGGTCATTGGTCATATGACCATTGCCGCCCCCCCCTTGGTGTGTGTGTGTGTGTGTGTGTGTGTGTGTGTGTGTGTGTGTGTGTGTGTGTGTGTGTGTGTGTGTAAAAATATATACAGAACCTTAAGGGGATATTGCTTGTCTGCGTTCTTCTTGCTTAATTCTTCTTCTTTTCATCCGTTCTCGGAGACATTTTCTCTGATCTCTTTTCTTTTTTTTGCAAATCATTTTTGTTTCAAGCCTTTTGTCCCCCCTGGAGTAAAATCTCTTCTGACAGCTGCCCTCATTTAGATGCTACCTGAGAATAAATCCCTTCTCCTCCTCCTCCTCCTCCTCCTCCTCTCCACAAACCCCTCTCCCTTCTAGCACTGATGATGTTACCTCGTTGGGTCATGAAATGTCTGCAGGAAAGCAACCAAGCTCAGGGAGCACCCAGGATCCCATAGTCGTTGTCCTCCTCCTCCTCCTCCTCCTCCTCTTATTTGTCGTTCCTTTGAACTGTTCCTAAATCTAGTCTGGGTTAATGAAAAGAAGGACTAGGGGTGATTGATAGCAGTCTTCCAGGATTTGGGGGGGGCTGCCCCACAGAAGTGGGGGATCAAGCTATTCTCCAAAGCTCCTGGGGGCAGGACAAGAAGCAACGGATGGAAACTGATCAAGGAGAGAAGCAACTTAGAACTAAGGAGGAATTTCCTGACAGGGAGAACAATTAATCAGTGGAACTACTTGCCCCCAGAAATTGTGGGGGCTCCATCAACGGAGGTTTTTAAGAAGAGACTGGACACAGTCAATGGGGGAGGCACTAACAACCGTATTACAAACTTAACAACTGCAGAGTTAAGTATAGGAAAGGTTAAAAGATGGGACAACACTCAGTTAACAAAAGATCCGCTCAGTAACAGAAATCTTGGGCTGAATTATGATCATAAGGAATACTTATTACCTGTATTTCAAAACTGAAAATTGATATTTCTTTTTGCAGGCAAATCGGATAGAAGGTGAAAGTTACGATTGTTATTAAGGTTGGTTGTGTGGTCAGCTAAATGTTTAGATCAGATTTATCATTTTTTTTTGTCCACCTATTTATTTGGATTCCTCTAAACAGCAGCAAAAAAAAATTGGCATCGGGGATTTGGCTATCTGTATTGGAAGCCCCTTTGTGGTACCTGGAGGGGAGGCGGTTGCTTAGCAACGGCTGCAGTATTATTTGCAACCTGCTGGGCTCAAGTTCTTAACAATATA
Organism: Pseudonaja textilis; assembly: GCF_049901715.1. Lineage (NCBI taxonomy): Eukaryota > Metazoa > Chordata > Lepidosauria > Squamata > Elapidae > Pseudonaja > Pseudonaja textilis. The sequence continues at coordinate 24,219,693 of NC_141999.1, forward strand.
TAGATATAGAGATAGAGATAGAGATAGAGATAGAGATATATAGATATAGATATGTTTTCTTATGTTTTCGTGAGTATTTGTATGTATAGTTAATACCCAGACAGAGCTGAATACCGTGTGTGTGTGTGTGTGTGTGTGTGTGTATGGATGGATGGATGGATATATATATATATATATATATATATATATATCGATATATATTGATATATCGATATATCTATGTATCTAATTTAATATGTTGATATATATATATATATATTGATATTTGTTTTCTTAAGTTTTCGCAGGTACTTATATGTGTGGTATTCAGGCTTCTGACGAACACAATACAGTGTTCTGATGAACACAATACAGAAGCCTGATGATGGCAGATGAGATTCTGCCAAAACGTCGCTACAACTTTAAAAGCACAACTATAATGACGTGGGAAAATACCCGAACAAAGCTGAATACCATAGATAGATAGATAGATAGATAGATAGATAGATAGATAGATAGATAGATAGATAGATAGATAGATATTGATAGATATTGATATATGCAGGTCTTGGCAGGTTCGGGTCTTTTCCCATGTAAGGTCTTGGCAACATCTTGGCAACATTTCGACAAGGTCCCACTCACCATCTTCAGGCTGGTGCTTTCGGCTTCATGCTTGTGCAAGCAAAGTGTGATCGGAGCTGCCGTCTCCCTATATATACTGGTGGGGAGGTTGGCTGTGCTGTCATTTCTTGATTGGTTGATGGAGTTGATGTTTGAAGATTATATATATATATATATATATTATATATATAATATATATATATTCAGCCATGAAAAGGTCCAGCTACACTCAATCAATCAGAACAGAGTTGGAAGGGCTCCTCCCAGAGGTCTTCTAGTCCAACCCTTTGCTCATGCAGGAAACCCTAGGCACTCTGACCATTCCTGACCGATGCTTAGCACAACATTATGCGCCAGCATGCAGGCTGGCAAAGGGAAACTGAATCGAGCAACAATTGTGTAGCGCAAACAATGTGTGGAAGTAGGAAAGGAAGCTCTGAGTTCTTTGGCTGCGTTCAACAGATTTCAAGGGTTTGAATGTGACTCCGGTAGTGAAAATACAGACTTTTTCCAGAGGTCTGTTGACAAAGCACTGACCAGAACAACTTGCCTCCAAAAGTTGTAAATGCTCCAACACTGGAAGTTTTTTTTTTAAAAGCAGAGATTGGATAACCATTTGCCTGAAGTTGGTGTAGGGTTTTCCTGCCTAAGCAGGGGGTTGGACTAGAAGACCTCCAAGGTCCCTTCTGACTCTGTTATTCTAAGTCTTTTGAAGCCTTGGCAACTTTAACATGGGTGGATTTCAACGCCCAGAATTTCCCAGAACGGGGCCCTAACGTTATAATTTTGAAATAAAACCATGCAAAGCCCTTTCTTTTCCGTCCCAATGAATGTAGCAGTTCCCTTTTTTAAAGAAAAGAAAAATAAAATTACTATTTGAAGCTTTGGAAGGAGGAAGGGCAGCCTGCTTGGGGAGAGGAGGGTGTTGGAGGAAGGCTCAGCCGAGAAGGTGCGATCCAAAGCTTGCGAGAAGACGGTGAAGAGGGTGGGGCATCGTTCTGCCGAGAGGTTTCACTCTTGATGGCACCGGTCCGCCACTTATGACCACAATTTGAGCTCAACATTTCTGTTGCTAAGTGAAACCTTGGTGGAGTTTTGTCCTGTTAATTTACCACCTCTCTTGCCTCATCGGTTCAATGAATTCACACTGCAGGTGTTCAGTTAGTTGTTAACCCGGTCGTTAAATGAATCCGGCTTCCCATTGACTCATCTTCTCTGATGGTCGCAAAAGGGAATCCCGTGACCCACCCACCCCCGGGACATGGCAATCATCGTAAATACGAGCCCATTGCCCAATGTCCAAATTTGGATCCCGTGATCGCAGGGAAGCTGCAAAGGTCGTATCGGGGAAAAACAGTCACGAGTCCCCTTTTTTCAGCGCCGTGGTAACTTCGGACGGTCGCTTAATGAGCCATTGTAAGTGGGGGACGACCTGTGCTTGCACCGTTAAAGACAGACTCCGAGAATGTCTCAGGAGGAGGCACCTTAACTCTCTTCCTCCCAAACAAACGATCTAAGCTTTGTGTTGTGGCTCGCCGGTGGCTAGCGGAGCTGGCATCAGAGTTGGACGGGAGGAGGTTGGGGAGGAAACTGGGCCAGTCCTGGAGGCTGAGGAAGGCTCGGACGAGGGCTCTGCGTTGGAGGCAGAGATGGGGCCAGGGTCCTCCGACAGTTATCAGCTGCCTTCGGAGTTGGACATCAGTGAGGCAGAAGAACAGCTGGAGCCTGTTCACGATGTGCACATGCGCAGAGCTGCCAGAAGAAGGGAACAGGTAAAGAACAACTGTCGACTTGGGAGTAAAGGCACAGGTGAATGGTGAATGGCCCCTCCCTTAGGGATTAAAAGAGGAGCAAAAGGGGAGGGGGCTTTTGCAGGAAAGAATTCATCCGTTGCAGTCGTGGGAAGATCTGTCTGTGCAAATCAGAGACTCTGTGCCGAGTCCTTCCTTGTCAGCACTGCGTTTGGAAATAGTTACTTGGCAGCTCTCCAAGCTAGATGAGATCTGTGCTCCTAATCACACCCTTGAAAGCCTGTTTGCCAGGCCTTTGGTGGAAAGTGAATGCAAGACATTCACCTTTGTTTAATAAAAGGGGTTTTGCCGGGGCAAAGAGTCTGCTGAGTGCTTTTTGGTGGGGGAAGAACACTTTGCTGTCTCTTGGTCCTGTTGTAAGTCAAGGACTGCCTTCTCAGCTCCTCGTGCCATTCGACTCTCTCCAGGTGAAGGATTGAAGACGTTCCACCCTTGGCTATCTTCTCCTTAGCTGAAGGCGGTCATTTCCCACCCTCTCTCTGCACGAAGCAATAGTTGTGAGAGTGCAGACCGACGGTGACCTCATATGACTCCTGGCCGTTGGAGAAAGGGAAGGCGCAGCAGCGGCTTCGGACCGTTGACTCTTGGCCGGCGTCCAAATTGCACCCACCTCCTACCAAAGAGCAGCCTGGCACGATGGCCTCCCAAGCCCCCCCTTCTCTTCCCCCCCGCATCCCTTTCTCGCACACATTCAAAATTGCACCGCTGGAAGGGAAAAAAACAGGGAAATCCATGCAACCTTTCTCGCTGATTAATTGTCGTGCGGGATCCATTAGGCCAGTTTTAATTAACTTAAAAAGGGCCTTAAGCTCCATTGGCCAAAAATGAAAAACCCTCCACATGGTTGTTTTTTTAATGCTTATAAGAGAGGATGCACTTTGCTCTCGAACCGATGTTTCTCTTTTTCTCTTGCAGCTAAAAAAAGACTCTCTTTCTGTTCCCCCTCCCACCGACGCGGTCGGAATTTTAAATTCCTTTTTCAATCTTTCAACCATCGTATTTTCGTGGCTAAACTCACCTTCCAACGTTTTGCGATGCGTTCGCAGGTTTAGCGGCGAGAGTTCAAATCCAGCAGCGGAGGTTGGTTAGGAGAGAGAGGCTGAGTCAGAAACCCGTGGAAGAGCCGGCTTTGGCACTCACCATATGCTCAGGAGCCAATCCGAATCAGGTACTTTTTGGGGAGTCCGTTAGCTTTTAACTGACCTCATTGGGCTGCGGTGGGGATGAAACTGGCGATTGTGATGAAAAGACTACTGGTCTTTGTTTGACCGACCACAATTGGGATTGGCAACTCGGTCGTTAAGTGAAGCCGTTGTTAAGGGAAACCACCACCATGCTCACCTGTTGGAAATCTGGCTCCTTACCTTATGAAAACAATCATTCAAGGCAAACTGGGCAAATTCAATTTCTAGAGTCAGTGGCTATTGAAGTCCTTGAGAGATCTGGATTCGAACTCGGTACCCAGCCAATGAACTTGGTCAAGGAGAGCCCTATTCTTACCCTGTTCGACCCTCCGCCCCCCCCCGCCCCCGCGATCCCCCTACTAAGCATTTACACATTGGAGTCTCACCACGCGGGCAGGGCCGACATTAAGCAACATTGAGGCTTCCATCCTAAAGTCACACAGGTGGTCGTGACAATGAATCGGCCCTCGATGAACAAGCCCCAGGTGCATACACCGGTAGTCCTCAACTTACAACGGTTGGTTTAGTGCCCGTTCAGAGTTACGACAGCACGGACACAAAACCGAATTGGGGACTGTTGTGTTTCACCCCGAAGAAAAAAACATGGCCGCCCCCTTGTGGGTCAGGTGATTAAAATTCAGGTGCTGGACTCGTACTTACAACGGTCGCAGCGTCCCAAGGGAGGGGCACGTCGCGAGATTTCCCCATTCGGCAAGCAAACTCAATCTGGGGGAACGGCCTTCCCGACTGCGGTGTTTTGCTTAACGACGGTGGCAAGGAAATCCGTGAAAGGGGACATGCCCCCCCCCCCGAAGGAACGTCTTGCTCCGCTCCAGAAATTTGGGGTCCAAATTGGGTGTCGTAAGTCGAGGACTTCCTGCCGTGGCTTCAGGGTGAGGCGTTGGCGGGGTGATGCAGTCGATGGGGGATGAGTGCGGAGAGGGTGCAGCGGTAGCATGAAACCCCAGAGATTCGGGAGTTAATGGGAGCCATTCTTTCTTCTTTTTATGTTAGAAAGGAAAATTCGGGGCATAAAACTCGACCGGAACATCCAAGGCTGAGATTCACTCTCAATTTGAAGAAAGAAAAATGGCTTCTGGGTTCGAATGACGGGCTGTCCTGGACTTATTTTGTTTAGTGACCATCCAAAGTTACAACGGCACTGAAAAAAAAAAACCCCTGACTTATGACCCCTTTTCACACTTACGGCCTTTTGCGGCATTCCCTGGGGCGGGGCATCTGATCCGATTTCAGATGCTTGGCCACTGGTTCCGACTTATGGCGGTTGCAGCGTCGTCAGGGGCCCACGCGATTCTCCTTTTGCGACCAAGTCAAAGCCAGATTCACTTAACAGCCAGGTGACTAAACTTCTCAATGGCCAGGGATTCACTCAGTGACTGGGGCCAAGGCCGGTCGTCCAATGGGGGCGAGAGACTCACTTAATGGAGGTCTCGCTTAACGACAGCCATGTTGGTCTGCGTGGTGGTCGTAAGTCGAGGACCACCTGGCTGTAGAGCCGGACGTGATCGGTCCCTGCTCTCAGGGAGACTCCCTTGACCTCTTGGAAAGAAGGGAGGAGGGGGGAATATGGGGGCTGGATTTGAGTTGGGAGGGCAGGCCGTGTTTTTCGACCTTGGCAAAATTAAAGGTGGATGGACTTCAATTCCCAGAATTCCCCAGTCATATACGGCTGGCTGGGGAATTCTGGGGGTTAAAAGTCTTCCAGTCTGTTGAAGCAGGAAAATCTATATTTATGTCAGACAAGTGGCTGTTTAAGTCTCTTCTTAAAAACCTCCTTGATGAGTTTTTATCCGTTTCCTTCCTTCCTCCCTCCCTCCCTCCCTGACTCATAGAATCCTAAGGCTGTAAGGGACCTTGGAGGTCTTCTAGTCCAGCCCACTGTTCAAGGAGGAGAACCTATCATATTTCAGATAAGTGACTGTCCGATCTCTTCTTAAAAACCTCCAGGGATGGAACACCCACCATTTCTAGTGGCAAGCGGTTCCCCTGGTTAATTGTCCTCACTGTTAGGAAGTTTCTCCTTAACGTCAGGCTGTTTCTCTCCTTCATTAGTTTCCATCCATTGTTTCTTGTCCTGCCTTCTTTGGTGCTTGGAAAACTAATTGACCCCCAACTCTTCTTTGGGGCAGCCCCTCAAAGACTGGAATATTGCTATCATGTCGCCCCAAATTCTGCTTTTCTTTAGACTACTCAAACCCAAATATCAATAGCACGTAGACTTATATACCGCTTTATAGTGCTTTACAACCATCTTAAGTGGCTTACAGAGTCAGGCTCTTGCCCCCAACAACCTGAGTCCTCATTTGACCCACCTCAGAAGGATGGAAGGCTGAGTCAATCTTGAGCCTGGTGGGATTTGAACTCTTGGCAGTGGACAGAGCTAGCCTGCAATACTGCATTCTAACCAGGAGGGAGGGAGGGATAGGAGGAAGTAAGGAAGGAAGGAAGGAAGGAAGGAGGAAAGTTTATAGAGTCAGCATATCACCTCCAACAATCTGGGTCCTCATTTTACCCATCTTGGAAGGACGGAAGGCTGAGTCAACCTTGAGCCAGTCAGAATTGAACTCCTGGCAATTGGCAGAATTAGCCTGCAATACTCCATTCTCCAGAAGGAAGGAAGGAAGGAAGGAAGGAAGGAAGGAAGGAAGGAAGGAAGGAAGGAAGGAAGATAGAGTCAGCCTCTTGTCCCCAACAATCTGGGTCCTCATTTTACCCACCTCGGAAGGACGGGAGGCTGAGTCAACCTTGAGCCTGGCGGGATTCGAACTGCCAACTGCAGGCAGCTGGTTGCAGCAGCAGTACTTGCAATAGAAGCACTCTAACCATTGCACCACCCTCCTGTATACAAGGTTTAAAAAAAGCAGCCTGCCAATGCCAATCCAATTAATTGACCCTTTTTGCTTCTGTGGTCCTCCAAGTCAAAGAGATGGAGAGAAAGAGAGGCTGAAACCCCCCCAACCCCCAAAAAGGTCTCCATCACAGAACCGGTCACAAAGACCTGGAAGCCCAGACTGTCTCTCCCAAACAGGGATTGGCTGCTGTGGTCATCGTGCCACGCCTATTATTTCTTACTCAGCCAATGGGAAAAAGAAAACAAACAAAGAAAAAAAAAGAGCTGGTGAAGCCATGAAGCCTTGCCAGTCACCTGGCACCGAGATGGTGACATAGCAAGCGGGATGGGACTGAATCGTGATGTTTGATCCAATTAAGGCAATTAAGCGTTGTCATAATCATCGATCAGGAGATCTGGCTGGGTTGGGACCTGCCACATTGGGCGAATTGAAGGAACAATTATTTTGGAGCGGGGATATTCAACCTTGATGACTTTTTAAGATTTGTGGACTTCAATTCCCAGAATTCCCCAGCCAGCTTTGCTGGCTGGGGAATTCTGGGAGTTGAAGTCCACAGGTCTTAAAGGGGCCAAGGTTGGACACCTCTGTTTAGAGCGTTTGAGAAGTTCTGAGATCTTCCGCAGAGGATGCAGGAATTCAGCGCTTCCGGCCAGTGGCGATTGTAGCTGGGGCTGCCAAGCAGATGGACTGTGCCCCACCTGGAAGACCCACCAACTCCTCTACTACTAGGGTCACCAACAGAACGGCCGAAACAGGGCACGGTGGGGTTGCATCTCTGCCCAAGCCACTTAGGTATCTCAGGTAGCTTCCATAACTACTTGAGCGTAGCTGATGGAGACATTTTGGAGCCAAGGACTGAGCCAGCTGTGCCCCAAGGGAAGAAAAGGGCCACACAACTTTAACATTAGACCCTGGTGAGCTGCTTCCTTTTTTGGGGGGGCTGGCTTCGTTTCCCTCTTTAGTCTCCCCCGTCCTTCAACCACGCTTCACGCAGAAGAAACATCAGGGCAGCTTCCTTGGGACATTTTTGGATTGACTTGATCCCCTGATGGCTGAAGACGTGGGTGGGGAGCAACTAAGAAGTGGACCTTCAGCCAAAGACTGGAAGTTCTGTAGGTCCATCGGGATCAGGGATCAAACCCCCGCCCCCCAAATCAGTGGTTCTCAAAAAATTTGCTCTCAAGGATCCTGTTAGCTTCTGACTGAGGAACTCAAAAAGAGTTTTAAGGTGGCATCTAGCCATAGTTCCTGCAGAAATTAAGACTGGAGACATTTTAAAACATCGGACATGGGAGAAGCCCGTGGAAAAGGGTCTTGGGGACCCCTCACTGGTTCCCCCCCCCCACAGGCCACACTTTTGAGAGCCCCTCCCCCCAAATGTTGTGATCTCTGGCACAGACAACACCTCTGGTGGGTGAGGATGAAGGAAGTCCAACACAGTGGAAGGAACCTGGTGCGTGGTGGGATGGCGGTTTGAGAATGACCCTTCTGCCCGGTTAATGGGACGAAGGAGGGGTGTGTGAAGGGGGTGGGGGGGGAGATGATGAACCCTCGATGCCTTGTCCTTGTTGGTAGGCCCCCTTCCCCCCCCCAAACTCCATTCGTTAAAATGGGTTAAGAGATTGTCGTGAAATGTAAAGAAAAAACGACAACAGAAGACGGAAGAGATGTCGTGAATGGACATTTATCATGACAAGAAATGAGTTAATAGTATTAGCACTAAAAAAAAAAAAAAAAGGCTGACTCCACCAAGCACAAAATCAATACACAACTTTACACTAAAACACACAAACCTACCAAGACATTCAGAATTTTTTTTTTCTTAAATTGTTTTTTGTCTCTTCTCTTGTTTTTTTTTTTTTTGCTAGGTAGCCATGACGATGTGATTGGTTTACTTAGTTGCTCCTTTTTAAAAAATAATAACAATTAAAAAGAACCCCATTTTCGACCAGAACCCCTTTTCTTGGCTGAGTGGCCGCTCCCTTTGGCACCAACGCCCCCCGTAAGGTTTAAAGAAGACCTTCTGTTTCAAAGGGAGAGGTTTGGATGCAGAAACAAAAAAAGTCCCGGAATGATTTGCAAGCGAGTTTTGTATAAAAGGAACTGGAGGTTTGTGGGTCTGTAAGGAGACACGTCCCGCTGGTCTTCTTCGAGTGGGCATGGTTGAACCTTCAACTGTCCTTTAGCCGCCTTTCCGAAATGGACAACCTCGCAGGTGTTGGGTTACCAGGATGGTCAGACCGATGTTGACCAAGGATGGAGTGGAACTGAACCCCAATCAGCTTGGAGAGAACCAGACTGAGGAAACCTCTTCCCCAAGATCGGGTGTCAGCATCCCATGGCTCCGGAGCCGCATGAGGCTCTTTGGGCCCTCTGCTGAAGCTCCCTGTTGGATGATCCCATCGCTGGCTGGCTCCGCCCCTCGCCCTCCCTTCCCAGTCACTCCTCACCTGGCCTGAGAAAGTAAAACACCAAAAACAGGAGACCCATTTCCCACAGAAAACACCGGGAGCCACAAAACCAGGGTAAGTGTGGTGGTGGTGGTGGGGTCATGTGACTGAGTGGGAGCGATGTTGAGTTGGCCACGCCCGCCCAGGGTTTGAGGCTCCCGGTGTTTTCTCTTCTTTGGGAAATGGCTCTTTGAGCATTTAAGACGTGCCCAAGACGTTCTACAAGGGATGGTCAAAAAAAAGAAGTCGTCCCGATAGTGGTTGCTACCTGTACGATGGAAGTTCTCGAGAAGATTGATTGCTCTACAGGGGTCATCATCTTGACTTGGATTGACCGCCTGGAAAGCTGCCCTGTTTGGAGTTCTCCGGATTTTCCCTGTGGTGTCAACTGGGGAGATCTTGGTCAGAACTTGGGGGGGCGGGGCAGGTTTCAGGGGGGGAAAGCATCTGTAAGGAGGCCTCCATACCTGAGACTCTCTAAGATATGGTCACTAAGAAAGAAAGAGACATGTGGTTTTAAGGCATGTGGTTTCTCAACCTCAGCCATGTGAAGAAGTGCGGACTTCATTTCCCAGAATACCCCAGCCAGCTATGCTTAACATCTTCACATGGTTAAAGTTGAGAAACATTAAGCATGAAGCAGAGAACGGTTGACCACTAAAGGCAAGGAAACCTGGCTACCTAAAGACAGCAGAACTCAAATCATGCAAAATTAATTGGTAGTCCTCCTTTTCCTGGTTCTAGACATCCCAAGAATGACGGGATTCACTTCACTCCTCAAACTGGACAGTTCCTAATACGGTAGGATGGGATTGTCCATCCTCTGCCTGTTCCAACTCATTCTCGGCCCTGTATCCCCAATCTTCCTTCATTTCCTCAGCGAGTCCGTTATGACCAGAAAGAAGAAAGGAACAGAGACTCGTCCTGCTGTTTGGCTGCAAATTTGGGGGGCTAAGCTAGGTTAACCCACGAATGGTACCAATATCGTCCATCCGGGTTCACCAGAAGATTCATTTGACCTGTCTTGAAATTCCTCCCAAATTTGAATGGCGTCGTCCCATTAGGGACAAAGAGACTTCAATTTTTGAGTGTTTTTGTACGTCTCCTTCTTCTCTCAGAGCTGTAGACCATGAAAGGTAAGTTTCATTTTCTTTTTTCCGTGTGAGATGGTTTCATGGGGCAACATTTCCGCTCACGACGGAAAGGGTACCACTCCGTCACTTCCAGTTGCATTCGCGAGCAATAATAAATAGGAAATGATCCCCATGGCTTCAGGGCTCGCCAACTTTTCGCGGGCAATTAAATTAACGGACCTGTTTTGCACTCCAAACCTCCAGTTCTTTTATGCACGGCCGTGTCTCTGATGTTTGAGAACACACACACACACACACACACACAAAACCCCCCCAGCAAAGTAAAACAAAATAAAATAAGTCATAGTCTCCCTTCTTACCCCTGTCTACCCCACCTCCCACAACTCCACAGACATGTTTGAAACAGAAATCAAGCATTTACAATGAAGCAATGGTGGAGCAGCGGTTTTTCTTTCGTTCTTTCTTTCTTTTTCTTCACAGTTAAAAGGGAAAAAATCGTAACATCAAATCCCCTCTTCAATCTAACTCGTTAAGAATTGGACAGTCTTTTGCAGGGGTTTTTTTTTTGTCTTCCTTTCGCACCCTCCCGCCCCTAATGTTTATATATACTTATATATATAATTTTTGAAATGTTTTTCTTTCTTTCTTTCTTTCTTTCTTTCTTTCTTTCTTTCTTTCTTTTTTTTTGTAATATGGAAGATGAGGAAAAATTCCATAAAAACAACAGGTTGGATGAACACAGAAGGTGGGTTGTTAAAAAGTTCAAAATGATGAAAAGGAGTGAAGTTCGAAAGTTCAGAAGACGGAGCAGGACGAGATGAGCGGTGCCCGGCAAGCGGGATAATTCGAGATCGGGGGAGTCTCCCCCCCCCCACCCCCAAATTCAGATGAAGCCAAAAAGTTGACTTTGGGGGAAAAAAAACGAACAAACAAACGTTGGAAAAGATGAAAGGTTGCGTCGCCCAAGGAAACAACACTTGAGAAATGTTCTTGATGTGGAGGAAGATATGGAGTGGATTTTGGGTGGGAGGGTGAGGGAAACAGAGCAGTCCGGAGGTAGCCAGCTATTGTAATAAAGAGTCCCACGCTGCTTTAGAATAAGTGTGTGTTCGGTTTGTTTTTTTTAAATAATATATATATATATATATATATATATTTACTTATATATATATTTATAGAGAGAACTTTGTGGTGAGCGGACGTGTCAAAATGCTGAATGGAAAAAAAGATGCTCCGGGTAAATGAGAATGTCCCGACACAAACCAAAATAAGACGTTATCAGGCGGCTTTTAAGGAAAGGGGCGGCGGAGAGGGAAAAAAATATGAAGGCTCGGTATTTGAAACATGGGGATGTTCACACGAGGGGTGGTAATTGCGCCTGGCCAATGTACATGGACAACTGTGTGTGGTCACCACGGGAGAAGACCTTAGTTGCCGAAGGTCCCCTTCGCTCATTTCCCCCTTCCTCCTGCCACCAAACCACTGGTTCTGATCCAAATCCCCTGGGAATGAAGAAAGGAAGAAGACAAGAAACTAGCCACCACGGAGATGATGGATGCGGAGAGGAAAGGAAGGAACGCAAGAACGCAACTCGCCAACTTGCGTTTCTCCGGCTGGGTGAACGGTGACTTATCGGAGCTACGACGACGTTGCGTCTTGGTCGTTCGGGGTTTGGGATTTGGGGAGAGGAACATTTCACACACACGCACCCCCGTTTGTGTCTGTGTTTTTCCTCCGGGGTGGACCCTCTTTCAGGCCTCATCTTCCAAGCTTGTATTCAGAAGCACCAAGGAGGTTTTTCCCTGCTCCGGTTTGGCAGGAGACGGGAGCAACTTAGGGAGTGAATCCAAGCAGGACAGGAGGCCACACCAGGAAGAGGGAACATCGCACAAGTCCAGCCGGGCCAGGACACTTTCCCCCGGCTGCCTTCCCCCCCACCCCAAAAATATCTGTCCTTATGGGTTTCAGGAAAAGATCTGGCTCATATTTGGCACATGAAAAAGCTCAAAAGTCTTGTTTCACCACTGCTTTGCTCAAGCAACTCTGTCCCTCCGTGCACCGAGAGGGGGGAGGGTACTCGTGTATCCAGGAAGGGTTGCTTTAGGAAATGGTCCAAAGGGGGGGGAGGGAGAGAACCTGGAGGTCCCAGTAAGTCCCAGTAATGGAATCTGGCCAAGAGAGGAGACGGGTTACAATTGGGTGCTTGGACGGCCAAGGTTCGCCATCGCTGGCCCTGGTTTGCTCTCCAGGTGCAGCCAAGAGGTGCCGTCGGTGAAGGATTGACCCCGGCACAATGACGTCGTTTCTCCCGTGGATCAGGGTTAGGAGAACCAGGTCAAAACCAGGAGCAATTCCCTCCCTCAATCCCACCCTTGAGATTCATGATAGGTCACATCCCAGCACGGAAAACAGACGGCAGGTCCAAAAACACAGCCGCACCGGAACGCTTCACAGCAAACCCTGATCGACTTGCGCACCCGATCCCACGGACATCAAAGAGACCTCATCCTGGTTTAGGATGGAGAGGCGACACGGTTGGGGACGGAGTTGAGCAGCATCCAGCTAAAATCCCTGGGCTGATTTTGGCAAGAGCCAGCCTCTCGGGTATCCAAAGAGGCCTGCGGCTTTTCTACCCACCCACCCACCCCCACAAAAAAGCCCCACCGTTCAACATTTATTCGACATTTTCTAGTGCTGGGTATATCAAAACCATCACTTTAGGATTTACCAAACAATCTTTCCTCTCGCCTCTCCTCTCCTTTTCCTCGCAAAACCAACATATGCCTGAGTAAGTAGTAAGGTTACATTTCTCTACCAAAGCAGGGTTAGGCTCAGCAAATGCAGGAAACCTCTCTCTTTGCCCTCAACAAAACACAGCATTTTATCCGATTGGGAGTTTCGGTTTGCTCACTTGGTTTTGTTTTTTGTTTTAAAAAGAAAAACAACCCCAATGAATACAGCAGAACACTGACGTTGTTTCGCTAAGCAGATTCGCGCTTTCCCAAAGGAATCGGTCGACAATCACATTCCCTAAGATCGTGATGAAAAATATTTAGGAATCAGGCCTCTAACCAACCAGAAATTAGCATCAAGACAGCTACGGAGGTTCCTAAACGGTGGCAGAAAGTCCTCAACGGTCTCTCTTTTTTTAATAGAAAAAAAATTATATATATATATATATATATATTTATGTTTATATTTATATATTTCAAAGTTACTAAGGATCCAGGATCCAGATCCGCTAACTACACTTATCTTTTTTTTTTAAATGTTTGTTTTTAAATATTAAAATGCCCCTATTTTCCCCAACATTGTTCCTCTTTTCAATTTTATTTTAAAAGCTGCACATTCCCTATAAATAATAGTAGTTTGGCACTTCAAAAATGGGGGGCAGGGGGAAAGTGCGTCTTTTTAAACAGGATTATGTCAGTAATAATTCTGAAGGGTATTTGTTCTTCGGAGAAGACCAACATTGTCTTTCGACGATCCCAAACTTTTGATCGCTTTAAAAAAAAAAAAAAAAGGTCTCGTTTAGCGACCGTCCGGAGTTTCAATGGCACTGAAAAAGAGAAACGCGGCTCAGTCCTCCCACTGACGGCCGCTGCAGTTGTGTGGTCATGTGGTCAAAAAAATTCGGGTGCTTGGCAAACCGGCATGGATTTACGAGAGTTGGGTGGATCCTGTGATCAATATATGTCATCTGACTGACTGACTTCTGACAAGTCAAGTCAAGGGGAGCGGGAAGCCGGATCCGCTTAGCAACCGACATCGTGTTCGTAAATCAAGGACTACCTGTAACCGTGTGGGTTTGAAGGAGGAAAGTGAAAAGAAGGAGAAGCAAGGAAATAGACCCGCAGGTTTCTCCAACCAAAATAGTTTTGTGCAATATATATATTTTAAAATCCAGTTAAACCAGACACGGTCATTTTAAAGCCTCGGCCACCGGCCTCTCTCTCTGTCCTGCCCGCGTGAGTTGCTTTTATTCGGAAGGAAATGTCAACTTACATTTGTGCGTGGGTGCATGTACTAAACACCTCCACGACCCTCTTCATTCGGCCCTCCACAATGGTCTCAGTTTCTCGTGGTGGGGGGCTTGGAAATTAATTGCCCATCCTTGAATTAAATGGACATGTGGACTCTCTCCCCAGCCTGGCATGGCAGCAAGTTTTGGGGCACTGAAGAACGAATGAAACCATGGCTCTACCAACCTTGGCCACTTCAAGGCTTATGGCCTTCAACTCCCAGCATTCTAGTTTTATTTCTAGACGCGATGTCTTTTCTCCTCGGAGACCTTCTCCTAAAAGGCCGGGGAAACAGCAGGAATTTTTGCTAAAGAACTGGGGTTTTCTGCCTCCCAAACGGCAAGAAATTGCAATTTCTTTCTTTTTCTTTTTTCTTTTTTTTTTGCAATTTGCAGGATTTGCAAATAGGCAGGATTTGCAAAGTGCAAAAGCCGGCGTCCTTAATTAAAACCCAAAATCTGCTTTTTTGAGGGGGGTGGGGATGACCAGAACTAGGGAAGCCGGATTCTGCAATTTCAGCTGGATCTCTGCGACCGAGGAGAGACAGAGAAAGGGGTCTTTGCGGCCATCCTTGGCTCTCCTCCTTTTGACCATCGTCGGCTTTGCAGGAATATGCCAAAGGAGAGAGGTGGGCCCAATTCGAGGCAGAATCCCCTCCTCCTTATTTCTTGCCAAATCTTTGCTTCCTTGGCACGCAAGGGTGATACTGAAAGGTGCCCAGCCCGGTACACAACCTCCGGAGGGAAAAAAGAAAGTGGGACGAAATAAAAAGCAGAGGCCAGATAGAGGCAGTCCTCAATTTACGACCGTTCCGTTGAGCGAATGCGGAAACTACAACGGCACCGGGGAAAAAAAAAAAAAAAAAGGACTGACAGCCCAGTCCTCGCGCTTGTGACCACTGCAGAACTCCCCGAGTCACGTGATCAAAATTCGGGCGCTTGTCAACTGGCGTGTATTTTCGACAGTTGCAACGTCTCGGGGGGGGGGGGTCAAGTGATTGACAGCCGAAACTTTCCCACCTGACCTCCGGACAAGCCAAGTCAATGGGGGGAG
Source organism: Pseudonaja textilis (assembly GCF_049901715.1). Taxonomy (NCBI): domain Eukaryota; kingdom Metazoa; phylum Chordata; class Lepidosauria; order Squamata; family Elapidae; genus Pseudonaja; species Pseudonaja textilis. The sequence continues at coordinate 24,234,780 of NC_141999.1, forward strand.
GGGGAGACGGATTCGCTTAGCATCCATCCGATTCGCTTTAACGACTGCGATAATCCGCTTCGCCAAAAAAGTTCATAAAATCGGGCCTCACTGGCTTAATGACCACCACCCCCGTGGTCCGAATGGGAGTCATAAGTCAAGGACTAGCTGTACTGTCGAAATATACACAGGATTTGGTGTGGGGTGTGTGTGTGTGTGTGGCAAAAATGGGCAAGAGGCTCCTTCTCCGTTCAATACTGACCATATTTAAAAAGACGCAGAGAGTTTGGCACGAAAATCTGTTCCCTATCGTCTGTTCCCTATTCTCCCCTCACCCACCCCACCCCCCCAGCCCCACCCCCCCGCCAAGCCCACCCCAAGGAAAGCATGATATGCAATGCACCTGCAAAACTGCAACAGTATTTTTTGTTCATTGTAAAAAGAAGAAGAAGAATAAGGAGAATCTCAGCCAGTGGGAAGGTGGGGGGTTTCCCCTACCCCCCCCCACCCCGCCTGCAAAAAACATCCCTAACTGCGAACCTCGGTCGATAAAATTGCTGATTGCAGTCATCCTTACTCCCTAAAATCAGTGCAAGATGCTCAATAGATATTGCTTCCTTAAAAAAAACAAAACACATGAATAGTATATAAGTTTCACATTTTCGTTTTGTTTGTTCTCTAGTGGTTTTGAGGGTCTCAAGACCCTCCCCTTCAGCCTAAGAAGGAAAACAGACACATGCTACTACCTAAGAGGATTAAACCCACCCATGGCCCACCCACCCATTATACACCCCAACCTCTTACTGCCCCGAAACCGGAGCGTTGGCCTAAGTGAGCCAGTCAGCGGCTCAAACTCTTCGTCTGAAGAGCATCGAGGAAAGATGTGGGCTGTGTGCTAAGTTCTTTCCTTGCAGATCTGAATCTCCACCCGATGGTTGGGAGACGGTCTGAAAGGAATGGTTCCCCCCCTCACCCCCCCACACCCCCTTTGAGAGTCACTGAAATATTGCAGAAATCCATAACTCAGTGCTGAAGAGTTGAGGGACGGGGAGGAGTTTGAATGCAGCATAGGAAAATCTCTGCCAGAGGGACAGACAAGGACCTGGCCAAGCCCTCAAGGGAAGAAGCTTGGCTGGAGACCTTTCTCTTTGAGTTGCTTTTTCCAGCTTCTTCGGGTCTCGAGTCTTGAGAAGGACACTAAACGCACCGGCCAGCAACTTCTATCCTAGAGAACATTGGGGCTCTCATATGTGGGGTTTCTCCCACCCTCCACCCCCCAAATTCAAGAAACGTTAGGCTGCCAACTCCATCTCATTTCCAACAAGCCTAGCTCAACCAACACAACGCCTGGGTAGGCGTCCACCGGCAACATCCTCCTATCTTCTACACCAGGTTGGATCTCCAGTGAAGAGGTAGACTTTTGACTTCACAACCTCAGGCCTTTTATGCTGAATGACGGAACCGGGAACTGTCACAAGCTCTCAGACAAGCCAACAATGTGAGGTCCTCATTCAAGCTAGCCTTTTCAGCGCCTTTTGGATAAACATCCTTGGAAGAAACACGCAAGCTACCACAAGCACTGCAAGGACACGTGGTTGATTTGTTCAGCCTGGCTGGCCGACTCTGGACTCTGATCGTCCTTGGGGGGGGAACCCAGCACGACCCAGAAACGCTTGGTTAAAATGCTGGCAATCTTCAAAAGCCGACAAGCTGGCGAGCTCTCTACAGACAGAGAGAACATAGCGAGCCCAATATGTAAACATCGCAGGGAAATACCCTGTTTTTTTTTTTCCAATTTATTTATTCATTCATTCATTCATCCATCCATCCATTGCACCCTTTTGAGGGTGACAGAAGGAGAGGAGGAGATAACCCAATGGTTACCCCATGGAAACTAATGAGAGAGAGAGAGAGAGAGAGAGAGAGAGAGAGAGAGAGAGAGAGAAAGACGCAGAGTCCTACCGAGAGGAAAAGTCACCACTTGGGTGGTGGGACCTGTTCTTGATGTGGCCTTCACGGCTATTCCAAGTTTACACTAAGAATAGGAAGCCCTAATCAAACTATGATCTGAAAAAAACAAAACACTACACAAAAACCAGAACACCGTCACCGGGGAGATTCATGAATGAAGAGAGCCGAGGAACGAAGGCCGTCTCACCCTATTGGATTGGTAATACTGCTGGTTGAGACTAAGAGCAAGTTCTCAACCTTGGTAGCTTGAAGAGATGTGGACTTCAGCTCCCCAAAGTCTGCTGGGAGATTGAAACCTCCTGAGATATAACCAAGGGTGTGATTCTACCGGTTCGGACCGGTTCAGGCGAACTAGTTGTTACACCAGTTGAACCCCACCATTGGACACAACTGGGGGATTCTGGGCGTTGTTGTCCACACGTCTTCAAGCTGGCAAGGTTAAGGAACACCGTAACCAGAGGGTGAATAAACAAAGAAAGTCAGAAGGAAAATGCAATGGTCCGGGCTTGAGGAGAACCTCGACAGCCCATAATACTGACAACATCCCCGTCTTCACAGTGTGCACCTGTCTGGTCCTCTAAGGCAACAGGAGCTTTCATTGCCAGGTTGTTCCTTCCAAATTTCCCACCGCTTTGTTGTAGCCAAAACCTGGGGTTGGGCGCCTTTCCAGGTTCAGATGGCCCCTTCTGAAACATGTACGAAGATCTTCCTGCGGCCCAAACACAACGGAAGGTGAGGGTAGACGTACCTCACCTGGGAAGGAAGACACAACAAACCACAGGTGGGCCACAGGAAGGAGAAGGTTGACTCCACGAGTCTGACTTTCATCACACAAGAAGGACCTGGCCATCTCCTTGCAGGTTGTATACATCTATATCTCAAGAGGTTCAGCCTTCTTTGCAATGGGGGGACGCTCAACCCAAACCCTAGGAAGGGTCACCACAGCAACTCGAGGCCAGACCCCCAGCAAGGCAAGAAGACAGAAGTTCTCTGCGTCTGAACCCAGACCCAGTTCTCTACCCCCGGCACAAGCTCCTCCGCTTTCAGTAGAAGACAGAAAAGAGACCTTCTCTGCAACACGGTCATCTAAGGACTTTGCTTTGATCACCACGGTTGGGGAAACGGGGAAAAAGGACTCAGGTTTTCCCTATTAAAAATAAGAATTCAGGTAGTCTTCGAATTACAACCATGTGTTTGGTGACCGCTCAAAGTTACAACGGCACTGAGAAAAAAACGACCTCAGTTTTCACATTTATGACCGTTGCAGGCTCCCCACGGTCCCCCGATCTAAATTCGGGGGCTTGGCAACTGGCGTGTAAGTTATGACAGTTGCAGCATCCTGGGTTCACTTTTTGCGACCTTCCCAGCCGGTTTCTGGCGAGCCAAGTCAAGGCGGCGTGAGGGTGGGGGTGAGCCACGATTCACCAAACACCTGGAGCGACTTGCTTAACAGCGGTGGCGAAAAGGTCGCAAAATGGGGCAAAACTCACTGAACCTCTGTCTCCCTTAGCAACGGAAACGTCGGGTTCAAGTTGCAGTTGTAAGTCAAGGACTACCTGTGACCAGGGGCTTTGAATGCGATCGTTGTTTGCTTCAAAGCCAGCCGAAAAACAGTTGTCACCCCCCAAGTTCTTCCTCCACGTCCTCTTCACTCAGGACGAATGCGATGCAACTCAGGAGCTGCCTCGTTTCCCTCCAAGAGAAAAGCGGGATCTATCACGGCGGGAATTGTGTGGCGCTTCCGGTCCGGACCTAACTCCTTTCCCCGTTTCCTTCCCAAGACCCAACCTGATCCTCTACCCAACCTGATCCAATCTCCAGCGGTGACGTGGAGAAGGGCCCCACGGGGAGAGCCCACTGAGAGATTCGTTGGAGCTGATCTACTCTCTGCCGGAGAGAGAGGAAAGAAAGCTAGAAAGTGGCGGTGGGGGGGATCCTTGCTCCATCGGACTCATTCGGAGACTCAGAAAGAAAGAGGACTGTTTTCTTTTAAAAAAAATCTTTTTTTTTTTTTTTCTATTCAAATCCATCAACTGAAAAAAGAAAAAGAAAAAAAAAAAGAAAACGTCGCCATATATATATATATATAGATAGATAGATAGATCGATCAAGAGAGAGAAATATATACACAATCAGGCCACACCGTTGGTGAAATAAATGTCCGGCAGAATATGACGGGCTGCTTCCCAATCACGGGGGGCTTTGTGTATCTGTGTGTGTGTGTGTGTGTGTGTGTGTGTGTGTGTATGGCAGAGAGACGGGCACTGGGCAGGGGCCGGGGTCATGGCGGTTACCGTTTTTCACAATTAAAGGGCTGATTGAACCTATTCCTCACCCCCCCCCACCCCTCCCCAAGCCTTCTCTTGGGCCTCCTCTTATCCCACTTTCTGTGGGTTGGTGGCCCGGACTCCTTGCTCGTACGTTACTCGCTGGCTGATGAGATATTGCGCGGCTTGGGTGGCAGCTGGCGTGCCCGTGATGGTGACTTTACGGTTCCTGGTACCTGGAATAAACTCCCCCTTTTTGGAAATCTGGATGCGGGCCCCTGTCAGCTCCTGGTATTCGACCAACGTCTTCCCGCCTTTGCCCAAAATGGCACCGACGAGGTTTTCCGGCACGGCGATTTCCACCATATCTTTAGCGCTTTCTACTAGCTTCTCGGTGGCTAGGAAGGAGCTGGCCACCAACGGGGAGGCGGTCCCTAAGTAGCCGTTAGCCGCCCCAGTGGCTGCCGCTAAAGAGCCCAAGGTGAAGGCGCCAACTGCACCGGCTGGGGCCGTGGTACTCGTAGAAGCTTCATTGGCGTACGAAGCTAAGAGGTTAGCGGCGGCGGCAGCCGCTGGGTTGGCTCCGGCGGCCACGGCAGCCAGGACTCCGGAAGCGGCAGCCGAATTGAGGCCGAGCCCCAAAGAATTGGTGTTGTATCCGTAACTCGCTAAGGTGTTGAGCGCTGTGCTGATGGCCAAGAGGTCGCTGCCGGAAAAACCCGGCAGGGCAGCCGGGAAGGCGCCAACACCAGCCAGGCTGGTGTGGCCCAACAAGCCTGAAGCGGTGGCCGCGGCGGCGGCGGCGGGTAGAACGTCTGTAGAGTTGGCGTAGGGCGATCCAGTTGGGTTAGAGTTGGCCACTGGGCCGGTGATGTTGGCGTAGCTGATGTTGAGGCAGCTGCTGCTCTGCGGATCCTCCTGAATCTTCTGGACAATGATGTCGACGGCCTTGTGGATCTGCTCGGGTTCTCCGCTGATGGTCACCACGCGTTCTTGGAGGTTGATGCCTTCGGGTTTCTGGCTCAGCTGCACCCAAGCGCCAGACTGTTCCATGATGGCTTTGACAGTGGCGCCACCTTTGCCGATAATCAGCCCGGCTGTGCTGTTTGGGACGATCACCTTGGCCTGAATTTGGGGAGGAAAAGGAGAGGAAGAGCATTGAATTCGGATTGCAACTTCTAACCCTCTTCTACATCAGGGCGGGATAGCACATCGTGCTAAACTAGGCCGAACTGGGATTATATCGTTTCTTTTTTAAAAAAACAAATGTTATTAATTTTCTATTGATTATATATAGGGGACGCGGTGGCTCAGTGGCTAAGACACTGCGCTTGTCAATCACAAAGGTCAGCAGTTTGGCGGTTCGAATCCCTAGCGCCACCTAACGGAGCGAGCTCCCGTTCCTTGTCCCAGCAGCTTCTGCCAACCCACCAGTTCGAAAGCATGTGAAAAATGCAAGTAGAAAAATAGGGACCCCTTTGGTGGGAAGGTTACAGCTTTCCATGCGCCTTCGAAGGCGTTTAGTCATGCTGGCCACGTGACCATGGAGACGTCGTCAGACAGCGCTGGCTCTTCAGCTTTGTAACGGAGATGAGCATCGCCCCTAGAGCTGGAAATGACTAGCACGGATGTGAAAGGAAGGGAACCTTTACCTTTATTGATTACATTTCTTAATGTTTAATAAACATCGTGTTGTCTGGGTATTTAATTTGCTTCCGCAATACAGGTTCCCTTCTTACTCTCCACTCCCTTTTTTTCCAACCACGGGTAAAATAAGTTCCATGTTTGCTAATATTCTGTGTTTTCTTTCTGTTTAAGTTTCAATGTATGTCTATCCTTTTCTGCACAATCTAATGTCTTCCTGATGATCACTTCATCTCGCGGGGTGTCTTCGTTTTTCCAATATTGTACGAAGATAATCCTCGCTGCTACGAAGACATGTGATATTAAATACATACTTTTCTTATCAAATATTTTGGATACCATCCCTAATAAAAACAGTGGGATTGTGGTGTTTCTGAGCTAATGTGTCCGTGGCAACCAGATCATCCTGTTACTCATCGCTACAATTTCAGGCCAGAAAAAAATAGGTTTTATTGACACAGGTTTAGGGTTTCTACAGGCAATCCTCAACTTACGACCAGAGCGGAGCCCAAAATTGATATCGCTAAGTGAGACATTTGTTAAGTGAGATTTGCCTCATTTTACAAACATGCTTGCCACCGTTGTTAAGCAAAACACTGCCATTTTTAAGTTAGCGGCATGGCCATTAAGTGAATCTGGTTTCCTCTGACTTGGCTTGTCAGTTGGTCGCAAAAGGGGTTCATATCACACCCTCCCAGGACGCTGCAACCATCATAACTAGGAGTCCCTTGCCAAGAATCCAAATTTTGATCACCTGACTGCATGGATGCTTCAACGGTTGTAAGTGTGAAAAACGGTCATAAGTCCCTTTTTTCAGTGCCACTGTGATGTTGAATGTTCACTAAACCAACTGTTGTAAGCCAAGGAGAACCTGTACTGCTTTCTAAACTCCTTTGCAATTCAATTTCCCCCCAGGTCTTTTTTAAAATCAGATTTAACAGAGTTGGAAGGGACCTTGTAGGTCATCTAGTCCCACCCCTTGCCCAAAAAGGAGACCCTACACCATATCTGACAGATGGCAGCCCAATGATGAAGCTCCCACGACAGATCTGAAGGCAACTTCTGTTCCGTGGGTTGATTGTTCTGCCTGTCAGAAAGTTTCTCCTTATTTCCAGGTTAAATCTCTCCTTGTTCAGTTTCCATCCATTGTTCCTTGTCTGGCCTTCGGGTGCCTTGGAAAATAGCTTGACCCCCTTCCTCCTCTCTGTGGCAGCCCCTCAAATATTGAAAGATGCTCTCCTGTCTCCCCTGGTCCTTCTCTTCCCTAGACTAGCCAAGCCCAGTTCATGCAACTGTTCGTCATATGTTTTATCCTCCAGTCCCCTAATCGTCCTGGCTACTCTTCTCTGCACTCTTTCTAGAGTCTCAACATCTTTTTTTGTAGTGTGGTGAGCAAAACTGGATGCAGGATTCCAAGCGTGGTCTTACTAAGGCTTTGACTTGTCAGGGGCAAGTTAAAAAGTCCTATAAAATAAACCTCAGACAATGGAGGCCCATTCATTTTCTTCCCCACATCCCCCTTTTTAAATTCTTTTAAAAAAAATCCCCCTATATTCCTCTCAATTTGCCAGGCAGCCCGATTGCAAAAGCGCCTTCAGCACCACGGACAGCATCCTTCCCTTCCATCGAAACCCTCAAGATTTAGGACAATTCCGGGTCGGGCCGCCTGGTGACCCTTTCAACAGAGGAGACAGGCGAAGTTTTGACATGTTTGGGCTCCAGGCGTTCCGTCTTAGACGTGATAGAAAGTGAAATCTCTGTCTGAGCGTATACACACACACACACACACACACACGCCCAAATGCACACATGAGAGGAAAGCAAAACTTGTTCTACTTATAGCCGGAACCTCAGGTGCCCTTTAGCAACAAGGAGGAAGAAATATGAATGATGCATGAGGACTAGAAGATTGCGTTCGCTGTTTGGTTTTGGCCCAGGATGGTGAATTTGGAAGACAAGCAGGCGTGCGGTGAATTTTGGCGGTGCCCCTGCTGGACGGCTGAATGTCCATAGCTTTAAGTCAGAAGGCACTGGATGTATATTGGGATTAAGTTAGGCTCCTTAGAATTCAGTTATGATTAACTGTGCAGGGCCTTGAACGAAATTGTGTGTCTGTGTGTTTGTGGGTGCTTGTCTGTGTTTCTTTCATAATGCTGTTGGCTCTGGAGATACAGGTAGGCCTTGATTTACAGCCACAATTGAGCCCAAAATTTGTGTGGCTAAGGTAGAAATTCATTAAGTGAGTTTTGTTCCATTTTTATGACTTTTCTTGCCATGGTTGTTAAGTGAATCTGGCTTCCCCATCGACTTGAAAGCCAGTTGGGTGACTTTGGGTCAATCCCAACAGTTTCTCAGCCCAACCCACCTCACAGGGTTGTTGGGGAAAAAATAAGAACGAAGGAGTATTAGGTATGTTTATAGCCTTAAGTTATTTCCAAAAACAATAAAGGCAGGATTAAAAAATATGTTTTAAAAAGGCATTTTCATCAGAATGTGGGGGAAAAAAGGTCGTAATTTTAGGAGACAAGGATGCATTTAAGAAACGCTTTCTGTCTTTCCAGATCTATCCAGACAGGCAGATAAAGTGACTTCTGTGCCACATTCCTGCCTCCTGTGTAAATGTGGCATCATCTTTGTGCCTGGCTTGTAGCCACAACCCACAACTGGCTGTCATAGCAACGGCACAATCCAGGGACAATGCAGACTTGTGATCCTCTTCTGTGCACATGAAGCTTGAATGGCAAGAGAGAGAAAGAGGGAGAGGGAGAGAGAGAGAGAGAGAAAGTGAGAAAAAGAGAAAAGAGAAAAAGAAAGAGGGAGAGAGAGAGAGAGAGAAAGGAAGAGGCAGAAAGAGAAAAGGAGAGACAGAAAGAGAGAAAGAAAATGAAAGAGAGAGAGAGAGAGAGAGAAAGGAAAAAAAGAGAGAGACCAATTCATAGTTTTTCAAGGCATTTTCTTCTCCTAATAGGAAAAATACCAATTTTTCTCTGTGCAGCTGCCTTTTTAATAAAAGCATGAATTGGTTTGGGGCTGTTTAGTTGTTTAAACAGAAGGTAGATTGTGTTTTTACATATTTTTTTTTTTTTAATTTATCAAATTTATTTGCCGCCAATATGGTGGTTCAGGCGACTTTTTGATTTGGAGGGCGGAGATCATCAGCCCCTAATATTCTGACGGGTTTTTATTCTTTTTCTCTCTTGAATTCCCCTAATTTTAAATATTCGTACACTGATGTGTTTTTCTATTCTTATTTTATTGCACTACAAGCTGGCCAGAATCACTCCCGAGATAGCGAGATGGGCGGCCTATAAATTTAATCAATCAATCAAAATATGAGTTGCTGAAATGTAACAGGCTCAGGTTTTTAATGCAGGAGAAATGGAGAACTATTTTAAATATGTCTAATGTGTTGGGATTTATATTTGAAAATGCCTGAATGTCAGCCCATGAGCAGGAACTGAATTTAGATCCCTTTTCAAATGCAGCAAATAATAGAAAGAAAAGTCTAGTTTGACAGCCCTCTGCAATGTTTAATCATCAATTAAAGACCAAAATAAGTACTACGTCTCCAGGTAACTCTCGGCTGTACCAGCAAAATGGTAAAAAATAGCACACGGTTTGAATGTTAGGTGCTTGGGAAAAGCTGAATGAAAATGAGAGGTAATGAAACGCCTCCATAACATTTGGGGTGGATATTTTCAGAAGCATCTGTTTAACCTTTAGACTTCCAACGTTTTGCAACCCGTGGATTGGTAAGGTAACAGGAGCCAAAAAAAGAAAAAATCTTTCTCAAATAATAACGCTGGGGCAGAATTTGATAGCATCTAAATGGGTTGGATTACATCACTCCTCAGATTTCACTGGGCTGGGAACGATGGGAACTGTGGGCTCATCCAGTGTTTCTTAAACCTGGATGAGCTCACAGTGGACTTCAACTCCCAGAATTCCCCAGCCAGTATGTTAATGAACTTGAAGATGGGTGGACTTCAACTCCCAGAATTCCCTGGCTAACATACTAATGAATGTTAAGATGGGTGAACTTCAACTCCCAGAATTCCCCAGCCAGGTCTAATCCATTTGAAGAGCCTCAGATTTGGGGCAAATTAAGCCAAATGCCCTTCGCTCTAATTTTGCAGAGGCCTCCTGTTCCCCCCACCCACCCACCCAAAAAAACCTATACAACTGAAAACCCCACCCGTTCGAAACACCCCCCTGTTCTTCACCTGCTTGGCTCGATCGGGGTTCATGGTGGTCTGTGGCTGTAGGATATTGACGGATTCGGGTTTCACAACCGACTGGGGGATTTCTCGAACCTTCTCAGCAATGAAGTTGTGGACGGCGTTAAGGGCTTCGGCGGTGCCTTGCACCAGGCATACCCGCTCCGTCGTCCCTGCGTGGAGGGGGAAAAAATACATCACATTTTAAAATGGGACTCTGGAAGAGGTTGAGGTCAGCTGGGTCCCTTTTCCCGGGTCTCGTTTTGGAGGGACAAGCGGCCACAAACCGCTTTGGGATAGTGAGAGGGCAGCATATAAATTGAATGCAGGCGGTCCTGGACTTACAACCGTTCCTTGAGGGACTGTTGGAAGGAACAGCGGCACTGGAAAAGTGATTTGTGGCCGTTTCTCACACTTATGACCATTGCAGCATCCCCCCGGCCACCTGGTCAGAATTCGGACGCTTTGGCGACTGACTCGTGTTTATGACGGGGTCATGTGATTTCCCCCTTTTGCGCCCTTCTGATGAGCAAAAAACAGATTTGAACCTGATGACAAGTGGGCGGGGCAGAGATTGGCTTAACAACCATGACAAGAGAGGTCGTAAAGTGGGGCAAAGCTCACGAGAGCTGTCTCGCTTAGCCAGGGAAATTGCGGGGTGTGTGTGTGTTTTCAACTGCGGTCGTAAGTTGAGGACCAGCTGCCTATAAAACTCAGAGCAAAGACGGACAAAAGGCATTCGGGAGGAGGATCTGCTCGCTGGATCCACCCCCCCAGGATTCTGGATTCCAGGATCTTGCAACAAGAAAGATTCTTCTTCTCTCAGCTGATCCCACTTCTTGCAAATAAGGAGCCCGAGGTTTCTGGACCCCAATCCTGTTTTTAGGGACACCCCCCCCCGCCCCCCGAAATGGACAGTCCAGCTTGCCTGCCTTCGGTTTCGTGTAGGAAAGGCGGAACAGCCTAACGTTCCTTTTATCGGGATTCCTTTTTCTTTGGGTGTGTTGACACCCAAGTTCAAAGCCCAGAGCAAAACAATCCCGGGGTCCTTCCATCCCAGAACCTTTGCCCTTGGGATGGCATGGCCCCGCCCACTTGCCCCCCTGGCCCCGCCCACTGCAGCTCTGCTTCTCCCCATGTGGCCAGGTTGTTATTTAGAGGCGATGAGGATGAGGATGCCAACCTTCCCAGGACTTTGAGCAGGCAGAGCAGGCACCTCGACACGCAACTTCAGGGAGAGGAAGAAGGGAAAGGAGCAGAGCGAGGGGAGGGATGCCTCTGAAATGGACAGGCAGGAGGGAAGGAGAGAGAGGAAGGAAGGAAGGAAGGAAGGAAGGAAGGAAGGAAGGAAGGAAGGAAGGAAGGAAGGAAGGAAGGAAGGAAGGAAGGAAGGAAGGAAGGAAGGAGAAGGAAGGAAGGAAGGAAGGAAGGAAGGAAGGAAGGAGAGGAAGGAAGGAAGGAAAGGAAGGAAGGAAGGAAGGAAGGAAGGAAGGAAGGAAGGAAGGAAGGAAGGAAGGAAGAAGGAAGGAAAGAAGAAGAAGAAGAAGAAGAAGAAGAAGAAGAAGAAGAAGAAGAAGAAGAAGAAGAAGAAGAAGAAAGAAGAAAAATATTAATGGGTAGAAGATATATATAAATAAACTGCTAATTGGGGAGAAGGAGGAAAAATAGGAGAGAGAGAAGGAAGGAAGAAGAGGAAGAAAAAAGGAGAAAGAAAGGGAGGAAAAAGAAAAGGAGGAGGAGGAGGTAAGGATTTCTAGCCGGCTGAACCCTCCAGCAAATTGCTTGCCCCCACTCAACTCCTCCGCCCCCCCGCAGCTCATCCCCAAGATGGGTCCCTGCATCCCCCCAGCTTCTCTTCCCCTTGCGATTGTCATGGCAACCCACGGCTGCTCTTCCCGCCCTCTGCCACCTCCCAATCGGCTGGCCTCCAGGGCCCATTGCCACGGCAACCGGCACCCCCTCAAAAAGGAGGCAGCTTGGTGGGGGAGGGGAAGGAGGCTATCGCCAAGGCAACCAGAGGATGATGAAAAGAGGGGACCACTTTGTCCACGTGGCCTTGGTGGGGGGCGGAGGGGGGGGGAGGAAGGGGGAGCAGCCCTCTCATCTTTGGCCGGGGTGTCTCATCCAAAGCCAGCTGGGCTGGGGGTGAAAAACAGGCGTTGGGGAGGAGACAAAGCCCCCCCCTCCCACAATATTGGAACCCCCAGCATCTGGTTGATGGGAAGCTGCCACGGTGGATGTGTTCCTGAGCATGTGCAGAATGTGCTTCTCTGCACCTCTGGAAGTAAGGAAGAGATACCTCCCACCCTCGAGATGGGGCTCCCCCTGGTTAATTGTTCTCACTATCAGGATGTCTCTCCTTCATTCCAGGTGGCTTCTCTGAGTAGAGTAGAATAGAACAGAATATGGAAAAGGAATAGAATAGAATAGAATAGAAAGAATAGAATAGAATAGAATAGAATAGAATAGAATAGAATAGAATAGAATAGGAATGAAGAATAGAATGAAGAATAGAATAGACAGATAGAATATAGATGGAATAATGGGATAGGATAGGATAGGATAGGATAGAATAGAATAGAATAGAATAGAAAATAGAGTGGAATAGAATGGAATGGAATGGAATGGAATAGAATAGAATAGAATAGAATAGAATAGAATAGAATAGAATAGAATAGAATAGAATAGAAAATAGAATAGAATAGAAAATAGAATAGAATGAAGAATAGAATGAAGAATAGAATAGAACAGAACAGAACAGAATAGAATATAGAATGGAATCGAATGGGATAGGATAGGATAGGATAGGATAGAATAGAATAGAATAGAAAATAGAGTGGAATAGAATGGAATGGAATGGAATGGAATAGAATAGAATAGAATAGAATAGAATAGAATAGAATAGAATAGAATAGAAAATAGAATAGAATAGAAAATAGAATAGAATGAAGAATAGAATAGAACAGAACAGAACAGAATAGAATATAGAATGGAATCGAATGGGATAGGATAGGATAGGATATAGGATATAGGATAGAATAAAGCTGGAAGGGACCTTGGAGGTCTTCTAGTCCAGCCCTCTGCCCAAGTAGGAGAACGTAAACCATCTCAGATAAGTGATTGTCTAATAGTCTCTTCTTAAAAACCTCCAGTGACGGAGCACCCATGATTTCTAGTGGCAGGCTGTTCCCCTGGTTAATCGTCCTCCCTGTTTGGAAGTTTCTCCTTCATTCCAGGTTGCTTCTCTCCTCGGTGAGTTTCCATCCATCGTTTCTTGTCCTGCCCTCCGGTGCTTTGGAGCACAAGCGGACCCCCTCTTCTTCGGGGCGGCCCCTCCAATACAAGAATACCGCTATCCTGACACCCCCACCAGCCCTCCTTTTCTCTAGACTGGCCACGCTCAAACCCTGCAACTGTGCTTCCTCGGTTTCCCATCTCCCCAATGGGCTCAAGCAGGCCTCCCCGTCCCTGGAGGGCTGCCTCCCAGCCTCATGTCCTGCCTCATGTCCCCTTATCGCCAGGCGCATTTCCTGCCATTCAATCCGTTTCCCTCCCCCAATCACTTGCCGGCCGGTCCAGCCCCGCCCAACCAGCCCTTCCTGTTTCCTTTCCGTTCACCCAAAAACGCCGTTGCTTCAAAACATCCCAAAACACAAAACCTCTGCAAAGGTCCCAAGCAAGCGGTACTTTCCAAGGATGCAAATTGGGGGCGCGGGATGATTGTAGCACCCCTGGTTGGGATCCAGAGGAGACCCCCTTTTTTTTCTTGCAGGCTGCTGCTCCCTACCCCCTTCCAAATGAGGGGGCCCAGATTTTAAAAACAACTAAAATCTGGGCCGAGATTTTCCCCTCTGCGTTTCCAGTGCCAGCATTTCTATCCAGGCAGTCCTCGAGTTACGACCCCAACGGAGCCCAAAAGTTGGGTTGCTAAGCGAAAACGTTTGCTAAGCGAGTTTGGCCCCCTTGAACAAATATGTCCTTGCCACCGTTGTTAAGCAAATCGCTGGATTTGTTAATGGCCATTAAGGGAATCTGTCTTTCCCGTTGACTCTGCGGGTCAGAAGGTCATAAAAAGAGCATCATGGGACACAGTGACCGTCATAAATACGAGCCGGTTGCCCAGCACGGAATTTTGATCACGTGACCCCGGGGAACGCCGCAGCGGTCGTAAGGATGAGAAAAAGGCTCCTAAGTGGGTTTTTTTTTTTCCACGCCATTGTAACGGAACGGTCACCAAACGAACGGTTGAGGCCTTCTCTGAATTTCCGCTTGGGCTCTGCTGAGGCGGGGAAGCCTCGTCTTGCAGGGGCATGATGGGAATTGTAGTCCCAAAGCCCCCAGAAGGTTCTGAGGAGGGGGAAAAAAAAAAAACCCAGTCCAGCTCTCGCCATCCACCTTCCCCCTGACTTTGGACCTCTTCCTTCGCCTGGAGCTTGGTGCCATTTCCATGCCCAGGCCGGCCACCCTTTGCCAACCCTCCTCCGCCTGGCACCAAAGGCTGCCCTTCCATATTCGGAGAAGGACCAGCCCGGCCGCGGGAGCTGCAACCGCTGGATTTGTCAGCCGGATTGCCCAGCGGGGTAGGAAGACAGCAGCCCTCCCTGGGATTAATCTCTCTCTCACACACACACACACGCACACGCACACACAACACCGGGTGGAGATTTTTGCGAATGCAGGGAGCTTTTTTCTTTTTTTTTTTTTGCAAATGCGCCGTCAAGGACACCCGGCTCTGCCTCTTCTTCGCGCTACGTTTCTACAGCTGCCAAAACCCTGTCAAATAGAGAAGGGGTTCCCTTCCCCTTAGGAGGAAGAGGGGAGGGGAGGGGAGGGAAAGGCAAAGGGGGGGGGAGGGTCCCTCCCGGAAGCTGCTGGCAAATAGGGCACCTGCTCCCCATCGCCATGGCAACACCATCCGGGCCGATTTCTCTCTCTCTCTCTCTTTCCCCCCCCCTCTCTTTCTCTCTCTCTCATCCGCCCAAGCATCCTTTATTTATTTATTTGTTTGTTTGTTTGTTTGTTTGTTTATTTATTTTTTTGCATCGGGGAGGATTTCCCGGCCTCTCTAAACCAGCGATCGAGGGTTGAAAAAGGCAAAGCGGCTTAGCAGAGCTGCCCCACCCGAAGACTGTGTGTCCTTCAATCCCAGCTGGGATTAAAGAGACCCAAAAAAAAGGCCGGCAGGAGAAAGGAGACTTGTGCTCATCTAGGTCCTCGCTGGCAGCCTGGGCTTGCTGGCGTGCTCTTCCGTGCCCCCCACTCACCCAGTCGGTTCTGACCCAGCTCCCCAGACACGACAAACCCTCTGTAGTTGAAGCGGTGATTCCTTTATTAGGCACAAAGTTTCTCTCTCAACGCCAGCTAACAAGTCCACCTGGCGGGGAGAGGAATAGTTGTCTGCCGCACCTATTCATCTCCACCCGCCGCCTTGTATCCCCAGAGCGAGGGTGGGGCTTCGCTAGCAGCGGTGGCTCTTCTGTCCCGAGGACCGGCTCATAGATTTCCGCTGCTCTCCTCTCAGTGTTTCTCAAACTTGAACACTGCGGACTTCAACTCCCAGAATTCCCCAGCCAGCTAAGACAATTAGCAGCTGGAAGTCCACAGCCTTAAAGTTCAACCAGCATGCCAGCTGGGGAATTCTGGGAGTTGAAGCCCACCCGTTTTAAAACTCAACAGCATCCTGGCTGGGGAATTCTGGGAGTTGAAGTCCCCACTTTTTAAAGTTTGCTAGCCTGCTGGCTGGGGAATTTGCTCAATTAAAGGAATAAATATTAAATAACTAAATTAAATTAAATAACTAAAGAACTTACAATTGACTTCAGGAGGAAGAGAGGTGTACGTTTACCATTGTACATAAATGGCAAGGAGGTGGAGAGGGGTGGTAGTTTTAAATTCCTGGGCACTTCTATCTCGGAGGATCTCTCGTGGACTATGAATGCTAACATGCTTGTGAAGAAGGCATAGGAGAGGCTGCACTTCCTGAGAATCTCAGGAAGATAAACCTATCTCAGTCTCTACTTCTGCCCTACTACCACAACACCATTGAGAGTGTCCTGACATAGGGCATTCTTACATGGTATGGGAGCAGCTCTGGAGCAGACAAAAATGCTCTACAGAGAATCATTAAAACTGCCCAGAATATCACTGGGCTCCAGCTACCAGCCCTGGACGACATCTTCGCATCTTGCTGTTTGAGGAAGTCGCACAACATTCTCAGAGACTCTTCCCATCCTGCTCACAATCTTTGTGAAGTTGTTGCCTTCTGGCAGAAGATACAGAACAATTAAAACTCGGACCACACGTTTTCTGAACAGTTTTTACCCCAGAGCTATCATTGCACTTAACAATGAACTTAAGGACCACCATCAGTGAGCTGTTGGACGGTATTTCTTGGTCTGTTGTGTGGAGGCTTGTGTGTGTTTTAGGGGCGGGGAGTTTTCACGGGTGCAGGTGTGTTTGTGGATTGTCGTGTGTGCATGCGCATTGGGTCTGGTCTCTGCGTGTTATGTGAATTTCGTTGTATGCATACTGTATATATATATATATACATACAATGACAATAAAGAATTAAATTCAGTTGCGGTCATAAGCCGAGGACTAACTTGCATTCCATTTTGGAGTCAATATTCAACCCAGAAACGTACCAAGCGCCCCAGAATATTTAGGGGAAAAAAAATACAATCGTATCCCGGGAGCAAAATAACACCTGCAATTTTTACGCATCTCCGCTGTGCCGGGCTAGAGAAAGGCGGATTGGTCCACTCACCTGGATAGAAATCCTTGGATTTGGAGAGCTTAATGGTGGCTCCCGTTTCCTTCTGCAGCTGGACGATGGTTTGGCCCCCTTTGCCGATGATGGATCCGGCAGCATAGCTGGGAATCAGGACCTTAAGGAAGTACTCGCCATCTTCTGCGGGGAAGGAAACGAGAGACAAAAATCCTGTGAGGCATCGCAAAAGGAGTCTCAATCAAGCGAAAACCTTCTCCGGCTGTGAAACGACGGCTAGTCCTCGACTTACGATAGTTCCTTTAGCGACCCAAGTTACAATGGTACTGAAAAAAGGGACTTATGGCCCGTTTCCAAGCCTTGCAGGATTCCCGTGATCCCCAAACTTGGATGCTTGGCAACTGGTTCATACAGGTAATCCTTGACGTATGACCACGATCGAGCCCCAAACGTCTGACGTTAAGGGAGACATTTGTTACGTGAGTCTTGCCCCCATTTTACGGCACCGTCGTAAGTGTGAGTCAGTTGCCAAGGGTCTGAATTTGGATCACATGACAGTAGGTCATAACTGTGACAAATAGTCATGTCCCTTTTCTCAGCGCCATTGTAACTTTGAACGGTCACTAAATGAACTGTTGTAAGTCGAGGACTGCCTATATTTATGACGGGTGCCGTGTCCTGGGCTCACACGATCCCCTTTGGCCACTTTCTGACAAGCCAAGTCGATGGAGAAGCCGGATTCATTTAACGGCGGTGTTACTAACTTAGTGACTGCAGTGATTCATTTAAGAGCTGTGGCCGGCGAGGTCGTAAAATGGAGCAAAACTCACCTAACGACTGTCTTGGATAGCAAGGGATATTTCGAATTCAGTGGTGGTCCTAAGTCAAACACTCTCTGATTGTGCCCATCAAGGAATTGTGTCTCTTTGTGTAAAGGGTGATAATAGAGCAGGAAGCTGCAGGTAGCATCCAGTCTTTTCGTTTCTTTTTATGTGTTTATTAGACTAGAGGTGACTCTGGGAAGCTTGCAAACTTTAAAAGCCAGTAAGCATGAAAATAATAAATAGCAACAATAAGAGGTCTTGTCTTAACCCAATCCAGAGGTGGCCTTCAGCCGGTTCTGACCAGTTCTGGAGAACCAGTAGAGGAAATTTTGAGTAGTTCGGAGAACCGGCAAATCCCACCTCTGACTGGAGATTTAATAGTATCCTATCCTTCCTCTGCCACGTCCACCAAGCCACGCCCACAGAACCGGTAGTAAAAAACAATTGAATCCCACCAATTCCCCCGGGTAGCTGCAGCCCCAGCATCGAACTAAAGACCCCTACAAATAAATTAATCTGCAAAAAGCTAAGTCACATTCTCCAGGGAACAGCCCATTCCACAGTCAGCTTAATTCTCCAACTCAGCACTGAATCTGGAACAACAATTAACAACTTAACAGCCACCAACACCCTCATTAACAACTAAAAGCTGCACACAACCAGGCATCATATAAATACAACAGGTAGAACAGTCAGAGTAACAGAAGGGACTTGGGAGGTCTTCTAGTCCAACCCCTGCTCAAGCAGAGGACCCGTACAATTCCAGACAGATGGTTGTCTAATAATCTCTTCTTAAAGACCTCTAGTGTTGGAGCAGCCACAACTTCTGGTGGCCAGCAGTTCCGCTGGTTAATTGTTATCCCTGTTGGAAAATTCCTCCTTAGTTCTAAGTTGCTCCTCTCCTTCTTTAGTTTCCATCCTTGGCTTCTCGTCCCGCTTTCAGGGGCTTTGGAGAATAAGTGGACCCCCTTCCTCTTCTTGGGGGCAGCCCCTCAAATATTGGAGCGCTGCTATCCTGTCCCCCCTTCATCCTTCTTTTCACTGAACTAGACAGACCCAGTTCCTTCAGCTGTTCTTTACGTGTTTTAGCCTCCTAATCCTCTTTATTGCTCTTCTCTGCACCCTTTCCGGAGTCTCGCATCCTTTTTTATAATACAATGATCCAGTGCACACATTCTGGAGAAAGAAAAGTTCCCTGAGTCCAGGATGAGCCTAAAACCTCTGGGTTGGTCCCCAGGACCGAACCAGATTGGATCCTGCAATGTTATCCAGGGACATGTATATTTACCTTCGTTCACAGTATTTTCTTTTTTCTTTTTAATTTACATCCTGTTATTTCTAGCACTTGTGAATATTATGGGGTGACCCGGGTATCCTTAAGGGCCAGAAAGCAGGAAGAAATATTTCTCCATATTTTGGGAAGGTCAGCTTCTGGCGAGGAGATTTCCCAGCTTTTAAAGCTGCACATAGAAACAGAGCACCAAAAACCACCAGGGATGGGGGTTTTTTTTTAGGACTGGTGGGGCCATAGCTGGAGAAACTTCAGCAGCCTGGAGGGGGGGCCTGAGGAAGAAAATGATGACCCTCTTGAGGCCCGCAGGAACAAAATTGAATTTTCTGCCTGGGTTTTAAGACGCAACATGCTTCATAAATGCCTTTTCAGCCTCATTCCTGTCACCTGTTTCCCATCAATCCCACTTAGCTTCTCCCAAAACCCACCGGTTTTACAAAGCCGAAGCAATAAAACACTCCGCTTGCTCTGCAACCAATCAAATGTCACTGATTTATTTGAAAAAAGGGACTTCGTAAGCCTGGTATCCAAGTTCCTTAAAAGATGCCATGTCTCTCCTTTGGTATGATCTGATCAGTTCAGTTCGGTTTAGTTCTATTCCTTTTCCATTCCAATCCATTCCATTCTACTCTATTCTATTCTTATTTTATTCCTATCCTATTCTATCCTTATTTTATTCTCCCTATAGTTTTACAGACTAGAATATTCTATAAACCCTATTCTATATTTTATTCTACTCTATAAACCCTATAAATGGCACAGGGTTTCCTGCTGGAGCAAGGGTTGGACTAGAAGACCTCCAAAGCCCCTTCCAATTCGGTTGTTATTCAGGATTCCATTCCGTTCCACAACCTTGAGGACTAGAAGCTTAGGGCTCTGGTTCTACAAGTCGAATGAACCTCCTTTCATTCCTTACACCCTTTGCCCCCACCCTCACTTTCAAACTCCTCCCTGGGCCAGTCCTCTAGAAAGTCAGTGGCGACGGGGGTTTTCTTACGCGTGTGTGAATGGGGGCCATTTCATTCATCCTTGCGTTGCAATCCGAAGCTCTGCAGCTATTTCCAGTGCCGGGGAAAAAAAAGAACAACCAATCCTGAAATGGCAGGTTTGAAGCAAAGTGGCCTTTCCGTAATTTAATAATCGGTAGCCTAATCGAGTTTGCTCTGTCTGCTCAAAATGAGAGTTTCTCTAAGGGAGGAGGAGGAAGAAGAGGAGGAGGAGGAGGAGGAGGAGGAAGAATGCCCTTACGATTTCCTACAAGAGACTCAAGCCAGCTGAGTCGAGGATGAGCATGCTAAGCCACCAGCCTCCAGGGCTGTGCTTAAAATATTAATTTTACACTGAGGTTTGCCCTGACTCCTTAGCTCAAGCCTTTCCAGATATTTGGATAAAGTTGGTGGAGAAAATTGATGTGGTTGGATCCGGCCTGGGGGGGCCGTCCTGGACTACCCAATGTGAAGAGGAAACATGCCAAGCAATTTGGGGAGTAGTGTGAAACTAGCCATTCCCACCCAGTTGGTCACACCCCTCATAGCCTTGACGGAGCCTTCAGTGAAATTGAGTTTGACACCCCTGGCCTAAATCGACACAACTCGGTTTAGAGAGGGAAGAATTCAGCTCTTGGGAGCCAGAAACTGCAGAGTTGCAGGCTAGTCCTTGATTTACGGTCAGGGAATACAGGCTAGTCCTTGACTTACGGCCATTTGACGAGTAACCATTCGATGTTACAATGGCATTGAAAAAAGTGACTTATAATCGTAGTTTTTTTTCACACTTAAGACTGTGGCAGCATCCCCATGGTATTTCTTCTTTTTTTAAAGTTTAGATTCTTATTTTTAAATATACATCAATATCAATACATGAACAGTGTGGCCTCTGGGTATAATTCATTTTGATACAAGTAGCAATAATAATATTAATAATATTTGTTGCATTAATCAAACTTACGTAATCTTAGTATTAATATACAAGTTTGTTTTGAAGTAGTTATACAATATTTCAATGTGCCATTTTAAGGCCAATGAAATTATTTCAGCGTACATAGTAATTCCATCTTTCAACCTCTAACCTTTCCATCTGGTTATGGCTTATAATGCTATTATATAAAAATTATATATGCTCATATTTGTTCTATATTTCCCTGTATTTCTGAGGGTCATCCAATGCCTTGGCGCCCATCTCACGGTTCAAGGCACCTGTGGAGTCTATAAGCAAATTTGACTTCTCTCCATCCGTCCTGCTTACAATCCCCTCTCAATACACACACACACACACACAATTGCAATGACAACAAAAAAAATTAAATCCGTTTTGGCGTTTGTCCGGGGAAGCATATGGCGAGCGGCGCAGAAAGTCTGCTCTTATCCGGCACTCCAAATCCATCCCTTCACTTTCGCTCAGGAGTATCTATTTTTACCTGACCCAAATGGCGGGGTTGCTCTTGCACAGAGCTTACTCCAGGAGGAGGCTGACCTACTTCTCCTGCCTGTCTCACCTATGTTGGGGGGAAGGAGAGGCGATGGCTGAGCTGGGGAGAAGAAGAACACGTGATCTGCTCCCCCCACCCGCTTGCAAAACTCTGGTGCTAAATGAAAGCCTCCCATCGAGAGCGGGCTTCAAAAATTTTAGCAACGGGTTCTCTGCCTGGTTGCTGGGTGGGCGTGGCCTAGTCGGCCTCCTGCACCACGGCGGGGTGGGGGGGGTGCCCTCCCCGGGCTCCAGAGGCTTTCCTCGGGCCTCCGGGAGGGTGAAAATGGCCTCCCCGGCTCCGGAGGCTCTCGGAAAGCCGGAAACAGGCCCATTTCTGGCCTTCCTGAACTTCCGGAAGGCCCGTTTATCACCCTTCCTGAGTCTCTGTGCACGCCCTGCAGTGACCTGCATCCAAAATGGGCCATGTGGGGACTCCTGGGGAGGGGGAGGGTGGGAGGAGCCAGCCAGGGGTGGGATTTGGAGGTTCTCTGAACTGCACAGAATAGCTAGGGGTTCTCCAGAACCCCTGCGGATCCCTAGCAGCCCAAAAACCCACTGCCTTCCATTGAGATCGCAGCAGATCCCTCGTTTGCACATGCACACCAACACACTTTCTTCTCTTCCCCAGCTTTCTTTCTTTCTTTCCTTCCTTCCTTCCTTCCTTCCTTCCTTCCTTCCTTCCTTCCTTCTTTCTTTCCTTCCTTTTCTTTCTTTCTTTCCTTCCTTCCTTCCTTCCTTCCTTCCTTCCTTCCTTCCTTCCTTCCTTCCTTCCTTCCTTCCTTTCTTTCTTTCTTTCTTTCTTTCTTTCCTTTTAAATCAAAAATCCCCCAGCACAACCGAGCACCTCGCTCAGTTTTCCTGGGTAGACCTACAGAAGGCAAGGTGAGGTTCCCCACTGAGATCTTCGGGGCTGTTCAGGACAGAAGGAAAGCAACGACGGGGAGGGTTCGATGGAGAAGCCTCTAAACCAGGGGTGTCAACCTCCATTTCATGGAGGGCCACATCCGAGTTGGGTTTGACCTCGAGGGCGGGGTGTGTGCGTGTGGTCAGGTTGGACGTAGCCAGCTTGACGTCACTCGTGTCGGTGGCCCGAGGGCTTTGCCAGCGAAAGCGGGCTCCCGAACTCCGTTTCCGGCTGCGACAGCCTCCTTGCAACCCTTTGCCAGCGAAAACGGAGCTCGGGAGGGCCGAGCTCTGTTTCCGCTGGGAGAGACACGGTGGGCTGGTCCTTTGCTGTTTCCAGGACACCCCCCCTCCCAGTGGCCCAGATCTAAGCACTCCATGGGTTGGATCCAGCCCGCGGGCCTTGAGTTTGACACCCCTGCTCTAACCCATCCCAAGAAAGTGAGGGGTTTTAAACACTTTTTCAGGACAAAACTAAACTTCAGATTCAGAATAGAGCTGGAAGGGACTTTGGAGGTCTTCTAGTCCAACCCCCTGTTCAAGCAGGGGATCTTATACCAATGACGGCTAACCTTTTCCACATTGCATGCCAAAAGTGCATGCGCATGCGCACGCTTACACGACAGCGCCCGCGACTGCCCTCATCCCCCTGTGCAGGCGCGCGTGACCCCCCCGCACCATACACGCAACCCCCCTGCATGCCGCATGCCTCTGTGCAGGCGCACATGTCTCCCACGTGTGCGTCTCCCGCCTTGCATGCGTGGCAGATACCCGACAATCAGCTGGATGGTGTGGGGGCTCACGCATGCGCAGTGGAGCGCTTCCGGACGACCTGTCACGTGCCGGCAGAGGTGGCTCTGCGTGCCACTTCTGGCACGCGTGCAATAGGTTCGCCATCACGGCCTTAGACCATTTCAGACAGGTGGCTATCTAGTCTTTTCTTTAAAAAACACCTCCGGCGACGAAGCACCCACAACTTCTGGAGACAACCTGGTCTCCTGGTTTATCGTTCTCACTGTTAGGAAGGTTCTCCAGGTTGCTTCTCTCCTTTGACTAGTTTCCATCCGTTGCTTCTAGCCTTGCCTTCTCGTGCTCTGGAGAATAATTTGACCCCCTCTTCTCTGGGGCAGCCCCTCAAATACTGGAATGCTGCTTTCATGTCCCCCTTAGTCAGGGGTGGGATTCAATATTTTTAACAACCGGTTCTGAGGGCGTGGCTCAGGTGGTGGGCGTGGGTTGGTGGTCATGTGACTGGGTGGGCGTGGCTTGGTGCTCATGTTATTGGCTGGGCGTGGCCAACTCAATATCACTCACATCGAGGCATGCCTCTCCTCGCCTGGCCTCTCATGACTGTGGGGATGCTGCAGCAGTTGTAAGTGTGAAAAATGGTCATAAGTCACTTTTTTCAGTGCCATTGTAACTTTGAATGGTCCCTCCACACAAGCAAAGGACCAGCAAAGGAGGGGGAAAAAACTCCAGAGAAGTTCCAGAGACAGGAAGTCTAGTCCTGCCAAGAATGAAATAAGGGTCAACGGAGAGGCAGTTTCTGTAAGCAACACCAGAATGTTTCCTTCCTGACTTCCTTACAGAATTAGGCCAGTAATTTCTTCCAACAGTTTAGAAGGTTAACAACCGGTTCTAGCAAATAGGTGCAAACTGGTAGAATCCCACCCTGGTCTTAGTCCTTCTTTTCTCTAGACTGGCCAAACTCAATTCCTCTAACATATGTTTCATATGTTTTTGTCTCCAGGCCTTTAATCGTCTTAGTTGCTTTTCTCTGCACTTTTTCCAAAGTCTCATCATCTTTTTTGTAATGGGGTGACCAAAACTGGATGCAGAATTCCAGGTGTGGCCTTACTAAGGATTTATCAAGGGGTACTAATTCTTCGTAAAAATAAATTTAGCCTAATCCAAGTCTTTGCAGTTTTGCGAATCAGACCGGATCGTAAACTGGATCCCAGGAATATAGTAAAACACATTTACAAACCCAGCTACACAGGGACACACCCAAGATTAAAATTACCCAGACTTTCAAACTGTACAAGTGTACGGCTGGGAGGCCTTTAACCGATAGAGTTAAGCGATTTGCACAAACAAAGATTAGAAATTGGGTGCACCCTAGAGAACCAGCTGACAAGAGATGGATTGCAGACAAGGCAAAGCACATTTTTGCCTTTGCAGCCATCCAGAATTTATTGGAATGCTTGCAGCTCAGGGCTCCTGCATTAAATAATTTGCAGAAAGTAAATGCACTTGCCCACAAGAGAAACTGATGCATCAAATCCACTGCTTGCAGTGTCAGCCAGCCTGAAATTCTTGCTACACTCCAAAACTTCAGGGCAGAGAAAATTCTCTCAAAATCCGGAGTACAAGCCGAGTATCTTGAGCGGGGGTCTCCAACCTTGGCCACTTTAAGACTTGAGGACTTCAATTCCCAGGATTCCCCAGCCTGCTCTACATACTCTCTTTTCACTCTGGATTTTGAGAATTTGGGCCGACCTTCTTCCCACACGCTTATGAAAATACCTTGTAATTTTTTTTTTTCAAAAAGAATCTACCTTTATTGTTTTTGGAAATAACTCAAGGTGACAAACAGACCTAATGCTCCTTTGTTCTCATGTTTTGCACACAACAACAACCCTGTGAGGTGGGTTGGGCCGAGAGGGTGGGATTGGCCCAAAGTCACCCAGGCGGCTTTCATGCCTGAGATGGGACTAGAACTCCCAGCCTCCTAGTGATTGGCCCAAAGTCACTCAACCGGCTCTCATGGGACTAGAATTCCCCATCTCCTGGCGATTGACCCAGCTGGTTTTAATGCTTAAGGCAGCATGGCTGGCTGGGGAATTCTGGGAGTTGAAGTCCACAAAACTCCTTGATCTAGGCCTAACTCACTAATACAGAAAAGTCATCAGAGTGTCTAACCAGCCTTTTTTGTTTGTCTTGGGGCCTGGGAGCTGAGAAGAACAGATGTTCTGTTTACTTCCTGGGAAATAACTTGGTTTCTTTAAAAGATGCTTTCTGTTGCCCTTGGTTACCTTAAGAAGCTGGTCCTTTTCTCCTTCAGATGTTTGCTTTTGAAGCTGGGCCCAGGAATTGTGGCCACACACATGGGTCTTCCTACAAAGGACAACGGTGGTGGGGTTTCCCCCCGCCCTCGATACTTGCAAAGCAGGAGCCATCGAAAAGGGATAATCCTGACTGCTAAAAGTAAATATTAGATTTCTAGAGACAGACTAAAGGCGATGGATCCCCATCAGTATATATTAAAAGGGTGTCAGTTAACCAGGTTTAGTGTATGTAAGTCTAGTGTTTAGTCCAGTGTTTCACAACCTTAGCAACGTTAAGATGTCTGGACTTAAAATCCCAGAATTCCCCAGCCAGCATGGTCGGATGTCAATCCTAGCATTCCTTAGTAAGCATGCGCAGACGTTAACTCCCAGAATTCTCCAGCTAGCCTGCATTGACTGCAAGTCCCAGAATTCCTCAACCAGCATGTACAATTTCAATTCCCATAATTGCTCAGGAAGCATGCACACATTTCAAGTCCTAGAATTTCCTAGCCAGATGCATGCACGTCAACTCCCAGAACTCTCCAGCCAGCACGCAGGGATTTCCAATCCCAGAATTCCCCAGCCATGCAGAGCAAAGCTCAGTTGACAAACTTCTCAGTTAGCAAACATAATTTTTTTATTCTTATTATTCTTATTTTGTTAGCGGGCCACTTGGAAATAAAAGTGGCTTCTTGTGATGAAGACTCGAGAAACTTAAAACCACGTCCATTCTTGGATATTTTCGCCTCCCTCCGGTCTTGACACCCCCATGAGATTCCCATGAGGGTTTCCCTAAGTAGAGGGATCTGCAGTCCAAATCCACTTAAAAGAATTCCCTCTCAGGTGGATTAAAGCAGCTAAGTCATTAGAACGGTCTCAGAGCCCAAGCTGATCAGCCAAGAGAAAGCGGCTTGTCCTCTTTCCCCCCCCATCTGACTCCTTCGTGACTTCAGGCCTCCTTCTTTGAAAACTTCCAAAAAGTTTGGTCTAGTGGTCAAGACACCAGGCTAGAAAGCAAGAGACCATGAGTTCAAATCCATGAAAACCAATGGAGTGACAGTGGGCCAATCACCAGGAGACTGGGAGTTCTAGTTCCACCTCAGCCACAAAAGCCAGCTGGATGACTTTGGCCGATCACCGGGAGACAGGGAGTTCTAGTCCTGCCTTAGACATGAAAACCAACTGAGTAACTTTGGGCCAATCACTAGGAGACAGTGAGTTATAGTTCCACCCCAGCAACGAAAGACAGATAGGCCGATCACCAGGAGACAGTGAGTTCTAGTCCTGCCTTAGACATGAAAACCAACTGAGTGACTTTGGGCCAATTACTAGGAGACAGGGAGTTCTAGTTCCACCCCAGCAACGAAAGACAGATAGGCCAATCACTGGGAGACAGTGAGTTCTAGTCCTGCCTTAGGCATGAAAACCAACTGAGTGACTTTGAGCCAATCACTAGGAGACAGGGAGTTCTAGTTCCACCAGTCCCTCCCTCTCAGCCCAACCCACCTCACAAGGGTTGCTGTTGTGGGGGAAATAGGAAGAAGGAGCGGTGTCTGTAACATTCGCTGCCTTGAGTTATTTGCAAAAACAATAAAGATGGGATATAAATAAATAAATAAATAAAAATAAAGCCCTCCTCCACCCTTTGCACCCTGCCAGGTTTCTCCCTGGCTTGTAAACACTGGGTAAATCACAACACTGTCCTTTTGAAATGGAAGTAACCCCATTTCAAGGTTTCTCCTTAATATAAGGAGTATCTGGCATCCTTGTGTCTGCCAAAAGACACCCTCCGTTTTGAGCTCTAAAAATAATTCCTCTTTCTTTGTCATCCGGCTTTTAGTTCTGCCTTCTGGGTTTCAGTTGCTTTCTCTCTTAGTTTTCAGTTTCTTTTTAGTTAGTTCTGTCGATCACCCAGCTTTTAACATCTGGCTTTCCCACTTTGGCAACGTTAAGACTTGTGGACTTCAATTCCCAGAATTCCCCAGCCAGAATGACTGGGAATTGAAGTCCATCCATCTTAACCAATTTGGGAATTGAAGTCTATCCATCTTACCGTTGCCAGGGTGAGACACTTCTGATACGGAGTCAGAATGGAAGCTTTCAAGAAGAGACTGGACTGCCCTCGGTAGTGTAGGTTCTCCTACTTGGGCAGGGGGTTGGACTAGATGACCTACAAGGTCCCTTCCAAGTTCTGTTAATCTGAATCTAAGATGAAACTAAAAGCCTGGGTGACTTAGTTTTGTTTAAATCGGGGGCGTCCAATCTTGGCAACTTTAAGATTAGTGGACTTCAACTCCCAGAATTCCCCAGCTAGCCATAGCCGGCTAGGATGCTCTGGGAATTGAAGTCCAGCCACTTTTAATTTTGAGAAACGCTGCTTTAGGAGATGAGCAAGCAGAATTGCAGCTTCAGGCAATCCTGTGTTCAGTTTCCAATATCCCCGACAAATCGGCTTAAGAGGTCTTATTAAACCCACGGCCACCATCGCCGTTCGGATACTGCCACGCATCTCTAGCTCGCCACGATCCACATCCTCCACAGGCACCCAGCAAACCCGCGGCTAAGTCCCTCCTCCCCACCCCGACCATCAATGACGGAGCGAACGATAGAGGAGAGACTAAAGGCTTACGCTGCAAAAACCAATAAACCGGGGCAAGACGAGATCAATCGACGGCGTTTAATTTGCACAAATGAAATGGCCTGTAATAACAACCTCCGACCACTCGGAAGGCGGCAGGACCAACACCCTCCCCCGGTTGGCCAACTGCTCCTGCGGACCCTTCCATCTGCCAGGCCCAAGGAGATTCTTCCACCCTTTTGATTCTGACGGCATCCGGAGGAAAACCGCCGGGCGGAAGGCGAAGAGGCCAGATTCTCCTGGAAAAGCCTGCTCCGAATTGGCTGGGGAGATCAAGCAGCAGGGATCAACCCCACAGTTAAGATCTACGGAGATTCTCAGTCATTCAGGTCCTGGTTGTCCCAAGGGTGCTTTTTTCAAGAGGCAGTTGGACTTTCTGGTTTTTCTTGGAAGAGGTTTCACTTCTTATCTGAGAAGATTCCTCAGTTCTGGGTTGATCTGAACTGCATGCAAGAATCAAAGAAGCTTCTGGGATGAGAAGCAAAACATCTTCAAAGAAAAACCAAAAGAAAGTCCAGCCATTTTTTGGAAAGACATCCAAGGAGGTTGGTTCTCAGTCATTCAGGTCAGGGTTGTTTTTTCAAGAGGCAACTGGACTTGGATTGTTTTTCCTTTTGAAGACGTTTCGCTTCTCATCCGAGGAGCTTCTTCAGCTCTGACGGAAACCACACTTCAAACCCAAGAAGACGCTAAGGCGGAAGCCGGTCCACCCCAAGGATAAAACACCCAGGCACAAACTGAGCCACGTAGTACATGCAGTACAATGCAGGGGGCCGTGTGCAGATCTGTGCATTGGGAAAACAAAACAGCCACTTCGTAAACGCATGGTACAACCCAGGAGAACAGCCCCATCAGGACTGGATTCTGCAGTCCATCGGAATTCGAAAGACAAGGGCCACTCTTCTGAAGACAGCAAAGTCCGCATTTTGGACAGAGAAGGAGAGCTGGCTTGAAAGAGGCCATCTATGTCAAAGCTGAACAGAGGGATCCGACATCATCTATCTTCAGTCTACCACACAGTCCTTTCAGCAGTCCCAAAAAGACTGCGCTCCCATTTGCACCACTCAGGTGACCCCGAGGACACAGGTAAACCTCCAAGTGCTTCAACGACCCTCTGAAAGGATGCAAATTGCCAGCTGTCTGCAAGGAGTATAAATCCTTCCATTCCCCACCATCCTGTCAGAGCTGAAGAAGCTTCTTGGGTGAGAAGCGAAACATTTTCAAAGAAAAAAAAAACCCGGAAAGTCCATCTGCCTCTCGCAAAAGCACTTTTGGGGCCAATAGTTAAGGGACCTAGTCTAAGATAAAGCCATGTCCTTGCTGTCTTCAAGGTGCTGATGAGGTGAGGAGATGGTGTGTCCGTTGCAGATTGCATAATCTGTGTCGCTTGTGCAATATTGCTGGGTGTTCACAGGGAACAGTCCAATGGTCCATCTTGACTTGTTTGAGACGCCCTACAGAGACACGGCTGGGTGTTGTGATGGGCACCTCTCCATCATGTCTTGGGCAATGCTAGGGATCAAGGACCTCAGCTTCTCTCTGTCTTTGCCCCCGAGATCTGAAGTGGTCCTCGACTTACAAACACAACTGAGTCCAACATTTAGATTGCTACGTGCAAAGTTGGACAAGGGAGTTTTCTCCCCGTTTTACGACTTTTCTTGCCACAGCTGTGAAGTGGATCACTGCAGTGCTTAAATTAATCACACGGTTGTTCAGTGAATCGGGCTTCCCCGTTGACTTTGGCTTGTCAGAAAGTTGCAAAGGGGGATCATGTTAACCCCCCCCCCCCATGGATGCTGCGATCGTCATAAAGTTGAACCAGAATGCCAAGCATCCGAATTTTGATCACGTGACCAAGGGGAATGCTGCAGCGGTCGTAAGTGCGAAAAACAGTCTGTCAGTGTTCCAGCAAACCCCCATTCCCATCAGTAACTCTGAGACAAGCATTACTCTCAAAAGTACCTTTATTGGAATAGCACCTGGCACACCTGTGGAATCTCAAAACTAGAAGTTTCCTGGACTTCCCACAATGTCCCAAACTACAATCCATCCCCCTTTCCCCCATCATCACATCACATGGACCAATCATGATCCGTCCCAGTGTAAGATCCTTTTTCCATCCTGCGCCACACTTAATAACCTTGAACTACTAAAAGAATTTTATTAGGTCTACTTAGAACTACTCCATTGAAATCGCCCCCTTCCCACTTTCTCAGGCTGTGTGGCAGCGTGGAATATGACTTCCAAAGCTGACACAGTCGTAAGTCCCTTTTTTCCAGTGTTGTTGTAATTTCGGTCACTAAATGAATGGGCGTTAAGTCGAGGACTGCCTGTAGGGGGGAAAGCAGCAGGCCACCCACCACTGGGAAATCAAAATTCTTTCCAAATTACAGCCAGGAAAACCACCAAGTTGTGTCCCTGAAATTCACTGATCCCAACAAACTATTGTTAGAAACCCTGCTGACACCAACCTCAGAATGGACCTGCCCAGTGAGTGCCAAATATTTTTGTGAGTTCAAGGCGCTGTGTGAAATCTATATTTGAGATCGATAGGCTGGTTAGCCGTTATTTTCCCCTTCGGCTCCTTCTTGGAGGGTTGTGGCCAAAGCAAATTGGTAGCAATCACAAATCGGAGAGCTTGAGATTTCGGGAAACGGCCTCTTTGTTGGTATTCGATCTATCCCCAAACCCTCTAAGCCAGTGATTCTTTAAACTGGGTCACTTTTAAGACGTGTGGACTTCAACTCCCAGAATTGCCCAGCCAGCACAGAATTTATTTTATTGATTGATTTGATTTGATTTGTCAATCGCTGCTTACAAGATAATAGTAAGAATACAGGAAATAGGTGCGACTCAATGGGGACATTAGGACAGGGACGGGAGGCACGATGGTGCACTTATGCACGCCCCTTGCAGACCTCTTTGGAATGGGGTGAGGTCAATAGTGGTTAGTTTGAGGTTAAAGGAGTGGGGGGGGGTGTTAGAGAAGGTAACAACAGAGTTACATTGTAGCAGATAATTTTGTGTATTACGTTTAAGTCCAACCGTAGGCGGCATAGTTCAAGGTTGTCCAAGCCCAAAATTTCAAGCCTGGTGATGTAGGGTATTCTGTTGCGAGTAGAAGAGTGGAGGACTCTTCCCGCGAAATACTTCTGGACTCTAGGCCCTAGTTAGCAATTACTGGAGGAGAAGCTTTGTAAGATTAGATTTACTACTCTTCATTCTTAATACTGGGAGTTGAAGTCTGCATGTCTTAAAGTGGCCACGTTTGTGTAACACTATAAGACCCTGATAATATTTCAACTTGATTTAAATGTCCCGTTTCATTAAAAAAAAAAAAAACAATTTTTAGCCCATTTTGGATAATTTACTCAGGTTTGGTAAGCCCTGAGCTGTAGACGTCAATTCCCAGAAGTCTTCAACCAGCAAGGCCGCTGCTAAGGATTCTGGGATTTAAAGTGGCATTGTCCTGTCCCCTTTGGGTTTTTTTGAGCATTGCAATTCTTATATTAATCCATCATGTTTACAGGTTGGGTGGGCCTTGGGCATCGCCAAGTCCAATTAGGTCCACTACCAAGTCCAACCATCACCAACATCAACATCTGCCATCACCAACATCAAGTCAACTTCCCCTCCAGTAAAATTCATCATGGCAGCATCGCCATAAAGGAGAATATATGTAGCTCGGGTTGAGATGAAGGGTCCTTGGTGCTCTCTGAGCTTGCTGGTTTTCTTGCACACGTTTCATGACCAAACTAGGTAACATCATCAGTATCCCTGCCAGTTGGACATCCAACCACTTAAACACCTCAGGCCCAATTTTTTTCTGACTTGCAACCAACATCTACTCAATTCTGCTCTGCCTGTGGGCGATAGCTTGTTAATTCTGGTGGCCTCCTTCTATCCAATACCTTCCCTTAAGCTTTTAAGAAGAGATTGGACTGGCATTTGTCAGAAATGGTGTAGTCGGGTCTCCTGCTTGGGCAAGGGGTTGGACTAGATGACCTACAAGATCCCTTCTGACTCTGTTAATCTGTTAAAAGGGATTTTTTTTGGGGGGGGGTGTTCCCGGAGACTGTGCCCGCTGCCAGCATTACCCTCACCTTCCTGTAGGTCGGGCAAAGAAGAAAAATGTCCCCATCTACAGGTAGTCCTTTACTTATGACAATTGAGCCCAAAGTTTCTGTGGCTAAACGAGACACCTGTTCAGTGAGTTTTTTTTCCTGAGGGTAGAACAAGAAGCAACGGACGGAATATAATAAAGGAGAGAAGCAACTTAGAAGTAAGGAGGAATTTCCTGACAGTGAGGACAATTAACCAGTGGAACTGCTCGCCACCAGAAGTGGTGGATGTTCCATCACTGGAGGCTTTTAAGAAGAGATTGGAGCCACTTGTCTGAAATGGTGTAGGGTTTCCTGCCTAGGCAGGGGGTTGGACTAGAAGACCTCCAAGGTCCCTTCCAACTCTGTTATTCTATTCTAGTGTTCCGTTTTACGACCTTTCTTGCCACAGCTGTTAAGTGAATTGCTGCAGTTGTTAAGTTAGCGATACAGTTGTTCAGTGAATCTGGTTTCCCCACTGACTTTGCTTGTCAGACAGCTGCCAAAAGGGCTCATGTGACCCCCAGGGACACCGCGACTGTCATAACGATGAGCCAGTTGACTGGCATCCAAATTTGGATCACGGGACCACAGGGCTGCTGCAAAAGTCATAAGCGTGAAAAACGGGTCGTAAGTCAGGGTTTTCCCCCCGGTGGCTGTTATAGCTTTGAACCGTTACTAAATGGATGGTTGCAAACCCAGGACTACCTGTATACAACGCAGAGGTCTAGAAGTCAGGTAGCAGGCCAGGCCTGTATCCTTCAAGATCAAGAAAGTGAGCCCACATGCAAGATTTCATCCACATCATCGGCGTGTCTCTAAAGGTCATTTAGGCCTTTAGAGAAGGGCTCTTCACACTTGACAGCTTGAAGGCATGTGGACTTCAACTCCCAGAATTCCTCCTCCGGTCATGTTAGTTCAGGAATTCTGGGAGTTGGAAGCCCACAAGCCTTCAAGCTGTAGAGCTTTAGAGCGAGGGTCTCCAGCCTTGGCCCCTTTAAGATTCACGGACTTCCGAGTCCGAGTTTTATAGCATTTGGGGGAAAATAGTATGACTGGATTGAGCTAAGATAGATGGATGATGAAAAATTAACGATAAGCAATATCTAGGTTAAATGCTTACATTCGCATAAATTGTACATATTTGTAAATCATGCACAAAATAAGGGTATAAGGTGAATGCCACACATTGTTAATGTCGAGATATTTACATTTTTTGTTTGTTTTTAAAGACATAAAAGATTGATAAAGTTTATTAAAAAAAAAAAAAGATTTGTGGACTTCAACTCCCAGAATTCCCCAGCCAGCAAGGCTGGCTGGGAATTCTGGGAGTTGAAGTCCACAAATTGGATACCTTTGCTCTAAAGTCCTAAATGACCAACTGTTCCTCTCTTGGGGCCCTGATCCAGTCCTAAAGGAAACCCTCAGCACCCCAGAATCCAAGATCCCCTCAAAAGAGAATCCCCTTCCCCGTTCCTGCCTAGGAGAATCTCCTTCTACAGAAGACATCGCAGGATATATATATATTTTTTCTACTTGCAGTACCTCTCTGCTTCCTTTGGCTTTTCCTAGTCAACCATCTTGATGTCCCCCAAACCCAACATTCCTCAGGGACCCCTCAAGTGTACACATGCCCCCCCTTCCCATCCATCCAGGAGGCAGGCAGGCAGCTCTTCAAACTTGGCCTCTTTAAGATTTGTGGACTTCAACAAACCTGGTTATTTTTAACCAACATTGGTGGCGGTGGGGGTTTTGTGTGCGTGCGCACCTGAGCAGCCTGGCATCCGATGCAGATCCAGCCCGTTTGATTCTTTGACGGTGCAGAAGACCCCGAAAACAAACAATCCAGGTTAAGTTTGTTGCACGCAGGATGGATGTTTCTTTGTGCAAACCACCAATTGCTGGTTTTATTGAGGGTTTTTTTTGGGGGAGGGTGGGGGGTTTGAAGGCATCTCATCTCGAAAGCAACAACAACCACAGCGACAAGAAGACCGTGCCATGGTGGGAGGAGTTGTTTACTTTCCCAAAACTTGGAAAGATGGTTGATTCACCCGTTCCCTGCTCTCTGCTCCCACGGCTTTGTGAAAAGGGCTCTCTCTTGTGTGGGCAGGACCTGTCGTTTCCCGTATTAATTCAGTCTCCCCCCCACCCCTCTAAAACAGGGGTGGGAAATGTTGCCCCTTTTATGACTTGTGGACTTCAAATCCCAGAACTCCTGAGTTTAAAGTCCCCAAGCTATAAAAGGGGCGAGGTTCCCGGGGCCCCCACTGTAAAACATGACGGACCCCGCTGGTTTAGATGTTAGATGTGGAGACTCTACAAAGAGTGCAGAGAAGAGCAACCAAGGTGATTAGGGGCCTGGAGGCTAAAACGTAGGAAGAACCGTTGCTGGAATTGGGTCCCTGTAGTTTAATAAAAAAGGAGGACTAGGGGAGACAGGATAGCAGCGTTCCAGTATTTGAGGGGCTGCCCCAAAGAAGAGGGAGTCAAGCTACTCTCCAAAGCACCAAAGAAGGCAGGACGAGAAGCAACGGATGGAAACTCGTCAAGGAGAGTAGCAACGTGGAACTAAGGAGGAATTTCCTGATAGTTCAAACAAGTAATCGGTGGGACGACCTGCCACCAGAAGTTGTGGGTGCCCCGTCACTGGAGGCTTTTAAGAAGAGACTGGACAAGCATTTGTCTGAAATGGTATTGCGGTTCCCTGCTTGAGCAGGGGGTTGGACTAGAAGACCTTCAAGGTCCCTTCCTACTCTGTTTTGGATGATGGTGGTGGTAAGGGAACCTCTCCTCTGTGGGTCTCCTTGCACGTAAGCTTTGGCCTGGGAGATGTCGCCTCTGCAGCCATTTTGAGAGAAGCAGCAGCTACGTCCCCTTGCCCCAGCCAGTCAGCTTCCTTGAGGAGCACCGAAGAGCTGAGCATGAAGGAGAAGCCCCGAGGCCGGGGCAGGCTGGGATGCCAGGAAGCCTCTCCAAACTCCGCCACCCCACCTCTTCTCGGAAGGCTGAGGAGGACCTGCCTAGCTAAAAACACCCACCCAAATCCACCTTCCAGGGCCCCTCAGCCGAATCATCGGCCTGGCCCAAAACGCCGGCCTCCCTCCCCTGCCCCCACGGCCTCTGCAAACACAAACCCCTAGACCCAGAGATCGGGTCCACCGCGCTCCTCGGCCAACGGCTAAGACTCTCCCTCGGGCCGCCCAGCTGGCAACGATGCCACGCTTGTCTCTGCCCTCCTCCGGCAAGGCCCAGTTGTCCATTGTAGTAAGGACTCTGCCTGGCCTTGACGATGCTTTCCCACGGATTCCACACACCGGCGGCACTGGGATTACCAAGCCAAGCCACAATTAATCCGATCATTTGCATCCCTTCCTATTTCGCCCTTCTGGCGTGTTCCAGCAATCTTCCCTTTTTGACATTAAAGCAAAAAAAAAAGCAAAAAATGAAAGCCCTCGCCGGACGCTCCTAATAATCCCACCCTGTTTTGACCTTCACTCCCTCTGGGTTCAGGGCGGCACACATGCACAGAAGCTCTTTGGAGACCCCAGGCTCACTGACCTCCTAGCTGGGCCGTGAGGCCTGCCTGGCCTTCCGCCTTGCGCATTTCCACCGCCATCCGTGGTCCGTTGCAGCACACACACACACACACACAACACACACACACACTCACACACCCCGTTAGGTACTACGAAGACACATCTCGGTGCGTTTCCTCCCTCCCGCCTTCCTGTTGTGCCATCCAATTCACTCCCTTCTTCCTCCCTGAAATCCATGCTGGAATGAGCCCAGCGCCACCCAGACTGGCCCTCCATCAAAAGCCAAAAATCGAGGCAGGGACAGCCGGGCACCTCGCCCCCACCGTTTGAGGAAGATCCTCGGTCATTCAGGTCATGGTTGTATCAAAAGCGGTTTTTAATTTTGAAAGGAAAACGGGACTCATTTTAATTTTTTTTTATTATTATTTTTTGGGGTGGAAGAAGAAAATGTTTCGGCTTCCTATCCCGGAAGCTGATGAAGCTACAATGGGGGGGGTGGGGTGTGAGGCTTCTGGGATAGGGAGCGAAACGTTTTCTTCTTCCACAAAATAATAATAATAAAGGTGCCTTTTAAAAGGAATGCCGCTTTTGATAAGCACGGTCTGCTGAATTAAGCTTCACCGCCTTCTTTATCCCCGCTGATGCAGCCTGCTTGGGACGGCCACCCAACCGGGGAATTCCTCCATTTCTGGCCTGTTTTTTTTTTTTTTCCCTCTCCCCTTTCCTTCCTCAAGTCGATCAATCAATGAATGAATCAACCGGAACAGAGCTGGAAGGGACCTTGGAGGTCCTCTAGTCCAACCCCCTGCTGAAGCAGGAGAGCCTATCCCAGTGCAGACAAACGGCTGTCCGGTCTCTTCTTAAAACCCTCCAGTGATGGAGAGACCCTACAACTTCTGGTGGCCAGCTGTTCCACTGGTTAACTGTCCTCCCTGTCAGGAAGTTCCTCCTTAATGCCAGGTTGCTTCTCTCTCCTGGAATAGTTTCCCTCCGTTGTTTCTTGTCCTGCCTTCTGGGGCTTTGGAGGACAGGCTGACCCCTTCCCCTCTTCTTTGGGGCAGCCCCTCCAATATGGGAACGCCGCTGTCAAGTCATCCCCTGGTCCTTCTTTGCTCTAGGCTGGCCAGACCCAAATCCTGCAACCCAAATCCTTCTTACGTTTTAGCCTCCAGGCCTGAACAGGAAGCTCCCGCTTGGCGATTCAGGGCCCTTTATTTATTTCCAATCTCTCTG
Organism: Pseudonaja textilis; assembly: GCF_049901715.1. NCBI lineage: Eukaryota > Metazoa > Chordata > Lepidosauria > Squamata > Elapidae > Pseudonaja > Pseudonaja textilis. The sequence goes on from NC_141999.1 coordinate 24,271,629, forward strand.
CTCAGAGCATAATCATCAACGCAGGACATTTTCCTCCAGGACCCCCAAAGCTGTTTCTCAGGCACATTAATGGCTTTCGGCCTTAACGCTGCAGTTCCCAAATGTTAATTGCCTGGCGAGGGTGGGTGTCGGCGTTGACTCCCTGCCTTGCCTGGGCAGCCACGCGTTTCAGTGGGCGCCTCCACAGCCCGGATCATCACTCGGAGCAATAAAACAGACCCAGATGCAATCACGATGTAATCATCATCATCATCATCATGATAAGAAGGAGTCTATTCTTAGCACGAGGGAAGGAACAAATGCACAGAAGCGCTCTCGAAAACCTCATGGAATTGAAGTTGCCCTTCACAGAAGGGTCAGGGAAGGAAGGAAGGAGGGAGGGAGGGAGGGAGGGAGGAAGTAGGGGTGGAGATGGAGAAGGAGGAAGAATAATGAGTAGAAGATACATATAAACTGATTGCTAAGTGTCTTACTGGGGACAAGGAAGAGAGGGAAGAGAAGGAAGAGGAGGGAAAGAGGGAGGAGGGAGGGAAGGAGGGAGGAAGGAAGGAAGGGAGGGAAGGAGGAAGAGGGGAAAGAGGGGAAGGAAGAATAATAATGAGTAAAACACACACATAAACTGACTGCTAATTGTTCCTGTTGGGGAGAAGGAGGAGGAGGGGAAGAAAAGGAAGGGGAGGAAGGAAAAAAGGAAGGGAGGAAGAGAGGGAGGGAGGGATTGCTATTTTCCAGATTCCTATTTTCTTCGAACAGCACGAGAATTAAAATCCACAGCTCAAAGCCAATCCTTTTCAAAGCGGTTCTCCCCACCACCACCTCCATTCAAAACAGCAGCACATAAAAGCCGGCACATCCCCCCAAAGATCCTTAGCTGGCACAGTCCCTCCTTCCTTGCCCAGAAATCCCTGGATCGCCAGGTCCCTTTCGCATCCTTGTTTTTGTTCACATTTCCACATCCTTCCCGTCTCCATTTCCTCTGCTGCTGCTGCAGAGGGGAGGGAGGGGGGGCGAGAGAAAGAAGGGGACTACTGACAGGTTTTCCACAGTCCCTCCGGGTGCAAAAAAATAATAATAATAATTAATTTTTTCCCTCTCTCTTTTCCCTTCCTAAGTAGACAAGCCGACTCCATTTTGACATCGCCAGCTGTGAAGGGCCGAGGTGGACCCAGGGCTGGGAAAACGGAGGGGGAAAAAGAGGGGTGTGTGTGTGTGTGGTGGGGGTCCTCTTTTGTGTGCATCCACACATCCACACCCCTTTCCAGGCAGGAAAGGCGGAAGGTGGAGGCTGAGATGCTGTTCCCCGGAGACAGGCTGGGGGAGGAAGGGAAGGGCCCAATTCACCCAGAGCCTTCCAGAGCCCAAGACAAGGGGGAAAATCCCCTTTTTGAGCCAAGCCAGATTCAGCCTCTGGCTCTGGAGGGTGCAAATTGTGGGTGGGGGTTGGGTCATGAAGGAGGGAGGGGGAAAAAGGGCCACACATTGGAAGCTGGGAGAAGAAATCCCCCTCCCCAAAGGTGCGGGGAAGAGAAGAGGAAGGACACGAAGGGGGTGGGGGAAGAGGAAAGGAGAAAAAATTGGGGGGGAAGGAAAAATAGATCTCTTTGGTGCCCTGATAGAGAAAGAGAGTCGGGTCTGCTCCCCCAGTTTTTCCCTTTTAAGAGGGTTTTTTTGGGGGAGCTTTTTGCAGGAAAGAGTTGGGATGTCAGGGGCTCTATTTAGGGAGATGGCCTCCCCAAGGATGGGGCAGGGTCTTTTCAGGAGCCAGGGGTGCCTATCGGAATCCCCACACAGACACAACCCCCAAAAACCCCCACACACATACACACACCCCCATCTCAGCCCAGGGAAGGCGTTCATCTGGCAGGTGGGGAAGCCGGCTTGGAAGGGGAAGGGTCTTTTCTTCTCCGTTGATTGCCCCGATCATTAGACGAAGCCCCCCGCCCCCCGCCGCAGGACCAGACCTTGTCCGAGCCCACCCACCCATCCGCCCCACCTGCTCGGCGCTCCCTCCCCCCGCCCTTCCACGGACTCACCTCCCGTGTTGCTCCGCTTGGTGCTGATGGCTTCGGTGGGGGTCTCCAAGGGCCTTTTCCTGGAGTCGGGGGGATCCGAATCCATGGGGGGTTGCGGGGCGGCTTGGGGGGGCTGCTGAGGCTGGGGCCCCCCTGGCGGCTGCGACGACGACGACGACAACGGCGGCGGCGGCGGCTGGGACAGCGAGGGCGGCGGCGGCGGCTGCGGCGGCGGCTGCTGGGGGCCGAAGGAAAGAGCCCGTTCTGATGGACCGATCCACCTGCCAGCATTTTCAAGCCGAGGGCGCGGAGGACTCCCCCCCCGCCGTACCCGGGAGGCTCCAGCAGGGGGAGGGGGTGGTTTTGGGGGTGGGTGGGGGGGGCGGCGAAGAAGAAGAGGATGCTCAGCTTTTAAGGAGGGGTGGGAGAAGGAGGAGGGAGGTGTGTCCAGCGGAGGAAGAGCGGAGGAGGCATCCAGGTGCAACGGAGGCAGGGGAAACGGACCGGCCGGGACGGGAATTGGGTGGGTGGGCTTCTCCCCAGCCCTCCTTTGCTCAGTTCCTCTGTCTCTCTCTCTCTTTATCCAGCCTCTCTTCCTCCTCCTCCTCCTCCTCCTGCTTCCCCCAGGAAAAGCGGGGTCTGGGGGCGGTGGAGATGGAGCCCCCCCACCCACCCACCCACACACCCCCGCAAAGGAAGGGAGGGCGCAGCGAAGGAGGAGAGGAAAAGCCTAGCCCCCCACCCTCCCACCCGCCCCGGGGGTCCCCCTCCCCGTCTGTTTCGGTGCTTGGCGAAGGGAAACCGGGGTGAGGAGGCGACGGGGGAGCCCCCGAGGTTGGGAGGAAGCGGGAGGGCTGCGCGGGGCCGAGGGGAGCGAAACCCACCGAAGCGCGTTGGGGAAGAGCGAGCGGGCGCGAGGCGAGGAGGGCGGCAGCGGCTCCGCTTTCCCCGCATATCGCTCTTGCAAGCCGGCAAGGGAGGGAGGGAGGGTGCGGGGAAGAGAAGGACCGGGAGGGGAGGGGAGGGGACGGGGGTGGGTGGGTGGGAGCGTCGGAGGGAGCAGCCCAGCCCTGACGTGGAAGCAGAGACCCACCCACCCCCTCCCCGTTTCCCTCCCCCCACCCACCCCAAGCAGATTGGTTGCCAGGAGCTGACAAGTGAAAGCGGGGGGAGCGGTGGAGTGGCACGGAACGAGAAAGAGAGGCGCTATTCTTCCCGGGAGGGGGGACGCAGCTGGGCGGGAGGGGAGGGGGGAGGAAGGGGGAGGACAGAAGAGGCAGCTGCCGGGGGTGGGGTGGGGCGGAGGGCAGAGCCGACGGGGGGAAAGGGAAAAGGCGGCGGGTGTGGGGGAGGTTGCTCGCCTGCCCTCTAGGGTACCGTTCATCATCCGTCCTCCTCCTCCTCCTCCTCCTCCTCCTCTTCTTCTTCTTCTTCTTCTTCTTCTTCTTCTTCTTCTTCTTCTTCTTCTTCTCCTCCTCCTCCTCCTCCTCCTCTTCCCATTTCTCCACTCCACAAACCCCTCCCACCACGGATGACATAACTTAGCTAGGTCATGAAAGGTCTGCAAGAAAACCACCAACCTCAGAGAGCACCAAGGACCCCAAAGTCCTCTCTTCTTCTTCTTCTTCTTCTTCTTCTTCTTCTTCTTCTTCTTCTTCTTCTTCTTCTTCTTCCTCCTCTTCTCCTCCTCCTCCTCCTCCTCCTCCTCCTCCTCCTCCTCCTCTCCACAAACCCCTCTCCCTTCTAGCACTGATGATGTTACCTAGTTGGGTCATGAAATGTCTGCAGGAAAGCAACCAAGCTCAGAGAGCACCCAGGATCCCATAGTTGTCGTTGTCCTCCTCCTCCTCCTCCTCCTCCTCCTCTTATTTGTCGTTCCTTTGAATTGTTCCTAAATCTAGTCTGGGTTAATGAAAAGAAGGACTAGGGGTGATTGATAGCAGTCTTCCAGGATTTGGGGGGGGCTGCCCCACAGAAGTGGGGGATCAAGCTATTCTCCGAAGCACCTGAACTCAGGACAAGAAGCAACGGATGGAAACTGATCAAGGAGAGAAGCAACTTAGAACTAAGGAGGAATTTCCTGACAGGGTGGACAATTAACCAGTGGAACTACTTGCCACCAGAAGTTGTGGGGGTTCCATCAACGGAGGTTTTTAAGAAGAGACTGGACACAGTCAATGGGGGAGGCACTAACAACCGTATTACGAACTTAACAACTGCAGAGTTAAGTATAGGGAAGGTTATAAAATGGGACAACACTCAGTTAACAAAAGATCCTCAGCATCAATGGGAAAAAGTGACCTGACAAGACCACCCAAAGTTGGGGGGGGGGGGTTCACGCTTAGGGGGCCGTCCCTCACCCCGTTTACGGGGGGGAGGGGACACCCCTAATTTTGCCTCCCGGAGGCTCCGCGTAAAAGGCACAGATAGTTCCCAGGAACAATGTCCTTTAAAACAGGGGTCTCAACCTTGGCCGCTTTAAGCCTGGTGGCGTCAACTCCCAGAATTCCCAGCCAGCTTTGCTGGCTGAAATTCTGGGAGTTGACGCCCTCCAGGCTTAAAGCGGCCAAGGTTGGAGACCCCTGCTTTAAAATACACCGCAGGGGAAACTGAGGAAGTTCCCCCTCTCAAGTCTGCCTTTGTCCAAGGGACACAACATTAAGTTTGTCCTTCCTGGGTTATTATATTCCTTGCACGGGGTGCCGCACCTGGACTCACAAAACAGACACAAACCTCACAAAAGACTTTAAGATGCACTCTAATTGTGGTTTCAGCCCATCCGGTTTCCTCTGATACAAATATAGGTAGTTCTCAACTTACAACCGTCCGTTTAGAGACCGATCAAAGATACAACAGCATGGGGGGAAAAAAAAGTGACTTGGCACCCATTTTTTCACACTTACGGCAGGCCGTTGCGGCATCCCCGTGGTCACAGTGATCAAAATTCAGATGCCTGGCAACTGGCTCATATTTATGACCGTTGCAGTGTCCCGGGGGGTCACAACGTGATCCCCTTTTGCGACCTTCCGACAAGCCAAGTCAACGGGGAAGCCAGATTCGCTGAACGACCGTGTTAGTAACTGAGCAACTGCAGGGATTCACGACACAACCGTGGCAGGAAAGGCCCTAAAATGGGACAAAACTCACTTAACAACTGTCTCTCTCTTAGCAACGGAAATGTTGGGCTCTATTTGGGTTGTAAGTTGAGGACTATCTGTATATTCTCTCTCTTATCAGCAGTGAAAAGCAGAGATTTGTAAGGTTGGACATTTATAGCCTGGGCTGCCCACCCATTTCTCTCTCTCTCTCTCTCTTCCTCCCCCTCTCTCTCTTTTTTCTTGCTCCGCAGATCCAACCTCACACATAAGCACAAAAATAAATGAACTGCTTTTTTTTAAGGAGCTCAGCAACTTGTCTAGCAGAGCTTGAAATGAGGATGCTGAAGTGCTTAGTAAATCCTGGCTGGTGATCCATTTGGCCCCGATCCTGCTCTACAGCCATAATATAATAATATCTCCCGGTTTGATTGGAGATGGGATGGACGCTGAACCTAGCTGTGGTTTCTGCACTCATCTCTAATCAAACCTGGGGATGATGATATTATTATTATTATTATTATTATTATTATTATTATTATTATTATTATTATTATTATTAAATCTTTAGTGAGATTCACAGCCTTTGGTAGCTCAACAGCTCGAGTCCTAACCAAGGACCTAGGAACTGTTCAGGTAGCCTCGGAGGATATGAGCTGTTCCAAGTAGGGTGGGTTTTTTTAGAATCAGGGTATTCAAGTCTGAGAAATTCAGGATTTCCAAATAGCCAGGCAGCCCTTTAGGTTTTTTGCTCCAATTACAATTGGGATAACACACGATTTATTTTTCCAATTTTGCTCAACTTCAATTTGTAAGTCCCAGTACTTTGTGATTTTTTTCTCGCTGCTCGTCTTCAATTCGTGCATCACCAAGCATTGCAATGTCAATGAACCAAACCTCCTCCTCCTCCTCCGTTATTATTATTATTATTATTTAAAATCATTTTCATACTTGTGCATGGTCCTTCTGCACACAGTCTTTAGGGGTGTGCTTTAGTAAGCCATTCTTTGCTGACCCAGCGGTTATCGCCAATCGGTGTAATAAGTTGGGTTTGTGTGAAAGGGAGGCAGCACCCGAAGTTTCGATTCAGACACCCTGGATTCTAGGGAGGCCTTTGGCCAGGGCACTGCAAGACGCTTTGGAGTGATGCCTCTTCCTTGACAGGGGCTGGAATACGCAGACATCTAGGTAGGCAGGCAATAGCTTATTCTGTTCCCCCAGGGAGGATAGAAAGGAAGGGGGAACGAGAGAAAGAAAGAGGCAGAGAGGGAGGGCAGGGAGAAAAGGAAGGAAAAAGAGAATGGAAGAAGAAAAAAGAGAGAAGGGAGGAAGGAATGAATGAAAGTGGAAATAGAAAAGGAAGGAAAAATAAAAAGAGAAGGGAAGAAAGAAAGAAAGAAAGAAAGAAAGAAAGAAAGAAAGAAAGAAAGAAAGAAAGAAAGAGAAAGAAAGAAAGATCCACATGCCAAGAACTGCGTTGAACACACACACCCCCCCACGGACACCATTTGCAGCCCTCAGCACAGAGAAGCCCGGCAGCCTCTCTTTCAGGCCCTCTTTGCGTCTCAAGTGAATGGGGCCTGGGGGGGGGGAGAGCCTTGAGCAGATGGGCTTTTCATCCTGGCAGTCTTTGGCCGGCTCAATAGCGAAGGGGGGGCAGCAAGTCAGCGGAGAACAGCTCCTGAATGTTAAGCGGCCGGCCATTGTCTCGGCCAGCCCATCTGTCTGTCCTTTCCTGCTCGCCTATTGTCCGCGGCTGACACATCTGGACTCTGGGCAGCCTGGACGCGCCCCCCTGCTCCACAAACTCCCCAGAGACCCCCACCCCTGGTCCTGCTGTCTGATCCCAGGCAAAGGAAGCTGAGCCCCCAAGGAACCCCCTCCCATCTTCTACCCTCAAAGGGGGCTGCCACCACGTCCTTCCTCCACCCCCACCCACCCCTGCCATTCTCTGATGGGGGCTGAGGGATCCACCCTTCCTTTCTGTCCACCTGGCCCCCTCCTAGACTTGCTGGAGAATCAGTCTTTTGCTCCAAGGGAAAAGAAAAGGCAACGCACACTCTCACGCGCACGTTGGTTGGGCAATTTCAAAAAGCCTGCGCCCTCCACGGAGCGGAGGTGGGAGGAGAGCACAGCCAGGGCGGAGGGGAACTTCACAAATCTTTTTGAATGTTAAATATTTGTATGCAAACCTGGGCCTAACATGTGATCTGTCTCCGCACAACTCCTAAAACCTGATAAACAGACTCCAATCCAACAAAATTATACATGTATTCGTTGAGCAAAATGATCCAGGTTGTTCCTAACAGCTTACAACGCCTCTTCGAGTGTCCATTGGCAGTTACGACGGCACTGAGAAAAGTGACCGATGGGCATTTTTCACACTTAGGACCATTGCACCCTCCCCACGGCCACGTGATTTATATTCAGATGCTTGGCAACTGGTTCGTAGTTATGACGCTTGCAGTGTCCTGGGGTCACATGATCCCTTTTTGTGATCTTCTGATGAGCAAAGTCAAGGGGACAGGCAGATTCGCTTAACGACTGTGTGACCATCTTTGCAACGGCAGCATTACATTTAACAACAGCGGCAAGGAAGGTCGTAAAATAGGGCAAAATTCTGTCTGACTTAGCAAGGGAGATTTTGGGGTCAATTGTTGTCGAGAATTACCTTTGTGCATCTATCTGTCTCTCTATCCTTCCTTCCATCCACCCATCTTTAATAAATAATAAGCAAAATAAAGTTTAACACAAAGTTAAAATGCATTTCTTAAAAAAATTAACATCTATGAGTGAGGCGGACCATGTTAAACGCAGACACCATTGCAAAGTTTCTCCACCGTAGCAACTTGAAGCTGTATTCACTTCAACTCCCAGAATTCCCCGGCCAGAATTCTGGGAGTTGAAGTCCAGTTGCCACGGTTGAGAAAAAGGGCATTACAGTAAGTTTTAAGAACATCCAAAATGACAGAAAAAACAGGGATCACCGCCTCGATTTGAGTTGGTTTGCGGGCTTGCCTGCTCCAGCACTGCCGCCTGCTGGCCGTTTGCCCAACAACAGGCCAACGAATTTTAATTTGATTTGATGATTTACTGTAGCATCTTGGCAGGATCCCCGAAGACGGGGACATGGGGACCGAAGAAGACCTTGGTCCCTGCTGGAGATCAGCCAGAGGAGATTCAAGGGAACCTGGAGACCCGTCCTGCAAAAGCAAAAGACAAAATCCTCCCCACCCCCACAACCCTCAAAGGGTTAACCCCCTAGAACTGGTGGGGTGCCAAGCTCTGCTTTTCATGCCTTTTTTACCCCATGGGGGGAAGAGATGTGGCCAAGAGCCACACACACACACACACACCCTGCGGGGGCTTGTGACCCAGAGTGTTGTCGGTGCTCCAAATTGGCAGTAGCAGCAGCAGCAGCAGCAGCTTTGGGGCTGGCCAGAGGAGGCAAAGGGAAGGGGGGGGGTGTAGGCAGCAGGCCACAGTTGCTATGGAAACCGCCCGGCTGCCCCCGTGGCCTGCTGGGAGTGCGGCTAAGCAGTGAGCATGCCCGAGAGAAGAGGAGGAGGAGGAGGAGGAGGAGGAGGAGGAGAAGGGAGGGAAGAGAGAGAGAAGCTGGCATCAGATGGAGCCAGGCAGCCTTGAGTGGACATTCATGGAGAGCTGGGAGGCTTGAAGGCGAGAGTGGCCCTAGAGAGCATCCTGTGAAGCGCAGGGGGCCCCAGCAGCCAGGCTGGCCCCCCATTGCTTTCTTCTTGGGAGGGGGGGTCCCCTGTGCCAGCATACAGGCTGCCAGGCTCCTGCCCCCAGCGATGCCTGAAGGAGCTTTCCACTCGCTCCCTGGAGCGGCAGGACCAGCCTCGGCTGCCAGCCCCCCCGCAGCCCCCAGCTGAGACCCCCTGGCAGCGCCCAACATCTTCACCCGACTGCCAGGAGCCGGGCAGGAAGGTCCTCACTTAAAAAGGGATCCGGTGGTGGCTGGAGATGTCTGGGGACAGTGAGGAGATCACCCGTCTTCGCAAGCCTCGTTTCTCGTACGAGGAGAACCAGATCCTGATCCAGGAAGTGCGAGCCAACTATGGCAAGCTCTACGGTACCCAGAGCCGACGGGTGACGGTGGCCGAACGCCGGCGGGTCTGGGAGGGCATCGCCGGCAAGATCAACAGCATCACCAGCTGGAAGCGCACCGGCCAGGAGGTGCAGAAACGCTGGAATGACTTCAAGAGGCGCACCAAGGAGAAGCTGGCACGGGTGCCCCACTCCACCCAGGGGGCAGGCAACGCTGGCGACGAGGTCTTCTCGGCCGAAGAGGAGACGCTCTTCGCCATCCTGGGGCCTGGGGTGATGCCAGGTCCAGGAGGGGCAGAATCGGGGCTCTTGCGGGGCACGTCAGGCTTTGGGGGGCCCAGTTACCCACTGGCAGCTGAGCATGGCATGGGTGAGTAGCCACGGTCCTGGGGCCAAAGGGTCACTTGGGCATCAGGGAGCAGGAACACTCTGGACCAACTTGCCCAGAGGTGGGTTGGCAATCAGACCAGGTTGGGTCCTGGAGGGGGGGGGCGGAGGGGACAGTTGCCAGCAGCCGGAGCTGGTTTCTTAAATGCAAGAAGGGCCCAAACTTAAGCCCGAGGGAAGGTGGCAGGATTGCCAGGGCGCCTCTGAACGTGAGCCAAGGGCTTCCCTTCCGTCGACAAGCCAATAGAAAAGCTTTATCTAGGATTACACAGCAGTTAATCATATGCATAAGATCCATTATCAGTATGTAATTAAGAATGTAGAGATTGCACCCAGACGGTATCCTGTTATTGTAAATAACGAAATCCTATACATAACCAAGAAAATTGTACAATAACAAGTATTACTATGTGATGTGTAACAAAGGAAAAGCACAATATTTGGGTGGTGGAGTGGGGAGAAATAGTTTTATCTAAGAGAATTCCAGAAGTTGGAAGGGACTTTGGAGGTCTTCTAGTCCAACCCCCTGCTCAAGCAGGAGACCTATTCTTTCAGGCAAACGGTTGTCCAACCTCTTCTTGAAAACCTCCACTGATGGAGGACCCACAACTTCTGGAAGGAAGCTTTTTCCCAGATTAATTGTTCTCCCTATAAGGAAGTTTCTCCTTAATTCCAGGTTGCTTCTCTCCTTGGTTAGTTTTCATCCACGGTTTCCTGTCCTGCCTTTGGAGAATAGGTTCACACACACCCCTCTTCTTTGTGGCAGCCCCTCAAATACTCGAACACTGCTTAATTAATCTAATTTAATTATTCACTCCGACTAAGGTTTCACAGCGCTGGATCCGCCTGCTTATTTTTATTATTGGTGGTTTGGGAACGGCTCTTTTGAATTTTGCATTTGTTTTGAGCTGGTTTGTGACCATTATAAACTGCTTTTTAACTTTCTCTCCAAATAAAAGGAAGCCCTTTTTTCATATATGGCTGTGGGGCAAGACCAGACTTCCAGTTGTAGGGGCTTCAGGCAAAGTTTGACACCCCCATCACCCCCAATTCTTAAAGAGGCAACAGATGGGTCCATCTCTCTGCTGTGGCTAGTCCCACGGAACTGAAATATTCACTTCTGATAAAGGAAATTTAGTGCAGCGAAAGAGACCCAAAAAATCCTGTGTGGCCCAAAGCCCTCAATGTAGTTCAATCAATGTAGATTTTACAAACTCTGCCACAATCTTTTTAAACTCTTTTTTTTAAAAAAGTGCTGGATTAATAAACTCCAGCGTTTTTTTTTATTCAGACAACCAAACCATTATAGATAATGCTCGACTTACAACGGTTCATTTAGTGTCCCTTCGAAATTACAACAGCACTGGGAAAAGTGGCTTAAGACCGTTTTCACACTTATGACCTCATGAGGTTTCTCTGCCACCTTCCCTGTATACCAGCAATATCCGTCTAGGCTAGAGAAGCTCAGCCGTCACGTGTGCTATTTCTCGGCGGGCATGTTGGCACGGGAGGTCAGGGATGGCGCCCCCTTTGTATTGGGGGTGGTGTCAAGAGGAGCAGCTTGGTTGGAGATGCCAGCAGCCTGGTAACTGTCAGGCCCCAAGAACAACACGTGGAGTTACTTCTGAGCAATTTTTGTTAGTGTTCCCCATTTACAGACAGAATCTTGCCAGACTGAAGTAACTGGTAAAGAGGCTGATGATTTAACCTAGTTGGGTCATGAGACATCTGCAAGAAAGCCACCAATTTCAGAGAGTACCAAGGACCATACAGTTGTCTTCCTCCTCCTCCTCCTCTTCACAAACCCATTCCCTTCTAGCACTGTAAGTGTTACTTAGCTGGGTAATAAAATGTCCGCAAGAAAACCACCAAGCTCAGGGAGCATCGAGGACCCAAGTCCTCCTTCTCCTTCTCTTCCTCTTAGCTGCCTCCTCCTCCTCCTCCTCCTCCTCCTCCTCTCCAGAAATCCCTTTGCCTTCTATGAGATTACCTAGTTGGGCAATGAAACGTCTGCAAGGAAGCCACCAAACTCAGAGAGCACCAAGGAGCCTAAACTAACCATTTGCATAACTCTAGATATATTCTGGAGAACCATTAGGGAGGAGCCGTCTCCACCCTCTTTCTATCACACAAGCTATCGAAACTTCACTGCCTCTTCCCCTCTGAAATGCAGCCCCTCCCTCCTGGGAATCCAGACCATATTCCACCACAGTAACTCTCTTTTCTTAGCCCCTACAGATCTACCCGCCAGGGCCAACGTCTCTGCCAGCCCAGAGACCTCTGTCCAGCCTTCGTGCTTGCTGAAACCCAAGGAACGTGACTCACCAGCACCCCCTCCAGGCCAACCCTCGTCACTGCAGATCGTCCAGCTGGCTCCGTCTCCGTCCTGCCTAGGCTGCCAGCCCCATCCCGAACACTCCCCAGGAGAGCTGTTGGGCACCACGCCCTGCCCTTCAATTTCGCCCCCTCTGCGGCACCGACGTGCCCACCTGGACCTGCCTGTCGAGCCCTCTCTGGACATCCTTCAGGCTCAGAGGGAGACGGCCACGGCCATCCGGGAGCTGACCTACACCCTGCGGCAAGGCCTGGAACGGCTCACGGACGTGGTGGCGGCACTGCTGCCCCTCCTGCCGGCTTTGCCAAATGGTCTGCTGCCCCCACATGTGGAATGCGGTCTTCCCACGGCAGTCCCGGGCACAGAGGCTGCCCCTCCTCGGGAGGGCGCGCCTGCCAAGTCGGAGCTATCTCCAGGACAGGAAGAGCCCGGGGCTGAAAGGGGGCCATCTCCAAACCGGACTCCTCCGGCACAGAAGCGGAGGAAGGGCACCCCAACTCGGAAACGGAGAGGACGCTGGAAGAATTTGTGAGCATCCGGACAGATGTGTTACCCCCCCCGTCTGAAAAGGAAAGGTGCGGGGGGCTGCTCCCCTGGGATGGCTGTTTCAGTCTTGCCCTCCCACAAAGGGGACAAGCTGGACCCATCTGCACCACCCCCATTTCCGACGCCAGGGGCCAGGGTGGCCGTTCCAGGGGCTCCTCTGCGGATTTGTGTGGCCCAAGCATAACTGCAAAATTTTATTCCGTGCCCAGTGGGCTGCCACGCACCTCTGCCCACTTCCCCACTGGTGGAATGTGGGTCTTCAATTCCAAAGGGAAAAATTCACAAAAAAAAATAGGCAGGGCCCCATAGGGCAGGCAGTCCTCGATTTACGACCATAACTGAGCCTAAACGTTCTGTTGCCAAGTGAGAACATTTCTTTGGTGCGCTTCGCCCCGCTGTACGACCTCGCTTGCCACAGCTGTGAAGGGAGCCACTGCAAGTGGTTCTAAGTTAGTAAGGCGGTCGTGAAAGTGAACCTGGCCTCCCCGCGTCGATTTTGCTTGTCGGGAGGTCGCAAAAGGGGATCACGTGACCCAGAAGGGCCCCCGCAACCATCATAAATACGAGCCGGTTGCCAAGCGTTCAAATTTTGATCACGTGACCAGGGGAAATACTGCAATGGTCGTTGGGGGAAAATGGGCCATCGGTCACTTTTTTCCATGCCTTTGTCACTTCGGTCACTAAGAAAACAGTTGTAAGTCGAGAATTCCCTGCAAATTGGCCAGGTGGCTTAGTGCAGGGGTCTGCAACTTGCGGCTCTGGAGCCACATGTGGCTCTTTTGGCTCCCTGCTGCAGCTCCCTGTTGGCTGATCCCACCACCGGCTGGCCCGGGCCCTCCCCTCCTTGTCACTCCTCTCCTGGCCTGAGAAGGTAAGGGCGAGGGATGGAGGCTCACTCCATATTCCAGAGCATGTGGTGACAAGGTGGGAGCGAGTGACGTTGAGTTGGCCACACCAACCCAGGTTTTGTGGCTCCCGGTGTTTTTTCTGTGGGAAATGGGTCCAAATGGCTCTTTGAGTATTTAAGATGGCAGACTCCTGGCTTAGGGCAATCCAGGGCTCCCGCAGTTCTGTTCCCACAGTGCAACTATCTTATTTGCTCCATCCTACCCTATGGGGAGCTGGGCCAAGCCCCCTTTAGTCTGCCCCACTGCCAGAAAAGAAACTTTACTTTGGGTGAAGTTTCAGGCCAGGCCGGAAGCCGGAAGCTCAGCGTAGCATCTTGGAGAAGAAAGCCCGTGGCACTGGATTCCCTCTGGTAGAGAGGCTCAATAAACTATTTTCCTATGATCATCAGAACTCTCTGGGGGATTTGTTAAGGTCTCACTTGAACACCTGTGGCCCACGAGAGGCGGGCAAGGGTAGCGTTGCAAGCAGGGAAGGTGGAGTTCTGCTTTTTGGCGCACTCCTTCTTATCATGCAAAAGGGATAAAACTGGTTGTTTTAATAAATATTCTCCCTCTCGCTCTCTCTCTCTCTCTCTCTCACACACACACACACACACACAAAGGGGGAGAAATGTTTCATACTACTGGTTTTGCTCATACAGGTAGTCCTCGACTTACGACTGCAACTGAGAGAGAAATTTCCACTGCTCAGTGAGACATTTCATAACCCAACCAATAACACCCTTGGTGCTCAGCATTAGTAGCAGTGATGGTGTCACCTAGTTTGGTGATGAAATGTCTGGAAGAAAACTACCAAGTTCCAGGAGCACCAAGGACTCCACAGTTGCTGTCCTCCTCCTACCCCTCCCCCCACCACCCTACTGCTCTCCACAAATCCCTTCTAGCACTGATGATGTTACCTAGTTGGGTCATGAAACATCTCCAAGAAAATCCCCAAGCTCAGGGAGCCCCAAGGACCCCGCTTTTCAACCCCAAGCTCCCGATATTCTCTTCTATTGCAGTCCCTCATTTGCAACGGGGATCCAGTCAGGTTCTGGGCCGTCTGTTGGGCTGGCTGAGGCTTCTGGAGAAATGTCATCTTCTCCCCTCCAGCCATCGGGCACTGCCATGTGACCATTTGGGCTCAGATGGCAGGACAAATGGGAGCCTCAAATCTACGAAAGGCTCTTTGCAAAGCCCATCCAGGTGTTGCATGGGCTCCATCCATCCCAGTCTCCTGGAAAACCACTAGCTTTGTGATTAAACTATTTGAGTGCTCTTTCCAAAGACCCACAAGGTTGGATGTAAAAATAATAATAATAAACTGGGAAAGAGAGAAATTGGTGGTTGATCACAAATAAAAGGCAATAAGGGATTATTGTATGGCTGCCTTGATGTCTGGAAGGGAAGGAATGCTTGCTCAAATAACACCTGCCCTCTTTGCATCCCCCATGGGGGTTCCTGGGTCCTGCCAACTTCCACCACTCATGCCAATCTTGCAGGGCGTAGGGAGTCTAGGGGAATTCTGGGAGTTGAAGTCCCCAGATCTTCAAACACTGGGTTAAAATGGGACTTATTCTCTATACGCTAACCACATTCTCTTCATTAATCGTTGCAACTCCCTGGCTGAAAGTTAACCCTGGAACTCGCTCTGGCCGGGCAAAAAGGAATGAGGCCCTTTGCCTCTTCCTTGTGGATTTTATGGTGGATTTCCCCCCACCCGCCCCCCGCCTGTCAAGAACCCCCTTAGGAGCACCCCCTAAAGTTGAACTTTGAACTGCAGGGGAAGGGGAGGGTGATTTGCAAAAGAAAAAAAAACAAAAACAAAGAGGAAGTCGAACAGCCGGAAATACACCGCAGCCCAACATCCGGGCTCTCAAGCCGCTTTGCCAAGTGGGTAATGTATTTTCCTTTTCCTTGACACTGAAAAGCCCAGTTAACTCTTTCTTGGATCTTGGATATGCTAGGTAGGAAAGGCAGGAACAGCTTTTGGAGGGGCAGCAGAGACATCCTGGGCCTCAGAACCTCCACCTGCACCCCCAAAAAAGCAGTGGAGGCAGGACCACCGTGATAAAAGTTGAAAATTAAATGTCTGATTTACAGGGAAAGTGGTTATCCGAATCGGTCCTCCTGCTATGGTTGAGGAACAATATTTGGGCATCTGGAATGTGAGGGCAAAGGCAGGAAAGGGAGAAAGTGGGAGATTCTCAGTTCCTGGGGAAAAAGAAATTGTTTTAATATTGACACCCCACATTCATTTATTCCTTTGTTATTTATTAAATTAGTTTGCTGCCCATCTCACCGTGAGACTTACCTGCTTTAATCACTATGGCTTTGGGACCAAAAGAACACATCTGCGGAAGATGGACAGGGGTGCAATGATATTATGGGACGCTGCTGGTTGTCCACTCGAGCCTCCCTGTGGGATGGCGGCTGCATCCATCATCCCTGGCTAATGCAGCTATTGTACTGAACCCCAATGCAACACTCAGGCAGCATTAGAGTTGGGCAACCCACTCCTACTACCCTCTTAAGGGGTCCCTACGCTTTGGCCACTTTAAGACTTGTGGACTTCAACTCCCAGAATCCCCCAGCCAGCCAGCCAGATAGCTGCATGTCTGCTGGGGAATTCTGGGAGTTGAAGTCCACACGTCTTAAAAAGTGGCCAGGTTTGGAGACGCCCTCTTTTAGTGCAACCGGTCATCCAAGCACCTCTTTTTCTCTTTGAGATCGCCCCGATTCCCTGTGACATGCCTTGGGAAAGATGGGAACTGTAGTCCCTCAGCACTGTGAGACCTCTGACTGAGCGAGGCTCCAAAGCCATCCTCAATTTTGCAAAGCCTCCGCAATCCGCCCGGGACAGCCGCACCTCTGCTGCCATCGAGACCGCAGCGGGGCCAGGTTGCCTTTAAGAGCCCCCCCACCTCCCCAGCGCAAACCCAGACTGCTTCCTTCCAGTTCCAGGACTCCATCTCCCGACAGGCTTCGCGAGGGACTTATATAAGTTTCTCCATGTAGGAGGGCAGGCGAGAGAGGGGATCCCCCCCTTTTTTTTCCTCCCTCTTCGCCTCGTCTGCCTGCCTGCTTGCCTGCCTGCCTCCTTCCTTCCCCCGCCCCGCACGAAACCGCTTCCCGGGCGCGCGGCCCAGCTTCCCCCCCCCCTCCCCCCCTTGCCGGGCCGGTTGTTTCGGCGGCGTTTCGGCGTCGGGGGGGCGCCGGCGCAAGGCAGGCGGGGCGGCGGCCAAGATGTCTTCGGTGCAGGCGTCCCGCAGACAATGGTGCTACTTGTGCGACCTGCCCAAGATGCCCTGGGCCATGATCTGGGACTTCAGCGAGGCCGTCTGCCGGGGCTGCGTCAACTTCGAGGGCGCCGATCGCATCGAGCTGCTGATCGAGACGGCGCGGCAGCTCAAGCGCAGCCACGCCATGCCCGAGGGCCGATCGCCGGGGCCGCCGGGCGCCAAGCAGGCCAAGGACGGCGGAGGAGGGACCGGGCTGGAGCGCTACGAGCGAGCCCGCCTGGCCGGCCCCGACTACGCACTCAGCCCGCGCTTGCCCAACGGCCTGGCCCGCGGCGGCGAGGAGGTAGGCGGCGGCGAAGGCAGCCGGCAGAGCCCGACGGCCCGGCGCGCTCTGGTGGGACCCGCGCCGCCGGGCCTGGTGCCTCCGCCGGGGCTGATGCTGGCGGCGGCCGTGCGTCCCGCGCCGGGCCCGCTGCCTCTGGCCTCGCCTCTGCTGGGCGAGCTGGCCAAGCCGGCGTCGCGGGCGGGCTACGAGTACGAGAAGGAGAAGGCGCGGCACAGCGAGTGCCTGGCCGAGCTGAACGAGGCCATGCGGGCCCGCGCCGAGGAGTGGCACGGCAAGCCCAAGCCGGTGCGGGAGCAGCTCCTGGCGCTCTGCGGCTGCGCCCCCTTCACGGTGCGCTTCAAGAAGGACCACTCGCTCACCGGGCGCATCTTCGCCTTCGACGCTGCCGCCCGGCCGGGCTACGAGTACGAGCTCAAGCTCTTCGCCGAGTACCCGTGCGGCTCGGGCAACGTCTTCGCCGGCGTGCTGGCCGTGGCCAAGCAGATGTTCCAGGACTGCCTGAAGGAGCCCGGCAAGGTGCTCTCCTCGGGCTACAAGTACCTGGAGTACGAGAAGCGGCACGGCTCCGGCGACTGGCGCCTCCTGGCCGAGCTCTTCACCGAAGCGGTGCGCTACTTCCGCGAGCCGCCGGCGCCCGACGCGCTGCCCCAGCAGTTCCTCGACGGCTCCTCGGCCACCGGGCCGCCCAACGTGCTGCTGCGGGCCGCCCCACCTGCCCGTCCGGGCTTGAGGCGCCGCAAGGCTTCCCCGGAGCCCGAGGCGGGGGACCTGGCGGCCGGGAAGCTGACGGGCGAGGAGCAGCTGCAGCAGCAGCAGCGCCAGCACTGGCTGCCCCCGGTCTCCTCGGCCGGGCTGTACCCGCCCCCAGGCCTGGCTCACCTGCCCGCCCAAGCCGGCCTGCCGGAGGGCTCCCTGCGCAACGACCCCTCGCCCATCACGGCCCTGAAGAACGTGGCCGACACGCTCGGTGGCAAGGAGCTCAACCCCGTGCACTCCACCACCGCCCGGCAGAACAGCACCAGCCCGGCCTCGCCGGCCGCCTCGGGACCCCACCGCCTGGTGCCCCGCAACGGAGAGCCGGGCCAAGCGGCCACCACCACCACCTCTTCTTCTTCCTCCTCCTCCTCCTCCTCTTCCTCCTCGTCTTCATCCTCCGGAGCCCACTCTTCCGGGGCGGCCGAGCCCAGCGGCACCCAGAGTGCCCCCGACTCCTCCGGGGGTGCCAGCAGCGCCCCGCTCTGCTGCACCATCTGCCACGAGCGGCTGGAGGACACCCACTTTGTGCAGTGTCCATCAGTGCCGGGCCACAAGTTCTGCTTCCCCTGTTCACGGGATTTCATTAAAGCCCAAGGAGCCACCGGCGAAGTCTATTGCCCCAGCGGGGAGAAGTGCCCCCTGGTGGGCTCCAACGTGCCCTGGGCCTTCATGCAGGGCGAGATCGCCACCATCCTCGCGGGGGATGTCAAAGTAAAAAAGGAGCGCGATCCCTGAAGGCGGCGCGGAGAGGAGCAGCTACGATCCGGGACAGTGTGCCACGGGACGCCCCCTACCCACCTTGGCTCCTGCGGCCAGGGCAGGGACTGGAGTAACTTATTGCCTCTCTGACATCCTCTGCCACCCGCTGCAGACTTGGGGGGCCTGTATATAATTCTATTTTTTAAATCCTATTTCCATAGCCAGCTT
This sequence comes from Pseudonaja textilis, assembly GCF_049901715.1. NCBI lineage: Eukaryota > Metazoa > Chordata > Lepidosauria > Squamata > Elapidae > Pseudonaja > Pseudonaja textilis. The sequence goes on from NC_141999.1 coordinate 24,290,230, forward strand.
ATATCTGAAGTCACATCTACGTAACCTACTACAGTGGGAGGGGTGGGCGTGGGGTGGGTGGGCGGACTACTCACTTGCGGGATGGGGAGACTGAAAGGCGAGCTTGACGAGCTCGGCGGATGCGTTTCTGAAATTTTAGGCGTTTCTTGGGGGATCCTGCTCGCCGCGAAGAGGCTGCGGCCGACTTTGCTCCGATGTCTTGATGTTTGACTCCTTCCCGAACCAAACACTTTCCCAGCCCCTCATCGGTCCCTTAGGTGCTACTTAATCCTGGTTGCAGCTTCACTTTCTCACGTTCCCCCAGTCCACTGTACATGTCGTTCTCACGGCCTGGCCATCACAGCCCGTCACTGGACACCGTTCTGAATCTGTGCCCCTTCGTCGGGAAGTTCAGAAGTCGGCTGTGTGGATCCAGGGAAGGGAAGGGAAGGGAAGGGAAGGAGGCATGCTGTGTGGGAATGGTTAGGGTGGGGAGGGGGGGAAGGAGAAAGAGGGTCTGGGAAATTAGGGGGAAGCAATGTGGCAGGAGGGAGAGAGGGATGGAAAAAGTGCCTCGCGTGTTGATCTTCAGTTAGGCGGTGGGGAAGGGGTATTTTTCATACCAAAAGACTAAGCATGCACGCCAAAAATAAGGGTTTCTTTCTTTCTTTTGTTAAAATGCTTAATTTGTCAGGTGGAAGAGAGGAGAGAAGGTCCCAGAAAGGGCGGGATTGAGAGGGGTGTGCGGAGGGAAAGACGGACTAGGGACTCAATCCGCTGCCGTTTTCTTTCTGCTGCACCAGCCCTCTTGGAGGAATAAGAAGAGCAGGGGAGACGTCTTCAGGTGGATTCATATCTTAGGGGTGAGCTGGGCTTCCGCACCATTCTCTTCAGCCAGCTGAGGCTGGGAATAATGGCCGTAGGGGGTCAGGTTGGATGGGAGGACTGCTCTGGGGTGCTGCGGGTTTTATCCTTGCTCAGGATGCCCCACCCACCCAAGTTCAGTTCTGCTTTCTCGCATCCTCCGGAGCAGGGGTCTCCAACCTTGGCCACTTTTAAGACTTGTGGACTTCAACTCCCAGAATTCCTCAGCCAGCGAGTCTTAAAGTTGCCAAGGTTGGAGACCCCTGCTCCGGAGGAATCCTATGACAGAGAAGAATCTCCTGGGCCTGTTGGTTTCCTGGCTCTTTAACGGATAGGGAAAAAAAAAAAATCAAATTCTTAATTAAAGAAGGGAGGCCATAAATCCATAAAAGGGAGAGGGGAGGAATGGCACATTCGGTTTGATGGGATTTGGAGGTGCAGGGGACTTAAATACAGGCACCACCCCATAACCTCTGGTGTGTGTGTGTGTGTGTGCGTGCGTGCGTGTGGTTCCACATCTGTTTCACTTGTTGGTGGTTCTGCCGACTTTGGTGTGTGTTTGTGTTGCAACGGGGGTGGGGGGTGGGGGAAGAGGTGATGCTGGAGAAGATGTGGGGATAAGATTCCCACATTGAAAACTTTGGGGAGACTGGGGGGAGAGAGAGAAGGTTAAATTTGTTTTTGTATTTTCTTTTACTTGTCTCTGTGTCAATAAACTTGGTTATCTTTTTTTTTTTCCATGGATTCCCTCTCCTTCTCCGGTATTGTGTGCCTGTGAATGAACTGACACACACAAACACACCGACTTTGCTGGCCATCTGAAGTTGCCCTTTATCTAGTTTGTTCTCCCCACAAATTTGTCAGGAAAGTTATGGCAGGGGCTACAGTGATGGGCCTCTGGTCTCTCACATTTCATGGGCAATGCCTGAGTCCAGAAGGGATAGGTAGTGGTGCCACCTAAACAGGAGTCCTGTCATAAGGATGTTCACTGTTTTCTCATAAAGGCCATGTCACCAGCAAAAGAGACAGTTGTTGACAATCAACAATCTCACATAGCATAGGCGGGAGCAAAGGGCGAAGGTGTAGGAGAATTATAAAATAACAGTGAGAAGGGACCTTGGAGATCTTCTGCTCCAAGCCCCGATCAAGCAGGAGACCCATGCTGGCTGGCTGGGGAATTCCAGGAGTTGAAATCCACAACTCTTGGTTGCCAAGGTTGGACACTCTTTCCTTATTGTATTCCGGACCTAATGGCCTTCCAGTCTTTTCTTGAAGACCTTCAGTGATGGAGCCCTCACAACTTCTGAAGGCAAGTTGTTTCACTGATTATAATTCTTCACGCTCTCAGGAAATTTCTCCTTAGTTTTAGGTTGGATTTCTCCCGGATTCGTTTCCATCCGTTGCTTCTTGTTCTGCCCTCAGGTGTTTTGGAGAATAGGATGACCCCACCCCCTTGTGGTAGCCCCTCAAATATTGGAACTCATATTTGAGTTCATGTCATCCCTCGTCCTTCTCTTTGTTAGACCAGACATTCCCAATTCCCGCAACTATTCATCTAGAACGGGTGGGCAACTATGGTCCTTTTATGAATTATGGACTTCAACTCCCAGAATTCCTGAGCAAGCCATAGTTATAAAGGGGTCATAGTTGCCCACCTCTGATCTAGAACAACGTATGAGTTGTCAAACTGGAAGACCAGCTACCCAAAGCTCCCCTAAAAAGGGAGAACCTTGCAGCCCCAGCTTGTGAAACTCTGATGCTCATCATGTTACTCAACATCAGCTCTGCTGCAAGGTGACCTCCCACCAAGAAGTGGCTTCACCAGCTCGGACTGCCGAAAGCAGCAGTCTGAAAAGACAATTTACTCAACAGTTGGAGGAAGAACCAGGGGGTCTTCTCCCGGCCTACTTGCTCGCCCACCTCCGTGGATCAGCTGAAGCCTGGGCAGATGTGGAGCATGTGGGAAACAGTTCCTTCTCATCACTCCTCTGCAATCCAGGACCTATAGCAGGGGTCTCCAAATTTGGCCACTTTTAAGACTTGTCAACTTCAACTCCCAGAATTCCACAGCAATCCTGGGAGTTGGTCAACAAATCTTAAAAGTCTTGTGGAATCATTCTCGGGCTTATGTGGTAGGAGAGTCAGTAGAAGGGACTCCAGGAAAGCCCAAAATATGAACGGCACCAGCTTTTGTGATAAGCACACTTTATTAAAAGGCAGCAACTCACTTTGCGAAGTTGTGTCATGATACACATCAATAAGGGAAAGGAGTTTGACCGATGGTGATAGCCAGCATCTTTCCTTTTTTACCTCTTCCTGGGGGTGCCTCTATCTTGAGCAGTTTACAGTAGAGCAAGTCCTCAACAACCACAGTGAAGCCCCAAATTTCCTTTGCTAAGCAAGACCGTTGTTAAATGAGTTTTGTTCCATTTTACGATCTTTCTTGCCGCAGTTATTAAGTGGATCGTTGCAGTTTATAAATTAGGAACCTGATCATTAAATGAATCTGACTTCCCTGTTGACGTGTCAGAAGGTGGCAAAAAGGGATCGCACGTCCCTAGGACACTGCACTCATCAGAAACGGGAATCGGTTGCCAAGTGTCCAAATTTTAATTAAGAAATCCTGGAGATGCTGCAACAGTCGTAAGTGTAAAAATTATCATAAATCATTTTTCAGTGCCATTGTAACTTCAAACAGACACGAAACAAATGGTAGTAAGTCCAATCTCTTCTTAAAAAGTCTCCAGTGTTGGAACATAGACAAGGTCTGGAGGCGAGCCAGTCCACTGGTTAATTGTTCTTTCCGTTAGGAAATTTCTCCATAGTTCTAGGGTGGATCCCTCCTTCATTAGTTTCCATCCGTTACTTCTGCTTTGGAAGAATAGGTGGGTCCCCTCTTCTTCATGGCAGCCTCTCTAATACTGGAAGGCTGCTATCAGGTCCCCACTAATCCTCCTCTTCCTTAGACCAGGCATAGCCAATATGTCCCTGCTCGGTGTGCTGTAGAAATTACAGTGTGTCCAACATGAAATAAATTTAATACATCTGTAGGCTGCAATGCTTTTGTCATCACCAAGCTGTCTAGGGGCTGGATACAAAACAGCAGCCAGACGTTCCCCTTAGTAGAGGTTGCCACTCCATAAAGTTCAACCAAGCCTTGGTGGTGACTTGGCCATTTAGCCAGCTGCTTCCTTGCAACCGTGTCCCTTCCACCAGGTGGCAGAGGGACCTGGTTTCCTTGGCTTGCCAATGCCAGATAAGTAGAGAGTGCGGTAACTTTTTAACTGTCAACCAGCAGGAGGAGTGTTGGGATAAAGAGGTGGCTTTATAAAGACTCAGACCTGTCCAGGTGACAGCCCTTCAGATACTGGGAGACGACCTCGGGACAACTAGCAGTCCAGGTTTCGACCGACACAAACAGCTTGCACATCCCAAAGGCAGCCCCCCTGGAAGTCCTACTGGACCTTGGGTCCCAAAACAGGATGGATTGTCCTATAATCATGGAAACCTGTTGACTCTTCTGACTTCTGGGCATCTTGAGTCTTTGGCCCCCAAAGTGCCACTGCACACTTTGGAAAAAGGGGAAGGCAGATCGTTCTGCGATCATTCTTTCTTTCGGTCTGTGGGTTTAGGCTGAGTTTCAAAACGAACGCATTTGGGGGGGTAGAAGAGAAGCATTAAAATAAAGCATTAAACTTCCCCAAGAAACCAATTCGAGGATTTCCCACTCTCCTTGATATTTTAAGCACGGACAAGCCATTATTTTTCCTCTCCGGGATTTTGGAATGCTGGGCTCGGTCAAAATGGAATCGCACGACATCTCCGAGTGGACCTCGTACTACAACGAACCCACAGAGGTACGTGGAGTGGAAAGCGGCCGGGGGTGTGTGTGTGTGTTAACAAGAAGTTATATGCAAGGAAACTGGGTGGTTTCGGGGAAAGAAGAGTTCTGTGCTTCCTTTGTGGTTAGGATGTGTGCGTAGAAAATAATGGCAGGGTCCCGAGACGAGATTTCATAGAAAAAGTAGGAAAACCTACAAAATATTACAAATAGCAAGATGGTCTCTTTTGCCCAGGGGAGAAAACTAAACTAAACTAAACTAAACTAAACTAAACTAAACACAACTAAACAATTTAAGATACACTTTAAACTAAAATAGACTGACCACATAAGCTGGTTGAGTTTTGCATTATTATTATCATTATTTCATATGGCGTAACAGAAGTTTGCTAATGAAAAGGAAAAAGAATTATAACTTAGAGCACAGTTCAATGACATTTAAGCTAAGAAGCTAAGATCCATTAATCCTAAGAAGTCCTTGTTCCAAAAGTGATAAATTAGGCATCTGCAGAAAATTCAGAATCAAATCATTTTTCATTATTTATAAATTGCTCAAGTCTGGAAATTCCACTCAGCTCCCACAAATGAAAGAAGTCGCTTATAATTTTATCTAATAATCTTTTTTAAAAAAGTATTATTTCTTCAGCATTACACCTAATAAACATTCTTAAAATAAACCAGTAACTTTGTAAATAAAAAAGAATTCAAACCATCTTAATAATTTTCATTCTGATCATTCTCTCAATTGGGCCTCTTGCCAAATGACTTTCAGATTTCCCCCAAACCTTGACAGAATTGTTGGATAACAGTTCCCGTCACCCCCAACCCAATGCCTGGGATAAAAGAGTTGCCCTTCAAACCAACTTGGCGACCAATTGGTACCAGCACTGCTTTATTTTGACCCCTCATCAACCCCATCATATTCGTCTAAAGGAATAAAACCCAATTCCTTTTCCATAGTGGCCATTTTTGTTACCATTAATGAGAGCTTCTTGATAAGCTGAGCTGATTTGTTTACTACAATGAAAACTGCACTTATAAAAACTTACAAAAGGGACATCTTTCTTGCCCTTATTTTAATTATTTTTTAATTTTATTAAATAAGCAAATGTAATCAGCCTCGTAATGCACCAATTTTGAAGGGTTCGGTTTACCGCTACCTAATTATGAGAATTTGCAATGCCAGTTTCCAAAACAGCTCCATAAACTGGCACTGTGGAGGGGGGGGGAATTTGCTGGCCAGGGGGTAGGTGGTGGATTGACTGCCACCCTGTCTGATTTCATACACACCCTTTCGGGAAACCATCTTTGGCTGTTTCTATGATGTTTCCATGCTGCTCATGTTCAGCCACCAATCCAACTACCATCTGCACATGCTTGCCACCTGAAGAATGTGCTTTTGTACCAGAGCTGCCTGCCTCGCCAACCATTTCTAATTCCTCTCCTTGCAGTTCTTGGCCATCAACTCTCTCCAAATTCATCCCTTCTGGCCTTAATCCCTTCTGCAACTAAGTCAGTCAATGGAAGTTTCTGAAAAGATTAAGGCAGCAACTGAAATCCACACGCATTTACCTGTGGGCAGCACCCTGCTGATCATAGTGGAAGTAAATGCAGATTAGAGCTCAATCTTTCTCTGTGCCTCAATAACTCAAGGATGAGCAAGCAATTCCAGGCTGGCAAAAGGAAATCTTTTTTTGTGTTGCAAAATTAAGTCAAGGAGCTTTCCAACGTCAAATTTCAGCTGATCTTCACTGTTGGATCGGTTGGTTGCACAGAGATTCTTAAATTTCCTTTGGAGGCATGGAATTCTGACCAAATTTATTTTCATTAGGGAATCACTTTCTGGCAGCAGAAAGGATTTGATGGTCAGAAATAGTGGGAGAGCACTAACCAATCCCTGCAAATAAGAGATCCTTTAACAAGACTGGAAGAGTCAGGGGTGGCACAATGTGGATAAATAGCACTTGATCCCTTCCTTAATTAATGGAAAAAGCTTTTTTAAAAATGTTCAAATTCTGTATCGTCAGTAAGTTAGCCCAAACTTAATGGAGATGATCATAATAATAATAGTAAGTACTAATAAAGGATAATATTCGTAGCTCAAGATTGAAATGAGGGGTCCTTGGTGTTCTTTGAGTTTGCTTGTTTTCTTGCAGACGTTTCGCTACCCAAACTAGGTAACATTTTCGGTGCTAGAAGAGAGGGAGGGGGAGTTAACCTAGCATGGATTGTGTTGGCTAGTTTAGGTAATGAAACATCTGAAAGAAAACAAGCAAGAGAGCACCAAGGATGCTTCATAATAGTAAGTATTACCATAGTATATTTTTAATATTAAAATAATACACTTTTCTAAAAGAAAAGAAATAACAAACCTCACAAACAAAAGCCTCCTCATAGGTATACAAATTAAAGTCTGCCTGATTATTAGGCTGGGAAGGAGGAGAGCCAGCAATGCTAAAGAAAGATCGGTAAAACCTTGCCAATCCTCCACTCGGCTTGAACGTGTGAATACGCCTTGTTTGAGCTGAGACGTTCTCAAACCTCAAAAGATTGGCCTGAGGAAGATCACGTCAACTGACTTGTCCACACCTGCAGGTTATTGTTTGGAGTTCAATAAGTACTGCAAGGGGATGGGTCCGTGTGAATCCGCAGAAGCCACCAGTTATGCAGGAAGACAGTTTTGGGCCTCATTTGCAAGAGATCTGGGTTCCATGACTGATTTATTAGATTCAGAAGGTCTTTCAGCCCCTAAACATGTCACCCACTGAACCACTCGTGATTTCAGCCGCTACAAAACGGCATCACTATTTTCCATCAATGGAAGCAGGAATCACCCACTCAGAGGACAGCCCTCGAAGCGTTCCCCACCAGTGGGCTCAAACCATGGTTTGTTTCCTATGATTTGCTGAACAAACCACACTTGAGAATAATTGTAAAGAACGATGAGTTAGTACAGGTAGCCCTTACAACCATTTATTTAGTATCATTCAAAGCTGCAACAGCACTGGAAAAAGTGACTTATGAGCATTTTTCAGACTTATGACTGTTGCAGCATCCCCATGGTCATGTAATCACAATTCAGGTGCTTGGTCATTGTCTTGTATTTATGACAGCTGCAGAAACCTGGGGTCACATGACCCCGTTTTGCAACCTTCTGACAAGCAAAGTTAAAGGGGAAGCCCGATGCACTTAACAACCATGTTACTAACTTAACAAGTGCAGCGATCCCTGCACAGCCGAAGCAAAAGAGGTCGTAAAATGGAGCAACATTCACTTTAACAACCGTCTCGTTTAGCAGTAGAAATTGTGGGCTCAGTTGTGGTCTTCAATCGCGGGCTCTCTGCAGATTAACGGCCAAACCAACCGATTATAGGACTCTTGATTATATGCAGGTCCAGCCACTGAGTTGCAGGATGCCGCCCTCTTTCCCTCATGCTACATCATGGTTTTAACCTTGTTTGTTGCAAATGTAACCGCCATATGCCCAAAACAGCCGAAACACGTAATGACATTTTTTTGAACATGTTTTTTATGGTGTTGCTGTGAACCACCCAGGGTTTGGGCATATAAGACAGGCTGCCATATTAGTTGCGTGAGTCAATAAATTGCTTAATGTGTTTTGTGAACTGCAAGGTTGTTTTTTTGGTCTTGGGAACAAAACACCCGTGGGAGGCTTTGAGAGAAAAATAACTGCCCGTCACAGTGGGCAATCGTTCTCCAAAGAGCAAGAAATGGGCCCATGGAGAGATTGGTGGCCTTGGATTTTTGCAGGCTAAACAGGATGTTAATCCTGACAACCTGATTGCTCTCCTGACAGTCACTTAGAATTTCAGAATTACAGAGTTGAAAGGGACCTTAAAGGTCTTCTAGTCCAACCCCCTGCTCAAGTAGAAGACCCTATGCCGTTTCAGACAAGTGGTTGTCAATCTCTTCTTAAAAACTTCCATCGATGGAGCACCCACAACTTCTGGAGGCAAACCGTTTTAGTGTCTCTGAAGGTCTCCAGGTTCGGAAAGACACCTCAAACACTAACAGAACTCAAAGGCTGCTTCCTAATCTTCCCATTCTTTTCTGCTAAACCAGAGGTCCCCAAAGTGGGCCACTTTAAGACTTGTGGACCAACGCCATGGCTGGCTGAGGAATTCTTGGAGTTGAAGTCCACAAGTGGCCAAGTCTGGAGACCCCTGTGCTGAACTATCTTCTGTTTTCTTTCTTTTTTTTAACTACCTTGGAAGCTGCAGACTTAATATCAAGCATCACCCCCATATTTTTTTTTTCTGTTCTCATCTTTCATTTTATTTCTTTTGCCTGTTCGAAGGGAGATCCTTAGAAACTAGGGATTGCCCAATCTGCATTCAGGGGTCGTGTCAGTAGTTGGCTTCTGGAGGCACACAAAACCAAGGAGAATATCACTTCCACTGCAGATATCTCAGTAGCTTTCCAGGGCCACCCTAGCTGGGCAGCCTTTAACCCCAGAGAGTCTATTTATTTCCCTCTTATTTCCTTCTGAGAAATGTAGAAGAGACCACAAAGCCCATAAGGCATCATAAGTCATCTGAAAACCTCAGTAAATCCACCCCTGCCATTCTTTTCACTCCTTCCTTATTTATTAATACTAAATTTGGTTCTCCCAGTGGACCACTCACCAGAGGTGGCCTTCAGCAGGTTCTGACTAGTTCGGGAGAACCGGCAGCGGAAATTTTGAGTAATTCGGAGAACCGGCAAATACCCCCTCTGACTGGAGATTTTACAGTCTCCTTCCCCTGTCAGGCCCACCAAGCCATGCCCACAGAACCGGTAATTTAAAAAAAATGAATCCCACCACTGCCACTCACCCACAATGAGGAAGGGGCTCAGGAGCAGGAGGGAAACCATAACATTGTGAGGATTGTGGTGGATGAGAAGGAAGCCCCAAAGGGAGAGCAATCAATTAATTCTACTTTGGGGACAAGAAAATGGTATGGAATGGAAAAAAAAGTATTGGTGGCTGTTCCAAACAGCAGAAATCCTTGCTGTAACCATCTTGAGTTCTCTTGTTGTTATACTAATATTCTTTTGTTTACGGATATTCTAGTTAATATTCTAGTTGATGAGAATCACAATAATAACTCAATAAGTGAAAAAAAAAAAAGCCAAATCCAGTTTGAACATCTGGCTAACTGTACAATAAACACAATAATCATAATAAAAGTGATCTTATGTGAATTAATTACATTTATTGACAAAATACCCATCCTACTGTGTGTGCGTGCGTGTATATATATATATATATATATATATACACATATACATACACATACATACATACACACACACACAAATATACCTATATACATACACATAGGTATATAGGTATATCTGTCAACACGGACTTGGTGTTGCAAACTCTCAGAATTAGGTAGCTATAAACTGAGCCCAGAGACCTTCAAAATCATGCACTACAAGGCTGATTATATTTATTTAATACGTATACATACATACATACATACATACATACATACACACACACACACACAAAAAAAACCACACTTAGGTATTATTCCTTTTCTTCTTTCATTTCTTTTCTTCTTCTTCCTGTTTGAACAAGCAAAGCCCAAAAACTAAGCGCAAGGATAAAAACCACCCCAAGTATTAACATGATGAAAGCCCCCAAACAGACTCAGCCTAAAAGATTGGCTGCTTCTGCCCTGCTTCTCAGCAGCCTGTCCATAAAGAATGGCCATATTTTACTGGACGCCCTACAATGTCTGCCTTGTTGGAGGATGCTGAAGTCTTCCTTGATTCATTTCCCCGTTCAGGTCGCTGGTTTGGGGAAGGTGGTGTTTTCAGATTTCCCCCAAGTAAAACATGCGCACCAAACGAACTCCAGCCCCACCCCAACCCTCTGCAGGCAGGACTGGCCAGGAAGCTGCCCTGCCGTGAATATCCCTTTGTCCAGGGAGTCCATGCAAAAGAAGGGACCTCGTGTAGCCGGAAGAGGAACTGGGGCCGAAGGAGGGAGAGAAACGGCATGGGGTCAATCGCTTCATCAGATTTCTTTTAATTCGGCCGTTGAGATCAAATAGCCCAGGTTGCGACACTACAGGCCAAGGTGCCGTTGCTCAATGACAGATCACCCGTGATCTGGCTAATCTAATTCAAGTTGCCCGAACTGGAAAAGTTTCCTCCATGCCAAAGCTGCCCGCTCTGATATAAATAAACACGAAGGGGAAAATCAGATCGTAGGCTGACCGAGGAAGATTTAGCTGGCTTTCTCTTTTAGCGAAATATTGGGAGTTCTCATCAAAGATCCCATTCCGCACCCTCCTTCCCCAGCTTTTCATCGCAACCCGTATTTTTATTGAATGTAAATATCCTTTTTATGGCTTTATTGATTTGATTTAACCGCCCAGAGTCTCCTCGTGGTAAGATGGGCTATAAACAAATATAACAAATAAAATGAAATGAAACGAATACATCAGACTTAAGTAGAGGCACACGAAAGAAGACGTTGTGAAAAGGAAGCAGATTTAATAGAGGTAGTCCTCGACCTGTGGCCACAGGGGAGCCCAAAATTTCCATTGCTAAGCAAGACAGTTGCTAAATGAATTTTGCCCCCGTTTCCCTACTTTTCTTGCCACAGTTTTTAAGTGAATCACTGAAGTTTTTAAGTTAGTAACACGGTTGTTAAGTGAATCTGGCTTCTCTTGTCAGCAGGCCGCAAAAACGGATCACATGACCCTGGGATGCCGCAACAGTCATGTGAAAAATGATCATACGTTACTTTTCTCAGCGCCGTTCCAGTAACTAACGGTCACTAAACAAATGGTTGTAAGTCGAGGACTACCTGTATTGTCAGGTTTTGTTAAGTAGGAGCACTTCACCAATATAGCTGCCACCCAGATTAAACACCCACCTCCTTAACTTTCAGCACCACTCTTAGAATTACAATCCTGCTCCACCAAAATCCGTCGTAGGCTGCCATTTCTGCCTGGTATGAGCTTCATTTATGAAAGAAACCAATTAAAACTTGCAGGCCTACAAAAATCAGTTTAATATAGTGCTGGGGCTAAAGGTACTGGCGTTACGTGGTGGGAAAATGAGGCTCTGGTGGTTCATATCTTCTGCCTTGCAGATTAATATATGTTTATTATCTTGCGGAAGATTTTACAATTGGGGCTTTTTCTGTAAACCGCTGGAAAGATTCAGATTAATCAGTAACTTTGGCGCTTTGGTGTAACCCTGAATTCACAACAGCTTCGTTCTCGTTGCTGAGGTTCTTTTGTGGAACATTTTAAGTTTGCAGCTATGAAATTCACTGACCAAGAGAGTGGGAAAATTTTACTGAGCCGCTACTGAGCCAAGAGTTGGCAATAAATAGCACAAAGGCACACATTACTTGGCTTTACATTTCATTGACTTTTCATCAGAATTAAGCACCATTAATATTATGCTCCTATGAATTACTTCCCCTTTCTGTCCCATTAAAAAACTGATTGTGGTAGTGAAGTGCTGGACTGGCACTGAAGAGAATCAGGTGGGTGCCCTCTCCCCTAAAATTCTGGGCCTGTTGTTCTCTCTCACCTCAAACTATCCTATGAGGTTCCTGTTTCAGTTATAAAATTGGGGAGAAAAGGTTATAAATCCAAGAAACAAGAGGATAAATAAAATGGAAATTATGAGTGCTCCAACCCTGGAGGCTTTTAAGAAGAGACTGGACAGCCATTTGTCCGAAATAGCATAGAATCTCCTGTTTGAGGAGGGGGTTGGATTAGAAGATTGCCCCATTTTATGACCATTCTTGCCACAGTTGTTAAGTGAATCATTTCATGTGTTTAGGAATACAGTTGTTAAGTGAATCCGGCTACCCCGTTGACTTTGCTGCTCAGAAGGTCACAAAAGGGGGTCAAGACACTGCAATTGCCATAAATATGAGTGAATTGCCAATTGTCTGGGTTTTGATCACGTGATCATGGCACGCTGCAACGGTTGTAAGTGTGAAAAACGGTCATCAGTCTTTTTTTTTTCATCGCCGTTCTAACTTCAAGCAGTCCCTAAATGAACGGTTGTTAAGTTGAGGATGCTACCTGTATTATCCGAACTGTTTTTAATTTTTTAGACCTGCAAACTAGGTTCTGCTCCAAACGAAAGAACTATAACTTGAGGAAACTCAAGGAGGGATTGAGAACCGCCAAGCCGAAGGCCCGCACAATTTTGCCCCGGGTCTCAGGGTGGGCAGCTAGTGTTGCTCAGGAGAGAAACTCCTCATTGTGTGTATACTTCATAACTCCAGGATAAGAATGACCACCTCCCCACGGAAGGCAGGGCCAGGCTGAGCTTACGTGCAAACACACCTGCACAATAAAAAAAAAGAGTCTGTGGCCCACACCCAAGGTGACGAAGCCTTACGGACATGAACTGCACACAGCCTTAGATAGGAGCCGAAGGGGCGGACCAGGAAAATGCTGGGAGTCTTAACAAAGGTTATTTCAGAAAGAGGCCCCTTTAAAATGTATTACAGGTAGTCCTTGATTTACAACAGTTCCTTCAGCGACAGGTTCAAAGCGGAAAAAAGTGACTCGGGACCTTTTTTTCACACTTACAACCGATGCAGCAGGGGTCACGTGATCAAAATTCAGAGGCCTGGCAACGGGTTCCTATTTATTACCGTTGCTGTGTCCCAAAGTCACATGATCCCCTCGGGTGACCTTCTGACGAGCAAAGTCGATGGGGAAGCAATTGCAAGGATTCGCTTAACGACCGTGGCAAGGAAAGTCGCGAAAGGGGGCAAAACTCACTTAACAAATGTCTTGCTTAGCAACGTAAATTTTGGACTCAGTTGTGCTCGTAAGTCGAGGACTACCCCCAAAGGAGATTTAAATGTCCTTGGAAGACGAGCACAGGATTAGAACGGATCTTCTGACGATGGCGGGTTGGGAAGGGGAAACCAACCAGGGTTCCATTGATTTGTTTTTATTTATTTGTATTTATTTTGTGAGGTTGCTTGGAATTCCCCCCCTCCCCCCCCCCAGAAGTGACCTTTACAGTTGGCTGGACCTGGGTGTCAGAGCACAATGCCCACGCCCCTTCTTTCAAATGTATACTGAGTGACTCAATTCCTCACCTGTATGTATGTGCAGCGATCGGGGAGGGCTGTGGGTATTGGGGCAGGCCCCATTCATCATCACCTGTAAAAGTTGTGCCCGCTATTGCCGCTGCTGCCGACCCAGACGGAAGGCAGGTGATTTCCTTGCCATCTTTTTCGATGCTGTCACCACAACTTTTACTCTTGCCAGTTTTGGGGTTTTTACTTCCTGATGTAATTCATAGGAGGAATTTATTTATTTTTTGCCTGCCAGATTAGGACTGGTATAGCCAAAAGAAAAAGAAAAAAAGATCTGATTTGGCACAAACTCAGGAGAGGAAGATAAATTGGTCTCAGGTTTGTTCTGAGCCTGGAAGGCGATTCCAGATCCGTCGGTGGTGGAAGAGCGGCCAGTGGTTACCTTGTGTTCATGAACTTCCAGCACTTTGGAAGTTGAGGGAATTACACCCTGGCGTTACACCCACCAGTGGGTCTTCCACGGGGCATTCGGGGAGGGAGGTGAGGATGATTGACTTGCTTGGGGGTTAAACATATGAAGAAGAGTTACAGGAATTGGAAGTGTCTAGTCTAATGAAGGGAAGGACTGGGGTGAGATGATAGCGGTATTCCAATATTTGTGGGGCTGCCACAAAGAAGAGGGGGTCCACCTGTTCTCCAAAGGCAGGACAGGAAACCGTGGATGAAAACTAACCAAGGAGAGAAGCAACCTGGAATTAAGGAGAAACTTCCTTATAGGGAGAACAATTAATCTGGGAAAAAGCTTCCCTCCAGAAGTTGTGGGGGCTCCGTCAGTGGAGGTTTTCAAGAAGAGATTGGACAACCGTTTGTCTGAAAGAATAGGTCTCCTGCTTGAGCAGGGGGTTGGACTAGAAGACCTCCAAAGTCCCTTCCAACTCTGTTACTTAAAACTTACCTTTGGAGATCCAGGCAGGATGACTCATCTGTTCATTGACAAGAATATGAAAACAGGAAAGGGAATTTACTTACTGGGCAAACCCCTAAAACTTTCTAAATGCATTTCTGGAATCCTGGTGCCAACTTCAGGAACCCAAATTAAAGGTCCCAAGATTTTGTGAAGAGCGTATTTTTAAGCAGTTCCCTAAAATCTGGATCTTAGAACGATGAACATACTATTGAATGCAATTAGGTATATTTAAGGTAGTGGGCTTCAACGGTATGGCTGCCATCTTGACTTTTTTGCCTCTCCCTCTCCCTTTCACAGATACTCCTGACAGTATTTCTGCATTATCAAAAAGTGGGAATAATAATAAATGTAGTGATAATCCCAGCGTGCTTTTACTTTGAAAAAAAAAAAAATAGCAATCTTTACCAGAACATTGGGAATGTGGAAATATAAAGAAAAGTTAAGAAAATGACCTGTTTAGAGCCAGACAGATCTGCACTAAATTCTCCAGATCCTGTTCATTGCAGTGACAGATCTGGACTGATGCCATGCTATTAAGGAGCAGCTCACCACTTCCAAGCAAAAATGTGCGCGCGCACACACGCACACACACACACACACTGCAACTTTCTCAACACTTGCTTTAAAATAAGTCACCTATCATCATAGCAGAACTGGGATCTTTGTAAATGAGCTTCTGATTGGGAATCGTGCATTTCAGATTATTCATACGTTCATTTGTTGATAATTTTCCTGTATTTTGAAACAAAAACATTCAGAATACAGTAAAAAAAACCTGAATATAATCTATTCAATTCAGTTTTGGATTAATGAAGGGGCTGTGTCATTTATTTCCACCATACATACAAAAGGGGGGAAAGATTATACAGAAAGACCCTAGCCTAGCCGAAGCATTCCTGTCTAGTCAGAATCGTGCTAACGTTATTAATGAAATATTTTATAGGTAGCCCTCAACTTACAACCACAACTGAGCCCAAAATTTCTTTCGCTAAACAAGACAGTTGCTAAGTGAGTTTTGCCCCACGGTATGACCTTTCTTGCCACCGCTGTTAAGTGAATCACTGCAATAACTTAACTTAGGTATTTGCTGGCCCTATTTGGTAGCCTTTGGAAATATATTCTATACATTCTCTTTCCACCGTCGTAGTCCCTGGGCTACACTAAGAAGAAATCCTTAATTTTGAGCATCATGAGAAAGGCACAGATAAAATGCTGACTTTAAAGAAGGTCCTATTATTCTGTTTCCAGAGGTCTTAGCTTGAAACTTCTGATTTAGCGAACCAATTCCGGCTGGTTGGCAGAATCCCACTCCTAGAAAAAAAGGCTGACCAAATTTTTAAATTAGACCTGCTCTTTTGCCTTTGGTGGCAACTTGACTACGTTGCAAGACAAGAAGCTTTTCTTTACCGATGCAACAGAGAAGGAGGTCAGGGGAGCAGAACCTGTTAAAAAATTTGGCCACTTTATGGTTGATATCTTTCTAGACTAGGGCTCATTATTATTATTATTATTATTATTTTAAAAAAGAACCCTATTGCAAGCTCAAATGGTGTTGGCGCCGGGAGCAGTTTTGAAGACAACCACCTCATTTTTGCCCCTCCAGGCCTCCCCCCTCCTGCTTCGTGGACCAATCCATCATCACGCCCAGCGCCCAGACTTTCAAAATTGGTCCAAGCATTGCCCGGCAGGAAAATCAACTTAATTTTAGCACCTTCTGTGGTCTTCGTGGAATGGAGCAAACAGAAACCTGCTGAGCAGGATGGACAGAGCGTCCGGAAGCCAGGGATGGTGGAAAGGGCTGTAAATGAGGGACATTTTTCACTGCCCTTCCTTCTTTCCATCCAGCCATCTAATAAATATCTCCCGTTGGTACAATCCTTTGTGTCTAATCAGGATGGGATTGCAGATAGGCGCAAGCTTAAACTGTGCCACATTTCAAAGGCAACTAAGCAAATATTTCTCGGGAATTTACTTTGTGTTTTCACCTTAGAGGAACACCCATCATTATTTTTGCTAATATAAAGAGGGTTTTCTTTTTTTAAAAATCCTGATTCTCTGCCAGGTCAGAAAAGTGTGACTGGTATTTATAGCTCAAGACCAATGCACGCATTCAGTGCACGAGTAGTCCTCGACTTACGACCACAATTGACCCCCCCAAGTTGCCTTTGCTAAGCAAGGCAGTTCTTAAGTGAGTTTTGCTCCATTTTATGACTTTTCTCGTCGCAGTTGGCTTGGGTGCCAGTACAGGCAAAGCTTTGCAGCATCAGCAAAAACAGCAGCAAACATCTACTGATTTTCAGCACTAAAAATATTTCAGGTTTATGATGTAGTTTTTTGCAAGGCAAGGAAGCAGCAGGAAGGGAGGCGGAGGCATCATTTTACACATATTGAGGGTTCGGCCCTTTGGGGAATATAGAAAGGTATTTGATATTGTCTGAGGGGGCGGGGGGCTCTCTGTATAGGGACCAATTTCAATCTAACACGGAAAAGGCCAAACTAAAAGGAACCGTTTGTATGTTAACATTAGGAAGAATTTAGTAGCACCATGTCCTACTAATACAATTTAATGCAGTGGGTTAGCTGGGGAAGGGGCTACCAGATGCCTTCTGATGGTTTGCTACCGTGGACTAACAATCTAAAATGGCCAAGTTGGAATAGCCAGCTAGAAGGGACAGTGGGAAAACCGGGTGAGTCGGCTTAAGATCTGGGGAGGGGCTGTGAGACATTTTGTGCTGGGATTGCAACTGAGCACAGCCTTTTCTCTCTCTCCCCCATACTACGTTGGCTGGCTTCATATAGTGCGCTAGGACCTGTTAACAAAGCCCGATGGCCATGTTTACACGACGGGCTCTCCCAAACAAATAATTCATATCCTGGATCAGTGTTAGAAGCCTGATTGACACCATCTGCTGAAACACAAATCGCCCAACCCTTTTTAATCAAGGCTGGTACACGGGTAAAGCCAGGCACGATTCTCCTGCTCCAATAACCTTGTGGTGGAACCAGTTTGATTGAGCCAGTTTTGGAGCCAATTTAGTCTAGTGGTTAAAGCACCAGACTAGAAAGCAGGAGGCTGTGAGTTCTAGTCCTGTTTTAAGCATGAAAGCTGTCTAGGTGACTTTGGGCCTATCACCAGAGGAGACAGTGAGTTCTAGTTCCACTTTAGCCATGAAAGTTATCTGGATGACTTTGGGACAATCCCCAGGAGACTGGGAGGTCTAGTGCCACCTAACACATGAAAGTGGCTGGGTGACTTTGGGCCAATTACTCCCTCTCAGCCCAATCTACCTCACAGGGCTGGTGTTGAAGAAAAAATAGGAGGAGGCAGGTGTTCACCTCCTTGAGTTATTTGCAAAAAAGAATAAAGGCAGGCTACAAGCCAACTAACCAACCAACCAGGGTGCAAGAGAAAGCTGCGGCTTCCCAACCCGCAACAGTGTTAGGCAGGGGTCTCCAACCGTGGCAACGTTAAGACTTGTAGGCTTCAACTCCCAGAATCCCTCAATCAGCTGGCTGAGGAATTCTGGGAGTGGAAGTCCACAATTCTTACAGTTGCCAAAGTTAGAGACCCCTGGTGTGAGGGACAAGGTCCTTGGAGTGGGAAGACATTTAGGGCCGGCAAGGGCCCTCAGGATTAAAGTTGCCAACCCTTCCTCGTTGAGTTTCCTGCTTTAAGCCAGCATTTCTGGAAGGTGCCAGTAGTGAAGGTCAGGGGACAGTTGGAAGGGAACTATCCCCCCCCCCATCCCCAGTCACCACGAACACTGGACGGAGGGGTGCAAGAGGAAGGCAGCATTTTGCACGATGTTTGTCCCTGTGTTTTGAACAGTGCCGGCTGGTATTCAGAAAACTGATTCCCGGGCAGGGAAATAGCCTTCAGCTGAATCATTCTGGTACTTCCACTCCCCCCCCCCCACCCCCCAATGCATATCTGCTTTGGAGCCTTCCTAATCCCTGCTCCTTGAGGAGCTTCTGTCTTCCCCCACCAGCTCAGGGTCCAAAATGGTTAACTCATTACCTCCACGTTTGGGTGAGCTGAGCTTAGAGAAAGGCTGCCAGAGTTTGATCCCAAGCAGGCTGGTTCTCATAACGGGGGCGATTCCTGGCCTAGGGTGCGGCAGGTCTCAGGGGAGGAGAGGCGGGTCCTGCCCTGAAAGCCCTGCACAACAGCCCAGAGCCTGGTGTTGGTCTTTTGCAAGAAGTAACAATTGTGGTCCAACCTACAGAACTCTTGCAAGCAGCTTGGACATCCATCCATCCATCCATCCATCCATCCATCCCTTTTGTTCTTACAAATAACTCAAGGCAGTGGACATATCCAACACGCCTTTCTCCTCCTATTTGCCCCACCACAACAATCCGGTGAGGTAGCTTTGGCTGAGAGAGAAAGCGATTGGTTCAAAGTCACCCATATAGCTTTCGTGCTGAGGCGGGACTAGAACTCGCCGTCTCTTGGTGATTGGTCCAAAGTTTTCTTTTCTATGCTGTGTTTTTATCGCCTGTAAGCCGCCCAGAGTTTCTGTGAGCAAACAGGCAGCCATATGCATTTTCCAAACAAACAAACAAAACAAAAAGTCACCCAACCGGCTTTCCCGAGTAGGGTAAATGTGAGCTCGTGCTCTCCCACCCTGGTGCCTTAACTACTAGGCTTCAGTTGTCTTCAATTGAAACGTCTCCTTCAATCGTTCCCAAGGCTAGGACCACACCTGGGCGGGGGATTGGCGGAGGGGGTCAGCGTTAGGGTTTGGGAAATCACCCCTCGGGGGGGGTGGGGGGGTTACAAAAGAAGTTGCGGCTTTTTTTCAGGCAAGGCCACGCTCACCTTTTGGATAGGAAGCCAGAAGGAGAACATCTTCCTGAAGAGGCCGATCCAGAAAGAAGCAACATTTATTTGATTTCTCGTTCTTACCCTTAATTAAACGGTAATGCGATAACCCGAGCCTCGCGCACCCTGAATCGTAACCGTTCTTGCCTGCTTTCACTTCAATTTGGCAGCCAGATTTGGAAGAGATGGGGCGGGGGGGCACCTGTGGCCTGGGGTCCGATTTGGCCGGCTAAAGTTTGATCAAGAGTGACAGAACATGCAGTCAACTCAAACACCCAGGGACAGCACCGACACGGCATTTGCCACGTAGTTCCTCCTTGTGCCTCCGATTGTGCTTTTGACCAGAAGCCAGGAAATTGGAGTTGGGGGTGGGGGGGTGGGGATGAAATCCGCAGGGAGGTTGGGATAGGTTGGCTCAGCCCGATCTGGTGCCCTGGATTCTGGGAATTGCAGTCATCAGGACAAGCACGGAGTACCTGGTTGGGGAAGGGACTTTAATCCATTGCCCCCACCCCCCTCCTGGGTGGTAAGCAGAGTCACCCTTCTTTGGGGATGCCTCCCCCTCATGCGGAAGATCCCAATCGAAGAGCTGTTTTGCCTTTGTATACTTAGCTGATTTTTGTTTGATAAGAAGAGGTTTTACATTTTTTTTACCGCTGCTGGGATCCTTAGTGTGAGTAAGGGAAGGAAGGAAGGAAGGAAGGAAGGAAGGAAGGAAGGAAGGAAGGAAGGAAGGAAGGAAGGAAGGAAGGAAGGAAGGAGGCAGGGAGAGGGAGAGGGAGGGGAGGGAGGGAGGGGGGAAGGAAAGAAGGAAGGAAGGAAGGAAGGAAGGAAGGAAGGAAGGAAGGAAGGAAGGAAGGAAGGAAGGAAAGGAAAGGAGGCAGGGAGAGGGAGGAGGGAAGGAAGGAAGGAAGGAAGGAAGGAAGGAAGGAAAGGAGGCAGGGAGAGAGAGGGAGGGAAGGAAAGAAGGAAGGAAGGAAGGAAGGAAGGAAGGAAAGAAGGAAGGAAGGAAGGAAGAAAGGAAGGAAGGAAGGAAAGGAGGCAGGGAGAGGGAGGGAGGGAGGGAGGAAGGAAGGAAGGAAGGAAGGAAGGAAGGAAGGAAAGGAAAGGAAAGAGGCAGGGAGAGGGAGGGAGGAAGGAAGGAAGGAAGGAAGGAAGGAAGGAAGGAAGGAAGGAAGGAAGGAAGGCCAAAATGCATGTTTCTTTGGAATTATTGTCATGCGTATCTCATGCAGATTTTGGATTATAAACCAAATAATCTGGATATTAGCCAAATTAGGGAAAGGAATCATCTATGAGAAACATGCTGTTTCTAACAGGGAACAGACTGTCTGACTCTTTCCTTATATTGCAAAAAGTGTAACTAAAGGTAGCCCAATGAATTCCAACTTTGGAGGATGGGGATGGGGGTGGGTGGGGGTGGGTTAGTCCTTGGAAGTTTTCAAAATCTATTCATCGAACCCAGATTAGCCCTAAAGGATCAAGAGTTCTTTAGTTAAGAGCTCTTGATCCCCAACTCAAGGTGCTCGTACAGACGGGATCGTCATTCGCCACCAGCCTGGTGTTTTAGGAAGGACAAAATGTGCATTTTAAAAAAACAACAGTGGTCTGGGGGACCCAGGGTGCACAATGTTGCAATTGCTCGGGGCCAAAGTTGCGAGGGGAATGGGGGTGGGAGGGTTCATTTTGGGGGGATCACATGCAAGACGTGCTTCTGAGTAAGCCTTCCCAAGCTTGCCCTCTGACTGGGAAATCCAAGTGATTGTCCCAATCCAGCTAATCGATTGTTATCCCGAGGGAATGGAGCTTTTTCCTAACCTCTGCCCGCAATACTGGGTAAGGGGCCAGGATGGGAACTGCAGCCAAGCACACCAGCAGGGCATGGGCCAGAGGTCGACTGGACTGATAAAATAACAGGAGTTGAAGAAAACGTGAAAAGATCAGAACAGCCAATCGGTGGGAGGGCTTGCCTCCAGACGCTGTGAGAGGGTGCTCCGGCACTAAAGAAGAGATTGGACAGCCATTTGGTCCAGGGTGGTATAGGGTCTCCTGCCTGAGCAGGGGACTAGGCTAGAAGACCTCCAAGGACCCTGCCAACTCTGTTATTCTGTTAAATTCTGCATCCTTCTCTCTGTCTCTCTCTCTCTCTCTCTCTCTCAATTGCACCAGGGGGTTGAAGAACTCTGGTTTCCCAACGAAGGGGTGGGCTGCAGCCCTGCTGCTCTCGTGTTCTAAAGGTCATCTTGTCCACGTGGGGTGTGGGGGGGGGGATAAGAGCTCCCTCTGTCCTTTTGGGAGAGAACCAAGCCCAGCACTGATTGCCAGACCCCAGGCAAACAACAGATGCTAACGTCCAAGGCTGCCTACTCAGGGGGAAGGGTGAGGGGGTGACGGCCCCGGGCTCGCTTGCACAATCCCCGCGTCTGCTGGGCTGTTTGGAGAGGATTTGGGCCTATCTGGAAGATGAGAGCGGCCCTGGAGGGACCAAATCTTCCCTCCCCAAAACTGCAATTCAGGCTCTTTTATTCCCCCACCTCGAAACTTGTCAAAAGGGAAAAATGCTTGAATTCAACAAATGCAAATTAAAAAGAGAGAGAGAGAGAGAGAGAGAGAGAAATGAGGGAACTCATGCCCAAATTTGCTTTGCCTTTCCAGAAAACAAAGATTAATTCTTCAAGGTTTTCCACATCTTTGTCACATCTGGAGGGTTTAACCCACAGCTCCTGATTCCAGGTTTAAACTGGCCTTGATACACTCTAGAACATAGGATCAGAGTTGGAAGGGACCTTAGAGGTCTTCTAGTCCAACTCCCAGCTTGAGCAGGAGGTATTATACCATCCCGGTCAAATGGTTGTCCAGTCCATTTTTGAAAGCCTCCAGTGTTGGAGCACCTACAACTTCTGGAGGCAAACCGTTCGACTGTCGGGAAATTTCTCCTTAATTCCAGGTTATTTCTTTCCTTGATTGGTTTCCATCTGTCGCTTCTTGTCCTGCCTCTCAGGGGCCCTGCAGAACAGGCTGGCCTCCTTTTCTCTATGACAGGCCCCAAGTACTGGAAGACTTGGGGCCCTCTAGGCTGCCTAACTTATTATCTATAATTCTAATATTTCATATAGTCCGTGAATCTTCATTTTGAAGAAAAAGCTGGCTGCGGCTCACAGGATTATGCAGAAATGTTTAGACTCCACAAAGAGAATCCAGTCGAACAACTGAGCCAGGATAAGCTTCATCCTTATTGTTTTTAGCTGCCTAGAGGAGTCGGTAAAAAGAATTATGGTAACTGTTCCCTCTCAGATAATTTATAATTTATGTGCCAAATTATGTCTGCTGCATCCATTCTGGTGTCAGACACAATCATACCCCTCAGTATGCAGCACAGCTGGCTTATTTGTAAATACATGAGGGATCTTGGGCAAACGGCACACATTGCCCTACATTTATAAAGATATACAGGTAGTCCTTGAGTTACAGCCATTCATTTAGTGACTGTTCAAAGTTACAACAGCACTGCAAAGGTGACTTGTAACCATTTTTCACACTTACGACTGTTGCAACCTCCAAGCAGTCACATGAATAAAATTTAGATGCTTGGCAACTGACTCATACTTACGGTGGTCAGAGTCACGTGATTCCCCTTTTGCGACCTTCTGACAAGGCAAGTCAACGGAGAAGCGAGATTCACTTAACAACCATGTGACTAGTTTAACAACTGCAGGGATTCACTTAACGATGCTGGGAAGAAAGGTTGTAAAATGGGACAAAATTCCCTTAACCAATGTCTCACTTAGCAGCATACATTTGTGGTCATAAGTCGAGGACTAGCTGTATTTCCTCCTCACCCTTAGAGATTTGACCCCCGGAGCAAGGGATGAGGGCTCTTGCATGGGTTTCAAAACGCCCTTGTCAAGGAATCCTCCCAGGGCTTGTTCCAAAGATTGCGGTCCAGCTTAGGGGGAAAAGGTCCTCCTGGACCTAAGAAACATCTGGCTAGTAAATCCCAGTCATGTGACCAGGGTCTTCGAGAGTGGCCCTGAAATAGCTCCTTCTAATCTAAGATAAGGGAAGAAGGTTCAAAAGCCATCTATGATTTCAGAGACAATGGGACCCTGGCCTTGGTTAAAACTAATCTCCTTCCCTTATTCTAAAAAGGATTTAGAAGGTTTGGCCCACCAAACTAAGCTGTAATATGCATCCAAGACAAAGCCAGCCAAATCAGAGTCAACGAAAAGTTCGTTTTTTGCCCTGAGGTGATGAGTTACTACTTGAGGACTAGACGTCATTTGAGGATGACTCTCCAAAGTGTTCTTTCCTAAGCACAAGGCACAAAATAACAGAACAACAGAGTTGAAAGGGGACCTTGGAGGTCTTCTAGTCCAACCCCCTGCTCAGGCAGGAACATTTCAGACAAATGGTTCTCCAAGCTCTTCTTAAAAACCTCCAGTGTTGGAGGACCGACAACTTCTGGAGGGAAGCTATTCCACTGATTAATTGTTCTCACTGTCAGGAAATGTCCTCTTATTTCTACCTTGGTTCTCTTCTCAATTACTTTCCACCCATTGCTTCTTGTTCTGCCTTCCATAGATAACTTTGAGAGAGATATACTCTCTTTTAGTTGAACTGCAAAAATAGATGTTGAACCACAAGGTCCAGTCTTCACAGTCATCACAGTGTTGCCAGTGCTGGTGATGGGAACTATGCAGGTTATCCTTGACTTACGACCACACACAACTGAGCCCAAAATTTCTGCCTTCAACTTTCTGCTCACGATTCAGGTCCAAGAAATATCCGAAGTGTTCTGGGATCTGAACCTGGGTTTTCCCACCCTATGCTCACCTCTTCAGGGGCACTTCCTGTCTTCCATAAACCCCTATGCAAATTCACTGTTTCCTTCTGGCTGTTCTGCTGATCTAGCCAAGGGCTTACAGTTAACGAAAATAAAATGTAATCAGTGTGGTTCCATTCCAGGTAGGCAATGACTAAATTTCTCCTTCTGTCACGTTCAAAATTATAGTTTGGTGGCATTTTGGGCTGGTTTTGGAAAAGGAAGCAGAAAAAAAAACCCTCCTTCCAGTGAGTGGCAGGTAATGCAAGACCTCGTAGAAAAAAATGTTAGGTTGATCCATTCAATGAAGCAGAGATAACAGTTCTGTAAATGCCACGAAACTACATTGGGCTAGTCCCTATGAATCATTGGGGCCCCGTCCTTCAGTTCCCTAGATAAACTGCTGTGTCTCCTTGTGACTCTCTCCCCGCAGAACTTACCTTCTGACCAATGCTTTCTTCTCTTTTCCTCAGGTGTTTCCTTCCGTCAGCACAATGGCGTCCAGCTTGGGGCCGATGAACCCCATTAATTCTTACGTGACTCTCAATCCACTGAGTTCTCCCAATTCTATAAATATGAGTTACCCAAACAGCGGCTTGAGTAGCCCTTCAGTCACGGGACTGACCAATGCTACCAGCCCCATGGGCCTCCCGACGGTAGCGTCTCCAGTCAGCCCAGTGTTGACGCCACTGGGACCCCAACCTCCCACTCTCAATTCACTGTCCCCCTACCAAAATGTTGGCCAACCCATGGCCCCTCTGGGTTACTCCTCCCCAAACATGAGCAGGCCCAAGGAGATCAACAAGTCCTACCGGCGCACGCTCACCCACGCCAAGCCGCCCTACTCATACATCTCCCTCATAACCATGGCCATTCAGCAGGCCCCCAGCAAAATGCTGACCCTCAACGAGATCTACCAGTGGATCATGGATCTCTTCCCCTACTATCGTGAGAACCAGCAACGTTGGCAGAACTCAATCCGCCATTCGCTGTCCTTCAACGATTGCTTTGTCAAGGTGGCCCGTTCACCAGACAAGCCGGGCAAAGGGTCCTACTGGGCCCTCCATCCCAATTCGGGAAACATGTTTGAAAATGGCTGCTACCTGAGACGCCAGAAGCGTTTCAAAATCGAGGACAAGGCTAAGAAGAGCAACTCCAAGGCTTCCCATGCTCGAGAGCAAGCCTCAAAAGTTTCTGAAGGCCTTCAGGAAGGTCAGAGTCCCAACCCTGGTTCAGAAGGAGCCGAGTCCGGTCATTCGGACACCTCCCATGGTTCTGAGGAGCAAAGAAGTTTGGTCCAGCTTGATTGTTCAGGAGCTCAGGGCTCCTCCCCGGCGTCTGAGGCCTCCCCTGCTCCCATCTCCCAATCTATGACTAGTCACTACTTTGCCAACTCCATTACCAACCTGGATCTTCCAAACGATCTTAAAATGGACCCTCAGTTCAACTTCAATCATCCTTTTTCCATCACCAATTTGATGTCCACTGAGCAAAGCCACAAGATTGACCTGAAATCCTACGAGCAGGCTATGGCCTACAGCGGCTACAACTCCCCACACTCGGTGGAAAGTAAACATACCTACGAGACCTCCACCTCGCTCAGCGAGACTGGTTCCTACTACCAGAGCCTCTACAGCCGTTCTTTGCTCAACGCCTCGTAAGGCTGCTGCCCTACCACCAAATCCAACGGAAGGACACCGGACGGATCAGAGAAACTTGGCCAAAATCACCAGGAAGACCCTCCACGAGATGTTCCCTCCCATCACCCGCCAGCTACAACATGGGTAGAGGAAAGAAGCGTACCGCGAGGCCTGGTCTACCTGATTCGGATGAACTTTCCAAATCTCATCATGGTCAACAATACCTTCTGCTTCAACAGACTTTTGTGCCCAAAGTAACAGAGAGCAGGGAACAGCCAGAATGGGGAGGGGAGGGGGGACCCCAGCTCCATGCCTTGCTGCTATCAAGGGCAGACTGGTTAAGACCGGTGGGGAATGGAGGTCATCGGTCAGCCTGGAATCCCCAACGGCGAAACCCCACCATCTCAGAACGGAATGTTTCAGTTCTTCGCTATGTTTTATCTCTCCAGGAATGGAGTTATGGTGGTGAATGTCCATAGGTAAATGGAGAGGGAAGAGGCTGTGCTGCATGCAGCCTAGGACTTTCCTGTCTCAATGAAAATGTTACAGTCCATGATTGAAATTTTGTCTCGGGATACTCAAACCTGTTTAGGTCAGAATCAAGCTTGGTGAGGACTTCCATTGTTACACGTACACAAAGGGGTTTGGTTACACCAAAGACGATTTATGCCACAGCCTGAAGTGGGACGGGGAATATAATTCAAATACATGGGTTTTTTTTGTAATGGCTTTATATTTAAATACATGTGCTTTCTGTTGGGAAAAGGGTAAGAGTTGATTTAATATATCGTGCTTTAGAGACAGCTCAGGGCGGTGTCTTGATTTCAATTCTGTGTCTTTCGCTCTTGCTTTCCGGGATGATTAGAACAAAACAAAGAAAGAAAAATGTTCGTCTGAAACATTTATAAATCTGCCCTGGGGATATAATGACTCCTAACCCCTAGTGAGACCTTACAAATAGTTGGATTATTATTGATAATAAACAAATAACTGTTAACATCTTTTTTCCAAGTCAACCATGCCTAGATACATCCCTGAAATCTCGCTTTCCCTTTCCAAGTAACCTCTGACTATCATCCAAATTACAGAAATTATTTTAAGAGAAAAAGTACGATCCAGAAAAAAATAGATAACCGATATCTATGAAATTCAACTTCTGTTTTGACTGCAGTCTCTCTCTCTATATATATACATATATATATGTTTTCTTATGTTTTCGTGGGTATTCATAAGTATGGTATAACCAACTGAAATGGTTGCCAAAGCCTGACACACACAATTAAGAAAAAAACCAATACACAAGCCTGAGGGTGGCAGATGAGATTCTGCCGAAATGTCGCTATAACTTTAAAAGCACAACTATTAAGATGTGGGAAAACACCCGAAGAAACCTAAATACCATATACACACACACACACACACACACACACACGCATACATACATACATACATACATATGGCTATTCATACCTTATCTCATTTTACGGTCCCCATTCTATCTTTCTTTCATTCCTTATGTCAGGGCATGTACAGAGACATGGCTGGGGAATTTTGGGATTTGAAATCCACAAGTCTTAAAGTTGCCAAGTTTGGAGATCCCTGTGTTAACTGCCACAACCTGTAAGAGAAGACAACGGTGTTGGTGTTCAGATTACTTGCACACACACACACACACACACACACACACACACCAGCATTTCAGGGAGAAAGACTTTTCTCCCTGCTAGCTTCTCCATGCTAGCTTTCTACTGAAAGTGGGCTAATTGCCCATTTCTCAATGTCAATAGCTGGGGCCTTCTGGGAGTTGAAGTCCACAAGTCTTAAAAGTTGTTGAGGTCAGACGGCTCTGGTGTAGGCTATGAAGAGCAACTGGGGAGGGGTGCAAAGGACTCCCCCTCTTACTAATTTCAACTCCCATCCAGCTCCTGAAGACCCCTTTCCAAGAAGGTCCAGGCTGCAACTCCAACAGTTACCTTTTACTGCCACCTACGCAGGGCAGTCCATGACCCAGAGTTGTTTACTCTTCAAACACAATGCCCACCTCTTGGAGGGGAAGCACCCAAGGCCTCGGATCCCACCACCCCCACCCGCTGCCCTTGCAGAGCAGATTAATCACTAACTCACTGGGGCACCGACACCTGGGCAATGGGGTCAGGGAGGAGCCACGTGGCCAAGCACAGGATGCTTGGGGCACATCCTGAAAGCACATCCTGAGTTTGCGCATCGTGGTCCCATGTGGGGTTCCTTGCTCTTCCAGGAGTAGGAGCCCAGGTGGGTGAGAGGGAGGAGGAAGACTGTGGAGTCCTTGGTGCTCCCTGAGCTTGGTGACTTTCTTGCAGGTGTTTCATGCCCATTAGATAACCTCACTGGTACTACCGGTAGAAGAAAGTGGGTTTGCATTGATGACGTTGCTTAATTGGGTCATGAAACATCTGCAAGAAAACCCCTAACTCAAGGAACTCCAAGGACCCCATAGTCCTCCTCCTCCTCCTCTCTGCAAACCCCCTCCCACCTATCACTGATGATGCTTTCTAGTTGGGTCATGAAACATCTCCATGGAAACCTCCAAGCTCAGAGAGAACCAAGGAAGCCACAGTCCTCCTCCTCTCTGCAAACTCCGCTCCCCTCCCCCCCAATCCTTCTGGCAGTGATGATGCTATCTAGTCGGGTCATGAAACATCAGCAAAAAAAAATCCCCCAAGCTCAGAGAGCACCAAGGAGTCCTCACTTAAGGCTGAGCTACAAACAGTCTTTTCTAGCCACCCCTTTTCTGCCCAACACATTTTATCCGAAGGAAGTTTTCTCGCAGCTCCCGAAGGTCACTGTACAATTTAACCCGACGGGTCAGACGAAAAAGGGGCTCCCAGGCGCCCCCGACTTTCGGGTCTTCCCTTCGGTTTGCCCTGCCATGTCCGCCTTCCCCCAACCTGGCGCCCTCCCGAAGGGAGGTGTGGGAGAACCGCTCATCCCTCCCTCCAGTTCTGGACCGGGCAGCCGGCCTGAGGATGCTTTGGGGCCGGTGATAAGAGCTGTAGCCCGGCGCCCCGTTCGGAGGGCAGCCCGGGGAAAGAGCGCGCTCCTCCGTCCCGGCCCGCCGCCCGCGAAGCCGCCTCTGGCAGGGGCGGATCGGCCGCTGCCCGCGGGGTGCCAGCCAGCCAGCCCGCGGTGCGGTTTCTGCCGTCTCGGGCGCCGGCTTGAATGGAGGCAGTGTACGCGGATCGGCCGGCTGGCCGGACGCAGCGCGATTCCGCACATTCCTGGAAAAAACAACACCCCGGCCTGGAGGGGAAAAGGGGCCTCGGGGGCGGAGGGGGCGGGAGGGGCGGTGGCCAACGCCCGGTCGGACGGGGAAAGGCCAGAGGACGCCCGAGCCGGAGTCACCCCCCATCGCACCCCTGACTCGCTAGGCAGAAATCAGCCAGGTCAAGACACCCCGGGAGATGCTTTGCACGCCCTCCCGGGCCCCCTTTGGGAAGGGCGCATCAGATGCTCCGAAATCTGGCTTTTTACACTCCTTGTAGGCTGGACTAGAGCACCTCTCATCCCCAACCAGCTCTTCCCCTGATGGCCCCACAATTTCTGGGTCCAAAATGCTTCAGGGGTCTCTCACACCGGTCCTGTTGAGCCCCTCACCTACAGATGGGAAGTGGGGTGGGGCCAGGTCTTCTGATCTCATTTGATTTGAATTGGGGGTGATATATACACCCCTCAGCGTCCAAAGGCTTCATTTTATCCAGACAGGCCTGTCCGGGGAGGGCTGGATTCCAATCTTGCCCTAGTTAAAGGTTGGGACAACTTTTAGAGAGGGACTGTCTTGCTGCCAGGCCCACCTCCTAGGCTGTGGCAAGAGGCAAGGTCCTAAGGTAGCTGTGCCCCCCATCTTTGCCGAGAGAGCCACGTCACAAAGGCCTTTCCCGACCAGGTGCCTTTCCTGTTTGGAGGAACTACACCTCCCCTCATCCCCAGCCAAGGCTGCACAGACGCATGCAAGCCCAAGACAACACTTAAAGGAACCCAGAGGCATCGGTGCCTAAAATAGACGCAGAGCTTCGATTGCAACGGTTACCCTGACATGTAGAGGAGGATGGCGCAAAACATCCCTGCAGTGCCCACCAATCTCTCCGTGACCTCCAGCCTGCCCCAAATGGCAACTGTCCCAAGTGAGAAGAGAGGTGACCATCTCCATCCTCCTCCTCCTCCTCCCTGGGCCTCGCCCGTCTTTTCTGTTTGACCATCTCTCTCCTTTCCTTCGCAGGGCTGTTTTTTAAGAGTTTCCAGGCCAAGGCGGGTTAGGATAAAACCAGAAAGAGCTCTTTATTCAGAGAGCTGGATGGGCAAAATGTCATTCCAGCAACACCTTCTTAATGAAAACACCGCAGACTGGCTGGAGAGAAGGTCAGGCCCCTGCAGCTTCTCTGTGCCACCTTTGCCAGGGAAGGAAAAAATGAAAAGACCGAGGCCCCTTCAACAGAGGTCTACTTGCCGTCATGGCTGTCCACTAGGAGAGGCTGCCACCAAGCTACCAGACAGAGATCCGGTTCAGTGTTGTGGCAAAGGTGCTGGCCTAAAGACCGTTCTAGTCCCATATTAGGCATGAAAGCCAGCTGGGTGACTTTGAGCCAATCACTAGGAGCTGATGAGTTCTAGTCCTGCCTTAGGCATAAAACTTGGCTGGGTGTCTTTGAGCCAACCACTAGGAGACAGTGAGTTCTAGTCCTACCTCAGACATGAAAGCAAGCAAGCCAATCACCAGGAGGCTGGGAGTTCTATGAGTTCTAGTTCCGCCTTGGGTATGAAAGCCCGACAGGGTGACTTTAGCCAATCACCAGGAAACAGTGAGTTCTAGTCCCACCCTAGGCAGGAAAGCCAACTGGGTGACTGGGCCAGCCACTCTTCTCAGCCCAACTCACCTGACAGTATTGTCGTTATGGGGAAACAAGGAGGAGGAAGCCATGTTCGGAAATATGATCATTGCCTTCAGTTACTTATGTAGTAATAAAGGCAAAAAAAACCCCACAAATTTATTAAAATAAATCTATTGGCTGACCTTGCTAAGAATAGCCAGCTTTATTTCGAGGCTGGATTGCTGTATTCTGTTCTGCCCAAGTTCCCCTAGGCAACTGTTCAGCGTGTATTGAGCACCAAATGAGCACCTGCAAATAGTATGGCTTTCTGGGGATGGCAAACTCTCTCTCTGCCTGGGTCCAGAATAAACCAGGAGGAAGAAGGTGCTCGCAGGCATCTCAGCTTCCTGGTTGCTTCTCTTGCACCATGATAAAAGCAAGGTGTGGCTGCAGAGGCCTCAAATGAACAGGATATTGTTTCCTGGTTTGGGATTTACCGTTCTTCAATGTAAAAACCAATCAGGGATGCCAATTGTCTAAGTTCGCTTGGTATGATGCCAACAGGCCAGCTCCACCTTAGCCAAAAGGAAGCCAGGAACTGGTTCAAAAATGGTCCAGGCCCACCAGAATATCCCAGACTGAATGGGCCTCACTCATCTGGAACCGTTTCCCACCTGCCTGACTCATACAAATGGATGCGTGAGCTTTTGCATTTCAGAACAAAACCAGACCAAACCACAGCAGGTTGATGACCATGAAGTATGCACGGAAGACAAACTTGCTTTTGTTTCCCATGAAAAAGCTGAAGTTAAGCTCAACGCTTTTCTTTCCCGGAGCCAAGAAATTGGGAAGGGGGAGGAGGGAGGCAATAATTAAGACGCTTCTTCAAAACCCAGTCAAGAGGAAGTGCAGTTGTATAAAGCTGCCTTTAGAACGAAAGGGACCACGGGATTGGAGGAAAGTGGCACTGCTACCTGTGGAAGTAATCAAGTATGGAAATGTGACCAATCCAGAGGAGGAGTGGTCCAGGCAGCCTTGAAACACCTGGACTATGATCCCTTAAATGTGACATTGGACAAGAGTGGTATGCCGGTAGAGGAGAGAATCTTTGTACTTCAGGATTGAAATGAGGAGTGCTTGGTGCTCTCTGAGTTGGGTGGTTTTCTTGCAGACGTTTCATGACCCTACTAGGCATCAGCATCAGTGCTGTAAGGGAGGAAGTTGTGGAGAAGAAGGGGAAGAGGAGAAGGAGGGGAGAGAAGGAGGAGGAGACTGTGGGGTCTTTGGTGCTCTCTGAGCTTACTTGTTTTCTTGCAGATGTTTCATTATCCAACTAGGTAGCATCATAAGTACTAGAAAGGAGTGGGGCTTGCAGAGAGGAAAAGGAGGAGGAGGAAGAGGTGGAAGAAGAGGTGGAAGAAGAGGAGGACTGTGGGGTATTTGGTGCTCTCTGAGCTTGGTAGTTTCCTTCCAGAGGTTTCATACCAAACTAGATAACTCATCATCAGTGAAGTTCTGATGATGTTACCTAGTTTGGTAATGAAACATCTGCAGGGAAACAATCAAGCTCAGAGACCACTAAGCACCATACATTAAGTGAGACTAGAAATAGAAATCTCTGAAAGTATGGACAATTTCACTAGCTTGCTCCCTGGAGCAAGGCTATTAAGAAGGAGGTTTTATTTTGTTTTTGCTCTGCCTGTCTCATTACAATACACGCACCCAACAGCTCTGCAAGCATCTCTTGAACTAATAAAAGTTTAATTCCGGTTTGAAAACGCTTTCATCCAGATGAGAGAAAGGACTCTAGCCTGTTTGGGGCCTGGGAGAATGTTTCCTCAATATCCTTTTTCAAGGGGGTTCAGGCTAGACAGAAAAGAAGAAAGAACAGCCACCTGGATTCTTAAGAAGTGCTAAATTTATCTGCCAGAGCCCACGACCTGGCGTCACCC
This sequence comes from Pseudonaja textilis, assembly GCF_049901715.1. Lineage (NCBI taxonomy): Eukaryota > Metazoa > Chordata > Lepidosauria > Squamata > Elapidae > Pseudonaja > Pseudonaja textilis. The sequence continues at coordinate 24,323,007 of NC_141999.1, forward strand.
TCCGTTCTCATTCCAAATGAAAAACACTTCAGTCCATCTTGTTTTTTTCCCTTCCTTCTTCCCATGAACCCTTTTGAGCAAAGCGCTGATTATGCTAAGGCCTGGTGTGTGCTGGCTGGGGTTGACCACAATGGCCAGAGGGAAGCTGAAAATAAGATCCTGAAATCAGCTCCGGCCTTGGCACCTGGAGTCCAGGGAAAAACAGGCAACATGAGCAGGGAGAAAGGAGACAGAGAGACAGAGAGAGGGAGGGAGGGAGGGAGGGAGGGAGGGAGGAAGGAAGGAAGGAAGGAAGAAGGAAGGAAGGAAGGAAGGAAGGAAGGAAGGAAGGAAGGAAGGAAGGAAGGAGTCAGAGACTAGATTTGTGAAAGAAAAATAAGAATGGGCAGAACTCGCCATGGGTGGAAAAGTACAGGAAACCGAAGCAAGGTAGACAGCACTTGCAGGCAGGAGTTTATTTATTTTATTTATCTATTTGTATCCCACCATTACAATTTTAAAAATAACTCAAGGTAGCGAATATATCCAGCACACCTTCCTCCTTTTATTTCCCCAACAACAACAATCCTGTGAAGTGGGTTGGGCTGAAAGAGGTTGGCCCCAAATCACCCAGCTGGCTTTCATGCTTAAGATGGGACTTAACCTCAGGGTGTCCCATTTTCTAGCCTGATGCCTTAACCCACTACTAAACTAAACTGGTCTCCTAGTTTGTGAGGAACCTTGGAGGCAGAGATCTGAGCAGGTTGTGGGGAGTCCTTATCTCCATTGACTGGTTTGCAATGTTGTGTCTTCAATGGCTGAGCACCTCTTGATGGAATACCAATTTCTAAATTAGGGTTCCCAACCTTGGCCACTTTAAGATGGGGCAACTTCAGCTCCCGGAATTCTCTAGCCAGCCATCTTAAAGTGGTCAAGGTTGGGAAATCCTGCTCCACGTCAATCAACAAGCCAGCAAAAGGTAGCCTTCCAGCGTGAGAATTGGCTGCCCCGGCATCCTCACCTGGGATGTATTTGCAGGTGAGTTTACCTGCCAGGCCAGCTTCCCCCGGGGTGAGGATCCCACGCATCCACCCAATCTCCACCAGGATGCCCCACATCCTGATCCACACCCATCAGGCTTTTGTTGAGGCTGGCAGGTGGAGGTGGCAACTGATGCCATTCCTGCCCAGCTCTTCGCTCCATACAATTTTGTCTGTTTGCTTTGTCATGGCAAGTCCTTCTCATTCGTGCATTACGAGGGCAAACAAGCCGGAGAATCTCTTCGGCCAGTTGGATGCGCTCCTCTGGCTGGGTGAGAAGAAAGAGTGCTGGGGCTCCAAGGAAGCAAGTGGGGTTTGCTGAGACAACAGAGGCAGCCAAGACCATCGCCTCCATGTTGGCCTGAGGAGATCAAGGAATGGACCTTGGTAGGCTCGAAACAGAGGTCGACAAAAAAATAATGTAAAAATAAGAAAGGGAGGGGGGGGAGGTCTGAACTGAATTCTCTATATGTTTGGGTTGTTCATTCTCAAAATGACTCCCTCTGAAAATGTAAAATAGTCCCTTAAAATAAGAGCAAGCCCCACTCCCTTCTAGCACTGATGATGTTATCTTGTTGGGTCATGAAACGTCTGCAAGAAAACTCTCAAGCCCAGAGAGTACCAGGTACCATACAGTTGTACTCCTCTTCCTCTTCCCCACAAAAGCTCCTTCCTTCCAGCACTGATGATATTACCTAGTTGGGTAATGAAACATCTGCAGGGGGAAATCGCCAAGCTCAATACCCCAAAGTCATCATTCTCCTCCTCCTCTCCACAAACTCCCTTCCCTCTAGGAGTGACGATATTAACTAATTGGATAATGAAGTGTCTGCACTGCAGGCAAACAAGCTCATAGAGTACCAAGGTCCCCACAGATCAAACCTGAGCTATAAATATTACCTATTATTGGTATTCTTTTTTTTTTTTAAAAAAAGCTCTTTTTGCCAAATTACTATTTGAAGAATTCTCTTTCCCTCCAAATTGGGGGGTTCCTGTCAGCTTGACACCTTCTGGCCATGGTGACAGCCACAAGACACACTGGTGAAATTTAGAAGCTGAAGTTTGAATCTTGGATAAGCAAACAGGTTGCGCAAGAAAGGAGGCAAAGAAAAAGGGAATTTTAGAGCCCCACATCTGAGATACTAAGCTGGCTAAATTCAGAATTTAATTGGGGTGTTAGTCAACCAGGAAGACTAAATTGGCTGACTAACAACACAAAGCCTACTTCTTTAAACGTGAAAACATTGGAAACCACGTTTTAGGAATTTAGGCACTGCATGAGCCCAGCCATTGGGGACCTCTTTAACAATCAGAGTGAAGCAAATCTCAGTCAAATATAAATACTGCCTTTCTTTCCAGCCCACAGCAGAACCCTTGCAAGATTTTTTTTAAAAAACAGCAACTCCTTGAAGGATGGGAGTATGAAATGAAGATACGTATACACTTCTATGAAATATGCTTCCCCACTTGTGTGCCAGTGCTGCTCTAGGCGGAAAGTGGGAGAGGATTATGGTATTTGCAGCAACAGCGGCTAAAGATTTCCTGTTTTGGGTGTGGGCATCATCTTTCCTCGAGGAACACATTTTACTGGTGGGACGGGGCAGAAGGGGGTTGTTGGAAGCAGAGCCCCCTCATGCGGTTGCTAATTCTCTCTTTTTATTTTAATTTATTTGTTTACTGGTATCCTGCCTTTATTATTTTACAAGGAGCTCAAGGTGGCCAACGTATGGATCACACCTTCCTCCTCCGGTTTTCTCCACTACAACAATCCTGTGGGGTGACTTGGGCTTAAAGGGAGTGATTGGCCCAAAGTTACCCAGCTGACTTTCACGTCTAAGACAGGACTAGGACTCCCCGTCTCCCACTTTCTAGCCTGATACCTCCCCAGCATTTCCTTTCTAAACAAAGGCAGGCAGGCAGGCGTAGCTTGATAGCCGCTTTGAATGGATAACTGATCCCTCCTCTGGGGTTTGAGAGATACAGGGTGGTACTCCAAGTTAAAAATGTGGTATGGGAAGCTCCCAAATCAGGCCTTTTTAAAAAGAGACATTCTTTACATATACGCATGTCTGGCCTGGCGTTCTTGGAGACTCCCTGAGCCCAGAAGAAGCCACCGGATGATGCAAGCCACCTTTTGGCTCCTTGGCCCCAGGGTGAGGTGGGAGGCTGGCAGCGGCCACGCAGGATCAGGTGAGTTTGCCACGGACTCCAGCAATGGGCCGGGCGTGGATATGGAATACCTGCTGGCCCTTATAAATAACTGGCAGGAGGGCACAGCGCCCGGCCCTTTCCCTGGCTCCTGGCATGCCCAGCCTGAGACTACAAAGGCCCCTTTCATGCTCGTCTGCAGGGGCGGTGGCTGTTGGCGTGCTCGCCGGAGACCGGTCCCGGCTGCCTCCGTTACTTTCAGGACGGATGGGACAGTGGCTCCGGTTCACTGCTTTCCCTTCTGCCAGCCCAGGCCTTGCCCCGTTGCCCTGTCCTTCATCAAAACGGAACGGTTCAATTAAGCGCGCTCCATAGAGAATGTGAACTTGAAAGGGCTGATTCAGTAAATCAGGAAGACTGATGGGCCCCCACAGGTAAAACAGGAACCCAAAGAAACCTCACTTAAACCCCTGTGAAAAGCAATCCTTCCTTCCTTCTTCCCTCCCTCCCTCCTTTCCTTGTCCTTCCCTCCCTTCCTCCTTTCCTTATCCTTCCTTCTCTCCCTTCCTCCCTCCTTCCCTTGTCCTTCCTGCCTTCCTTTCTTTTTTCTTTTTCCTTCCTTCCCTTCCCTTCCCTTCCCTATCATTAAGAGATACAGGCAACAAATTCTCAAGGTAAAAATGGGAATGATTTAATCATGTCATTAAAACAAGGACTTACGCCCAAAGAAGAAATAACAGAAAAAGAATAAAGCTCCAGGCAATTGTTAAAAACTTAAGAGATGAAAGGTATTCAGCTAGGTAGATGAAGAAAAGTGCAAATCTTTCAAAAATAATCTAATCAATCAGAGGGAAGTGCTTGATTTTCTGTATCTGTGAAAAATGCAGTAAAGTTGATCACTGATAAGGGGGGAAAACCCAATCTTCACTGCTGACTTGTAATAAATTAACATATATATATATACTATCAATAAAATAGCAATTTACTTAATTTATTTACTTAACTACTGGAAGAGCAGTTGTATCATATTAGTAAAGCTAAGCTCCATACCATCCTTACCCTTAAATCTTTAAAAAAGACCAGAGTTGTCACAAAGAGTGTAATTTTGTGTCTCACACATTTATACACACACTGCTAATAATAATGCTAACAACAACAACAACAATAATAGTGGACATGGCAGAACCTGGACACAGTAGAATAGAAGAGAAAGAACTGGAGAAGGTAATGAAACACAAATACCTGCAAGTAGAAATAGAACAACTGTGGCGAAAGAAAGCATAGGTAGTTCCAATAGTTATAGGCACCTTGGGTGCAATTCTAAAACATCCGGAGGAGCAGCTGTCACCATCGAGCATTGACAGGAGCACCATCCATCAATTGCAAAAGGCAGCTTTGCTCACAGGCTACCACACTCTGGGCTGATACCTCTAACACCATCAACACTTGAGCCTATTGGGGTCTTTCTTGGAGCAGGGAAACCTGAGATTGGGGGCAGCGCAGGAGAGGGGGAAGCACATGTGTTTTCTTTTGTTTTGTTATTATTTTATTTATTTTGGAGAACCAGTTTGATCTAGTGGTTAAGGCACCGGGTTAAAAATCAGAAGACCAGGAGTTCAAGTCCAGTCTTAGCCATGAAAGTCCACTGGGTCAGGGGTCTCCAACCTTGACAATTTTAAGACTTGTGGACTTCAACTCCCAGAATTCCCTTGCTGGCTTAGGAATTCTGGGAGTTGAAGTCCACAAATCTTAAAGTTGCTAAGGTTGGAGACCTCTGCACTGGGTGACATTGGGCTAATCACCAGATGACTGGGAGTTCTGTCTTAGGCACAAGAGCCAACTGGATGCCTTTTGGCCAGTCCTTCCCTCCCTCCTATTCAACCCAACCCATCTCACATGGTTGTTGTTGTGGGAAAAATAGGAGGAGGAAGGCACCTCCTATTTTAGATATGTTCTATCTATAAAAGCCAAATACTCATGCATCAAAAAAATCATCACAAAATCTCCAGAACCGTAAAGCTTACAAATTTGAAATTTGACATGTAGGTTCCTCTTGGCTTCTAGGTCTCCTTGCACACACAGCAAATAGTGCTTTAGTTTCCAAACAGCCCTCAAGTCTCTCACACACTGATAGGACGCTAGCCAGATGAATACAATGGATGCTGGTAGGCAGAATTTTTTTCTCCTTATTTTTCTCCCCAAAAACTTAAAGTCAATCATATAGTTTCCTGGGGAAGCATGGGCATCCAGCTAGTTTTAGATATGTTCGCCACCTTAAGTGATTTATACAAATAATCAAGGCGGGACATAAATTAAATCAATGAATACATTTATTTTTCATATTTCTGAACCGCTCATCTCTCCTAAAGAGGGACTTTGGATGGTGTACCATTTAATGTTTAACTCCAAAAAAGGTATATAAAAATTCAAATTTTAGCCAGTTTTAAAAACAGCGAGGTGTCCATTAGGAACTGGTGGGTGAGAGGAAGCGACCAACCTTCCCTGTCCTCTAATTATCAGAGGGTGATTGGTCTGCTTCCTCCACCCACCCACCCACCCAGGTCAGCGTCCCACACTCCAGCTTCAGAAATGCTCCCTCTCTGGTACCAAAAATAGAAGAGGCAAGTTCTGAAGAAGCTTCAGAAAGGATGGGGGGGACACACCAAAAAAAGTCCTGCTACTGTTTGGGAAAAGCACCTTTGGGACAACCAGCTGGTTCTCCTCCCTGATATTCGTGCTGTGGAGCTGTTGCCTCTCTACCCTTCTTCACATCCTCACCAGAGTTCCCTGAAAACATCCGTCTCCGGCCCCCGGTTGCTGGGAATGGCTTTATATAGATCCATACATTCTTAAATCAACATAGCCAGCCTCTCCAGCCTTGGAGAACAGGCGAGCAGGGAGGGTGGGGTGGGGTGGGGGGGAGTGACGACACCAAACACTCGGGCCTTTGTATCTGGCTAGGTGGGCTGGATGCGAAGACCTCAGCTTCCTTCCAGCCAGCATAATGATGCGCCTGTCTGGGCTGCCAGCTTCCTCCAGAGGTGCAGGACCAGAGGACAAATCAGATGTGCGTGTGAGCGTCCGTGTGCCGAGTGGAGACAGAAGATGGGCTTGGAGGACTTGAGGGAAGGGAGGGGTGGAGAGAGGGAGAAAGAGACCACAGATGATGTGGGAGAAGGTGGAGTCTCGGAAGCCACGCAGGGAAAATAAGAGTCGGAGCACCAAGTCCTTTTTTCCACCTCTGCTCTTCTCTACCTGAAGGGGCAGAGCCAGCAGTTGAACAGCCTTTGAGGTCCTTCTAGTGAACTCTTCTGGAAACGGGTTGGACTACAGCTCCCATCCTCCAGGGATTGGGAGTCCTAGCCCAACACACATGGAGAGAGCATGAACAAATTAAAGTCATTTAAAAGGTGGTATCTGTATAGATAGAGGAGAATATTTGCAGATCAGGATTGAAATGAAGGGCCCTTGGTGCGTTCTGAACTTGGGTGTTTTTATACAGAGGATTCATTACCCAACTAGGTAGTATCATCAGTGCTAGGAGGAGGAGGAGGAGGAGAAGGAAGACTGTGGGGTCTTTGGTGCTCTCTGAGATTGGTAGTTTTCTTGCAGAAGTTTCACTACCCAAGTAGGTAGCGCACTAATGATGTTACCTAGTTGGGTAGTGAAGCATCTGCAAGGGCCTGCCCAGTGCCTGCTTTTGGGATGATTGTTCAGTTACATCAACCGAGAAGCCCCCCCCATCAATGTCCTACTTAGGTCAACCTCCAATGAGCTCTTGAGGATTAGCCAAGGCTGTTGCTACTTTGCCTCCTGCTGCCCATTGCTGGGTGCAGGAGGCAGGCCGCTGGCAGGCAACTGAGCAGAATTTGAATCCAGAGCTCAGACTTAGCCAAACTGGGTAGCATTACGAGAGCTGGAGCTGAGCGGGTGCCAAGCTGCTTTCTTAAGGGCCAAATGAAAAGATTGGCATCAACCAACGGGTGCCACCCAAGCTTGGGGCGCCCGGGAACGCCCTCTTGGTGCTGGCCAGGGAGGCCGCAAAGCGGTCTCCCCCGAGGTTAATGGTTAATGGGCTGCCAGCAAACCCATCCCCATTTGATGGATTACTTTTGCCCTTGGGTGGCTGCGGGGCTGAGGGGAGAGGCCTGGCTGTTTCACTCAGGAGGGGGAAGAGGCCATTGGGCAGCCCTCTATCTTGAGCACACAAGCTGTGTTTGCCAGGAGGGATTACCTGAGAGCTATTTCACTCTCCCCCCCTCCAGGACTATACAGGGAGGGCTGCAGAAGAGCTCTTAAAGGGACAGGTGTGAACCAGGAGTTTTCTAGGGGAAGAGGTCTCTCCTCTGGTTAGGAGTTCCTGCAATCTGTGTAAAGCTGCACCCTGAATAACAGAGCCAGGAGGGACCTTGGAAGTCATCTAGACGTAGAAGCAAGCCCTTCCACTAATGGTTCTCACTGTCCGAAAATTTATCCTTAGTTCAAGGATCTGCCTCATAGGCATTTTTTTTTCTCCCCCAAAGTACTAAACTGGAGCTTTTTCATATTTTTTCCAGGTTGCAGAGAGTCGGGGGGCAAAATGGGGTCCATTTCAGGTGGCTAAGAAGGGAAACTGCTTAAGCCAGGCTCCTTTCTGAGCTGTAGGATCAGGAATCTCTTTGTTCTCATCTCTTTTATGGTTCTGAATTTTTTTTTTTCTTTTAATCACAAAGATTTGTTCCTTGGCAAAAGAAAAAAAAAAGGCGGGGAGATTGGTTTGAAAAAGCAAAAACTCCCAGGAGGGGCTCAGAGGTCTTTTGTTTGTTTTAAATGGCTATAAGTGGTGACCATTTTTCCATCAGAAATCGGATCCTAATGTCTTGATATAGCATTTCTCAACCGTGGCACTTGGAAGATGTGTGGACTTCAACTCTCGGTCAGCTCTGGAATTCTGGGAGTTGAAGTCCACGCATCTTTAAGGTGCGAAGGTTGAGAAACGCTACCGTAAAATGTTCTAGAAAGCAGGATTTTTCTTTGGAAGCCTGATGTTTTAGAATACCTTTCCCCCTCCAAAGGTTTGCCATCCCCTCCAGGGGTCAAAAAAGTCATGACGATGTCCCAAAACTTCTCTTTCTTACGTGTGGAACATCGTCTTGACTTTTGACCACAATCTCCAGATGCACAGAATTCCTTATGACGGATATTTTAGAAGTGAGGGAATAATTGTTACTCTATTGGAGGGCTACGTCACTGTATTTGTCTTAGAGGATGTTTGTATATCTTTATGCTCCAGCTGGTGATAGGGCAACTTAAAAGTGCTAATAAATAAGCAAAGCATATATAAATAATTGAATTCTTGGAAAAAGTCACAGCTGGTTCCCAAGAATCTAATTAGACAGCCCAGAGAATCCTAACCTTAAAACTGATATTTTAATAGTCCCAATAAAAAGGAAAGGAAAAATACCAGATTTTATATTTCTCGCTACCAGGACTGGGAAATTCACCTTCAACATCCCTACTTAAAGATCAGTCAGTTTCTTGTTTTTAACAATTCCTTTACCATGATACAATGCTCTGAATCAAACCCCAGTGAGTAATACTTTTGGCCAGCATTGGATACGTGGGAGGAATCTAAACTGGGGTGGTGGGGGATTGCAGGGCTTCCCCCATTGCAAAAAAATGTGAGCGATTATTCAAATGTGCGACAGAAAGAAAAATGTGTGGAAATTAATTAAATAAGGGAGACAGCCATATGTCTGGAATCAAATGTGCTTCCTTGCGCTAGGACTGCTTAAAGTCATCTTGGGAAGACATGATTGACTTGACTATGATTACTTTCTATGGTTGACCATGGTTGAAGATAACTAACAAGCAAGTATCAGAGCATGTAATACCAGACCTATCACTAGAAGGCAAAAATCACAAAACTGTGTCTCACATACTTCGGCCATGTCATGCAGGGAAACTCACTGGAGAAAGCTATTACGTTTGGAAGAGTTAGCTGTCAAAAAACATTGTGGTTGGACCTTATCAAAGCTGACACCGGCCAGAACATAGAACAACTCAAAGAAGTAGTGCGAGATCGGAAGATACGGATAGCCCTGGCTCATAGAATCGCCAAGCGTCGGACGCGACTGAATGGATAAGAATATCATCATAGTTGATTTCATCAGCCACTGCTGAGTAGGTTCACACAGCCTGGTAAAAGCCAAGCCATGATCTACAGAACACAGGGGTTGGATTTGCACAGGTTAAGGCGCACGCGCACAAACACCACTTCTCAGAGGCTTTGTGCCCCTGGCTGTTGATTACACCAGTTGGCAAAAAATGGATCATTTCTGCACGAAAGCCATCCTTTGCCTTCTGCAGGACAGTTACAAGTGGGTCAAAGGCAACACCAGCCAAGGAGAGGACAGATAGGACACTATGTTTGATCTCTTTCCCCCGTGGCTCGCTGGGGAATTCTGGGAGTTGAAGTCCACAAGTCCACAAGTTGCCAAGATTGGACACCTCTGGTATAAACACTTCAAGGGCTGTTTTCCATTTGCTTTTCAAACTTCCAGGGGACCCTGAATTGGGGGAAAGCCTCGCTTCAATGAAGACTCTTGATGGAGCTAATGCTGAAATATGTTTACCTGCTCCTCACCTACTTTGGCCCCTGGACAATTGGTTGAGGGAGACAAAATGGACGTCAACTAAAGTTCAAAGGGAAGATAACTTACTTTCGTATTTGGGGAAAAAAAACCCAACAAATTTGCATCTCGGCCTTTCAGTTCACATTTCAGAGCCATAGTTGTTGTTGTTTTCAAACACCTGGAAAGCTGGTAGCTTAGCTGCAAAAGAAGGACTGGCTCAACCTTTTCCCCACATTTAGTTCGCATCTATTTTTTTTATTATATACATATATATCTCCATTTCGGAAAAGAGGGTTATTCCCCCGGATGTGTGACACGTAATCTGAAATAAAAACTGGTTGGAGCTGTGGGCAAAAACACATCATGCAAAACACAGCACCCAGATACCAAGGCCCGTTAAACTTTCTGGAACTGATCCTCAAGTCAAATGGATATCGGAATCGCCCTGATTCGTCCTCTTTGGGGTTCCCTTCCAACATCCCTCCTGCTGCCTTTTCGAAGCATATGGAAGATGGGCTGGAAAAGGTTAAGCGACAGCTAGGCGACATGTTATCTACAGGGTGGGTCCCCCTCCAGCTCTGCCACTGCCACCAGCACCGTCTGTTTCCTTATCTCTTGGCGTCCTTGGCCCACACCTGTCACCGTGGGGCTGCCCAGTTGATGATTAACCAGGACTTCCTGTTTGCTGCTGAAAAATGGCAGAATTAGGCCTGGTTTGCTGGCGCACGGGGAGATGATCATGGCAGAGCCACAGGAGAAAGAGAGGCGATCTTGCAACGCCTGTTAAGCACCCTGAGAGCTGACAGTTACGTGGGTCTATCTCGGGAGTTCCACAGGCCTAGGAAAAAAGGATGAGGCATCGTATTTTCACCCTATTTATACAGCTGGTCCTCAACTTACAGAGCAACATTTCTGCTGCTAAGCGAGGCAGTTGTTAAGTGGGTTTTGCACCATTTTACAACCTTTCCTGCCACAGTTGTTAAGCGCATCACTCCGGTTATTAAGTTAGTAACACGGTTGTTAAATGAATCTGGCTGCTCCATTGACTTTGTCAGAAGGTCACAGAGGGGGATCACCTGACCCCGGGACACGACAACTGTCAGAAACAGATGCCGGTTGCCATGCGCCTGAATTTTGGTCACGACAGTGAGGATTCTACAATAGTCGTAAGTGTGAAAAATGGTTCTAAGTCATTTTTTTTAGTGGTGTAAGTTCAATCACTAAACAAAGGGTTGTAAATTGATGTTAAGTTACAAATAGATTTTTATACCACACTACCTTATAGTTTTATTTCATTATACACAGCCCAAAATCATCTTTGAGAGACAGGCAGTGACATAAATATGATAGATAAATAAGATGACTATGATGAACTATCCCAAGCAAGCAAACCATCCTTCCACTTCTGAAGTTTGGGGGTGTTGGAACCCCAGATTTGCAAAGGCAGGTTCTAAAGTAGTGAGATTGACAATCAATGCAAGATAATCACTCCATGTCATCACCAGCATGTGACTAAGATGATAGAGAATCAGGTTCCAGCTCCCCATTCAAGGTGGATGACCAATCACAGTCTCTCAGCCTACTTACCTCATGAGATGAGCACGGGATGTTGCGTCTTGACCTGCCAAGAGAAAATATGAGATGCAAATATGAGAGTAAAGAAAATAAGTCAAACAGAAATATTTGTTTTTATAAACTGGGAAGAGGGACACTGGCTGGATTTTTCATCTTTCAGCAAACCAAAGGAGTTTATTCTTTTCATGCATTTTGTTTGTAGAGTAGGAGTAGCCAAGCTTGGTCACTTTAAGACTTGTGGACTTCAACTCCCAGAATTCCCCAGCTTAAAATGGCCAAGTTTGGACACCTCTGATGTAGAACCTACCATTATGGTGTGTAAAAAGCAACCTGGGTTGATATGAAGTCCACAAACTGTTCATTAAAACGATTTATTAGATTGATATGTGACCAGTTTATTGTCTTCTTGAGCAAAGCACAGTAGTTTCCCCAAAAATACAATATTGCCAATTTCACTACCAAAGATACTTCTGGACTGGAGCCAGGTTGGCTCTTGAGGTATCCTTATAAAATAAAAAAAATAGCTACAGTTCAACACTTGGCTTGAAAGATCTGCCAGTTAACCAGAAGAAAGAAAAAAGTAAGCTTGAGAAGATGACAGATCTCAGCCTTGCTATCTAGTTTCTTGGAAGTGGATTTTTTGTCTTCAGGGTAACAGAGATCTCCCTCCAACCACCACCACTCTGCTGCCATTTTGTTGTCCCAAAGTAACCACAACTGTAACAAACACAACAAAGGAAGGCATGTATCAGCCTTAAAATCATCAAAAGTCTAATACAAGTGTGGTCATCCCAAAGGAGCTTTACCAAAAGGCAACTGGGCTTGGTGTTTTTCTTTGAAAATGTTTTACTTCTCATCCAAGAAGCTTCTTCAGTTCTTCAGCCTTTTGGAAAAACACCTTTGGGACAACCATGACCTGGATGATTGACAATCTCCAGAAAGTGTGGTCAGTTTCCAGCAGATAAAAAGGACTTAAAAGACAAACACGTAACTGCGAAGTTGGGGACCAGAGGGGGTGCAAAGAAAATTGAATTCCATTCAAAGGTTTCCCCAGTTAGCTTAGGAGCTGTTTTGGATTCTTGCTGGGGTATGTTTATCTCTGCCCCCTCCTCATTCCTAAATGGGGAATGGTACTTTGGGCCGTGCAACAAGACTTATTGTTCAATCCTGGTTTCTCTCCCATTGTCTGGGATGAATAATGTAATTCCAATATGCAGCATGCTAGTGTCCTTTGCTTCTTTCTGGTTGAGCATGTTGGAGGTAGCCAGCCAAGTGTAGATAATTCCCCATACCGTGGCTAAGTTCCCCACAGCCTGCATGTAAATGATTCAGGTCTCTCTACCACTTTTACTGAGATGAAATTCTTCCACCCTGGCCAGGAGAGAAGGGTGCAAGGACTCTGGGTGGTGACTCATGTAATTAAAAAATAGTTAAACTAGATTGGATGGGTGCTGCCCTCACCAATTAGTTGATAAGGCTCTAAGACAGGGGTGTCCAATCTTGGACACTTTAAGACTTGTGGGCTTCAATTCCCCGAATTCTGAGAGTTGAAACCCACAAGTCTTAAAGTGCCTTAGATACCCCTGCTCTAAGACATATGAAAACAGAATTATACCCTTTAAACACAACCTGGCTGCCCAGGAAAAAGTACAGTTAGAACCTGGTGCTCATTCTTCACTAAGAAAATAGACTAGTTTTTCCCCACACATCATCAAACCTGGACCTTTCAAAAATATTGTTGACCCACTCAGCATTAAGTGAAGAAGTTTTAATCATGGCTTGCAGAATCGGCTATAAAGCTGGATAGACACAAGTGACATCTCAATGATATTTGTGATAACTAGGCATTGTTTGTGGAAAACAATATTTTTTTTCCATTTGGGATCAGCACTACACAGAGGATTTGGTGATGCTCATAGTTTTGTTAAACAAAAGGCAAAAAATGAATGCAGAATAACAGAGTTGGAAGGTCCCTTAGAGGTCTTCTAGTACAACCCCTTACTCAGGCAGGAGACCCTCATTCTGGACAAATGATTCTCCAGTCTCTTCTTAAAAACCTCCAGTGATGATAACTAATAAGGCTATAAGAACAATTAAACTGATCAATATTTTTTTCTTTACTAGGTCTTTATGGAACAAATGCCCAGTTCCCTAGACAAACATCCAGAACTATAATTATATGTATATTTTTCTATTAGTTCAGCTTTTTCACCTGAGCATCTTCAAAGGAAGCTATAGAATACTGCCTCAAAAGCTATATAACGCCAAGATTATTCCAACATCAAATAAAACAATTAGAACTGTGCTGTCTTTCTAGAGGCACAGTTGCATCCAAAAAGCTTCTGCACCAATTATTAACAACCCAGCCCAGCAGCACCTACAAGCGGTTTCTGAACTCTGCAGCAGAAACTTGGGATGAGTATCTAGCAACGGAGTACTGCCTCCCTCTAAAGGACCAAAAGGGCAATTTTCTTTGAAAAATAAAAACAAGCCAGACCCGCTTTCCCAAATGTCTTGATCTACATTCAGGGCCGTGCAAAATGCTAAAAGTTTTCTTCCAGTTTTTAAGTATGTTTTGCTTGTTTAGTTCCGGTATGGCTGGACCAATTGGACCGAGGCAAGATGAGGATAGATTTGAGCAGATTTTTCCTTACTGTTTTTTTTTAGTTTCCCTTTTGTTTTTGTTTGTTTTGTTTTCAATAAATCTTGCAACAATTGTAGACAGTTTTAGCCTCTAGGCCAGGCCTGCCTAATAGGGAGAGCCCCAGGGCTACATGGAGCCAGCCAATAATGGAAACCCACTGCTGCCAAACAGACCCGCTAGTGACAGCCAGAGGTGGTATTCAGCAGGTTCTGACCAGTTCTGGAGAACCAGTTAGCGGGAATTCAGAGAACTGGCAAATACCGCCTCTGACTGGAGATTTTACAGTATCCTTCCCCTGCCAAGCCCACCAAGCCATGCCCACAGAACGGGTAGTAAAAAAATTTGAATCCCACCACTGAGTGACACCCTGAATGATATAGTGCCAAGCACCTGCAACACCGCTCAGAGTGCCAGCACCTTCCCTGGCACCCTATTGCTAAATGCCAGAGATCGTGATATCAACTATTTATCCATTATTATTATTTGCATTCCTCATTTTTACAAAAAACTCAAGGCGGCATACATATGCAACACACCTTTCTCTGTTTTTCCCACAACCTGTGAGTTGGGTTGGGCTGAGAGAGAGAAGGACTGGCACAAAGTCACTCAACTGGCTTTCATGCCTAAGGTAGAACTAGACCTCAGCATCTCCTGGTAGTTGGCTCAAAGTCCTCTAGCTGGTTTCAAGGCTAAATTGGAACTAGAATTCAGTATCTCCTGGTTTCTAGCCAGGTGCCTTAACCACTGGGCCAAACTGGCTCACCAATGTGGTCCTTTTCCTTCTAACAGTTGTGCACACCTGCTCTGGACTTTGTCCTCTGATGAGGAAGGTGCCACTCCGGACAACACCATGGGCTATTTTTACCTGCTATTAGAAGCTGGAATATGGTTTTTAGAACCCCAGTTAAAAAATAATAACAATTAACGTCAGATGCAAAGTTCAAACAGCCAAACGGCGGCTTGTGGTTAGGGATACAAATGGAAGGGCAGGATATTATTTTATTTTTAAAATTATTTTTATTTCTTCTATACTACTTTTATTTTCTGCAAGCCGCTTACAGTCGCCATGAGTAGATGGCTATATAATCTTTCCTATGGTTTTTTTTCCCCTTTTCACTTTTTAAAATTCAAATATTGCAGTCTTTTGGCATTACCTTGCTTTTATTTACTTTTCTTTGTATCCCATCTTTATTACTTTTTTTTACTAACGATCCAAGCCAGCTGTTTGTATTTTTATGCCTTTCCTTTCCTTTTGTATTTCAACTTTTCACGGCAGTTGTGGGCAATATGTGTAAATGAGTTCGCTGTCTGACATATTCCTTTTTTTTTGTTTTTTTTGAGGTAAAGTTTAGCATATTCAAATAATGGTTAAAATACAAAATTCCAAAATACTTTTAAAAGGACAATCCTAACCCTGTCTGAAATATTTCCTGAGGAAAAAAAAACAATCCAACGGGGTCCCAACAAGGCCCCTCCTTCTCCTAATGAGAGCCGCGCAATTTCCCTCACATTTTCCCCGAACGTTATAAAATGGAGGCGCTTCCAGGCTCCCCAGAATTCCCCGCGGCGACGCACGTTCCCGCGTGAGGAAAACTACGCCTCCCAGAACCCTTTGCACGCCGCGCGCCTCCTGGACGATAGGAGCGCGAGACGCCACTCGACCGTCCCAGGGTGCATTGCGGCCCGCGCTTAGCCTCCCCCCTCCCTCCCCTCCCCTTTAAAAGGAAAGGGAGAAGCGAGCCGGGCCCGCCTTTGAGGGGTGTCCGGAGCGAACTACGCTACCCAGGAGGCGTTGCTCTTTGCGCACGCGCGGTGGTGAGTCACTCAAGGCGAGGGGGATTTGCGTTTGCCAACCTGAGGGTCTTGCGGAAGCTTGACTAAAAGAATTAAAAGGGGAGGGGAGGATTGGGGGGAAAGAAACAGAAAGTCAAGAAATTAGTTTTCGCTTTCTGAGGCGAAGGAAAGGCGCTGCCCGGCTCTTGCTGGTAAGAGGAGGCCGCGCTGAAAGAGGCCTAGCAGTTGTCATGGAAACGGAAAGGGCCCGTTGGGGTGTCAGACCCCACCCCCCGGGACTGGGGGGTCATCTGGTGGGGGGGTCGAGGCGGCTGCGATGGTTGGACTTTTGGGGGGGGCACTTAGGGCGAGATGGCCCTCGGACGGGTCAGTGAGTGGCCTTCTGGAGGCGGTGGACGTACCCCATCATCCCCAGCCAGCCTTCTCATCCCTACTTAGCCTGTGCCCCCATCCTCCCCAGCCAGTGTGTACAGTAACTATATTCAAGCCTAGTGCAGTTTTAATGCAGTATCAGGGGTTTTCCATTCAATTGTACAGAATGGGAAGGATGGGTGTTTGTCTTCTGTTTTCAAAGCTGTAATGTGCACTGAAGATGGCGTTTAATTTCGTGGTTCAAGATGCAAGGACAATAAAGTAAACTAAACTTCCATCATCCCCAGCCAGCCCGTACCCCTATCGTCCCCAGCCAGCGCGACAAATGGAAGCCACCCTCCAAAGCAATCTGCCTTTCAGGGGCTCATCCAGAACCGCTGTGACCCTGTGGAACACACTGCCACAAGACCCAGAGCGATTGAATGGAGCAGCTCCTGCAGGAGAAATCATAAATACCCATTTGTTAAATCTGCTTTTTAGACCAGTGTTTGCCAACCTCAGCAAATTACCCAACTGGCTGGGGAATAGCAATACCACTTAGACTTATATACTGCTTTATAGTGCTTTACAGTCCTCTCAAAGCGGTTTTACAGAGTCAGCCTCTTGCCCCCAACAGTCTGCATCCTCATTTTACCCACCTTGGAAGGATGGAAGGCTGAGTCAACCTTGAGCCTGGTGGGATTCGATCTGCCAAATTGCAGTAGAAGTACCTAGCAGTACGGCACTCTAACCACTGCGCCACTGAGGAATCCCTGGGAGCTTGGGGGATTCTGGGAGTTGGAAGTCCATACCTATTAACTTTGCTGGTTAAGAAACTCTGTTCAACAGTACTTCCAAGATCGGATATTTGCAAGTTACTCTCTCGAATTACTACTAGTTTCTTCCTAGCTTGCTTTAACCAGATGCCCTCTGCTTTCTTCCTAGGTCTCGGTTTGCTTGGCTGGGTTTTGTCCATTGTCGACTTGATCGAGGGTGGGAAGCCATGGCGAACACAAGTGGGGTGGGAGACCCTGGCCTTTTACGGATGAGCATTGCCTCCCAGTTCTTTTCGGGAGAGGAAACGGCAGAGATTGACACCATGACCACGTCGGAGAAAGTAAGACTCCCAGGATACAAAGCTTGAAAGGGAACCCATGTTGCCATGATGGGAGCTCAGTCTGGACCCATCATCTTAAAACCAGTTGGGATTTAACTGAGTCCCCATCTTTGCAATTTCTTCCCATCTTCCTCCATAGCAGGAATGGGCAACTAGGGCCCCTTTACGACCTGTGGACTTCAACTCCCAGAATTCCTGAGTCCGACAGAATTCTGGGAGTTGAAGTCCACAGGTCATAAAGGGGCCATAATTCCCCCACCCTGTAACTTTGATCCTTCAATCCGTTTGTTCTTCCAATCACAGTGTCACATTGGCAAGAAAATCATGGCTTTTTAAAATTCAATCTCTTTTCCATTCAATCTCTTTTACATCAATTATTAGAATTTATTACACCCACTATTTTCCCATACATATAATAGACTTCTCTGGATTTTCTTTTTGTTCCTGATACTGATTTTGCCCTTTTTTGTTTTTTTTAAATAACCAGGTTGTAGATTTGCTGAATCAAGCTGCCTTAATAGTCAACGAGTCTAAAATCACAATCCTTAAACAAGTGAGTGAAATAACTTTTTCCTTCTCTTGAATTTGAAACCCGGCTTTCTTCAGTTAAATGGTCTCCTCTCTGGCAAGCCAGTTGAAACCCTGTTAGGGGAGCCAACAGCCTAACTTCCTCCAGTTTAGTTTTTATGGGTTTGAATAGCCCAATGGGCTCAGCTGTGGCCTTAAGTGGAGAACTACCTTTACCATGTATTACAGTTATCCGATTACAGCGGTATTTTCTCAATCTTGGCAACTTTAAGATGTGTCAACTTCAACTCCCAGAATTCCCCAGCCAGCATTCTAGGAGTTGAATTCGACATTCTGGGAGTTGAAGACCACACGTCTTAAAAGTTGAGAAATGCTGAATTCGAGGATTAAAATCATAGGTAATAATCTTCAGCAAATTATTAAGGCTGATGGCAGACAGGAAGACTCAAATAGCGATTCAAATACTCGAATGATGTGCCAGAAGGATTTTTCCAGTTTTTCCTTCTTGCTTGCCTGTATTATTCTTCATTTTCTCTTTTCCTTTTCCCAGGTCCAGGAATTGATTATAAACAAGGACCCTACCTTGCTGGATAACTTCCTGGATGTAAGTTGGCTGGGAATCTTCATAGAAATCTCCTTTTCTTCATATAATCTGCTTTGCGATTCTTCCTGCCCATAATATCCACCATTGGTGGGTTTTAAGATGAGATTGTACATCAGTTTGTCTCAAATGGATTAGGGTCTGCTGCTTGGCAGAGGGTTGGACTAGAAGACCTCCAAGACCTCTTCCCACTTTGTTATTCTGTTAACTTGGGCCAACCAGTTGGATTTGAGTAATCCCTTCCAGAATAACCAAGGAGTAAGGAGATGGTGGCTGCTGGAACTGGACTCTTAGTCTCCTTTCTTGCTTGCTCCTGTCTATTACTCAAGCTCTGTTCCAACTTGGCTCACAGTGAGATGTGTTTTTTGTGGGGCGGGGGACTGAAAAGGCCAAACAACCACGAAACCCCTTTTTCTGTTGTAGGAAATCATCGCTTTCCAGGCAGATAAGTCCGTCGAGGTGCGGAAATTTGTAATCGGGTTCATAGAGGAAGCCTGGTAAGTCCATGGTGTCCTTTTCATTTGCTTATGTATTTATCAAATTTAGAAACTGCCTCTCTCCCTTAAAGAGGGGCTCAGGGTGGGGTACAAATCAAAAACATAAAAACAGAACATAACAAAGTAAAGGCAAAGATAGTCAAAATCCAACACTAAAAGTTAATTAAAAGGCAGAAGGAGGACTTTCAGCACGGCTGGCTGGGGGAATTCTGGGAGTTGAAGTCCACAAGTCTTGAAAGCTACCGAGTTTGGAGAGCCCTGTTTTATCCATTTTCGAAAGGCCAGGAGAATTTGCCATTTTGATCCATCCTCATGCTTCTGAGGTAGAGACAGGCCGTTTGACCTGGTTCCTGAAGCGCTTCCTTTTTTTTTTCTGTAACGGCCTTGGTGGCTCGTCCTCTTTTGATTTTATTTCCGTTTTTGAATTTGTTCTCTTCAGCAAACGGGACACGGAGCTGTTGCTCAAGCTCATTGCCAACCTGAATATGCTGCTGAGGGATGAGAATGTCAACGTGGTGAAGAAGGCCATCCTGGCCATGACTCAGCTCTATAAAGTGGCCCTACAGGTAAGCTGATCCCCAGGGGGCCAAAGTAGCTTGCCTGCTCACCCGTGAGAGGCAAACAACCAGAGCCACTTGCGAATAAGGAAAGTCAACTTTATTGTCTCCCGCCTGTGTTACAAGAATCTCCTCAGGCTGCTTGCTTTTCCGTGGGAACAACCAGATAAGGCTCGCAGCTATACAAGGACTCCAAGCTAGAGCCTCACTTGACCCTTCCTTCCAATTTGACTGGGAGTTCTCCCGACATCTTCCTCACTTCTTGAAATGAAAAGTGGAACCTGAGATTTGCACCGTCTTAGAGGAACGGGATGGGCCCAAGTGAACAGGGCACAAAAACCCCTGAGTGGGAAGTGGATGGGGTCATGAGGGTACAGGATTGTAGCGAGCGTCCCTTCGCTACCTGTGCCCCCCCTAAACTGGTCTGGCTAGGATGCGGAGCTGCTCACAGACTCTCTTCCTTTGTTTCGCTGCCCAGTGGATGGTGAAGTCCAGGGTGATCAACGAGATGCAGGAAGCCTGCTGGGAGATGGTCTCGGCCATGGCCAATGAAATCATCCAGCTGCTGGACTCCGACAACGACGGCATACGCACTCACGCCATCAAGTTCGTGGAGGGCCTGATCATCACCCTCTCACCCCGCATGCCGGAATCGGAGGTGCCCAAGCGACACGAGAACGACATCAGCCTCGACCGGGTTCCCACAGACCACACGTACATCAAATACAGTAAGGAGCCCCGGTGGCACAGCGGTGGTGACTTCTCTATTGCAATCCCAGTTCCTCACGCAGCCTCTTGAGAAAATGAATTGCCCACCCTTGGATCCGGCCAAGTTTTTCAACTTTGACAACTTTTTAAGATGCGTGGGAATTCTGAGAATTGAAGTCCACACATCTGAAAGTTGCCCGAGTTGAGACACGTTGGAAAGCCAGACTGAAAATACCTTCGGACATTTGGAAGTTCACAGGAGGACTTTGGGGCCAGTTGCTTTCAGCCCAACCTTCACCTGTCCCGGTTGTTGTGAAAATCCCATCGGTGGGGGCCTGGGGAGTGTTGTATATGTGCCGCCGCTTTAGGAAAGGCAGGCTAGAGGTTTAACCAGCGGAATAATGCATAGGTGATGGAATGTGGTGGGCCGGAGGGAGGGGCTGCATTCCAGAAGAGCCAAGAAACGAAGTCAGTTCAGAGAGTTGGTGTGAGAGAGAAAGAGCGAAGACAGCTCCTCCCTGACAGTTCTCTAAGAATAGGCTTGGGGAGGTAGCCGGCTGCTTTAGTGTGGCACGATTCTGTCTACAGGCAGGGAATAAAAGAGAAGTCGGCTTAAGAAGTCATTAGGTGTCCTCCTTGATTCTTGGGGCCTGACAGGTAATCGTTTATAAGTGGGTTTCTGCTAAGTCCCTTTCTCTCCCACCCCCGCCCCCCCCGCCCCAGATGCCCTGTGGGAGGAAGGGAAGGCAGCGCTGGAGCAGCTGCTGAAATTCATGGTCCACCCAGCCATCTCCAGCATCAACCTGACAGCGGCCCTGGGCTCCCTGGCCTCCATCGCCCGACAGCGGCCGATGTTCATGTCGGAGGTGATCCAGGCCTACGAGACGCTGCACGGTAAGCCAGCCAGAGTCACTGCATCAGCGGCTTGGCTGTACACTTCAAGTGGTCTACGACGTAGAATAATAAGAGTTGGAAGGGACCTCGGAGGTCCTCTAGTCCAACCCCCTGCTCCAGCAGGAGACCCTAGACCGTTTCGGACAGATGGTTGTCCAGCCTCTTCTTTAAAAAGCTGCAGTGTTGGAGCAGCACCCCTGACCTCTGGAGGCAAGCCCTGCCACGGGTTCATCGTTCTCACCATTAGGAAGTTCCTCCTTAGCCACCGTGTTACTAACTGAACAACTGCAGTGATGCACTTAAGAACGGTGTGGCGAGAATGGTCATGAAACGGGACATTCTTTGGTTCTTCAGATCGTTGTTGTTATGGCCTCTTTATCAATTTAAGCTGAAGGCTGATGGTTGGTTCTCTACACAGATTTGAGGGGATTGTTTTAATTGGCTCCCTTAGCCAACCCCAAAGAGGGACTGTGAAGGTATAGGGTGAACTAGAAGTCCCTGTTTCTCTTCTAGTAGTCGTAGTATTGATTGAGTAGCCTTGTGACCTTCTCAATAGTTCCCCCTCTAGTTCTCTCCCTCCAGCCTTTTCCCCCTGGGGGAGAACCCGGGGGAATCCTTCCCGTTTCTGGGTGTCTCACCTGCTTACGGTTCTGTCCCGCCGACAGCCAACCTCCCTCCCACGCTGGCCAAGTCCCAGGTGAGCAGCGTCCGCAAGAACCTCAAGCTCCACTTGCTCAGCGTCCTGAAGCACCCGGCCTCCGTCGAGTTCCAGGCCCAGATCACCACCCTGCTGATGGACCTGGGCACCCAGCAGGCCGAAATCACCCGCAATATGCCCAACCTGAAGGACTTGCGCAAACGGCCCCGCGACGAGAGCGACCCCACTTTGAAAAAAATGAAGATAGGTGAGCGGTCTTTGAAAGGGCCTGGAGGCCTTGCGGGTGGCGGGGGGGTGGAGGGCGTTCTCTTTCCCCGAAGACCGATGAGGGTCAGCCTGGTGCAACTTCCCTCCTCCTCCTCCTCTTCCTCCTGGTTGCAGAACCCCCCCTTGAGGAGGACGACGAGGACAAAGACCTGGAGCAGGGGCCGGTGCCCACCCCCAAGCCCTCCATTCAGAGCAGCACGCAATCCGATATCGACATCACAGCCGAGTTTCTGCAGCCTCTTTTGACTCCCGATAACGTGGCCAACTTGGTGGGTACTTTTGGGGTTCAGTTGCTGAACCGGCTCTTGGGGTTTTTTGTTTTTTTTTCTGTGAGCATTTTCTGCCCCCCCCAGAGAGACTTAATCCTTGGTGTCAGAGAAGCCGAGGGCTCTCCAACCAGAGCAGCTTTAAGGCTTGGGGACTTCAACTCCCAGAATTCCCCAGCCAGCCACCCTATCCTGGGAAAGGACTGGTCTTATTCTGGAACCAGAATCAACAATTGTCCCTCTGCTGGTGTGGGGATTGATGTGGCTTCTCGCTTTAGTCGTGGAGTTTGGGGTGGGGGGGCTTATTGCTTATTCAGCAAGTTTAAAATGTAGATGGAATCCACTAGGTTACACTACTGCTCTTCCTACATTATATTGCACTATTAGCTTTGTGTATCTTGGCAACTGGTTCAAATTTATGACGGTTGCAGTGTTCTGGGCTCTCGTGATCCCCTTTTGCAACCTTCTGGTAAGCAAAGTCAGTGGGTAGCCAGATTCACTTAACAACCAGGTTACTAATTTATTAGTTGACACAATCCACTTATTCACAGCTATGGCACGAAATGCCGTAAAATGAGGCAAAACTCACTTAACAAGTGTAACCTAACAACAGAAGTTTCGCTTGTGAGTGGAGGACTTCCTGTATAGAAAAAGGATACTAAAGGTTATGGCTTCCCCTCCCCTCCCTTCCCAATCCATCCCCTCCCCATCTTTCTTGACTTTCTGCTCCTCTCCTTGACCGACCGGGCTTCCTGTCGGGTGTTTTTCCGCCCGCAGGTGCTCATCAGCATGGTGTACCTCCCAGAGAACATGCCGGCATCCTTCCAAGCGACGTACACACCGGTGGAATCCGCTGGGACCGAAGTCCAGATCAAGCACTTGGCACGGCTGATGGCCACCCAGATGACCGCAGGTGGCCTGGGGCCAGGTAGGTCTGCCCAGGGAGCCTCAGTGGAGCCGCGTGGCTGCCATCACAGACTTTGCGGGGAGGGAAGTTGAGGGATGCTCTCGGGTACAGGAAGTGGTCGCCTTATATAGCCCTCTGTTTCAACCAGGGGTCTCCAAACTTGGCCACTTTAAGACTGGTGGACTTCAACTCCCAGAATTCCTCAGCCAGCAAAGCAATGCTGACTGGGAAACTCTGCGATTTGAAGTCCACAAGTCTTAAAGTTACCATGGTTGGCTGAGGAATTCTGGGAGTTGAAGTCCACCAGGCTTAAAGTGGCCAAGGTTGGAGACCCCTCGTTTAAACAATCCCTCAAAGTCGCCATGGCGACTGAAGCAAGTGATTTATGACCCCTTTTCATACTCACAACCGTCAGGGAGTATCCCTGTGGTCACATGATTTGCATTTGGATGCTTGACACCTGACTCCACATTGATGAGGGTTGCAAGTGCCCTGAGGTCACGTGATCACGGGGGGTGGGGGAGTCACGCCAGCTGGGGAATTCTGGGAGTTGAAGTCCACCTGTCCGAAGTTGGGAAAGAAAGCCTGCACTAATCCCTTAACGTGAACGGGTGTCAACTCATAAAGCACATCTATGCCCATTTTAGAGTTGCCAACAGAAAGGCAGTGGGCTTGGAATCGAAAGTGCATTCCATTCATAGTTTTTCAGAGATTGTAACTGGGTGACTGAAGTTTGTGCCGTGCAAAAATCTAATTGGAGAACATGATTGATGACTCTGGGCTATGGATGTGTCCCATTGGAGAATATGAATTACGATACATCCAGGGGGTGGGGGAAAAACCAGGGTCAAGGGTGACAATGAATGAGGTGTCTCAGAATCCGCTAAACCCAGGCAGTGCTGGCATGTTTACTCCCAATAAATCTTTTTTTAAGTCTTGGAAGTTTGGCTCGAGACTCCGGATTTAAATGGGGAAACGGCTGGAATCCTGACAACGGGGTTGCCACCGGTCAGCTGTGAACTCTCCCGTTCTCCCTGGCAGGAGTAGAGCAGATCAAACAGGCCAAAGAAGTCATAAAAGGAGAGAAGATAGCCAAGCCGGAAGGCGTCTTGATCAAGCGACGCCTTTCCACCCTTAACCTCGGCCAGGCCATCTCCGTGGTGGGAGCTGCGAGCCCGGCCTCTCCCTCCACGGAAGCCCCGCAGGCCAAGCGGCGCCCGGAACCTATCATTCCTTCCACCCAGCCAAGGTGAGCGCTAGCAGAAACGCCCCATGGTGGCCTGACGGGAGGGTGCGAGAGACTTGGCAATACGAGAGACAAGAGGCGGGCAGAATGCGTGGAAGGTCCTGGCCTGGGAGAATTAGCAGGGCCCCACCCCTGTTGGCTTTTCATAAGGCTTTGAAAACCCCGGCTGGGCTCCCAAGCCTGTGGGTTCGAATTGTGCTCAGGGCCCTCCTGCCTCTGGGCCTTAGGGATACTCAGCCAAGCGTCTCAGCTGCTCCGTGTATTTCTTTGGGACGCTTCGATTGTCTAGTTTTAGAATTATAAGCAGCCCAGAGTCATTGCTTGAGATGCGTCGCTATAGAAATGGGATGGGTGGATGGATAGATGAGAGGTAGAAAGATAGCAGATGATAGTAGATAGATAGACAGACAGACAGACAGCATTGATAGGTAGGTATTGATAGGTAATATTGATATATAATATAGATTATATGAAATATACATTGATAGACGGGTATGTGAAATATATATAGATGGATGATAGACAGATAGATGGATGGATGGGTTTTTGCCAATACAGATAGTTCTTGGCTTACGGCCATAACTGAGCCCAACATTCCTGTTGCTAAGTGAGAAATTGGTTAAGTGAATTTTGCCTCATTTTACCACCTTTCTTGGCACGGTTGTTAAGTGAATCCCTGCAGTTAAGTTACTAACCTGGTGGTTAAGTGAATCTGGCTTCCCTGCTGACTTTGCTCCTCAGGAGGCCGCTAAAGAGGATCACATCACTCCGACCATCATAAATGCGAGTTGGATGCCAAGCATCCAAATGTTGACCCCTGTCCCCCTGACATTGGGGATGCTGCAGTGGTCGTAAGTGTGTGAAACAGTCCAAAGTCATGTGTTTCAGTGCTGTTATAACTTCAAACGATTCACTAAACAGACTTGGCCCCTTTAAGGCTGGCGGACTTCAACTCCCAGAACCCCCCAGCCGGCAGAGCTTACTCTCTTGCAATCCCTTCCTCTGCAATCTCTCTCCACTTTAGGAGATGAAGAGAGAGAGAAAAGCAGGCAATGCTGGCTGGGGAATTCTGGGAGTTGAAGTCCACAAGTCTTAATGTTGCCAAGTTTGGGGACCTCTGCACTAAACAGATGGTTGCACGACTACCCTGCCAATAGACGCCCCCCTGCATTTGGGAGAAGCCCCCTCCTCCCTCTCCCCCGCCAGGCCCCGCCCCCTCTGAAAGGCTGGCCTTGCTGCGGTTGTGTTGCAGGCTGGCGGGTGCCAGCGGTCGCAAGAAGATCTTCCGCCTGAGTGACGTGATCAAGCCTCTCACGGACACCCAGAAGGAGAAGCTCAAAATGGCAGCTGTCAAGCGGATCCTACGCTCCGAGAAGGCCGTGGCTTACAGTGGGGCGGCGCATGTAAGTTGGTGGTCCCCCACCCACGGGCACTGGGCCATTACCGGACCGTGGCCTGTTTGAAACCCGACGGTGGGAGAGATGGGCAAACGCCACAAACACGCATGTCTGCGAGCGGCAGGCCAGTGTGCACGAATGGAGCCTTGTGCGCAAGCCCCTGCATCCTATGCTCGTACGAGCAGAGCTTTGCACACGTGCACAGAAGTGCCTGCTGCTCGTGCGAGAGGAGCCTCGCGTGCAAGTACAAGCATCCTCGGCTCGCATGCAAAGCTCCCATCGAGCAAGTGGAGGGCGTGTGTACACATGGAACTGTGTGTTCACCAGTGGTGGGATTCAAATTGTTTTTACGACCGGTTCTGTGGGCGTGGTTTGGTGGGTGTGGCCGGGGAAGGCTACTGCAAAGTCCCCCTTCCCACCCCCCACTGACCTGCTTTCCAGCTCCGTTCTCCTGTGCAGGGCAACCAAAGGAGACCCAGACAATCAGCTGGGACTCAATGGGAGGCAGAGAATAGATGGGGTTGGCGGGGCCAGTCAGAGGAGGTATTTGCCGGTTCTCCAAACTACTCAAAATCTCCGCTACTGGTTCTCCAGAACTGGTCAGAACTGGCTGAATACCACCTCTGCTCTCCATCCCACTAACCTGCTTTCCAGCTCCCTTCTCCTGTGCAGGGCAACCAAAGGAGACACAGCCGATCAGCTGGGACTCGATGGGAGGCGGAGCATAGATGGGGTTGGCAGGGCCAGTCAGAGGCGGGATTGGCTGGTTTTCTGAACTACTCAAAATTTCCACTATCGGTTCTCCAGAACCCTAACCCTAACTGGCTGAATACCATCTCTGGTGTCTCTCTCTCACACACACACACACGCACACCCAAGGTGGAAAGGTTTGGGGCCACTTGAGGTCAGTAGAGGGGCCAAGATGGCCACCCTGGGAAACCCGGTGGTGAAATCACGCGGCCTTCCCTCCCACAGGCCCGGGTGAAGATCCTTTCCTCCCTGGTGACCCAGTTTGAGGTCCCCCTGAAGCAGGAGATCTTGGCCTTCATCCTGGACGACATCCGTAACCGGCTGGACCTGGCCTTCGCCTGGCTCTACCAGGAGTACAACACTTACCTGAGCCAATACCCCACCGGCTCCCTCAACAACTACGATGAATGTCTCATCGGCCTCCTCTCCGGCCTGCAGGAGAAGCCCGACCAGAAGGATGGGTGAGTCGGTGGCTCTGCAGAGCCGGCAAGCTGGATGGACGTGGTGATGGTTGGGGGAGGCTGGGGGATTTTTTTTTTTTTTTTTACTTCCCAGTTACCAGCAGGGTTCTTAATTTAGAGCTGCCCCCGAGTTTTAGCAAATCTCTCGGGTTCGAAAGGGTTGGTTTTGAAATTGGCACAAGAATCAGCTGGATCTGTTTATTTGTGTCCCGCCTTCCCCCTCCTCCTTTCCCCACAACAACCACTTTGCGAGGTGAGCTGG
This sequence comes from Pseudonaja textilis, assembly GCF_049901715.1. Classification (NCBI taxonomy): domain Eukaryota; kingdom Metazoa; phylum Chordata; class Lepidosauria; order Squamata; family Elapidae; genus Pseudonaja; species Pseudonaja textilis. The sequence goes on from NC_141999.1 coordinate 24,350,268, forward strand.
GCTGAGAGAGACAGGCTGGCCCAAAATAACTCAGCTAGCTTTCATGCCTAAGGTGGGACTAGAACTCCCTGTCTCCTGGTGATTGGCCCAAGTCACCCATCCAGCTTTCGTGCCTAAGGCAGGATTAGAACTCTTAATCTCCTGGTGATTGGCCCAAAGTCACCTTTCATGCCTAAGGTGGGACTAGAACTCCCAGCCTCCTGGTGATTGGCCCAAAGTCACCTAGTCAGCTTTCATGCCTAAGGTGGGACTAGAACTCCCAGCCTCCTGGTGATTGGCCCAAAGTCACCTAGTCAGCTTTCATGCCTAAGGTGGGACTTAGAACTCCCAGCCTCCTGGTGATTGGCCCAAAGTCACCTAGTCAGCTTTCATGTCTAAGGTGGGACTAGAAGAACTCACCATCTCCTGGTGATTGGCCCAAAGTCACCCATCCAGCTTTCGTGCCTAAGGCAGGATTAGAACTCTTAATCTCCTGGTGATTGGCCCAAAGTCACCCAGTCAGCTTTCATGCCTAAGGTGGGACTAGAACTCCTAGTCTCCTGGTGATTGGCCCAAAGTCACCTAGCCAGCTTTCACACCTAAGGTGAGATTCGAACTCCCAGTCCCCTCGTGTTTGATCCTATATTACCCAGCTGGCTTTCATGTCTAAGGTGGGACTAGAACTCCCAGTCTCCTCGTGTTTGATCCTGTATTACTCAGCTGGCTTTCATGCCTAAGGCGGAACGAGAACTCACCATCTTCCAGTTTCTAGCTTGGTGCCTTCACCACAAGACTAAACTGGCTTTCCTGGTTTTTCTTCCTAGTTTTAGAATTATTTTGAAGGGACAAGAATTGTTTGAAGACGGGGCATCAGGTTGCTCCCTCTCCTCCGATAAAATGTCTGATGATTTTGAAAAGGCTCCTCGTCCGAATGATATCCGTGTAAATCATTTAAAAATCTTGTTTCCTCCTGCGTCCTCCGTTTTTATTGAGAAGTTTGTCATCAACTTTTGCTGGCTGAAAATGGTGCAGCTCACTTGTTCTAGTGGAAGCATGACTTACGTTGATCTTCTCCTGATCGTTCGCTCTAAATTCTTGACTTTCTCTGGGTTTGCTTCCATCGTGTCTCTTGTAGGATCTTCACCAAGGTGGTTCTTGAAGCCCCCCTGATCACGGAGAGCGCCCTGGAAGTCATACGCAAGTATTGTGAAGATGAGGTGCGTCTCCCAAGACCATAACCCAACTATGTTCCTTCAAAGGGGGGACTGCCAATTCCAGCATCCCCAGCCAGGCTGACAAGCAGAAGTCCTTTCACTACCTCAAGGGTGGGTCACTATGGCCCCTTTACGACCTGTGGACTTAAACTCCCAGAATTCCTGAGCCAGCCATTCTGAGAGTTGAAGTCCACAGGTTGGACTTCAGTTGTGATGACCCAAAGGGGCGTGGCACAAAGGCAACCCAGTCAGATAATCAGTAGGAGTCCCTTTATTAGCTCCAACTTTGCCCCCAATGTCCAGGTTACCTTCTGGCTGGAGAAAAACTCTCTCGGGAACAGCCTTTGACTGCAGAAAATTAAGTCCAAAACATGAGCAACACAAACTGTAACTTAAAGTCCAAACAAGCCAAACTGAAGTAATAAGTTTGGCAAGGCAGGAGCAAGAATTCTAGACGTGAAGGTACGGCAAAAGTCACACGGTTGGGAAGAAGCCAGGAACACAGATAAGCCATGGATACAACATAGGATAAAGTCATGTTTACTCCCAGCAGCCTCCCGCACTCAGCTTGCATCTCTTTTAAACTCTCATTCCCAGCTGTGGATAATGAAGGGAATCAGGGCCTTTTCCTCCCCGTAAGCCATGCAACCCACGTTGCTCCCTTCTCCATTCCTCCCTTCGTGCGTTAGGATGAAGAGGGGGTGGGCCTGGGCCTTCCTCTGAATGCCCAGCTGGACTGTGCCCTTCCCCAGTTTCCTCCACAGCCGACAGACCCCCACTCCCACTCCCCGTCAGCTGTTCGTCTTCCTCCTCTGATTCAGACTCCGATGGGACATGACATCAGTTGTCTGGAATGAGACACCTAAATATTTATCACCCTATGAAAAGCATAAGTTGGGAAAATTAATATTTTAAAACTTGTTAACAATATTCATGGGATTTTTTTTTCCTTCCATCTTTGGACCGGAATGCATCCTGGTGGTTTCTTCTGGGCTGCTTTGCAGAGCCGGACATATTTGGGCATGTCGACCCTCCGCGATCTGATTTTTAAGCGCCCATCCAGGCAGTTTGAATACCTGCATGTCCTGCTGGACCTCAGCTCCCACGAGAAGGACAAGGTGAGTCTCCTGCCCCGGGACAGTCAACCTTCGGGCCAAAATGTCTCAGGTACAGCTGTTTTAATGATTTTAATCCTAAATTTTCCAATACAAGGCAGTGTTTGACTTACAAGAGTTCATTTAGTGACCGTTCAAAGTTGCAGCGGCCGTGAAAAAAAGTGATTTTTGGCTGGTTTTCCACACTTTGTGACCATTGCCATGGTCACGTGATCAAGGTGGCTTGGCAACTGACTCCCATTTTGGAAGGTTGCAATGTCCCAGGGTCACATGATCCCCTTTTGGGACCTCCTGACAAGCAGAATCACTGGGGAAGCCAGACTTCACTTAACCATGTTACTAATTTAACAACTGCAGGGATTCACTTAACGACTGACAAAGAAAGGTCGTAAAACGGGGGCAAAACTCACTTAACCTCACAGGATGGTTGTTGTGGAAAAAATACACGTTTTCACCTTGGATATGTTCACTGCCTTGAGTTATTTGTAAAAAAAAATAAAAATAAAAGCAAGATGTAAATAAGACAAGTAGAAGAAATCAAACAATCTCGATGCTTCTTGCTGGATTTGAAACTGACCCTTTCAGGGCTGGTTGTGCTTCCATCTCAGGTTCGTCAGCAGGCCCTCCTCTTCATTAAGCGGATGTACGAGAAGGACCACCTGCGGGAATATGTGGAGAAATTTGCCCTGAATTACCTGCAGCTGCTGGTCCACCCCAACCCTCCTTCCGTTCTCTTTGGCGCCGATAAAGATACAGGTAATTAGTCCCGGCAAGGAGATCTTCCAACAGGCCTTGGTTGCCTTCAGGCAGAAGTAACCAGATCTACCCATGGAAAGTTCAAGCTCACTACTTGATTACATTCTGCTTACTCTACAGGAATCTCCTCATACTGTCAGCCTTTGGACTGATAGATAAAGTTGTACGGAATGTAAGGAGGTGGTCAGTTCTGGACCCCTTGCAGCTGCGCAAGGACTCAGGACTAATTCCACACTTCCCCTCTGCTTGGCTGGGTTTTTAGGAGAAACTCGGGCAGAATTGGGGGCAGGGTTAAGTGTGCCACGAGCCTAGAATCCTTACATTCTCACAGTTTTAAGTTCCACCCCTCTTCAATTCCATAAACCCTAAATTGGGGCCTGGTACAGGTCAACGGAATTCAAGAAGGGTTGGATTTAGATCAGAGGTTTCCAACCTTGGCAACTTTTAAGACTTGTGCACTTCAACTCCCAGAATTCCTCAGCCAGACTCCTGATTTGTGGGAACGTAACGATTCTAGGCCAACGACGCATTTAACACCGCCTCCCCAGCTCTGCCTGTTTTTCCTCTTGCCCGTGTTTCCCAACCTCCCTCCCTCCCTCCCTCCCTTTGTCTTCCCGGCCATGGCTACCTAGCCTTTTCCTTCTCAACCTTCCTTTCCCTCGCAGAGGTGGCCGCCCCCTGGACCGATGAGACCATCAAGCACTGCCTCTACCTCTACTTGGCCCTCCTTCCCCAGAACCACAAGCTGATCCACGAGCTGGCGTCTGTCTACACGGAGGCCATTGCCGACATCAAGCGCACCATCCTCCGGGTGATCGAGCAGCCGGTGAGTCAGCGGAGATCCCTCCTCCCCGGGCAGAGCGGCTTCCCCTTCCCTTCGCCTCCCTCGTTGCTCACGCTTCCCCATTTCCAGATCCGCGGGATGGGCATGAATTCCCAGGAGCTGCTGAAGCTGGTGAAGAACTGCCCCAAAGGGGCCGAGACTCTGGTGACCCGTTGCCTGCACAGCCTGACCGATAAAGGTACGTCATCTTTAAAAGAGGGGAGGAACTCCTCATCCCTTGACCCAGGCCACTCGGGCTCTCCGGCCGCTCTAAGGCCACCGTGGTTTTTTCCCTCTGCAGTTCCTCCGTCTCCAGAGCTGGTGAAACGAGTCCGAGATCTCTACAACAAAAGGCTCCCGGATGTCCGATTCCTCATCCCGGTTCTCAACGGCTTGGAAAAGGTAACCCTTTGCGGTCTCCCCCATTTCACATGAGGTGTTTATGGAGTTGTAAGATAAATAAGGTACAAGACGCAAAAGTAAATAGGACAGTGGGGAGGAAGAGGGGGAAGAGAAGCAAGGAAGGATAAGGAAAAAAAAGAAAGAAAAATAAACATCTGATACTCTCAGTAAAATAAGTTGTGGTAAAATAAGGCGTGTGTCAACTCATAAAATATTTCTATGGTCCTTTTAGGCTTGCCAGCAGAAAGGGAGTGGGGGAAAGGGGTTTGAAAGAGCAGTGCAGCAGCTTGGCAAGCGAAACTGCATTCCATAAATGTTTTCAAAGATAGTAACTAGGTGACTGAAGTTTCTGCGGAGCAAAATTCTAACGAGAGTATGATTGATAAGTCTGGGCTATGGATGTGTCCCATTGGAGAATTACGATATACCCAGGGGGTGGGGGAGAACCAGGGTCAAAGGTGACAATGAATGGTGTGTCTCAGAGTCAGCTACACCCAGGCAGTGCCAAACATGTTAACTTCCAATAAATCCTTTCGAAGTTTTAGAAATTTGACTCGAGACTCAGGATTTAAGTGGGGTTAAGAATCCCGACAGCATGAACGTCAAATCACAACTTTTTGTCCTTTGTTGTACCCTTTGCGTTCTTCCGTGAGGCCACTTGAAGGTGCATTACAGGGAGTCCTCCACTTATGGCCACCGTGGAGCCCCAAAGTTTTTGCGGCCAAGTGAAACATTTGCTCAATACATTTTTCCCCGTTTGGCAACCTTTTGTGCCGCAGTTGTTAGGTGAATGACTGTAGCTGTTAAGTGAGTCGCACGGTTATTAAGCGAATCCAGCTTCCCCATTGGCTTGGCTTGTCAGAAGGTCCCCAAAGGCAACCCTGGGATGCTGCCACGGTCATCAATACGAGTCCCTTGCCAAGCAACTGAATTCAATCACGTGATTACAGGGATGCTGCAACGGTCATAAGTGTGAAAAGTGATCGGTTGCTTTTTTTCAGTGCCATTGTAACTTCAAATGGTCACTAAATGAATCGTGGTAAGTCAAGGACTTACCTGTATTTGCTGGTAGTGTCTTATTTCGTTGAGTAGGGGATCAGGGCCCCGTGGCCCGCAGGACGGTACTTCTCTGTCCCATGAGGACGTAACAGAGAAGCCAACGCCCTCTAAAGACTGATAGAAGAAGGGGAAAAGGGAAGGCTAATAGCGGCCCATTTGTGCTCTCTCTCTCTCTCTCTCTCTCTCTCTTCCCCCCTGCCTCCATCCCTTTGTAGAAAGAGGTGATCCAGGCGTTGCCCAAACTGATCAAGCTGAATCCCATCGTGGTGAAGGAAGTGTTTAACCGGCTCCTGGGAACACAACATGGTAAGAGCCCATCCTGACTGCAAACTCCTTGGGTTTGTGTTCCCCTTGCAATGGGGAACGAATGCCAAGACCAGGAAAGGGATTGACGGAGAAGGACTTAGGTTGTCAAACCGAAGAAATGGACCCAGCTGCTTCGTCTTCCGGCAGATCGTGGGCCGGGCTCCCTGGGCTTCTGGAGATGCTGCCTGGGCTAATTCCTCTCACTGTCCTTTCAACAGGTGAAGGAAATTCGACGGTGTCCCCCCTCAATCCCGGGGAGCTGTTGATCGCCCTGCACAACATTGATTCCACCAAGTGTGACATGAAGTCCATCATCAAAGGTTGGCTGCCTCTGGGCCTCTGCTTGCCTTCCACTAGATCAGTTGGGGTACATGGTTCCCTTAAAAGGGGGCACCTGGGTGTCAGGATTCCAGCAGCTTCCCCAATTAAATCATGAGTCTCGAGCCAAACTTCCAAAACTTCAAAAAAAAAAAAAAAGGATTTACTGGGAGTTAAACATGTCCGGCACTGCCTGGGTGCAGCTGACTCTGAGACACATCATTCATTGTCACCCTTGACCCTGGTTTTCCCTCCATCCCCTGAGTGTATCATAATTCCTATCCTCCAATGGGACACCTCCATAGCCCAGAGTCATTCATCAGGCTCTTCAGTTGCGGCAGAAACTTTGGTCACCTAGTTACTATCTTTGAAAACATTTATGGAATGCAATTTTGGTTTCCAAGCTGCTGCACTGCTCCCCCCTCCCTTTCTGTTGGCAACTCTAAAAAGACCAGAGAAATATGTTATAAGTTGGCATTGGGTGGGTCCTACAACTCCCAGAACTCCAAAGGCCGTATTGACTGAAATGTCCCAATTTACTGGGCGCTGGATTGGCCACCCGTTATATCCAGTAGGGTACATAGTCGGGCGAGCCTTGGAATTCTCACATTATTGTGGCTCTGTGTTTTGGGTTGCTACCCTCTCAAGGAAATACACAAACGTGTGTAGCCTCTCGTCTGGAAAGGGACTTTGGAGGTCTTCTAGTCCAACCCCCTGCTCAGACAGGAAACCCTACATCAGTTCAGACAAACCCCAGAGAAAGCAGTCACAATTGAAGAGGCTGGATTTATTATCACAAGGCTGGAATTTACCACAGTTGAAGATTTGGGGGATTGTACAGTAGATGAGCAGGCTGAGCCCAGGGAGGGAAGAGTCAAACATGTCATCAGCCTCGAATCCTGCTTTTCAGCCTTGCTTGAATTCCTTGGGCTCTTCTCTCTACACCGAATTGCTTGGGCCGTTCAGATTCTTGTCCCGAGCTTAAGCTTGCAATAAACCTTTATCATTTACTTGTCTGGGTTTCTGATTTCCTTTGACAGGAACCAGAACAATCTTAAGGATTACTTAACACCCCAGTTGAGGCTCCTGTTTCTTGGAGGCCCCTCAAACGGATACGTTTGTGACACGTGTGGTGGGCCCCCCCCATTTTGCATCCTCCCCATTTTGTCCCAGAGCAGGCTTTTCTCACCTTCCTCGATTTTCCTGCCTTGCAGCGACCAACCTGTGTTTCGCTGAGCACAACGTCTACACCTCGGAGGTGCTGGCCGTGGTGATGCAGCAGCTGATGGAGCAGAACCCGCTCCCCATGCTCCTCATGCGGACGGTCATCCAGTCCCTGACCATGTACCCCCGCCTGGGCGGCTTCGTCATGAACATCCTCGCGCGCCTCATTTTGAAGCAGGTGAGTTGGGGCGGGGCAGGGAAAAGAGTCTGGGGTCTTTAAGAAGCTGGGTTTCAACCATACACAAGGTGAATCCTTGACTTGCGACCACCAATGAGCCCCAAACCTCTCTGTCACAAAGCAAGGCAGCCCTGGTCCCATTTGGCAAACTTTTTAGGGGGGTGGGGGGGGTCACGGATAAGCAAATTGCCACCCTTCGATGACTTGCTTTGGTTTGCCTGGAGCTCCTTTGGCCTGTTGCAGTCCCAGGATAACGCAACCCTTGTGAGTGGGGGGGGGGTTGCCAAGCCCCCAGAGTTCGCTCCCGTGAGCGTGGGGATGCTGCGACCTTCCTAAGTGTGAGAACTGGACGTAAGTCACCTTTCCCCCCCAGTGCTGTTGCAACTTTGTACGGCCGGGTAAGGAGTGAGTGGGCGGGGAGCGTTCCTACGGGCCGTGTGGGTGGTGCAGCCCTGTGTTTCGGCGCAGCCTGGATTAATTGCTTTGTGGGGGGATGTGTGCTCTGTGGGTGAGATTTCTCTGTGGCCCATGAAAATTTTCTTGCGGCCCAGCAGTGGTTGGCGACCGCTGTTTTTAGCTTATCCTATTTTGCCTTTTTATAATTTTGTACTATTTATATAGGGTTTTTTTTTTATATTGTAAGCTGTCCGGAGTAACCTTGTGATAAGATGGGTGGCCAGTACATTGATTGAATGAACTGGATGGATGGATGGATGGACGGATGGACGGATGACTCAAGTTGCTCAGCCACATTTCTGAACTCTGCTTCTTCCCAGGTGTGGAAGTACCCCAAAGTCTGGGAGGGCTTCATCAAATGCTGCCAGCGCACGAAGCCCCAGTCCTTCCAGGTCATCCTCCAGTTACCCCCACAGCAGCTCAGTGCCGTCTTTGAAAAATGCCCAGAGCTGCGAGAGCCTCTGCTGGCTCATGTCCGCTCCTTCACCCCACATCAGGTAGGAGTGAAAACGCAGAATATATCCCTGTGCACCATTTGCCCCGTTAGCTTCCAAATATACCCTCAAATGAGGACTCTTCTGGGACACAACTGGATCAGAGCTAGAGTTAGAATTATTCTTTATTGGCCAAGTGTGATTGGACACACAAGGGATTCGTTTCCAGTACAGAAGCTCTCAGTGGTCATGCAAAACAACCAAGTGGTCATCATAGATACTGATTGGAAAAGGTAATAGGAAAGATGACTAGGATAGTAGTAATAACACACCCCCTACTACATGGGTAAATACCTTTAGGCATAAGACAGCGCTGTGAGAGTTAGGTGTTAAGCAGAAGTGGACCTAGGCCGTTAGTTTAAAAGCTGAACCCAGAATTATTTTGCATTTGTGTTTCGGAGTCTTGGATAAGTAAGTAACCTTCGTTTGGCTGCCTGAAGTCCTGCCAGTTGACACCGTGTCCTCCTTGCCCCCCAGCAAGCCCACATCCCCAATTCCATCATGGCCATCCTGGAAGCCACCATCAAACAGGAAACGGAAAGCAAAGAGCTTCAGCCCCCGGAGGAAGGGAGGGGCCCGGCTCCATCCAGGACGAAGACCCTGAGGAGAGAGAGGGAGGTCAGTGCTGTGAGGATGGGAGGGGCCGGGGGGGGGTTGAATTATTGCACTGGACGCTCGTAGGATTGTACTGAATGGCAACGGGAGAGGGCAAGGGTTTGGCGTGAGGTGGGCCAAAAGGGAAGCGGGGAGTTGTGGGAAAGCGGCCCCAGGAAAAGAAAAATCTGGGTTTTGCTTTCCGGTTTGGGTTTGGGTTTGGCAGAGGACAGAAGCAACATCTTTTAAAAATGGGGTTTAGTTTTCTGGATGTTAAAGGACTCCGTCCATGAGGTAAAACAAGCGTCTTCAAACTCGGCAAGTTGTAAGATTTGTGGACATCCAACTCCCAGAATTCCTCTGCTAACCTGACCGGAGGAGGAATGCTGGGAGTTGAAGTCCGCAAGTCTTTTTAAAGTGGCCAAGGTTGGAGACCCCTGGCTTCCCACAGACCCCACATCGCTGGAGGCGCAGAGAGCCTCTCCTAAAACCAAATCTGCCGGATCCCCAGGAGGACGCGGAGCCCCAGCCGCTGCTGCCTCGGGTGTCCCAGGACATGATCGCCCTGCGCCTGGCCCAGGAGAAGGCCCTGAAGCGCCAGCTGGAAGAGGAGCAGAAGCTCAAACAGCAGCAGCAGCCGCAGCAGCCGCCGCAGCCTCGCCCGGCTGGCTCCCCACCCCTCCCCTGCCGAGGAGCTGGTAGACCTCCCGGAAGATGTGCCCGAAGCCGAGACCCCCACCATCTTCATCAGCATGCAGGAGGAGGAAGAGAGCTTTGGCGGGGAGAACTCCCTGCTGGATTTCAGCTTGGAAGGGCCCTGGCCCAACAAGGTAGCCCCCCCGTCTCTCCTCCATTTTCTATTTGTGTTTTTAGTTGAGTTCGCGCGTTGGTGATGTTTCGAGGAATAAATCAAGCCGAGGTCACACATCTCCCAGCCGCCTCTTTTGCCCCACAACCACCACCCTGTGAGGTGGGCTGGGCTGGGGGCGGTTGGCCCCAAATCACCCAGCTGGATTTCTTGCCTAAGATGGGGACTAGAACTCACCGTCTCCGGGTGATTTGCCCAGTCGCCCAGTCGGCTTTCATGCTTAAGGGCTGGAACTGGAGCTCACCGTTTCCTGGTGACGGGCCCAAAGCCAGCTTGGGTGCCTACGGCAGGACTGGAACTCCCAGCCTCCTGGTGATCGGCCCAAAGTCACCCAGCCGGCTTTCATGGCGAAGTCCAAACTACAACTCCCTCCCTCCTGCTTTCTAGCCTGGCGCCTTAACCACTAGACCAAACCTGGCTCTTTTTAATGGAATATACTGAATTCTTGGGGTTGGGGTTTTTGCTGTCCTCAGGGAAAACAAGTTGCCCCTTTGGCTCCGATTGTGGCTGCCGTCATCACACCGTTTCCCAGCCCAAAACCAGGTTACTCCTTCGGGCTCCTATTTGGCCCCAAACCCATTTTGTCTGGAATTCCCCGCTTGGCTTCCAGTGGGTTTTTTTTTCCCCACATCTAGTTCTGTGTCTGATGGATGTCGCCTCATTTTCCTGCAGGAGCTGCTCAGCAAGGAAGGCAGCGGCGGCGGCAGCTCAGACGAGGGGTCTTCCAGCAAGACCCCTGCCCCGGCCCAGCCCACCCCTGTCCCAGACGAGCCGGCTAAGGACAGCCAAGCAGCAGCAGAGGCCGGCTCAGCCAGCCCTTCGGAGGAACCCCCGGCAGCGCCATCCAAGCCTGGCCCTGAGGAAGAGGAGAAGATAGAGACTTGATGGGGGGGCTGGCTGGGTGGGAGAACGGGAAATGGGGGTCTCTGCCTTCCCAATAAAGCATCTCAGTTACCCTTCCTGGCCCTGGTGTGCTTTCTGCAGAGGGAAGCCCCCCAAAGAGTCCAGCCACTTCCCTACCAGCAGCGGGGGAGGCAAACTGAGGGGTGGGTGGTGGTGGGGAATTCCTGCTTTTGGCCAGGGGGTCTCCAACCCCAGCAACATTACAACTTGTGTGGACTTCAACTCCCAGAATTCCCCAGCCAGCTGAGGGTTGAAGTCTTGATTATCATGACCTTTATACTGTCACAAGAGTACAACATGCGCACAATGAGATTGACAGGCTTGACCAATCCATGGAAGTTCATGCAGAGAAAAGCAAGATTCTACACCCAGGCAGGAAAAAGCAGAGGTGTAAATGGAGATTTGGGAGAAACCTGGCTTCCAAACCGTCACTGGGAGATGGAGCCCTAATTGCTTCAACAGGAGCCAGACATCTGCAGCAGCTGCCAGAAAGGCTGATGTAATCCTTGGTATGAGCCAAGAGCAGGGCGCACGAGGACACGAGCCGTGGTGGTGCAGTGGTTCGAGTGCAGGACTATCAGGCTCCAGCTACCTGCACCATAAAATATATAATATATATAAAATATATAAACCATAAAAATATATAATATATATAAAATATATAATATATAAACCATAAAAGTATATAAAATATAAATATATATAAAAAAGAAGCCTGATGATGGCAGATGAGATTCTGCTGAAATGTCGCTACAACTTTACGTGGGAAAATACCCAAGCAAAGCCGAATGCCATACATATATAAATATATATGTATGTGTGTGTGTATATTGTGTATAAACAGGCATAGAATTGCAAAAACGATGTTGAGACTTTGGAAAAAATGTAAAAGAAGAGCAACAGGGAGAGTAAAACATGGGAAGAACCGTTGCTGGTATCTCTAGCGATAGCAGCCTTCCCAATATTTGAGGGGAAGGAGAAGAAACTTCCAGTTCTTGAAACAATTAACCCGTGGAACGACTTGCCCCCCAGAAGTTGTGGCTGCTCCAACACTGGAGGTTATTAAGAAGACAAGTCACTTGTCTGAAATGCTCTTAGGGTCGCCCTGCTTCAGCAGGGGGCTAGACTAGATGACCTCCAGTGACTTGAAGCGATAAAAAAGTAGCCCAAGCCGGAGACCCCACCCAGCTATGGGCAGCGCCTGCGCAGAGAGAGCTCCGCCCGCGCAGCCTCCAGCTCTTTTAAATCGTTGCCAAGGCGACCTCCGCCCCGCCTCCTCCCCGGTTGGCCCAGCCCAGCCAGGCCCGCCTCGCGCGCAGTTGCCCGGCAACGTCCCGCTCCCTCGTCTCCCCCCGCCTGGACCCCGCCTCTCCTCCGCGCGGCTTCCGGCGCGGAGGCGAGCGCGGGGTCGCAACTTCCGGGAGGCGGCGGCCGGGCCGGAGGGAAGATGGCGGCGGCGGTGGCTCCCCCGGCGCCGGCCCCGGACGGAGGCGGCCCCCCGCTCCCGCCGCCCCCGCAGGCGCCGCCGCACGAGATCAAGAGCCAGTTCCGCACCCGCGAGGGCTCCTACCGGCTGCTGGGGCGGCCCCGAGCCGCGCGCCCGACCCGCCGGAGCCCCGCCCGCCGCCGCCGCCGCCGCCCCCGGCCCCGCCGCCGCCCCTGCCGCCACCCGCCGGAGCCCCCGCGCCGCCTGCCCCGTCGCTGCCGCCGGTGCGGCTCTCGCTGGTGCGGCTGGGCCTGGCCGGGGAGGCGAGCCCTGCGCGGACGGAGAGGCGGGCGGCCCGGGCGCCGAGCGGAGCCGCGTCTGCTTCAACCTGGGCCGGGAGCTCTACTTCTACTCGGGCTCCGCAGGCGCCGCCGGACGGGGAAGAAGGGTGAGCCCCGGGGAGGGGGCGCTGGGCGGGGGTTCACCTGAGGTGGAGGGAGAAAGGGGGTGCAAGGTGGATTTGGGGCGGGGACAGAAGTCGGAGGGGGCTGGAGGGGAGATCCGAGGCTGGAGGGGGAGGGGGAGATCCAGGGTGGGGGTGTATGGAGGTGGCCAAACATGGGGGTGCAAGGAGGATTTGGGGAGACCTGGGAGGCGAGAATCCACGTGGCAAAGCTACAAGGTCTCAGCCCAGGAGAAGCAAAGCAGAACTGCCCAGGGAGGGTGGGGGCAGCAGGTGGGGTGGGGTGGGGTGGGGTGGGGGCTAGGTGGTGGGAATGGACACTGAGATGGAGCTGGGGGAGGCACCCAGGTGTGGGGGTGCAAGGAGGACTTGGGGAGCCCCCAGAAGGACGGGGACAGAAGTCGGAGGGGGCTGCAGAGGGAGATCGGGGTGGGAGTGGATGGAGGCAATGGGGGGATGCCAGAAGGATTTGGGGAGACCCTGGAGGGGAGAGTCCATGTGGGGGATGGGCAAAGCTGGAAGGTTTGGGCCAAGAAAAGGCAAAGCAGAATTGCCCAGGGGGGGTGGGGGCAGCAGTCGGGGAGGGCTGGAGAGGGAGATCCAGGGCTGGGGGGAGTGGGGGCTGGAGGGGTCATTGGGGTGGGCGCAGATGGAGGCACCCAGGTGTGGGGGTGCCAGAAGGATTTGGGATTTGCTTCAGTTCAAAGGGAAAAAAAATTCCAGGAAAGTCCAAGTTTCCTTTTGGGGGAAAAAGCCCCTTTGGGACAACCATGGGAGGACTGAGAATCTCCACTGACCCCTGGCAAGGAAGCTTCCCCCAAATTGGAACCTCCAGTGGGGGCTTTTTTGGCCAATAAAGAACTCTTTCATTAATAACAGTCAAAATAGCGAATCTAATTTTTTTGACTGACAACGGGCAAGCCTGAATTATTCATGGCTGCTATAAAAAGGACCAGCCAGAGACCAGCTTTCTTTAATGTGAGCTCCTGGCCTCTTGCTTTTTAAATATCTCTCGTCTTTCGTGACCTTCCCAGTCCATCGATCTGAAGAAACCCATCGACAAGCGGATCTATAAGGGGACGCAGCCCACCTGCCACGACTTCAACCAGTTCACGGCGGCTTCCGAAAGCATCTCCCTCTTGGTTGGCTTCTCAGCTGGGCAAGTGCAATACTTGGATCTCATCAAGAAAGATACCAGTAAGCTATTTAACGAGGAGGTGAGTCCAGGGGAGCGTGGCTGACCTACAGAAGACGATCTTTGTAGCTCAGGGTGGAATTGGAGGGTCCTTGGTGCTCCCTGAGCTTGGTGTCCATGCAGACGTTTCATGACCCAACTAGGTAACACCATCAGTCCTAGAAGGGAGTGGGGTTTGTGCAGGGGAAGAGAAGAAGGAAGTGGAGGAGGAGGAGGAGGTCGTCTCTGGGGTCCTTGGTGTTCTCTGAGCTTGGAGGTTTTGTTGCAGACGTTCCATGGCCCAGCTAGGTAACATCATCAGTGCTAGGAAGGAATGGGGTTTGCTTTCTTTTTATGTGCAGTGCCTTGCTCTGTCAGTATTGGTAGTAGTATTCTTAGTGGTGCCTTGATTTGACTATGGCTTACTATTGTTGGTAATGATTGTTTATCAACATTTAGATGAGCAGAGATTAACACCAAACTCAACACCAGACCACCCATCCAGCAGTAAACAATACCTCAACCAAAGAACTACCTACTCAAACAGTAAAAACACAGAATAATCGAGGAAACTACCAAGAAAACATTTCTACCAACACTTACAGGGCAAGCCAGTATTAATAAACAAATCCCGCTCCCTTCTAGCACTGGTGATGTTACCTAGCTGGATCGTGAAATGTCTGCAAGAAAACCACCAACCTGGGGATCTTTCGGCTCAGCCTGGCTCCGTTCAGTGGGATCAGGCAGCTAATAGCTTCTGGATCTCCGAATCAGAGACTGTCGTTTCCCACATTTCTGGCTGCTGCTTGCTTGGGATTTACGCAACTTCTAGAGCAGAACATCTGGGAAAGACTCCCCTGTTTTCAGTCTCTACTTAATGACTTCCTCCCACTACTGATTCTAATTAGCAGATCAATCAAGCGGCAGCTTTATTGCAGCCCTTCTCAGACTGTACAGCTTGTGGTTTTGCAGCTATGACAGAAAGATGACTCAAAGCTTGAGCTCCGTGGGTGGAATCGTGCCCTTGGAGAAGCAGCAACTATCCCTCAAATTTGCATGGTGCCTTGCGATCTCCTGGGTGTTCTGAGACTTAAAATGGGATCGCCTTTTCCTGCACGGAGTGGCTTCCAGGGAAGGATCCAGTAGGCTGGAGCTCCAATCCATCCCATCTCTCTGTTGCTGGCTTAGATCTACAAAACTCCCCACGCGAAGCAGGCATTCGGGACAACCTGGATATTTTTCGTGCTTTTGCCCTGTCTTTATTATTGTTTTGAAAGGTTCTTAATTTGTAATGTCTTTTTGGGGGGATTGTAAGGTGCCCAGAGTTATTCGCCGAGATCAGGGGTCTCCGAAACTTGGCAACTTTTAAGGCTTGTGGACTTCCAACTCCCAGAAGTCCTGAACTAACCTGACTGGAGGGGGAGGAATCCTGGGAGTTGAAGTCCACAAGCCTTAAAAGTTGCCAAGTTTGGAGACCTCAGATTTAGACAAAAGTCAAGTGCAGCAGCCGGGGACACACAATCACACACAAACCTTCCTATTTGGAAGCATTTTTAATTTCTCCCCCTTGGCAGCTCTCAGCCATTCAGTTTGGGATTTCCAAATTGTTTCAAATATTCAAGGAAGCCATTGTAGGATTTTTTTAAAATTAAAGGTAGCAAAGATGCTTGGCCTTAAAATTCTGTAGAGCAAAGGCCTTCAAACTTGGCAAATTTAAGGCTCGTGGACTTCAACTCCCAGAATTCCGGAACTAACATGGAGGAATTCGGGGAGTTGAAGCCCACAAGCCTTAAAGCTGTCCAGTTTGAAGACCCCTGTTCTAGATGATCTCTGTCTGGAAATCAGGGTCCCTTTCAGGAATACGGAATGGGCTGGATCTTTTTCAGGCGTGCTCAGAATTTGCCTGCAATTGGGGTATTGGAGTGGGGGGGCTGAGAGGCCCCTGAGGGTCTTTTTCACCTTTGTTTCTGTCTCTTCCCCCTCCCCCCTCCCCCAAATTTCCCCCAGAGGCTCATCGACAAGTCAAAGGTCACCTTCGTGAAGTGGATCCCCGAGTCGGAGAGCCTCTTCCTGGCCTCCCACGCCAGCGGCCACCTGTACCTGTACAACGTGGAGCAGCCCTGCGTCTCGGCCACCCCCCAGTACACCCTCCTCAAGCAGGGCGAGGGCTTCACGGTTTACGCCTGCAAGAGCAAGAATGCCCGGAACCCCCTGCTGAAGTGGGCGGTGGGCGAAGGGGCCCTCAACGAGTTTGCCTTCTCGCCCGACGGGCGCTACCTGGCGTGCGTCAGCCAAGACGGCTGCCTGCGTGTCTTCCACTTCGACTCCATGCTGTTGCAGGGCATGATGAAGAGCTACTTTGGGGGGCTGCTGTGCGTCTGCTGGAGCCCCGACGGGCGCTACATCGTCACGGGGGGCGAGGACGACCTGGTCACGGTGTGGTCCTTTGCGGAGGGACGGGTCATCGCCCGGGGCCACGGGCACAAGTCCTGGGTCAACGCCGTGGCCTTCGACCCCTACACCACCAGCACGGAGGACGAGGAGAGCGGGGAGCTGAGTGGCAGCGACGAGGACCTCCAGGACCCGTCCGAGTTTGGGCGGGTGAGGACCAGCAGCACTCTCTCCCACCTGTCCAAGCACAGCGCCAAAAGCACCCCCTCGGTCACCTACCGCTTCGGCTCCGCCGGGCAGGACACCCAGTTCTGCCTCTGGGACCTGACGGAAGACGTCCTGTACCCCCACCCGCTGCTGACCCGCACCCGAACGCTCACCAACGCCTTCGGCGCCAGCATCCCTCCCTCGGGCAGCGGGGGCAGCAACCTGGCCGCCGAGTCGGGCGGCGGAGGGGGCCCGCTCCCCCGCTCCCTCTCCCGCTCCAACAGCCTGCCCCACCCGGCCGTCACCAGTGCTGCCAAAAGCCACGCGGCGGACGGGGCGGTGCCCTTCAGCATCGGCAAGTTCGCCACCCTCACCCTGCAGGAGCGGAGGGACAAGAACGCGGAGAAAGAGCACAAACGTTACCACAGCCTGGGCAACATCAGCAAGAGCAGCGACAAGCTGAACGTGGTGCCCAAGAGCAAGCTGGACACGGCCAAGGTCTTGGGCACGGCCCTGTGCCCCCGCATCCATGAGGTGCCCCTGCTGGAGCCCCTGGTGTGCAAGAAGATTGCCCACGAGCGGCTGACGGTCTTGCTTTTCCTGGAGGACTGTATTATCACCGCCTGCCAGGAAGGCCTGATCTGCACCTGGGCCAGGCCAGGCAAGGCGGTAAGTGGGTCTCGCGGCTCTCTCCGGCTGGGTTACTTATCGCTTGGAAGTCTCCTTTAAGAGCGAGAAGAGCCCTGGTGGCTGCAGCGGTTAGGATGCAGCCTTGCAGGCTTACTGGGCCCACTGCCAGCAGTTCGATCCTGACCAGCTCCAGGTTGACTCAGCCTTCCGTCCTTCCGAGCGGGGTCAAATGAGGACCCAGGTTGTTGGGGGCAAGAGGCCGACTCTGTAAACCGACCTTCCTTCCTCTCTCCCTCCCTTCTTAGTTCCTTCTGGTTAGAATGCAGTATTGCAGGCTAACTCTGCCCACTGCCAAGAGTTTGATTCTCACCAGGCTCAAGGTTGATTCAACCTTCCATCCTTCCGAGGTGGGTCAAATGAGGACCCAGATTGTTGAGGGCAAGAGGCCGACTCTGTAAACTACTTAGAGAGGCCTGTAAAAGCCCTGAAAAGGGGTATATAAGTCTGAGTGCTGTTGCTTGTGAAGGAAGGAAGGAAGGAAGCAAGCTGTAGTGGCCCTGTGGTTAGTGTAGTATTTCAGGCTGACTCTGCCCATAGCCAGAAAGTTCGATTCTGACCAAGGTTGACTCAGCCTTCCATCCTTCCGAGGTCGATAAAATGAGGGCCCAGATTATTGAGGGCAAAAGGCTGACACTGTAAACCTCTTAAGAGAGGGCTGTAAAAGCCTCGTGAAGCGTTATATAAGTGCTAAGGAAGGAAGGAAGAGGGAGGGAGGGTGAACCCTGGTGGCACAGTGGTTAGAATGCAGCATTGCAGGCAAATTCTGCCGACTGCCAGCAATTCGATCCTGACTGGCTGAAGGTTGGAGTCAGCCTCCCATCCTTCCGAGGTGGGTAAAATGAGGGCCCAGATTTTGGGGGGGGGCAATTTGCTGACTCTAAACCGCTTAGAGGGGGCTGGAAAGCACCATGAAGTGGTATATAAGTCTAAGGGCAATTCAGTGTTTGAGTTGGGATTGGCCAGCACTCTTCAGTAGGTTAGACTGGGGCTTCTTCCAGTGTAGCTCTTGAAGTACGACCACAGTCGAGTTCAGAATTTCTGTTGCTAAGCAAGGGAATTGTGGAGTGAGCTGTGCCTCCCTTTATGACCTTTCCGGCCACAGTGGTTAACTGAATCCCACAATCATCAAGCAAATCCGGTTTCCGCTCGTTGACTTTGTTTTTCGAAAGACGACTGGGAAGGGTTACGCATAGCGACTCTGTGAGCCCCAGGACATAAATAATACATGGCGGTTGCCAAGCGTCGAGAATTTGGATCGCCTGGCCACGGGGATGCCGCGACGGTTGTGTCGTAACTCACTCTGTTCCGTGCTGGTGTAACTTCAAAGGGTCACTAAACGAGTAATGGTGAGGGCTGCCTGTAATCTGAGATTCCATGAGGAGGATGTGAGAGGCGGTGGCTCAGGGACCAAGACGCTGAGCTTGTCGATAGGAAAGCTCGGCAGTTCAGCGGTTTGAATCCCCAGCGCCGCAGAACGGAGTGAGCTCCCATTCCTTGTCCCAGCTTCTGCCAACCAAGCAGTTCAAAAGCATATTTTTAAAAAATGCAAGTAGAAAAATAGGGACCCCTTTGGTGGGAAGGTAACAGCATTCCGGGCGCCTTCGGCGCTTAGTCATGCCGGCCACGTGACCACGGAGACGTCTTCGGACAGCGTGGCTCTTCAGCTTCGTGACAGAGATGAGCAGCGCCCCCTAGAGCCGGGAACGACTAGCACGGATGTCCAAGAGGAACCTTTAAGGAGGAGGGAGAGGAGGAGGAGGAGGAGGACTGTGGGGTTCTTAGTGCTCTCTGGGCCTAGTTCTTTCCTTGCGGACATTTCATGACCAAACTAGATAACTTCATCAGTGCCCTGATACCACGTTCAGCCCTGACCTAGGAAATATTCTCTTCTTCTGTACTTGGTTCCTGCTGCTTTAAGATGCCCTTGAGGTTCCCCCCTGTGCAAATCTGACTTCTCTTTATTTCTAGTTGCATTCCTGGGTTTATTTAGCCTTTATTCTCCAGCCAGAGATCCGCTCTTCCTTAGCCAGCTGGTGGAGCCGGTGACCACTAGATCCTGTCCAGGTAGATAAGCAGAGAGCGATGGCTTGGTTAACTGTAAAAGGCCAGAATCGCAGGCCAGAAGGAAGATGTGACATGATTAATTGGTAGGTAGGAAGCACCGATGGCTAGCTCAGACGTGGATTCACCCCACAGGACTAACTTGTGGTCATCCGTCAGCCTGTGGAGACGGCAGCAGAGTCAGACTGTGGGGAGGAACGTGGGCCAGTCCGGGAGTCTGGGGAGGACTCGGACGAGGGTCCTGAGGAGGGCTCAGATGAGGGGCCAGAGCCGTCTGGGAGTTATGTGCTGACTCCAGAACCTCTAGAATCTGACAGCGGCGAGGCAGAAGAACAGCAAGAGCCAGTTCCCAGTCCGTGCATGCGCAGAGCTGCCAGAAGGCAAGAGCAGCTGGGACAAAAGGGGCAACTCCGGAGTAAGGCTTGGAGATGATTGGCCCTCCCATAAGACATAGAGGAGGAGCAAAGGGACAGGGACCTTTGCAGGAAGCAACTTTGTCCACTCTGTTCGGATTAAACCTTAAAGCTCTGTGGGGACTCTGTATTCCGTTTAGCTTTTTACAGTTAATTTAGCCCTTCAGTTGTTGGCAGCGATTCAAAGGAGAGAAAGGTGGGTGCTTATCTCGAGGAACTGGGGGTCTCATGGCTGGGAATGAACATAATTCCCAGCATTGAAATAAAAAGAGAGTTGTTGGGACTAAGCGTGTGATTCATTATGGTCTCAGGGAGTCTGGTTAGAACATAACTCGCCACGTGGATATTTAAACCTTGCCCTCACCTTTTGATTTTTTTTTTTTTTTTCAGATCCTGAATTCCCAGAACGGGGGCTCTCCCAGCGGCACAATCGTGTAAGCGGCACTAACTCAACGCTCGGCTTGGATACTGGAGTGGAACTGATTGCGGTTCCTTCGCTCCACCGCAGCAAACGTGACCAAGACGGGAAAAGTTTTCTGACATTTTCAACGTGTGTACAGGTTGTCTCTCTCCCCCTTCCCTCCCTCCCCCCTCGCCTGTGAAACCTGACTGTGTGGCAAGTTGGAATCCTTAACCGCTAACCTCTCGAGGCCGACGGCGTTAGTGCAGGATGAACGGCGGCCTCTCCGCTATTTAAAAGTATTAATTAACAGACTCTTTTATTTAATGTTGAGGTTTGAGCACAGGGTGCTTGGAGGGGCTGATTTTGCACAAAGGTGAACTGAGCTATCCCGTCCTCCCCCCTTCTCCCCTCCCCCCCTCCATCCAGACAGAAATTCGGGTTGCTCTTTGACCCAGCCCAGCCTATCCCTAACTCCCATCTTCCTGGCTGCTTTGGGAAGGGGGAGAAAACCTCCCCCCAGAAGGAATCAGTTTTGTACAGGGGAGATGACCATCGTTCCCTGCCGGGTGTAACCGTCCTTTTCTTTCCCCTTCCTTCCCTCCTTTCCTTCCCTCCTTCCCCTCTGCTTCAATCCCGTTTTTGCACAGAAAGTTCCAGTATTTCTGTCGACCAGAGGTATAGCCATCCGTACCTCTTGTCCGGCAGAGGGTTCTCTCTCGGACTTCCTCTGCGGACGCTCCTAAAAGACACTGCTCACAAACGTTTTTGAGATCCAGCACAAGGCTGCCAGGGAATTCTTGCCATCCGTTGTTTCCGGCGTCTTTTGTTGTGTGGCCGGGGCCTCGGCTTCCGTTTCCTGCCTCCCATCTCGGTCCTCTCCAAAGCAAAACGGGAGTTTTTCTGCCCATCGGTTGGTCCTCGTACCGCAACAGCCGTGGGCGACGACCGGATGTGTCTCAAGGAGTATTTCATCCACCGATCAGCTCCTTTCTCCATCCCACTCACGCCTCTGAATGGGGGGTGTGGGGGGGTCTCGGGGCCGGCAATTTCTGGCCACATTTGATTTCTTTCTCTCCGACACGTTTTTTTGGGGGGAGTCATTGCTACCCGTTACGCACTGGCGATCCCAGCACATCCACACTGTTGATCTGCATAGACTGGTTCCGCAACCTTTAATGAAACTCCATCCAGGCCGATGCTTCTCAGCCACTTGAAGAGGTGTGGGCTTCAACTCCCAGAATTCCCCAGCCAGCCAGGATGGGAAAGGGAGTCCATGAATCTTTTAGGTTGCTGCAGTTCTAGAGAACAGCGTTCTAGAGTAGGGGTCTCCAACCGTGGCCACTTTAAGACTTGTGGACTGCAACTCCCAGAATTCCTCAGTTAAACATGGTTACTTTAAGACTTGTGGACTGCAACTCCCAGAATCTCTCAGCCAGCTTTGCTGGCTGAGGGATTCTGGGAGTTGAAGTCCACAAGTCTTAAAGTGGCTAAGGTTGGAGAGCCCTGGCTTAGATCATCCTTCTTGCCTCTTCCAACTCTTATCATTCCTGGATGGCTGAGGGATTCTGGGAGTTGAAGTCCACAAGTCTTTAAAGTGGCCAAGGTTGGAGACCCCTGGCTTAAACAACCGAAATCTCTCTTGACCTGCTGGGCCTGACCTAGCTGGGGAATTCTGGGAGTTGAAGTCCTCCAAGCTTAAACTTGCCAAGGTAGGAGACCCCTGCTCTAGATTACGTAGCTGCAGCATCTGACGCTTGTCCGGTCAGTTGCTTAGTTTGTTTAGCTTAGGTTCAGAGGTTCCACCTCCTGGAGAAGTTCTTTTTGGTCACAAAAAGTAAATATTTAGGATGGTTCATGGCAAATCCTGGCTTCTAGAGCTACGGTCCTCCCTCTTGACGTGGCAAGACTAGTCCAGACAGACTTGGTCTTTCGGGGACGCTGGTCTTGGAATTGGACCAAGGTTATGTGGTCATGAGGGGCCCTTGGTGCTCTCTCGGCACGGTGGTTTTCTTGCAGACGTTTCATGACCCAAACTAGACAACACCAGTGGTAGTAAGGAGTGGGGTTTGGTGAGCAAACCTCCCTCCTTACCAGCTACTGATGATGTTGCCTAGTTGGGTCATGAGACGTCTGCAAGAGAGCCCAGAGACCCCCTCATTTCAACCCTGAGCTACAAAGATTCTCCTTTCTTGCTAGGTAGTCATGTCCCTGGGTTGGTTATTTAAGTCAGTAAAGCTGTATTTTCCAACCTCAGCAACTTTAAAGACGGGTGGGCTTCCCGCTCCCCAGAATTCCCCAGCCCCAGGATGCATTCTGGGAGCGGAGAGTCTAAACATCTTAAAGTTGCCCAGGAAACGACAGAATAAGACGTTGAATTCTCGTTGGCTCTCGGGTTGGTCAGCCTCAGCCAGATTTTAAGCCGGGGTTGCATGAGGCGAACGAGCGAGGCTTCCCAACCCAGCTGCTCCAAAAACAAGATTCAGAGCCAAACCAAAACATTTTTTTAAAGGCGTTTTAAATTTAGCACGAAGTCTGAAAAACATCCCAACTATGTTTTGGGCCTGTGGACAATTAAGGAGAGTCTTGGCGTCTCTTTATTTAGAGAGAGGAGAGTTGCTGGAATTGCATTATGGGTGATTATAAATGTCAAAATACGTTTGTTGTTTTCATCAAGCATCTTTCCTTTGAGAGGCGCACATTTTGGTTGGCTCTGAATCGGGTTGGTTGCCACGGTGCCGATTTTTAACCCGTTTTAAGCTTCCCAGGGGACTTGATCAGTGAGAAGAAAAAAATTAAAGAGTTTGGCTTACATTTAGCGGCTGTATAAGACAGCAGTGAGGTATAAATGAATAGCATTTCTACAGATGCCTCATTGAATTGTTGGGTGTCCATTAGACCAGGGGTCCCCAAACTTGACAGCTTTAAGACTTGTGGACTTCAACTCCCAGAATTCCTCCTCCAGTCAGGTTAGCTAAGGAATTCTGGGAGTAGAATCCCACCAGTCTTAAAGTTGCCAAGTTTGAAGACCCTTGGGATGGATGGATGGATGGATAGATAGATAGATAGATAGATAGATAGATAGATAGATAGATATGGAGATAGAAGATAAATACTGTAGAGCAGAGGTCCCCAAACTTGACAGCTTTAAGACTTGTGGACTTCCACTCCCAGAATTCCTCCTCCAGTCATGTTAGCTCAGGAATTCTGGGAGCGGAAGTCCACCAGTCTTAAACTTGCCAAGTTTGAAGACCCTTGGGCTAAGGCAAGACACCAGAAACCACATTAAGGGCTGGAGGACAGATCCCTCAACACTGTGGCTCAACAGCAGAGAGA
The DNA here is from genome assembly GCF_049901715.1 of Pseudonaja textilis. Taxonomy (NCBI): domain Eukaryota; kingdom Metazoa; phylum Chordata; class Lepidosauria; order Squamata; family Elapidae; genus Pseudonaja; species Pseudonaja textilis. The sequence continues at coordinate 24,373,518 of NC_141999.1, forward strand.
AGTTGAGCGCATGTGCCACTTTCACCGATAGCCGCTGGAGGGACCTGCCTTCCAAGGTTTTCAAGAACTAGCCACCTATATATTGTGTCCAACCTTGGCCACTTTAAGACTGGTGGACATCCTCTCCCAGAATTCCTCCTCCTCCTCCAGTCATGTTAGCTTGGGAATTCTGGGATTGGAAGTCCACAAGTCTTAAAACTTGCCAAGTTGGAAGACCCTTGCATCAGAGCGACGTTCTCCACCTTGGTCACTTGAAGACGTGTGGATTTCACCTCCCAGAATTCCCCAGCCAGCTTAGCTGTAAGTCCTAGAAGTCTCCGTGGGAAGTGACACTCTCTCTGTATAACTTGTCTCCTCTGTCGGCTTTGTAGGTTACGCGCAGTCCGAGCTGCGCGTTGGAGTAATTCAAACATGCTCCATCTGATTGTGCCGATACCTGTGGGGGGGAACCCCCAGCGTTTTGATGAAGCCGTAGGAAAATGTCACCTGGTAGGACCGATTCCTAAAAGCCCAGTCGATCGCGGGAGGAGTGGGGGTATCCTGGGAATGCTTTGTGGGTCTGTTTCATCGCTCGCAATCTCCTTGCTCGGGCCAAAGCTCTTTTAAAAAGCGCAGCATTCGTTCGACTTGACCAGGCTTTGCCCTGCTGGCTGCGTGCGAACGCTCGGCACAATTCCCATACCAACAAGGGATCGTTCGCAACGCCGTCGGCTTCGTTCAGGGCCCCTTCCGGGCTCTCCGGGTTGCAAAATTCAGCCCAGCCGATCGAAGACGCCCCCCCCCAAGGGTGAACGGGAGACTGAACACAACTACAGGAGTGTCTCCTCCCCCCAGGATTAAAAAGCCATACAACTGCGGACACACACACACCCCAAATCTGGAAGTGAGGAAGGAAAGAACTTCTATTCCCCCCATCAGTTCCACTTGGATTCTTTGCAGTGGGATGGACAAAAAAAAAAAACAGTATTAATTTGCTTCCTTTCTTTTCCCTGACCCTCATCTCGCCCCCCATGCATGTCTCTCCCCCCCCGTGACCTCTGTAAGAAGCCAGCTGGTGTCTGGCAGCCAAGATCTCCCCCTCCCTCCGTCTTTTGCCTTCCTCCCCTCCAAAGAAAACCACATCTGGAAACTGCCGACAGCGCGACGCTGTTCCTCCCTCTGTCCCGTCTCCTCGGCCCCCTGGCCCCCTCCCCCGGTGCCTTTCGTTACTTTACTACTACCTGCTCTAAACGTTTGTTACTGTCGTGTCTGAAAAAAGCGTTTAAATTATAGAAATTGTGAATGCCTATTTATACTAAAAGAGACCATTTTTGCAGCTCAGACTCCCCACCCGAGGACTGTTGATTTGACGGCAGGGGATTTGGGGCGCGATTGGGGTGGGGGTGGGGAAGAGAGCAGGAGGGGGGGGCAGGCTTGCAAAAAAAAAAAAAAAAATTAAATTTGAGAGGTAGTCCTCGACTTAACACCCACGACGGACGGACACCCACCCACCCCGAATGTCTCTCAACGAGCGAAACCGAGGTTAAAAGTGAATTTTTTGCTCCCACGTATGGTTTTCCTCGCCGCGGTCCGTTAAACCGAATCGCTGCGCTGGTTTAAGCTCAGCCACCTGGTTGTCAAAGTGGATCTGGCTTCCCCCGTCCGAATTTGGTTGCAAAAAAAGGTGTGTGTGTGTGTGGAGAGATCACGGGACACCCCCCCCCCGGGACGCCGCAAAGTGAGCCAGTGGCCAAGTGCCTGGATTCGGATCTTGTGGCCCCGGGGCTGCTATGACGGTCGTAAGAGTGGAAACGGGTCCCAAGTGGCTTTCCGGGGCTGCTATAAATTGGAACGGTCACTAAATGAGCGGTTATAAGTCAAAGGACTAAACCTGCAAAGGGCGAAAGGCCCGGCGGGAGGGGATTGTGGGAACACAGTTGCTTGCGCTGGATTCCTCCCGCAGGTATCTGGGTGCGCACCTGTGCCCTCTCACACGCACCGGGCCCTCCCGCCCCCTCCTGTCCCGCTCAGTTCCGGCTGCAACGACCCAAAGATTCTCCTTCCAGCGCAACCATCCCACAAAGACCAGGAAATAATCCCGACTTTATTCCTGCCGGAAAACCAAGAGAGAGAAAGACGCCTGAGGCGGTAACAGCGCATCCTCCATGCGCGCAGCCAATGCACCGCCTCACAGCCAAGGAGGGAGGCATAATAAATATTGGGGTGGCGGGGGGGGCGTGGAAGGTGGCAGAGACAAACCCAGGGGGGGCTCAAGTGAGGAAGCCTTAAAATAGCGCAATGCCCCCCCCCACACCTCTCCAATAAGCTCAGTCGGGCTTCGATGCGCTCTTGTTTTACATACACATGCACGCACGCTTGTCCAACACGCAGGGACCAGAGAAGAGGGGGGGGCCTCCTGCTTTGAGGCAGGAAGGGCTGCCATGTTCCCCCCCCCCCACTCCTCATTTGAAATGACTGACAAAAGGGTCGGTGAGTGGAACCCCGGAGGGCTACTGAGTGGAAGCTGCCGGCTGCTTTCAAAGGTGGAGAAGTGCAGATAAAGAGTCTGGCGGTTTGAAGAAGCGTCGCCTCCCACTGTGGAGTCTGTGGGCACCTTAAGGCCTTGTGTGTGTGTGGGGCGGCGGGGTTACTTGTGGCCTTCAAAGCACAACCGGAAGGCAGAGATCACAGCTGGCCAGGAGGGGAACCGTCTCCTTCCTTCTCACTGGGGAGTTGTTTGCTTCTCACAGGTCACCGAGGAAGGTAGTGGTGGTGAGGGGGGTGCCTTCCTCCTGCCCAAGGGCCCTTCCGACCCTCCTCTCCCAAAGGGGCATCGGTCGCAGAAACGAGCCCCGTGATTGAGCGGAGCAGCAAAAGTCACAGGCAGAACCTCGACATTCTCCACAGCGTCCTGGACGAAGCGTTTTTCCGGCACGCCGGCTTCATCTCAAACTCTTGGGAGGGGGAGGCCCTTTGGGGAACGATGTGCGTTTCCAGCGCAAAGTGCCGTCCAAGATATTTGTGGGTGTGGGTGTGTGTTTCGAGAGGAGAGTCTGTAGAGAGTGCAAAGATGCTCAGAAAAGCAGGATCCCCGGATGGCCTCTTCGGTTCCTGCTGTTTCCCCTGGCTTCCTCCGTGGAGATGGCGGGTAGGTGGTCTCGAAGCAAAGGAAGCCCCCGTTCCCCCCCCGGGGAGAGAACCAGAGGGGCAGCTGGACCTCCGGGGCCTGGCCTGGCCTGGCCTGGCCTTCCCGTCTTGGCCCAAGCCAGTCCTCCCATCAAAGGAGGTTGCCCCCCCGTCCCTCCCGTTTTAAGTCTTGCAAGTGGCCGGTGTGCCCGACTCTTCCGAACTCCGGCCGGGGTTCAAACTGTATCTGCTTGGCCCCAGTTGGAGGCCTCCAACCCGTGCCCACCGGTGCACAACAGCAGGTATCCCACGTGGACAATGCAGGGCCTACGTACCTGGGGAGGGAATGCAAACTGGTCAAGATGCCAGGCCTCCAAAGCACCCTCTGTTGTAGGGGGGGGGTTGAGCTGAAAGAAATTGGGGTTGCAGAGACCCCCATCCCACCCCTCCCGGTCAGAGAATGGCAGTCCGTGCGGGTGTCCAGGGGAAAGGTCTGAGGTCCACTTCTCAAATCCCCAGGCTCTGGGCTGAGAGACACTTGGGACTGGAGACCGAGGGGAGCAAGGGGCCAGTTTTAAGTTTCTGGGTGTTACCCCAAAAGAGGACCTGACCTGGGGGTGCCCACATTGCAGCCCTGGTCAAAAGGGCCCAGCAGTTTAGACTACCTGAGGTTTCTCTGGAAATGACAACTGGATGAAAAACTGTTGGTGACCTTCTACCGCTGCACCAGAGAGAGTGTCTTAGCTTCCTGCACACCTGTGTAGGGTTTGCCAATTGCACAGGGGCAGATAGGACAGCACTCCAGAGGGTGAAGGTCATTGCCCAGAGGATCCTGGGTTGGCCTCTCCGCTCTTTGGAAGAGCTTTAGAGCTCCCGCTGCCTTCAGAAAGTTCAAAACATCCTCAAAGATCCATCTCATCCTGGGCACCACCTTTTTTTTTTTTTGAATTATTACCAACTGGCAGCCGGTACAGGATAATAATAAAAACAAGGACAGAGAGGCTGAAAAACAGCTTCTATCCCAGGGCAGTAACTCTAGTGAATTCTACTGTATAGTGCACTGAAGATGGTATTTAATTTCATTGTGCAATGTGCAATGACCATAAACTAAGCTAAAACAGGGAGGAATACCCGTGTTTGAATGGGAACGACCCAGGTTGCAAATCGTCTCGGCCCAGTTTGAGCAAAGGGTGTGTCCGGATGCTTAAAAGGAAAAGGTCTATACTCAAGCTGGCCAAAATAGCTAGAAGAGCCACCTCAAACCATCCATCCCAGCCACGTTCTGAAAAAGAAAAACTTGCAAATGTTGGGAGAGTTTTGAACTTGAGAAAGAACTGGAAGGTGAGGGGGAGAGGAACACAGAGGAGACACTTATAAAACGATTGGGAGGGAGAGAAATTTTGGTGGAAAGGACGAAGGAGAGAACCATTTATGGATAGAAAGTTCTGTGAGACACAGAGAGTATCACAAACAAACAGCTTCAAAGTCAGCTTCCTTAAATATATTCCTTCCGGGGTCAGAGGTTATAAGGTCCGGGGGCCGTGGAATATTGGTGTGAGGGTGGGGGAGAGAATGATGGACTAGATGGGCTTTTCAACCCCCATCTAGGAAGACTAGAGGTTTTCTTCAGAAGAGACTGGACTACCATTTGTCTGAAAACAGTATAAGGTCTCCTGCTTGGGAAGGGGGTTGGACTAGAAGACCTCCAAGGTCCCTTCCAACACTCGTGAGTTGGCCCATCTTACAATTCCACAATTTTTGGACTCCAGATTCTTAAAGCCAGAACAAAGCTGCAGTGAAGGCAGCCTAGCACAGGAGTCTCCAACCTTGGCAACTTTAAGACTTGTGGACTTCAACTCCCAGAATTCAACTTTAAGACTTGTGGACTTTTAACTCCCAGAATTCAACTTTTAAGCCTTGTGGACTTCAACTCCCAGAATTCAACTTTAAGACTTGTGGACTTTTAACTCCCAGAATTCAACTTTTAAGCCTTGTGGACTTCAACTCTCAGAATTCAACTTTAAGACTTGTGGACTTCAACTCCCAGAATTCAACTTTAAGACTTGTGGACTTTTAACTCCCAGAATTCAACTTTTAAGCCTTGTGGACTTCAACTCCCAGAATTCAACTTTTAAGCCTTGTGGACTTCAACTCCCAGAATTCAACTTTAAGACTTGTGGACTTCAACTCCCAGAATTCAACTTTAAGACTTGTGGACTTCAACTCTCAGAATTCAACTTTTAAGCCTTGTGGACTTCAACTCCCAGAATTCAACATTAAGACTTGGGACTTCAACTCCCAGAACTCAACTTTTAAGCCTTGTGGACTTCAACTCCCAGAACTCAACTTTTAAGCCTTGTGGACTTCAACTCCCAGAATTCAACATTAAGACTTGTGGACCTTTAACTGCTAGAATTCCTCAGCCAGCAAAGCTGGCTGAGGAATTCTGGGAGTTGAAGTCCACAAGTCTTAAAGTTGCCAAGGTTGGAGACCCCTGGCCTAGCAGACCAGTCAATCAGGTAGAGACAGCACAACAGGAGGGCCCCGGGTGTATGGGGCACAGACTGATGATGGGCTTCCAAGTTCTGCTGGTGCCCCCAGACTCTCTATCCACGAAGGAAGGGGAAAGAAAACGGACACAGACCCCACAATGAGCTGAAGGCATGCACCGTGCCCGGAGCCAAGAAAAGGAAGCGGCGTGCGTACCCTCGAAAAAAGCAGCAAGTGCCGGTACAGAGGTACCACCAGCGGGTATTCACAGAGCCGGGATGCCATGGTGCCACTTTGCTGAAAAGAGAAAGCAGAGGTCAACCCCGGTGGGGTGGCAGCGTCCACCGACGAGGCCGGGAAAGGGAGGGGGAAAGAGAAACACCCGCCTGGTGGCCTCTATTCCTTGCAGAACGTTCGCAAGACCAAGTTCCTAGTCCTTTTGAAAAGAAAATGCCATTTTCTCCTGTTCCTAACGGAGCCGATGGCTCTGTTAAACTGTTCACATGGGGGAAGGAAGAGCGCAGAGTCCAGGAAAAGGGGCCACACACACCCCCTAAAATCCCGGCAAAGAAAGCCCAAATGGGTCTCCTTCCCTCCTAAATCCCCCCCCTCTTTTTTCCCCCCTCCCCGCAGAGGCTTACATGGGCTGGCCGTTCCACGCAGGGCAAGGAAGGCTGGCTGAGGTTGGGGGGCCCGGATGGGCTCCAGCCAAAAGCAGCTGGAAGGAAAAGAAAAACGTGGAGCCGAGGGCCTCTCGGCAGGGGGCCGGGACATGCATCCATGCTCAAATGCGCCGGGCATGCGACCGTCACTGCACTCCAAAGCACCAAAGCATCGCGCATTCCATGCTAGGGATCCTCTCTTCACCATTGAGTGGATTTTCCTCCCATACGGTGAGCTTTGTGGCCACCGTTATTAAGCAAGTCACTGCAGTTGTTAAGTGAGTCATGCGGTCGTTAAGCGAATCTGGCTTCTGGCCCCTTGACGTTGCTTGGCTGGGAAAGTAGAAGCGACGGCCCCATACTCCCTTTTACGACTCTCATCCCTTAAGTCATTCAGGGGAGAGTCGGGACGACTGGATGGAGCTGAGCGTTGACCGCCCGGATGCCCTTCCTGACACCTATGCGGAGTTAGCAGCAGATTTTTTTTTTCTTCTTTGCCTCCAGGGAGAGAAATAATCTGCCACCACCTAGGATTGAACTCTCTCAACCTTTCCGAACAGGAGGCGATGAGCTTCATCGCTAGGCCACCACGACGCTCAGAAACGATGACCACGTGACCCGAGAAAGTGCAACCAGCGGGCATAACATGCCAGTTGCCGAGCGTTTTAATGTGATCCTATGGCCACTGGGATGCTACCGTGGCCATTAGAGGGAAAACTGGCCACAAGTCTCTTTTCAGTGCTGTTGTTGCTTGAACGGTCATTAACCAGGGGTCCCCAAAGTTGGCGCTTTAAGACTGGTGGACTTCAACTCCCAGAATTCTCCGGCCGGAGAATTCTGGGAGTTGAAGTCCACCAGTCTTAAAGCGCCAACTTGGAGACCCCTGTACTAGAAGGAACCGGTCGAAGCCCCAGTGATGTCACCTGCTTGATGATGTCATCCAGCCCAGGTCATAGCTGGCTGGGGAATTCTGGGAGTGGAAGTCCGCAGGTCTTAAAAGGAGACCTCTGCACCAAACCAATAAGTCGAGGACTCCCTGTCCTTTTGGGGTGCCCCAAGTTTCCCCGGGGAGCGTAAGGCCAGAACTGATGAGGACGGGGAAGAGTCTACAGGGGAACAGTAGACTTGCCCTGCTGAGATGTCGCTTTCATGCCTTCGATCTGCTCCTTCAAGCGTTGGATCTGAGCTTCCAGTTCCACATTCCGGCTCTCGGCGTCCTTTAGCTGGCTGGGGAGGGGGAGAAGGGGGGGGGAAGGGAGAAAAAAGACTGTCAACAGAAAGTTGGGGTCTTTGGGGGAGCCAGTCATGCTGGCTGGGGAATTAGGTGGCAGTTGAAGTCCACAAGTCTTACCAAATTACCAAGGTGGGACTGTCTCTTACCTGACCCATTAGAACAGAGAGGGAACGTTGTGGGTCCCATCCCCGAGGAGATACACCTGGTGGGACCCCAGAAGAAGGGCCTTCTCTGTGGTGGCTCCCTCTCCCTGGAACACCACCTCCCAACCCCCAGAGATTAGAATGGCCTCCTCTCTAATACTCTGGCAGTTACTCCAATTAAATCATGAGCCTCGAGCCATACTCCCAAAACTAAAAAAATATTTATTTGAAACTACCATTCTACGTCCGGCACTAACCTGGGCGTAGCCAACTCTGAGATACATAATTCACTGTCACCCTTCATCCTGCTTTTCCCCCCCACCCCCCGGGTGTATCATCCAACGAAAAACGTCCATAGCCAAGAGTCATCAATCATGCTCTCCAATTAGATTTTTGCTCGACAGAAGCTTCAGTCATGGAATCAGTCTTTGAAGAAAATATGAATGGAATGTACTTTCGATTCCACACTGCCGCCTGCTCTTTGAAACTGCCCCCCGCTTCCTTCTTTCTGTTGGCAACTAAAAGGTATATACAAAATGTTTGATGAGTTGACATCCGGAAGGCACTGAAGACCTGCTTCTGCCAGCGGGCCTGGGGAAGTCGAGGCTGA